>NW_026913082.1:1442500-2097843 GCF_034315485.1 Pezoporus occidentalis | reverse complement strand
GGTAAGAACTATAACGGAAAAACAAGTGAGTAACTAGGAGCACAGGTAACCCTACAGATACCAGTCCTCTTCCTGAGCAGGGTTAGCATTCAAAGGCTTGTGAATAATGGAAGCCATAAACACAACGGTAAAATGTACTTTTCTCTGCACAGCACAGAAGACCTGGCTACGTCTGTGGATTACAAGAATTTCCTCAAAACTGACTATTACAAATAGATTTTAAATACATAAAACTATAGGTTTTCCAATACCAGTCCCTTCAGTTGCCTTAGGGGACTCACAAAATTGCAGCCTAGTGCTGAAGGCTTTATTCATCACAAGCCCGCCTTATATCAGTGCAACAAATGAGAACTGCATTTTCTAACTTTTGGGGTTTTTGTTGTGAAGAAAAGGGAGGAAAGACAGAAGACACACTTACTTAGCTCTCTCTGGCCAAAAGGCTTAGGTTTTTGAGATGTCCTACAATAAATAGAGCCTCCTGGTCCTTTGTCCATAGAGACTTTGTTTGGATCTTCTGTGGGTGGTACACGGCCCAAGTTCATGGTGCGTGATGTCATTTTCTTCGTACGGGGTTTGTTTGATTTGTCGGACCGCCTTGATGACGAGTTTTTAGATGTTGAAGATTTTGGCTTGTTAACTATGGTCATTGTTCATATCTGTAACAGAGACAAAAGTTCTGGTTGACTTAAGAATATCAAGAAGCATTTCATAAGGAAATCCTGTTACTCAATATCAGAGACATAACTTGAAGAACTAAAGAACTGGTAAAAATTATTATAAAACCCCAAACAACAACCAAAGAAAAACCCCACTCACAAAGCTGTGTTTAAGTGGGGAGCAGAGATTACGCATTTGTCTCGTGACAAAACAAACATTTGCAGGAGTGACTAAAGCAATAACATACACAAAAATACCTTAGTAGAAAAAAGCAACAGGAAACTACTACAGGTAGACATGAAGACCAGGCACTTTTATGTTTCTTAACTGCAAACTATACTTCCACGCTGCAACATTACTGTAAGAGAAAAAAACAAACCCAAACCACCTACAAAAAAAAAATATAACCAACCCACCCCCGAAAACAAAACAAAGCAAAAAAAAAAGAAATAAGGAACATACCGAACATACACACGCCACACTTTACTTTCCTAAAACACAATCCAGCTGCCAAGCCAGGAAACTCGCAGTTATTTATCACTTTAACCTTAACTGGAAGCCAGTTCGGTACACGAAGTAGAGAGGCACTCGAAGCTCTCATTCCCCGCTGTCGGAGCCCAGCAACGCTTCCTGCCACTACTGGCGACCCCGAGATCGGGGACCACGAGGGGCCTGGTCTGTAACCTCACAGGAGTCTCCCTGTCCTCCCAAAGCTTGTCTGCCCGGTGTTTCACCGCGGTCCGAGGGTCTGCTTCTGCCGGGTCGCGAGATAAGCTCTCAACGTCGGTTAACGTCCAGTCCGAAATGGAACTGTCCGGCCTTCCGTCACCAGCGCTACGCATCAAGCACACACCCGCTCACCCCCTGCTCTGCCTGTCCGAGGGGTTTTGGTCCCTAAGAGCATTGTGGCACCGCTGCTCTCACGGACCGGCGCGGCACGCAGCATGGCCGCTCTCGGGAGCGGCAAGAGCCCAAACACAGCCAAACCAAACCGAAGCCGACACGGCAGGCGAGGCCGGAGCAGGGCTCCGAGGGATCCCTCGCTTCACCTCACCTCACCTCCCCCTTCTCCCTCCACCTCACGCTACGACCCACCCCGGCCGAGCACCTCCTGCACGCGGCAACCGGCGCCGCGGGGTCAGGCCCAGCACCGCCCCGCCTCGGTGCCCTCAACCCCTCCCCAGCTGTCGCTTTCCGGGCTCGCAGCTCCAGGACCGTCCGGAAGCAGGACCGCAGCAGCGGGCGGCCTGGGGCGACTCTGTGCTCATGGCAACTAACGGACGGAACGTGAGGACGGCGAGAAGTGGAACCCTTCCAAGCGTTCGATTCCCCGCGGGAGGCGCCAGGCCCCGCCAAGAGCCGCCGCCTCTTCGCCAAGCAAGGAACAACGCCGCCCATGCCGCGGGACCTGAGGATCCCGGCCGCCCTCCCGCCGCCTCCGGTAGGCGGGGAACCAACGCCGAGTCCCCGCGCCAGCAGGAGGAGGAGAACGAGAAGGGAGAGGCAGGTGGCAGCGGGCACCAGCGGGACCTCGGCCGCTCGTGAAAGCGGGCGCACACTGGCGGCAGTGCGCCGGGCATCGCCACCTCTTGCGGCGCCAGGAGGGGGCTGATCCCGCGGGCCCAGGGTGTGGTGGCGGGGCTGGGTCCGTTCGCCGCATGCTGGGGACAGCGCCACGCCACGCCACGCCACGCCCCGCCCGGGGGTCCCACCTCCACCGGCTGCCCGCCATCCGGGAGGGCAGTGGCCGTGTGCCCGGCCAGCGCCCCGCTGGGCTGGGCTGGGCTGAGCCCAGCCGGCTGCTCCCTCCGGTCGCTTTTCCTTCCTTTTCCCGGGCCGGCCCCTCCCCCCGGCCCATTGATTTCCAGGGAGGGAGACGCACGCGGCAATGCCGGTTTTTGCCAGGCCGCCGCCAGGCCCAAGTCCGTCCCCCCCCCAGCACCCCAACCCCATTACCTGGTTCGGTCTCTCTTGACTCGGCGCTGCCGGGTCCCCCTCGCTGCAGCCCCCGCCTCAGCCCGGTCCGCTCCGCCTACAGTTACAGCCCGTCGGGGAACAATGACGTCCCTCCGCCGGCCTCTTGCATCCGGGGCCCGGCGCTGGCCGGGCAAGCGGGCGGAGGGAGGAAAGGAGGCGGTGGCGGCGGCGGGGGGGAGAAGCGAGCTCCTCCGGGTCACACGGGGACCAGCACCGCCCCTGTGCCGCTGCCGGGAGCCGCTAGAGGGGGCTCGGCGACCCCCGGTCAGGGCGAGAGGCCCGATGCCACCGCGGCGAGGTGGTCCCGCGGGGAGGAGGAGGAGAAGGAGGTGGTGGTGCAGGCCTAAGTGCTCAGCCGGACGCTTTGTGGTCGATGCATGGAGCCGCACCCCTCCGCGGAGGTGAAGAGTCTCGGCCAGTCCCACTTCGTAAGGGGGCGCCTTGTTTTCCCAAAGCGAAGCTTCAGTACGAGCCTCTTCCTCGGTTGTAGTCTTTTTGCTCTTTTCTGCCTTCTAGGCTCTAATTTGCCCCTCACCGATTTATTTCTCCAGTTAACGTTTTATTGCTCTGCGCTCAGAGAGGCGGGAAGGCCCCGCTGGCCGGAGCCAAGGCCGCGACCGCAGCGCCCGGCATGTGGAGGGGCGGATTCCCGCCAGGGGCCGCGGCTCCCTGCGTGCCGCCGCCCGCCATCGAGTTCCCTGAGGAGAGCCCGGAGCCGCGGTTTGACGGTAAGCGGGGTTGGGTGCAGCAGGGCGGCCCTGTTTTCCGCGGGGAAGGTGGGGAGCAGGGAGCCCCCCCCCCCCCCCCCCCTTCCTGCGGGTGACGGCTGGGCGCCCAGCTCCCCCCGGGTTAGGAATGCAGGGGAGAACGACCGCCTTCCTCTTTACTCATCGTCTTGAGGAAGCGGCAGCCGCGGGGATGATGCAAGAGCGGGCAGGCCCCTAGTAGGGAGCGCCCTGCCCCGCAGCCAGGGCTCCCCCCTTCGGGGAGAGAGAGCCCGGTCCTCTCCGTTAGCTTCTGTATGCGCTTATAAAAGTAAATTAGGTTCCTAATTAGTGTCTTAAGCTTTTCTCTAAGTGGCTGCTTGTGCGGTGCCTTTTCGTGAGCCGGGGCTGTGTGTGGGTTGATGTGTGGTTTTGATGTGAATAGCACATACTGAGACCTAAATTCATTCTTCTGACGCCTTTTCCAGAATCGGATGTGCCCGCGGAGCTTCGAGTTGCAAACGGGTCACAGAAGTTTGTGAATTTTACTTCGACGATCCAAAACCAGCTGCTGCTTGTGTCACTGCTGGAGCATCTGTGCCACATGTACACGCACAACCCTGTTCATTCGAGGTGTTTGTTCCGAAGTTAGTAAGAGTAGTTCTTTCCTGTCTCTTAAACTGTCTTACTGCAATATATGCCAGATGGTGGTGAGGCACTGGAATAGGTTGCCCAGGGAGATTGTGAATGCTCCATCCCTGGCAGTGTTCAAGACCAGGTTGGACGAGGCCTTGGGTGATATGATTTAGCGTAAGGTGTCCCTGCCCATGGCAGGGGGTTGGAACTAGATGATCTTAAGGTCCTTTCCAACCGTAATTATTCTATGATTCTGTGTAGAATTACAGTGTAATATCAATAGGAAGCTGTAGGTCTCATCCTATTGGGCCAAGAGTAATTTGGAGAAGAGGACAAATACCCTGAACCAACTCAAATGGGACTGAGGATGTGTCTTGGTTTTGAAAATAAGAACAGAATGTTGCTGTAGATGCAAGGATCAGACAGTTCTATAGCAGCTAAATCATGTGAGTTGCGTCATGAGAAGGGTAGCAGGTAAATTATCTCTTAAATCTGATACAAAACCATGAGGAATTTAATAAGAATGTTTATCAATAGTTTATAATAATACAGCTACTAAGCTGTAGCATAGTCTTCACTAAATCTTTCAAAATTGCTTTTTGTGAAAATTAAATACCTTTAAAAGTCCTTTATTTTCCCATAAGGAATTATGATATAATTCAGGGAGCTTGGATTTTGAGGTGTGAAGCGTTTCTTTTGAAATGCGTCTTTTTGGTATGTGAGTTATCTTAGGTATTTTGTTCACTTAGGCACATATTTAATGCATTTGAGAAACAATTTCTCAGGTTTTTCTCCTATTGTATGTGACTGTAGAAAATAAACTCTGATACTTCGCTTGTACTTAAAATGGAAGCCATTTATAGCATCCAGTAAGAACAGTGCAGGCAACTGTCCGTTTTTATTCTTGAAGTAAGATGTAGATGTTTGGCCCCTGGTCTTAATATTCTGTCTATGAAGACAAAAAATGCCAAGGAAAAAAATCCAAAAAACAACCCAACTAAATTTTCTCCTTTCAGGAGAGGAACAAAAAAATGCAACCTGGGCATCTTCCAAAGTATGTAACTGCTTGGCTTCCTGATGTACTTCTGTGGAAGATTACATTTCTCCATTGGCACAGTTTAAACCAGTTTCCCAAGTGGAATAAACCTGATGAATAAAAGAAAAACATGCTGCAGTAATGCTGTCTTGATTTGTGGTTTTGACTGGTATATTCGTGTTGGCAACCATGGGGTTTTCCATTTTTTCTGCTGTGCGTAACTGTGTTCATAAGGCTTGTGTAGCGACATTCCTAATTTGTTATAGGTTCACTTTCAATAAACTTTATCTCCTTTAAAAGATAAAGTAATATGCTGGGTTTTTTTATATACTGATACTAAAGAAGCATCTTAAAAAAACCTCTTAGAGGTGAGTTTATTTTAAGACCTTGGAACTCCTAAAACTTTCAAGGGCATTTCTGTAGCATCTTTGCAGTTGCACCAAGCTCCAGTGTTAGGTTTTTGTCTGCCTTGGCATTGTTTCTGTTCAAGCGAGAAAGATGTGGTGCTTGGGAGGCAGTGTGTGCACAAACGTGTGAGTTTGTGGATTAGAAAATCTTGACATTGCCACTTTTTATTACAAACATGTCCTTGTTATTGTAAACACACTTTGGATTTCTCTTTTCACTGGTCAGAATTTTTCCAGAGGTAACAAGTGGATGCTTGCATAATTTATCTGCTAAGATAAGGTAGGGGAGATGCAGTTGTGACTACAAAGGGCATGGCAAATAACTGTATTATGCAAAGGGATTCCCACAGAGCAGCTGTAGTTTGGATTTAATTAGTTTTTCTTGCAAAGGGTATGGGAAACTGTATCAGGAGTGACTGTTCAAATTTTCAGATGCACTATCTTTCAAATAAGGTTTCTCACTGTTTACATGGTCTTACTGGTAGGCTGTATTTAATGTGACCTTTCTCTGTTCCTTTGTACAGTACTTCGTCAGGCTTTCACAAGAACAGGGATGCTCTCCCCTTTTGCTTTCTGTGATGAATTTAGTACTGTAAGACTGCAGCATAATAGAGCCATTACTGAACTAATGAAAGCAGCTAATCGACAAATACTCAGTGGGGTAAGCTTTGTTAAATTTCTTTAGCAACCTCTGCATTAAGGGGTTAACACATCATTGCATCCAAGGAGGCTTTTATTTAGGGGTTCTTTTAGTGTCGGATTGGGTCTTTTTGATAATTATACAAAATGGTATTCCCGTTCTACCTTCAGTGTTTGAGATAGCAAGGTTTGGTTCTGTAGGTGCAACCCAAAGCTTTGGAAGCTAGCAGTATTTTGTCCTTATTAAATAATAAGAATTTTAAAAAAAGTTAAAAAATCCTTATAAGCACAGGTAAAGTGTTTTAAATATTGCTACTTTTTGGTTTGTTTTTTTATTTTACAATGGACAGACATCCATTTTCACTTTTAACTGTTCCAGCTGATTATGTCAATATCGTTCTATTTATATTGTGGAGAGCATAATTTGTATAGTGTGACGTGCTTCAGGCTGAATCAGATCAGTTTGCTTATCTCGCTGCTTGAACTAGTTAATTTTTCTTAAGCATGTTTTAGAGCCCCCGTTTTATCCTGTTTGCCAGCAGAACTCTAAAAGGGCAGTAATCTCTCCAGCAGAGAGGTGTTAGTAGATGACTGGTGGGATAATAATACTTTAATTTGGTGAAGCTCTCTGCAGAATGTGAATGGCTATCAGTAACACATTTTCTTTTAAGAATATGGTTGTAGTTTGTATTTTGATAAAGCTTTCTGTGCTGATGGCATGGTAGACATTATTCTGTATGTCATGTTTTCATGTTGGATTTTGTTATTTTACAGGAACTTGATAATGGAGATTCTCATGCAGTTGGGTATGTATTCAAAACATTTAGAAATATTAAACTTAATTCCCCCCTTAAAAAGCTCCATTCTGAATTTAATTAATGCTGTGAAACAATTTGAGAATTGCTCCAAACTCTCAGAATGATCTGGGGAAAATTCCTTCTTCAGCACAACTCTCACAGTTAGTGCCACCCTTCAGGAAAACAAGATTTCTCAGGCATAAACATAAAGAAAGCATCTTAATACTTCTATTAACATAGAGTGTGATTTGTAGCACATGTGTGTGCTGTTGTAGTCTGCTGGTTTTCAGTATTCACTGAAACAGCAAACTGTGCAGCATGGTGGTGTCGAAGTATTTGCTGCTTCTTTTCATAATGTAAATAGTATTTCTAGGTTGTGTATGCCTGTAGCCTTTATAGTACCTTACCTGTAAGTTGTAACTTAGTTTAATGCAGCCTATTTTTGACTAGGGAAAAAGAAGTTCTCTTTGAAGCACAGTCTTCACGATACTTGAATGAATTTGATGAGATTGTGAGGCTAGGAAGAGGAGGATATGGTAAAGTATACAAGGTATTCTTTACCTTCTGTTTATAACTGATCAGTTTATGTCTAGTTTTTCTTTGAAATTTAGAGTTACTGTTTTGGCTGGTTTTTGTTTTGCTTGGGTTTTATTTCTAATGGAAAATGAAAAACACTTATTTTCCAATAGAACAAGTACAAACCTGCACATGTGAAAGATGTTGGCATTTAATTTTGAAAGATGCTCAGTTGCTGTTTCTATTTTCTGTTTGTAGGAAGCAGGATATATCAGATGTTTTACTTCATGTGTTTTGACTGTTTTTAAGTGAATGAAAAATTCTTGTGTGAAGTACCGTGATATATATTGACTTAAAAACCAGCCACAGGAACTGATTAGTCTGCATACCCCAGTGTTCCAGTTGTGGCTGCTTGGAAAAAAGCAGCCTTAATATGAATGTAAACTGTCCAATCCAATGTTGATTAATATTAAATACTTTAGCATATGGCTAGCCTACAGTTCCCCACATGGTATGTGCCATGCATAAATGTCACTTGTGGTCTCATGATTTTCTGATAACCTGTTTAAGCAGTTATCAGGACATACGAGCATTTTATTATTGATGGAAAGATAACTTTAAAACCATGTATTTCACAAAGATTGGATTAGATGTTTGCAGTCCTGTAAGAAGGCAAAAGTAGAGTATCCTTAGGTTAGACAGCTGAGCCTAATCCCAGTTTCACTCTCTGAGTGAGATGTTGTATGAATGGAGTGCAGAAATTAAGTTTTAGAAAATAATTGGTTCTAAAGGATTTAATAATTCATTAAACACATTAACATCTAGTTTTTCCTTTTGCAATTGTTTTCAGGTTAGAAACAAGTTAGATGGTCAGTTCTATGCTATCAAAAAAATTATCATTAAGAAGGCTACAAGAAGAGATTGCATGAAGGTATACTTTTTCCTGTATTTCATCTCTGGTTTAATTCCCTGTCTGCTGTAGCTGATTCTAATAGAATTTAGTAATGCAGTTAATATTTCCCAAAACATAAAAAATGTTAATAATGGGTTTATGCATTCTGAGTTTCTATAGATTTAATGCTATCAATACCTAGTAGAAAAAAGTAAACCAGAGGTATTTAAGTCCATTAAATCATAGTATCATAGAATTGTTAGAGTTGGAAAGGACCTTAAGATCACCACTTGAATTTGCTCATTTCTGCAACTATGAAAATCCTAATTAGTTCTAAAGCTTCAAAATTTTCTTTATTACTGTAACAATTTTATCTGTTCTTTCTCTGTCAGAAACTGTTACTTTTTTGTTATCTTTTGTGTTTATTAAGTACTCAGAATAAAGAATGGTCATACTGTTTATTTTTGGTCTTTTTAGGTGCTACGAGAAGTTAAAGTGCTCGCTGGGCTGCAGCATCCTAATATTGTAGGTTATCACACTGCTTGGATGGAACAAGTTCAAACAGTACATCGAAAAGGAAAGTGCAGCATATTGTGTCAGTCTTGCTTGCATCCTGCTTATAATCTCTGTACTGTTATTTCCAGGAGAGTATAATTTCTCTGATAAAATAACTGTTTATCTTTAAAACAAAAAAAAAATCCCCAGAGTACAGGTGACCATCAGATCTTCATATTCTTCTGTGCACTTCAGTCTCTTGCATAGTAACTTACCTATTAGTTAATGGTGAATTCAGAACTGTCAAAGTATTAGCTTCACTTCTGGTAATACATGAGAAGGATTTTAAAATTGTGTGAAGTTCAGTGGAATGGAGTGAGAACCTTTTAACACAAGAAATAATGAGTTGACAAGGAGAAGAATAAATACTGAGGGATAAGCCACTTCAGATATTGGGGAAAAAGTGATGAATAGAATAAAAAAAAAAAACCATCCACAAATTTGCTACCATGTTTTGAAGTCTTGGAGTTGTAGCAAAACTCAAGCAAGTCTCCCACTATGCCTTTCTTCCCATCTGTAAAAGAGTTCAGAAAAACTGAACCTGGAAATAAATAAGGTGGGGGGTGGGGGCAGGGGAATCCTTCTTATTTTGCTTTTCATGGGAGAGTTTTTCATTTTGTTGAATTGCATATTATAGTCCTACAGTGACAGAGAGATCTGTTGTTTTTTTTTTTTTTGTGTGTGTGTATATATCAGCTACTGTCTGTAACTGGTGAGAATTTATCTACATTTATGTTCATTTTACACCACCTTTCCTGCTGCTTTTTTTCTATTCATTTTCTCTGTTCTTGGCTCTTTCCACACGTCCTTTGGTCCCTTTGTAATACTAATCTGTTGTTCCTTTCCTCTCTTGTTCTTTTCTGAAATACCTTTAGCAGTTAAATCTTTTGATCCTCTTATGCTCTGTATGCCTTTATTGCTTTCCAAATCAACGACTTCATGGTCAGCTATAAGCACAAAAGAAAATGAATAGAAAGTTGTCAATATGGTAATACAGACAAGACTTTCTAATGATACTGAGAATCTTCAAGGATGCAACTTTTTAGTTGCTAGGAGTACTTGACAAGTATGCAATGGTGATAAGTATGTAACTAGATCTGTAAGTAGGTCCTGTGGTACTTAATGGTTTTCCTTGGCTTAGAAGATTGGTATTTCATATCTCCTCTGTGCTAAAACAAACTGCTTTTTCATATAAATATACAGTTTTAATGAAAACCATTTCCAAAATGTTAAGTATCAAACCAGCAGCATAGTGAAGCAAAGGATGGTGTCTTGTGGAGTTGTTTTTTTAGCTATTATATACATGAGAAGCTGTAATAACATAATTTTGAACAGGCTAACTTCTTAAAGGTTAAATCTAGGTGAATATCTAAGAGATCCCAGTACAACCCTTCAAGTGACCTCATACAACAGGTATTTTCATTTAAAGAAAAACAAAAAACCATGTGGTTGCTCCTTATTAGATCAAAAAGCACCTTTTGCAGCAGCAGAAATAGAGAAAAAACATACCTGTAGGTAATGAAGTTAAATTCAGTAAGATGCTGTAGATTAAATATTAATTTATAGTATTATTTTGTTTTTTTAAAATACCATATTCATCTTTTCATCCTGTAGATAAAACAGTAATGGAGTTGCACCCATTATGTTTGGAGCAAGAGAGTAGGAAGTAAGTATTATAAATCTTAATGATAGCATTTATTTGTCTTTACCATAAGACTTCTTTTAAAGTAACGTTCAGAGAGTACAGAATTCAGCATAGATTTCACAAGAAGCTTTTTGCTTCTAAAGTATTGCCAAAAAAGTCTTAATTATCCTTGTCATTGTTTCTCTTCTTGTTGCATAAGCTGAAGAATATTACTGAATACTTCTGCCTTCTTTGGATCTCAGTTTCTGAGTCTCTGAATGTAGTACTGGGCTTTAAGCTTACTTCAGAAGTTCTGTGCCAGTCAGAAACACTGATTAGTTCTGTGGAATCTCACTAGAGTGATGGTGCCTTCTGCTTCTCAGAAGTGTTTATTAGCCCTTTCAGAAAGGAGATGGAGTCCTATGAGAATTACAGCATAACTTCCTAAGTTAGAAGGAATGGAGTTGCATCATACTTCTGTCCAGTGAATGCTGTGACCTAGTACTATATGTACCTATGAGCTGTCTGGGTCAGCTCTCAGAAATCCCAGCTGGGGGAAGGTATTAAAAGGGCTGTAGCCTGCACTGTCTGTTATGTAATCCTAAAGTTTTATATGGGGAAGCAGCTGAACTCTTACTCTGGAATGCAGTTTGCAACTGGAATAAACACAAACCCAAAGAAAAAAAAACCCAACCAAACAAAACCCAACACTTTTCAGAATGGTGTGTCACAAATAGATGGTATAAAACTAGGTACATGTTTTTGATTTCTCTCAATTACTTTATTATTTTCAGTGATCGCTGTCACATTCAGAGTGTGGAAAGTGGTAGTTCAATTATCTTTGCCGACCTTACTTCTCAAGAAAAGAAGTCCTGTGACAGTACCGGTCTTAGAAATCCGGGTAGTGAATTGTGTATGAATGATTTTACGAACAACAGTAGTAAAGAGTGTATGAAACCAAATAAATGCGAATTATCCATAGAATTACAAGAAGACTTTGTAAGTAGTGTTAGCAGTAGATCAACTGATGTGAAAAATCATCCATCACGGGTACCTCATACTAGTCTGGAAAAGGATGCTAGCACTGGAAGTAAGTCCTGCACTGAAGAATGCTCGAAGAATCATGTAGCTGTCTGTGGAGAGTTTGAGGTAAATGCAGTTTTCATTAAATATACTTATCTGCTATCTACTTTAACCATGTTTGTAAAGTAGAGTTTGGTAGACACAGGAATGATTTATAATGATGAATTAAAAAAAAATAAAAATTATTATGATAAGATTCAGGAATACAGACAACTTTTATTTAAATGGGTAACACTATTACAAGGAAGCTGACCAGAAGGGCTGGCAGAAGTCAGCATACAAGAAAGTTACCATCATCTTGGGTCCTTTCAAAGTACCTACATGAATAAAAAGTACTACTGCATAAAAAAACCCGATCCATAATTGCACTTGAAAATCCTCAGCCTTCAGTAACCACGGCTAATTCAGATATTATTCATGAAAGTGTCTGGGTATGTCATGTGGTGCCTGTATAGTGTAGGATTCCACATGGAAAAGAGAAAAGCAGATGGCAGCATGGAATCGCCACTCTGCCTATGCTTCTGAAACTTGGCTGGCATTCATATCTCTGAAATGTCCTGTATAACACAAACAGCTCTGGAATACTCCAAGCTTTTGATATCATTTGGAGTTCCCTCTTGCAACAAATCCAAGATTTTAAAGGTGTTTGCTTGAATTGTCCAGGCTATCAAATGAACTAGTACATTATCAGAAACTGAGTATGAAATTACATACTCATATTAATAAATCAGACGTATGGACTAGATGACCTTAAAGGTCTTTTCCAACCGAAATGATTCTATGATTATATGAAATTCCACATTGAGGTGGATTTTTTTTCTAATTTATATTAATTTACACTGTTTTCTTAAGCCAGAATGAAACTCTGTTCAGTGTGTCTAGAAGCTTTAAACTCTAAAGTGAATATTAAGATACGTAGCTGGCTGTTCTGTTTTTATCATAACAATTGTTAACATTTGAGGACAAGCAAAAAAAAAAAACACACCCCAAAACTAGTTAGTGTTGTTGCATGTGCTTCTTGAATGCAGTAGATAAATAATACTGTATTTGATGTTACTTTGGTATCTGACTGGGATTTTTTAGCTTAATGAACAAATTCTGATTTTATTAGCTTTAAAGAAAAATAAGGAAATATTGTTTATGTTAAAGTGGCAACATCATAGACTATTATTTTTCTGTTAGGTGGAGTATCATTTGATGCTTCATATACAAATGCAGCTGTGTGAAATATCTTTGTGGGATTGGATTTTTGACCGTAATAAAAGATGCAACAAGAGAACAGAGGAAATGTCCAGTAAGAAGTCTTAAAAAATTTCTGACTCATTATGAAGCAAGTATTTCGTCTTTCCTAATTAGAAGTCCACTTGCCTGATTTTGTTTTACTTCAGCAGCTTATAATATGGATCTTCTTCATTAGATGAATAGAATCATCATTAGATTCTTTATTCATTTCATCACCTAGCAGCTAGTATTGAATCTTTTTATGATGTTGGTAAAGAGATTTAAGTTCATGGGGTTTAGACAACTCTTCAAAAAAGAATGAATGTATGCCTGAGGCATAGTTGTTACCTGGAGACATCTCTGCCTGGGCAATGCTACTTATTTGGAATAGTTTTTTTATTGCCAGAATCTGCTTTTTCTTAGAAAGCTGTTTAAATAATTGAAATTTTGCTTTGGTAGTAGTCTTGCTGGTACAAAATAGAACTCTTTGTAGGCTAATTTATCTGCTGTGGAAAACAGGAATACATCTTCTGTTCCAGACAGATGACAAGAAAAAAACAGTTTATTATTAAGAATCAGAACTCCTACATAGGCTGATTTGTCGTTGGTCTAAAGCATGTAGTATTTACCTTGCTGTAATAGCCAGAGGAGTTCTCATGCACTGATACCAAGATGCTTCAATAACTGTTGACATTTGGAAGAACAAGTCTAATGCTCTTGAAGCATTAGAGACATGTTCCTTTCTCTGGTTGTATAAAAAAAAGCATATGCTTAACAGATTGTGAGGCATAAACTGTATGATTAATGTTTAATCTTAGTTTTAATCACTATTAAGATAAATCTGTTGTTCTCTTTAGTCATGGATGCCAGCTATCAGCTGATGTCTGCTAATCTCTCCTGTATTTGTAGTCTTTTGCCATAAATAAGCTAAAAGATGATGTTCCTGGTCAGGGAATGACAGAATTACTAGGGCATTTGACCTAGTAGGGTAGCACAACAGCAGAAGAATTAGGGTCCAAAAAGGAAGGCTGCAAATTGATACCGATACAGAAAGCATGTTGTTATGTAAATTAATACGATTTCATCTGGAATTGTATTTTTCATTCTAATTCAGTACTTCCATCTAAGTAAAGAGGTTTTAAATTCATTATCAAGTAACTATCTGATGGAGTTTGGAAGAATCTTTTCAGGCAGACACATGTTCATGACCCCTGAATTTTCCTTTTTGGAATTTGGCAGTTAGTGACTTTTTTTCTGTTTCAAAACCAGTATCTTAGGAGAAATAGGGGAAGTTCCATTTATAAATTGGGCTCATTCTGTTAAAAATTTCTTCCATGTCATAAATAGAATTCAACAAGACAAACCATCGTAAACTTTATTAGCTCATTAAAATTAGCTAAAATAATTTAGATTTTAAATTGTTTTAAGGTCCATACCATCTCGTGGATGTCCGCTGGACAATGAAAATTTTTCAGGAGTTACTAGAAGGAGTATGCTATATCCACAGCATGGGAGTGATGCATCGAGACATTAAAGTAAGTTCATTGACTGAACTAATTACACTTGAGCTTGAAGAAAACGAAGATAACTTACATTATGGGAGAATGAAAGCAAATTTATAGCTAAATTTGAGATGACCTGGGCATTTAAGAGTTTAGCTGTCTTATGTATGAAAAAATACATTGTCTCCTCTACACCAGTATCATACATAACATACAGTATACATACAGCATTGTGCTCAATTACATTGACTTAAAGTGAATTATGATTAAGCTCTGGAAATGTTTTCTCCTTTGTGGAGCCATTTTCTTGTTCTAAACAGGGATAGTCAGATCGGTTTGGTTTTGTCTTGGTCTTTCCTTAACCAGCATAGGACCTAAATTTCCTAATTACCTAAAAGAAATTAAATTATTGTAGGTAATTATAAAAATAAGCAAAGGCCAGTGGCTACACCTCAGTTGGCTGTGTATCAGCTTTGGAAGATATGTTCAAGTTATAGTTGCGAATAATTGCTGTCTTTCAAAATGGTTGTTATTTTCCTTAAGGGACTGAAATTGTAGGTGATGTTAGTGACTGAATGAAAAGTTTTGGTTTCATTCCAATTAAAAATAATGAAGAGCAGACTTAAAATAGTAACACTTTGACGGATTAGAATAGCGTGCCGTTTATATGTTCATGTGAAGTGTTTTTGGAATTCCAGTCTTAAGAATAGTTTTGACTTAAATGTGAAGCGTAAGTAGATGGATTTTGCTTAATCTGACTCGGAATAGCAAGGACATGAATGTGTTTTTTCCTACTCTGCTTCCTAGAGGTTCTGTGCATCTGATACAGTAACTATATCAGGAAATGAGTGTAAAGATCATCTTGATTATTAAAACTCCATGTGTGGAAACTTGGAATTACTTGAAAACACACAGTGTTCACTCTGGATTAATTTTATTTTGTCTGCCAGCTGTTTCAGGATCAACTGGTTTTTTGATTTTCCTGTTAAGCATCAACATGGCCTTATTGTCCAAGTCCTGGTAGTTGTATAAAGAATTCCATAGTGGGAGCTTGGTTTTGAGGCCATGCTTATTGTTTTCACCACACCTTATTCTAAAGGTGATTTTGCAGACATCTTGCAGAAACAGTAATTTCTGTGATAATGTTACAAGGAAGTGTTTCAGCATTTGAAATTTTGAGAACAGAAGTCCAGTGAGTGAGTGGGTAGCCTTGATTATCTCTACTTCAGTGGAAATGAGAAGCCTACCAACTTGTTTGGCACTGCTGTATCTTTTAAATTTGATCTGCATTGAAGAAATGAAGAGTGGAGATTGCCCATCTCTGATACAATGTTCATGTCTGCTTTATACTCTAACAGAACTATTTCCCTTCTTGCCACCTGAGCAGGCTTCATGAAGAGCTTTTTGTCCTTTATGATCTTGGGTGTTAATGTTAGCTCCATTACTTAATGGTAAAGAGATGCGGTCTGCGTTGACATCTAAAATTCTGCTTATGCTCTGCACACTGCAATATGAAGGGCAGTTCTTCCCCAAGTTGGACTGGCAAAGTTAATGTTTGTTCCAGAGGTGATTAAAGTTGCTGTCATCTCTGTGTTTAGTGACCCTGCAGCTATGTAAAGAGGTGTCCAGCCAGACTTGTGACTGTCCTTTAAGTTAACAATAACGAGTGGATGTAGGTGGAAAAGCATCATCAGACTGTTGGCCTAAACACAGAAGACAGATAATTACTGATCTTCAGGATTTATCTGATATTTTTACATTTTGCAAGAAACAGAGACACATTTGTGCTCTGAGGCTGGCTGTGAACAAGTATTAGGAGTTGCCATGACCTAATGGAAGCTTGGTCATTAACTTATATTTGTTAACTACAGCTTGTGCCCAGCAGGAATGCATAAATGGTGTTAATGCCTTCAGTTCTTTTACTTCCTAATCTTATAGCATGAGAAATGAGTCATAGTTGGGCTTCAGGTCAGTGAAGCTCCTGGAAGTGCAAGCAAGCAGAAGTTTCATCTCATTTGTACATACAGACATAATCTAGGAGTGCTTGAGCCTCTAGATTATAAAATTGTAGAATGGTTTGGGTTGGAAGGGACCATAAAACCATCTAGTTTCACACACACCCCTACCACGCACAGATACCTTCCCACTAGATCAGGTTGCTCCAAGCCACATCCAACCTGGCCTTGAACACTGCCAGGGATGGGGCAGCCACAGCTTCTCTTGGGCAACCTATGCCAGTGTCAGTAAAAAATGTCTTCTCTATATCCAATCTAAATCTACCCTCTTCAGTTTAAAACTGTTGCCCCTTGTCACTACTGACCCTGGTATAAAGTCTCCCTGCTTTTTTGTAAGCCCCCATTATATGTCGAAAGGGCACAGTAAGGCCTCCCTGGAACCTTCTCCTCTCCAGGCTGAACAAGCCCAGCTCTCTCAGCCTTGTCTCCACAGCAAAGGTGCTCCAGCCCTCTAAGCATCCCTGTGGCATCCTCTGGACTTGCTCCAACAGCTCCACATCCTCCTTATGTTGGGGTCCCCAGAGCTGGATGCACTTCTCCAGGTGGGGTCTCACAAGAGCAGTAGAGGGGGAGAATCCTCTCCCTTGACCTGCTGGTCACACTGTTGGTGATGCATGCAGCCCAGGACATGGTTGGTTGCTGGGCTACAAGTGCATACTGCCAGGTTATAGACAATTTTTCATCTGTCAGTGCTGCCAAGTCCTTTTGGGCTGTTTGCAGTGTAAGAAGTATAATCAACAGTCACTGGTGATTTTTTGTCTGAGTTGAGATACGCTACTTCTGGTTTATATTGAGCAAGAAAAAATTCACATTCAAAATTAAGAAGAGATGTGATTCTGCCATATGTTGCATTAAGTCAGGTATGGTATCATTTGAGGAAGCAAATTTCCCATTTTCTGCTGGGAGAAAAAAAAAACAAAACTTTACATTTCCACTAAAGCTATTTCCTGTTTTGCTTTTCTTCCTTTTTCCTACATCCTTCATATGTGTTTTTTCTGCCAAAATGGTGTTGCCAACACATAACTTGGTATCAGCTATGACTTTTTTTCCCCTCTCTCACTAATGAGAGTGTTAATTATACCTGTGAAACACTGGATTTTATAGTCTTGAAACAGCTGAAATTTCATACTTACTTATACAGGTATATTTATAGATTTTATACTGTCTTGTTTTATAGCCCAGAAATATCTTCCTGCATGGATCAGATCATCATGTAAAAATAGGAGACTTTGGATTAGCCTGCAAAGAGCTTCTTTGGGATCATGCAGACCAGTGGTTTAAGACAGAAAAGAAAAATGGTAAGAGGAAAAAAAGCTTAATGGGTTTAAGTGATTGAGTTTCTATGATATTAAGACTATCAAATATCAAATTCTAAAGTGAAATGGTAACAACACTGAGAAGTTTAAATTGCCTTTTTAAAGGACTGATGCATACTTCAGGAGTGGGGACCTGCCTCTATGCCTCACCAGAACAATTGCAGGGATCTCAGTATGATTTCAAGGTAGGAAGTAGTAGTATTTTTCTTCTATTAACACATGAAGGTGATTGGAATAAGACAAGTCTTTCAGTAGGTAAATATATAAATATCCCTACTGTTTCCCCTAATGTTTTTGCTGAAACATGGCAAAAATAATTTGTTTCTAAGATCTTCTTGAGGAATGTGGAATGTACAGATTTGAATTTGTGTTCTGTCAGTAGTGTCCTGATATTTTTCCTATTATCGGGAAACTTCGTTGTCATGAAATGGTTTCATATTGTGATTTTCTTAATGAGGAAAAGAAATCCACTAAGTAATTAAAAACAGCAGTTATACCAGACTTTTTCTTCACTCCATTACCAGTCAGACATGTACAGCATGGGTGTT
Organism: Pezoporus occidentalis; assembly: GCF_034315485.1. NCBI lineage: Eukaryota > Metazoa > Chordata > Aves > Psittaciformes > Psittacidae > Pezoporus > Pezoporus occidentalis. The sequence goes on along the minus strand of NW_026913082.1, from coordinate 2,079,718 downwards.
ATCCTGCTAGAACTCTTCCAACCATTTGGAACAGAAATGGAAAGAACAGAAATTCTTACAGGTTTACGGAATGGCCAAATTCCTCATACTTTCTACATGAAATGGCCTGTTCAAGCCAAATACGTTAAACTCCTCACCAGTCAGAATGCTACAGAAAGACCAACGGCTGCTCAGCTCCGTGAAAGTGAACTATTTCATACCACAGAACATGTAAGTTATGTCAATAACCTCAACCTTTACAGGATAAAGAAATATAAAAAGAAAATGGCTTTTGTTTTCCTGTATTATCAAGTTTTTTTGGTTTGTTTGTACCTTAAGAGCATTGTGTGATCAGGACTTTTTTCCAAGTACGGTATTTATGCCACTGTATTAATGTTTCTGGTGTCTTTGCAATGAAATAAATGAAGACTGGGCTGTTGATTTTGAGACATTTTTATAGATCAGAGAAGGTTTTGAAGCTTTTCAGCAGCTCTGAAGAATCTTTTTATAATTTTCCCTTGTCATGCTTTTTTGTTTGTGGATTAAGTTGTAGTATCAAATATGCAGAATAGCATCTATAAATGAAGTAAACTGGCTCTCATTTTCAGGTTATTTCCAACCTACAACAGAAGGTGAGACAGCAAGAGGAAGAAATAGAGAAACTGAGAGAGAGAATAAGACTGCTTTCAGAAGAACAAGGTGAACAACGTATGGAACTAGGTTCCCCTGTTTAAGTATGGGAAGAACCTCTATTGTATGCTAAGTTATATAAACTGTTCCTTTTTTACATAGATACATTTCAATGCATTTTGATTCTCCTGTGTGTTGTTTAAAGGTCTTTTTGTCTTAGTCCATAAGTCTTCAGTCAGCAGAAAGTATTCATGTTGCACTGAGCCTCAGGATAACTTAACTTGTGTAAATAAGCATTTGGGTTACAGGGGAAAAGATAAGGAAAAATTAAAAGTGCAGCATGTATTTACGTAAAACTACTGCACATAACTTACAATCATTGACAAATACGCGTGTCATGCAGCAGTTAGTAAAAAGGAAGGTCACACCCAAAAGTTAGCTGTAATGTTTTTATTGATTTAGAATTCTTTTCAACTGTAGTACTTGAATACATCTCAGAAAGGACTCAAACCACTACAGCAGGCATGAGGGATAATAAGATTATCATTATAAAAGAGTACAGGCTTACTTGAGTAGCTTCAGAATAGAGTTGAAAGGTGCCAAGTTCTCACATGACTTCATCCATTTTTGCACATTGGCTGGGGCAGCATTGGCACTACCCATCTGCTGAAGCACAGACCACACAACAATGTCTGCTATGGTGAGTTCACTTCCCACCAGCCACGCTGCCTTGCCCAGGGCAGCATTCATAGAGCGCAAGACTGCTCCTTTTTCCTTACTGCTACCTTCTCTGAGCTGGAAAATGGCTGTATCCACCCAGCTGTCAATCAGAGTTGAAGTTACTGCATTGTACTTCTGGCCCAACAGGGAAAAGAGAAATCTGGCAATGTTCCCTTCTCCTTCAATAGGGCACATTGTTTGAACACTGAACTTCATCTGAGGTTTTGGAACTGAAATTAAGAAAAGGAAAAAAGTGAATACCATATGGTAAAGAAGTTAAATGTAACAGCAATGCCATGATGTGTTTTATTTTTGATGCCAGCACCACTGTTAACATACTTAACCTAAGGAACAATTTTCCATTTTCTGAGTCTGAATAGACTAATGCAGGAACCTGGGACAGAGAGATCACTTTTTGCACATTTCAGCCAAATCTCCCACCTCATTTCTATTCTAGCCAACTTATTTCTAGACACTGAAAAATGCTTCTATAAAAGAAATACTGTGGGTACAACCAAGCATGTAAATGCCATGTGTATTTTAGTATTGGTAACTACAAACACAAGTCTTCCTCCTCTGTCCCCATCATTAACAGCTATGAAGAGAGCAAAAATGTTATTTGCAGTATGTATCCATCAAATGTCAGCACAAGGACGCCAAAGCATCTGTTGTCAAGGTTTTAATGCCCAAGTTTCATTTTCTCACCTATTGTAAACTACTGATCTGCAAGATAACTTTGTTCTTACCATCCTTCCATATAAGAGTAAAGCCCAATTGATACTCGTGACGAGGTTGCTTCTTAGTCTGCTCTCCAAAGCATTTCAGGAGGTTTTCTGGCACGCTTTTCACGGATGAATGTGTATGAACAGCTGATAATATTTTATAGCGTTCACAAAGCAGATTGTGCAGTACTAATAATGACAATGGAGGTAGAGATGGATTTGCATTGATTACAACATCTTTCAGGGCACCATAATCCTGAATGGAAAGTAAAACATTCAGCAGAGAAGACAGTGAAAGAGATTTTGTCTGACCCCAAAGAGTACGTAACCATGTATGTGTGTATCTAAAATTCTAATGCTACTCAAATCTATTCAAGTTTGGACATTTAAAACTTGTTTAAACGTTTAAAAACCTTCCTCAACACATCATTCAAGAACATGACTGAGGTAAATTCGAGACATATCTGAAGGTAAAGTTAAAATTTCAAGTTAGTAACAAACAAAAAACCAAGTGTCATAATTTCAGAATCAACTATTCTAGCTTAGAATTCTATCCAAATAAGAATATATGGGATTTATTATTTATAAACTTTTGTATCTATAATCTGGATGTTCAAAATTATATGGTAGTTGTAGGTTATTTGTAAGGATGTAAGACTTCTCTGATGAGTTCGGAGTGTCCCAGGTTTTAATGCCACCCTTCCAACCCTGAAAATTTTGAGAGCAGAGAAAGTACCCATCAATGTATATGGCTCAAGTGAATTTACCTTTCCAAGCATCACATCCAAATCTGCTCCACTGGCTGTCAGAGAACAGTCGTTTGTTTGAATTATGTTAGTTACATCAATGTCAGCATCTGGGGTTTGTGTCATCTTTGAGAGACCATCGACGGCACTCTTCAGTTCATACAAGCGTTTCAGAATCAACTCCTGGCGGGCTTCAAGTGCTTGAAGTGAAGGATCAACCCCCTCCTACAGGAGATGAAAACCAAGGTTGCATGAATGTTCACTCAGCTCAGTGTCAAAAATAGTCCACAGCTTACTTGACAACAAGTTTAGAAAGACTTTAGAATCATAGAATAGTTAGGGTTGGAAAGGACCTTAAGATCATCTAGTTCCAACCCCCCTGCCATGGGCAGGGACACCTCACACTAAACCGTATCACCCAAGGCCTTGTCCAACCTGGTCTTGAACGCTGCCAGGGATGGAGCATTCACAACCTCCCTGAGCAACCTATTCCAGTGCCTCATCACCCTAACAGGAAAGAATTTCCTCCTTATATCCAATCTAAACTTCCCCTCTTTAAGTTTTAACCAGTTACCCCTTGTCTTATCACTACAGTCCCTAATGAAGAGTCCCTCCCCAGCATCCCTATAGGCCCCCTTCAGATACTGGAAGGCTGCTATGAGGTCTCCACGCAGCCTTCTCTTCTCCAGGCTGAACAGCCCCAACTTTCTCAGCCCATCTTCATACAGGAGGTGCTCCAGTCTCCTGATCATCCTTATGGCCTCCTCTGGACTTGCTCCAACAGCTCCATGTCCTTTTTATGTTGAGGACACCAGAACTGTACACAATGCTCCAAGTGAGGTCTCACAAGAGCAGAGCAGAGGGGCAGGATCACCTCCTTCGACCTGCTGGTCACGCTCCTTTTGATGCAGCCCAGGATACGGTTGGCTTTCTGGGGTGCAGGCGCACACTGCCGGCTCATGTTCATTTTCTCATCAACCAACACCCCCAAGTCCTTCTCTGCAGGGCTGCTCTGAATCTCTTCCCAGCCTGCAGCTGTGCCTGGGATTGCTCCGACCCAGGTGTAGGACCTTGCACTTGTCATGGTTAAACCTCATGAGGTTGGCATCAGCCCACCTCACAAGTGTGTCAAGGTCCCTCTGGATGGCATTCCTTCCCTCCAGGGTATCAACCGAACCACACAGCTTGGTGTCATCAGCAAACTTGCTGAGGACGCACTCAATCCCACTGTCCATGTCAGCGACAAAGTTGTTGAACAAGACCGGTCCCAACACTGATCCCTGAGGGACACCACTCATTACTGGTCTCCAGACGGACACTGAGCCACTGACCACAACTCTTTGTGTGCAGCCATCCAGCCAGTTCTTTATCCACGAGTGGTCCATCCATCAAATTGATGTCTCTCCAATTTAGAGACAAGGATGTCGTGTGGGACAGTGTCGAATGCTTTACACAAGTCCAGGTAGATGACATCAACTGCTCTATCCCTGTCCATCAGTTTTGTAGCCCCATCATAGAAGGCCACCAAACTGGTCAGGCAGGATTTTCCCTTAGTGAAGCCGTGCTGGCTGTCACCAAGCACCTTGTTGTTTTTCATGTGCCTTAGCATGCCTCCCAGGAGAATCTGCTCCAAGATTTTGCCAGGCACAGAGGTGAGACTGACTGGTCTGTAATTCCCCAGGTCATCCATTTTCCCCTTCTTGAAAATGGGGGTTATATTTGCCTTTTTCCAGTCGTTGGGAACTTCACCTGACTGCCATGATTTCTCAAATATGATGGCCAGCGGCTTCTCAACTTCATTCGCCAGCTCCTTCAGGACCCACAGCTGGGTTTCATCAGGACCCATGGACTTGTGCACATTCAGATTTTTAAGATGGTCTTGGACCAGTTCCTCTCCTACAGTGGGCACAAGGTCTTCATTCTCACAGTCCCTGTGTCTGCCTTCCAGGACTTGGGTGGTGTGGTCAGAGCCTCTGGCAGTGAAGACCAAGGCAAAGAAGTCATTCAGAACCTCAGCCTTCTCCAAATCCTGTGTAGCCAGTTCTCCCGAGAGCTTCCTGAGGGGGCCTATGTTCTCCCTAGTCTGTTTTTTATTTGCTATGTACCTGTAGAATCCCTTTCTGTTATCCTTAATATCCCTAGCCAAGTTTAATTCTAACCGGGCCTTAGCTTTCCTAACCTGGTCCCTAGCTTCCTGAACAACATCCCTGTACTTTTCCCAGGCCACCTGTCCTTGCTTCCACTTATTATAAGCCTCTTAAACTTTTTAGACTCTAAACACCTTCAAATAACCAGAGCAGCATGGAATGTCATGGTCTTATGTCAACTAGTTGTCTTGCCTTTAGTATGTATGAAGATGGTAAGCAACAGGTTATTTAATCAAATCTCTGAAATCTTCCTGCTTAAAACTCGTTTTTTTTAAATCAGTAGCCACAGCAAACTGTCTAACATAGTACACAGCAGACCACAACCACAGAGACTTAAGGCTGGCAATGAAGTGCTGAACTGAAACTTGAAAAAACAAAGTTATCTCATCAGGATTCTCTCCAGCCCAGAAAAGCAGACTGATTTTGTGCTGAGGCTGCCAAACAAGGAAATGTTTTGACAATTCAGGAAGTTAGTGAAGTAAAAAAACCTGCAGGTTTTGGCTGGATGGTATATCATATGAAACAACACTTTGCAGCCATTCTCTGGTTCAGAGAATATAAACTATACAGAAAAAGGTGACAGGCTTTGTTACATGTTAATCCCAAAGCATGTTATCTCAATTATCTTACAAGTCTACCTTTTTTAGAAGATGGAAAATATATTCCTGGGGGAAGTATTAGGTCTACAAAGCTGCAATAATGTTAAAGTACCTTTGTATAGATAATCCATTTTCTGAATAAGGATTAATGAAATCCAACCTAGCAACCAAACTTCTTTCAGTCTAATGGATAAAGAGATAACAAGCAAGGTATCTAAGTGAAATCCTGATACCCACTTACACAACATTCTCAAAGGTAAGACATGGAAACACCTCCTAAGTGACCGTTATTTGCCTACAGGTTTTCCTATTATGCAATTCCAACCACTCTCAGAGGAGATGGGAAGTTAATGCTGTTGTTGCAGGGGGAGGGCAGCTTTGTTAGCATTCCCACGCAGTTCTGCCCCAAGTCTACTCCTGCTCAGTATCACCACCAGCAACCTGGGTGAGGGCACAGCACATACTCACTGAAAAGCCTGACGCATCAAGCTAAAAATGGCCACAAGCAGCCCGGAAGAATCCAAAGCATTCCTGACACTGGAAGAGGCTGAAATCAACTAAATTAATGTAACAGTGTTTTGCATTTTTGTCTAATACAGTAACCGAGACCAGGATGGAGGGTGCGTAGCTGCCTCGTTCCCATCTCAACAGCAGAGACGAGAGCTGGGAGGGTGGCCATGCAGCGGGACGGGACAGGGCATGCTGAGCTAGCTCCGGTCTTGCAAGGGCTTGGCCCAGAGCCCAAACACGCCTGTTTCAATGTAAAACCAGCAAGAGCCACAGGCGAGAGCCCCGAGAAGCCAGGCTGCGAGTTACGGAAAGCTTAGCAAGCGCCACAGAGAACTTCCTGACAAAGCCGTTTTTATTGAACCCTCGCAAGCGCTGCTGGTAAGCGCAGAGGAACGGGCGTGGCCTCTACTACCACGCCGCTCCTGCGGGCTGAGGCAGGCGATTGCGGGTGCCCGGCCCCGGAGGCTTCTCCCAGCTCCCCCCGGGAACAAACCCCAGCCCAGCGCGGCCGGAGGCGGGCCCGCCGGGCTCCGCAGCAGGGCGGCCCCGGCCCGTTGTTCACTGCCGAGAGCAGTGGGCCTTCCCCCTGGTTGGCCCAGCCGCTGCCCCTCGCTCCTACCTGCGGCGGCGGCGAGGCGGCGGGCGGGTGCTGGCTGTGCAGGCTGGGCAGATGGTACATGCAAGTGGGCAACTGCTCCGCCAACACCGACCCGCCGGCGCCGTGGAACGGCCTCACCTTGTACATGGGCATGGCGGCACCCGCCGCGACGCGCACCCCGTTCTCAGCAGCCAGTGAGCCCGCCTACCCGCTGTACCCATTGGCCCAAGCTGACGGTCGGCGCCTTACTGACTCACCCGCCACCCAATGCACGCTGGGAGCTGCCGCTCCGCCTCCTTGTCGTCTTCCTATTGGCCAGCATGAGCCATTGATTCGCCAAGAGAATCTCCATAGGGCAAAAGCTCAGCTCCGATTGGATAGCTCTGCCAACTGGCGTCAATACAGTTGAAAACTTGATTATGATTGGCGGGCTCTTTTACTCGGTAGCCAATGACCGAGCGGAAGCGGGGCATGTGGTGATGGGGTCCTGAGTGAGGGAAACCGCGAGTCCCGCCAGGGTCTTAATGGAGGCGGCAGCGCCATGGTGAGTGTCCGCCGTGGGGCGGGCAGGAATGGGCTATAGCCTTACTTGCGTCGGGTTGTGTCCGGCTATAGTCTTACCCGCGGTGGTGGGGCCGTTCCTCGCTCGCACTCCGCTGCCCGGGGCCTGGCCGCCGGCGCCTTTGCGGCCTCCTCGCCCGCCTCTGGCTTCTCGGTTCCCGTCTCTTGTCCCTTCTTGCTAGGGGAGGCCTGTGGGACTCCTCGGACGTTCCGCATTTGAGCGCGACCAGCCGGAGCATCGGTGTTCTACCCCCCGCCCCGCCCCTGGGTGCTGATTGCCCTCGCTTGAGAAGAGCTGGGTGTCGCCGTAAGGCGAGCATTTCCCACCTTCTTTACGCTACCTGTTTGCTTTCTGTGACTCTTCTCTTTCTAAGCCTTGAACCTGCCAAAGCCATCAAGCCCATCGACAGCAAGTCCGTTCATCGGATCTGTTCGGGACAGGTTGTGCTGAATCTTGGCACTGCCGTGAAGGAGTTGGTGGAAAACAGCCTGGATGCTGGAGCTACCAACATTGGTAACATTTTCATCGTAATTTCATTAAATTTCATAGATTTATAAGGTACTTCTTTTTCCTCAAAGCAGAGTGCATAGTAGCAGATCTCCCCCTGTTTAAGCCTGAACCCATTACCCTTTGTCTTGCCACTACAGTCCCTAATGAAGAGGCCCCCCCCAGCATCCTCATAGGCCCTCTTCAGATACTGGAAGGCTGCTATGAGGTCTCCACGCAGCCTTCTCTTCTCCAGGCTGAACAGCCCCAACTTTCTCATCCCGTCTTCATATGGGAGGTGCTCCAGTCCCTGTTCATCAAAGATATTTTTGTTGTTCTTCAAACTTGACATAGAAAGCCATTATCTGGTAAAGTTACTTGAAGTACAAAATTAATCCTGAATATTGTACATGAACCTACAGAAATAAAGGACTTCACTCATTTTTGTAGATATAAAACTGAAAGATTATGGAGCTGAACTGATAGAGGTTTCAGATAATGGATGTGGAGTGGAAGAGGAAAACTTTGAAGGCTTGAGTAAGTTGAACCTTTTTCATAATTTGTATTTGGACATTCTGAAAGATTGTTTTTGGTGAGAAAGCTACTTAAAAATAACAAACAAAAACACCTAAATTCCTAAGTTTAATAATTTTTAACAGATACTCAGCTTTATATAATGTGTGCATGATGTGCAAGACTTGAGCAAAATTGGACTGGACTGCTGTAGTGCTATTGTGGTTATAGTTCTTGTAGCTCAAAAGTAACCTTTGTTTTGATTGCTGATTTAAGTGGAACAAATAATAATAGAAAAAATTATATCAGAGAAAGCCCTATAAATGTTTATTTAGATTCAGTCATGTTGAGTCATTGAGTCACTATTGAAGGTGTTGAGCTTTGTGGAAGTGACTGCTTTTGAGAGGTGACTTATAAACCCGAACAGTTGCTGCAAGTGAACCAACACTGCATACGTGACTGTCACGTTTTCCATTTGCTAGTTTTAAATTGTACGAAATGGGAGCAGAAATTTGTGATGGGTACATCAGCAGCAAAGGCAGAACTGTGTACTGCCCCAAGGCATCTTGTAATGCATGTACTAATAATGCTGTATGAATTTTAGGTGTACGTATGGAATAAAGGGTATATCTGAGGATTTTAAAGAGATCTGGCTTATAGGACAAGGGGAAAGGAAATACACAGAAGGCATTCTGCTTCTTGATATGCATGCAGAATCTACTTGCGTAGACCACTGTCACTTAGAAGTAAAATAAATATTTTAAACATTTTTCCAGCTCTGAAACATCATACATCAAAGATACAAGATTTTTCTGATCTAATACATGTTGAAACATTTGGGTTTCGAGGTGAAGCTCTGAGTTCACTGTGTGCCTTAAGGTATGGCTATTGAACTTCTTATTAGTAGAAAGTTACTATATGCACAAAAATATCTGAAGCCAACTTTTCAGTTTACTGTTATTGATAAAATGAGGCTTTGAAAACTTCCTGTTTCTTAATGTTTGGTTGATTCTGAGCAATAGGTTGCATGACATCCTGAGTCCTTCCCAACTAAAATTATCGTATGATTCTAAGCATCTGAAATGAATCTGTGATTCTAGATGCCTTATTGGTCCTTGTATGTATAACATTCAACATTACTAAGTATGCAGATCTGTACAGGGTGGAACTGTGCACTTGCATAAGTGTTTGATCCTCTGATGCAGAGCACTGTAATATATAAGAGCTGTTTGCTAGGCTGTTACTCATTAAAACTGTACTTAAACTCCCAAAGTGCACATTTGAAATAGCACAGCTTTTGTGCACAGTTCTGTGATCAAGAATATTCTGCTGTTATGTGTTAGTATGAGAAATGTGTCCAACAAAACCAAACTTTTAACATTGTATTTTATAGGAGAATGAAAGGGATGCAAGTAAAAATGCTTGCATTGTAGCTACGAAAATGTTACACTATTCTCTAGGTATGCTTTAGTTGTATGTGGTAAAGAGTTAGTTTTAATTAAATGAATAGTATTGGCATAGTTTTTATGCCTGATAAGGTGATGAGGGGATGAGGAATGGGTAAGAAAATACAGTGCTCAGCATATAATCCTGTTGCCTTTTCCTTTCCATTAGTGATATTACCATTTTTACCTGTCATAAGTCTGCAGAGGTTGGGACTCGGTTGGTCTTTGATCACAATGGTAAAATTACTCAGAAAACGCATTTTCCGCGACCACAAGGAACAACTGTGAACATACAGCAGTTGTTTTATACTCTGCCCGTGCGGCATAAGGAATTTCAAAGAAACATTAAAAAGGTATGTTAGATCAGAAATTACTATTTCAAAGGATTGTCACCCCAGAACTTATGCGCTGCTGATACGGCATTGAGAACTGTACTCAGTTCTTTGAGAATACATTGATTTTTGTCAGACTATTTGTGCCTGTCTTGTATCTTAATCAAATAAGAAAACAGTGATCCTGTATTCTTTCATCTTCTATTTTGCAGTGATTGGTTTTAGAGGTACATTCTCAAATGTTCAGATTTTAAAAAGAATCTATATCATGATCACTTCTGTGTGTTTTAAAATCAGGGAGTGCTGTGTTATGGCTAAATACCAATCTTGTAAAGATTATTTGGTTTTGAAGCACTATTTTTCACATCTAATTTTTTATGTTTAATTTGTAAAGGTATAAAATAAACTCCCTCCCCCACCCTCTTTTTGTGTTATCTGCAAATATTCAATGTTTTGTTTTAAAAAGAGACATTTCATATAAATTTGAACTTTCGTTTTTTCTTTAATAGGAATATGCAAAAATGGTCCAGCTGTTGCAGGCATACTGTATCGTTTCAAAAGGAGTGAGGATTAACTGCACTAATCAAGTTGGCCAAGGGAAAAAAAGTTCTGTGGTGTCCACTACTGGGAGTCCTAGTTTAAAGGAAAACATTGGAGCAGTATTTGGGCAAAACCAGGTATTGCTTTTATTATTGAGAGGAGAGATCATATAGCTGTACAGAGACATTTCTAATGTCTAATAAACAGAGGAGGTGTAGGAAACATGTTAAGACTTTAAGAGAATGGAGCATGTGTTGACTTCTAGCACCCCTACAGGTTGAAGAAGGAGAAACAGTTCAGCCTCCACAGATTGCCTTGAAGTTTCTAAATCTGCTTACAGATGTTTTGATGAAAGAGAAATTATTTAGGAAACAGGGTTACAACGGTATTATTACAAGTATATTATTACTACCGTAGGGAATATTGACTGACAGACAGCTGCTGGTTGTTGATAAGCACTTTCTCCCTTCACAATGCTCATGTAGAGATTTCAAAGCCTTGGTCATGCTGTGGCTGAAATACTGGATGAAAGATGTAACTTTATCTTTCCACATGGCAACAAACATAGCTGAAAACTCAGTTTTGCCCAAACAGAATGGTTTGCTTATAGCCTGCTTATATAATATCAAATACTTAAATGTATAGTCAATGGAAGGTTTTCTAATGACAGAAAAATAATAAAGGCATGATTGGGAAAATGTTTATAGTAAACATACCTGTACTTAGGCAGGTTGTGATTCAAATAACATAACTTTTCTAATAGCTTTATTGTTATCTCAGAAGAAACTTCTGTTATTCTCTGCCTTTTGGTTTTGCATAAAGCTTGATAAGGTCATGTATATAAATGTAGCTGGAGAGTCCAAATCATTTTGTTGTTCTGCCTATGTACATTTTCAAGTAAGGGTCTGTGAATCAACTGAGGCGAGAGTAGTGAAAAAACCCCACCATTTTATCAAATGGATTTTAAGGATAATAGATAATAAAATAGAAGGAAAAAATGTTTCATTTCCTTTTTTTTCCTTGTTTTAGTTGCAGAGCCTCATTCCTTTTGTTCAGCTACCTCCTAGTGAAGCTGTCCGTGAAGAATATGGAGTTAATGCTACTGACATGCCACAGAATCTTTATAGGTAATTAGAAAAGTATAAACCACTGTTGCCAATGGCATTTTACCATAACCCAAAACTCATTAAAAAAAAAGAAAAAAAAAGAAAAAAAAAGTGGTAGTTAATAGTATTAAAAATGACTAAGAACATCAGAGTAGATATTAGTATGTAATTTGGGGAAAGACCATCACATGATTAAAAAAGTTAATTCAGGCCTAAGATGTTGCTAATCAGATGAATGGGAAGAGCAAAACTCCTGTTCCTTGTGTCCTAGTCAGTTACATATTACTGTAGTCTTCAGCTCAATGTCACCTTTATCAGTACCCTGAGTAACTGGATGGATGAATTTATATCTGTTGTTTATACCTGTATTTCTTTGGTTTTGTTACTTAGAAATATACCAGAGGAATGTGAATCAGTTCATGTAATTACAGTTTACTGTCTTTAAGTGTACTTTTCTAATCTCTCATTAGATGTGAGATTTATTGGCAAATAGATGCATCAGTATCTGACCAATGAAAGTTCACAACTGACCCGTCATCTTCTGGTTTCAGAGCAGAAAAACAAAAGCCACTTCTCTTGAAATCAGTGAGCTACTCTTTCAATTGTCTGATGGCTTTTTGGAGCTGAACATCTAGTTTTTGTCAGATAAGGAATTAAGAGAAGAAATAAGTATACATACGTACTGATGCTGTATAATAGTGCTTCTTTTAGCCCTTTATAAAATACTCCTCCATTAAGTATGCTCAAAGTCTGAAAAATTTCTTTTGCTGTTCCATTTTACCTTACTGTTGTTGTTATTCAACAGTATTACAGGCTTCATCTCTCGCTGTGATCATGGTGTTGGAAGGAGTGCAACAGACAGGCAGTTTTTCTTTATCAACCAACGTCCATGTGATCCAGCAAAGGTGAGGGTTTTATTTTTCTAAGATCACCAGTGCTAGCTTGTTTGATACTCTCAGCCACTAGATGAGTAGCTGATATGTGTATTTGTGGCTTGATGCTGCAAGTTTCTGCGTCTTAAGGTTTTGTGTTCATTGTGCCTATTAGTATGAACAAAAACTCACTCATGATTTAGTTCATTAGTTGTTTTGAAGGAGGTTAAATAACACATACTGATGGGAAATAGAAGATAATAGTTTTGGCACTTACTGTTTTTTCACCTCTGTAGGTTGTCAGACTTGTGAATGAAGTTTATCATGTATACAATAAACACCAGTATCCATTTGTAGCCCTTAACATTTCTGTAAATTCTGGTAAGTTATGCATAATTTTCAGTAGCTTCAGTAAAGTCTGTAATTTAATTAAAGAATAAATTGTATTTATTTAGAGAATACTGTAACTTTTTTATCTGCACGACTTCCTGCACTGGGGTGATTCTGTGATCTTCCATTCATGAGTGAGAAGTGGGGTCTAGGTGTGGTTCCACTATTCTCTGCCTCTGCTTTTTCTATACTCAAAAGTAACTTATCTGAAGTAATAAGAAAAAGGCAATCTTGTGGTTAGCTTAACTAGAGGAAAACTTGTATTGTGTTACTGCATGGAATTAGCTTCTGTTTTGTTTGCTGGAATGTTGAGGAAAGTTAAAAGATTAATTTGCAGACTTACTGTGAATGCTAACCGTGGCTTTGGTTTTAATCCTGTGAAATAAAAATGAGGGGGATGAAACAGCAGAAAACTGACTTTGATCCAAGGGTGGATTTCTGGATTTCTTTTTGTACTTTTCATTTAAAATGTGATGGTTTTCCTTTTTATTTAAGAGTGCATTGACATCAATGTAACTCCAGACAAAAGGCAAATTTTACTTCAGGAGGAGAAGCTTTTATTAGCAATTTTAAAAACCTCTCTGATGAAGATGTTTGGGAGTGATGTTAACAAACTGAATGTCAATCAGAAACTTCTGGATGTTGCAGGTAGGGGACAAAATGTGAAAATTTTGTGTGTGATATAGGGTAGATATTTGAAAATGGAAAAGTGTGTTTTTAAAAACCCAAAGAAGAACGGGAAAAAATGTTTGGCTGTTAATTCATGTATTTTTCAGGGCAGATTTTTCATGTATTTTTACACTGAAAGATTGTTACTGGCATCATATAATAAGTGAGGACCCAAAGTTATTAAGTGATTGCTACGGAAATTACACATGCCAGCATGACATGATTTACTTTCAGCTTTATGGGGGAAAAAGCTAACACAAACTGAAAAAGACTTCTCCCAAGATGATGGAAGAGATCTGATTCCTTTATTTAAATGTCTTCAAGAAAGAATGGTTATGGCCTTATAAGTAAAATCTGAAATTTGAATAAGAGTTTGTTGGATTTTGAACTTCAGTTCTCTCATGATAACTGCAGGAATTGCTGATTCTCTTGTGACTGTATAGTCTTTCAAAGTTGCTTTTCAGGTTTAACACCACTTCATCCCCTAATTTATTTCAACAGAACCCCTTCTAATTTATTTTTTTACTGACATACAGGATCAGCTGTAGCCTGATTCTGTTATTTTAACTTAATCTTTAGTAAAATACATGTTGGACTGACAATTTCTGAGGTTGAAGATTCTCTAATTATCTACACAAAATCACATATACTGCAAGTATCTGTTGTGCCAGCGCTTTAACACCTTGCCAACGCAAGTATAAGAGCAGTTCCCTTTTCATTGTTGGTCAATCATTAAACTCTTTTGATAATAGAAACAAACATGCTGATTGCACTGATTGCTATTCCATTTTAAAGAGGTCACAAATTCATCCGCATAAGTACTGTTAAGTTTCTTAAAGATGTGACTGCCTTTTTTTTTTGTGTGTGCTGCATTTCAGCCCCATATTCAGTTATTGTCTGAACCATAAGGGCTCCTTTAAGGAGTTTGCTGTTTTTCTATCTCTCTTTTCACTCCCTTTACTAAAGCACATAATTTAATCAATGTTTCCAGCTAATTTAGAATCTTGAAATGTTCTTTATTCTGATTTTATTAGGCAACATGAAGAAAATACTTCCTGAAGAGACAGAAAAGTCTCAGGTAGAAATGTTGCCTGACTCTGAAACTGAAAATCTAAGTGGTGAAGGAAAAAGAATGACTCTTTCCAGATTAAGGGAGTCATTCTCTCTCAGTCAAACGACAGAGAATGATTTTCGAAGCCCTAAAAAGGTAAAACAGCAGCACAGCTCCCCTAGACAAATGTCACTTGATACCAATTGGAGTACCATGAAGACTCAGAAGGCTGTCTTGACTAGGGAGTCCAAGAGTTGCCATAGGATGGACTTAAAGATGTCAACTCCTAGCAGATATTTGAGGAAATTGGAAGATAATGCAGATTCTGGATTCTGTAGCACTTCTGAGTCAGATGCTGGATGTAGCACACCAGAAACTGGGAGCTGTGTCAGTAACGAAAGTATGATTAATCTTTGTAACGAAGAATTCTGTAGCTCAGAAGAACAACTTCAAAATGAATGTTTTAGAACTATTGGATGTAGTGAGAAATCATTGGAATGTGATGTTCAGGTCTTGGGTGCTGAGCATAAGTTGAATCAAAGGATTGACTGGACTGATCAAAATAAGTTATCTGAAGAAGCTGATAGTTCTTCTCCAAGAATAAAACATTTTAAAAGCAGAAGCTTTAGCAGTGAAGTAGACAACTTTAAGGCAGGTAAATGTCCTGAACTGGAGAATACTGTGAACTGTAAGCCAACTGTTGATGTTCTGGTGGAAGTTAAAAAGAAAACTGTGCCACTTGAATTTTCCATGAAGGTTTTAGTGGAAAAGGTAAAAAAGGTAATAGAGCAACAACAGAAAAGTACAGAAACACAAAATTACAGAAGATTTAAAGCAAAAATTAGTCCTGGAGAAAATAAAGTAGCAGAAGATGAATTGAGAAAAGAGATCAGGTATTTTCACCTTCTTAATATACTGTATTCATCAATTAATAGAAATAGTTTAGGGAAAATATAAGACCTCTTGCGGGATTGGGAGGAGGCTTACATCTACCTGTTTTGGATATGTCCTTTATTTAACTTATGCCATTAAAATGTCCATTTGACAAGTTATTTTACCTGACAGAGCAGCTATTCAAACTAAATGCAAGCAGAATGTGGAAAAAGACACTAAAAAAGGCCACAAACATCCTAAATTTGGCTTAGTTCAGACTTGTAATTTGCTGTGTAGTCAGAGAAATGTTGAATTTCTTGACAGGTAACTCTGAAAAGACTGGATAACTCATATATCTCCCCCTTGTGAATTTGAAATTGGGGGAGACATGGCTGTGAATATAAGTTACATTCAGGTGGTCACTGGACAATAAAAGTCTATGATTTGTTAATTTTGAATTAAAAAAAAAATGTTAGGAAAGCATAGTAATTGCAAAAAAAGAAGACCAACGTCAGCTTACTTCAAAACTGTGATTCTGCCTTCGGTGTTATTTACTTGGACTATTGCCATACCGCCCATTTCTAATTTTATTATCATCAGTAGCTGTACTTAAAGTGAGAGAATCCTGAGCAAGTCGTGTCTTAATAAGATTGTGTTCTGCCAGAAATGGCCTCATCAGTCAGTGGCATATTCCAGATAACTGTACTTCTTCACATTCATAGCCTGCTTAAATGAGATTTTTCTTTCTTTTATATAAAGTGTGTTCTGCAGAGAGAAAAAGCTGTTTTTAAGTTTTACAGTCTAACATGATAGCTGATGACATGTAACTTACCTGTTTGTATTTTCTATATACAGTAAAGAAATGTTTGCAAAAATGGAAATCATTGGCCAGTTCAATTTAGGGTTTATTATAGCAAAGTTGAATTCTGATCTTTTCATAATTGACCAGCATGCTACTGATGAGAAGTACAACTTTGAGATGTTACAACAGCACACTGTTCTTCAAGGTCAGAAGCTGATAGTGTGAGTATTTTCAGTGTTTTAACAATAATAATTTTTAAAGTTTAATTCAAGGTTTCAGAAGGACATTTATGGTTATATTTATGTAGCACATGCAAAACACTGAATGTGAAAGTTATTTTTTATAGTCTCTATTTCAAAGAGTCAATCTTCACATGAGAAATAAATTCCACTTACCCAGTTGTAGCTGTGCAGCAAATCAGTGGTCAGACAGATTTCATGATGGGCTTACATAGAAACCCACAGTTTGGTAAGGATGCTGATACAGTGTGGATGTTGGAGCTGCTGTTGCAACAGGGAGTGCTGCCCAACCAGCCTAACTCTGCTGAGTACTACTTAAAAGTGATCTGTTCAGTAGTGAGATCTTTTTAACAAAGCAAAGTGAAATGTTTTGGTAGAGAGCTCTGTACTGATAGCTCTAGATTGCTTCTGAAACCTGTCTTAAGTAATCGGCACTATGTAGTGATGCACTACCATGTATTTCTCTCTTTCAGGCCTCAAAATCTCAATCTAACGGCTGTAAATGAAAACATACTGATTGAAAACCTGGAAATATTCAGAAAAAATGGGTTTGATTTTATTATAAATGAAAATGGTGAGTTTGGGCCAGAATTGCTGAAGGTAAAAAAGATGAACAGTTTCATGTCATTATGCAAAAGTCCCTTTAGGTCATTGTCAGAAACTTTGAAATAATATGTATTACACTCTATGGTTTGGTTTTTAAGATTTATGATTCTGTGGTCTCTTTGCTCTGTTTAACAGAGCATTGTAGAGTATTTATCTCTCCAGCTTTTTACAGAAGTTTCTGAAGGCCCTTTGGAGTTAACAGGATGTGTTATGTTAAAATCCTTTTGTTTTACTAGTACACTTGCTGGTTCCAGCAGGGTTCCATCTATTTATATATTAATAAATCTATATTAATAAATTTAATATAATAAACTTACTAATTTAATTTTAAATTAATAAATACCATTGGTAAGTGATGCTCTTGGGTTTTCCTTATGGATTTGGCATTGACTTACTATGTACTTCTGAGCAATTTGTGTAACTTGCAAGCTCCTTTTCTTTATCCAGCAAGGATCACCAAAGTGCAGTGTTTCTGTTGTCCCCTTCACCCAGAGTGCAGAGACGGAGATACTTGTTTATTCAGTGTCTGAGCAGAGATGGGTGTTAGGTGGTAACACAGTCTGCCAGCTATCCACTTTTACACATTTAAAACAGTGAAAATAAGTGTTTTCCCTATAGGTAACAGTCTTGTATCTACAATCATTGTCTCTTACAGTCTCCCGTCTCTGTTTCTATAGTATATCTCTATGTTTTATGCAGTATGTATTAATTTCACTATGCATGTTCTTTGAGTAAGGGTCTCTGTGGACAAGTGTCTCTTATCTCAGGGGGTGTGATTTTTTTTTTTAGTGTTAAAGTGAACAAAGTCCCCTTAGGAACACATTTACCTACTGTTTTGCTGAGCTCTTCAAAATTACTTCTACATTCCTCATCTTTCTGAAGTTAGTTGTTACTCTTCTGATCCAGATGATTCATTTATCAGTCTCCTACTTCTCCTCAAGGTCTGTGAACTTGTAATGAAGCACTGTTTTTCTTTGCTCCATGCAGTTCTGCACTCAAGATTTTTCAAGTTTTTGTACATACAGTCCTTCACAAAATCTTAACTTCTTCATTGCCACTTTGGTATTTGGGAAGTCACTACAGATTTCTTCCATACTCTTTATTCCAGAATCTCAATTTTTTAATCTAAAATGCTGTTCATTATTAATCTGTTATCAACAAAAATCCTTAATTATTTTGTAGTCACATAACCTCAAACTAGTTCCATAAATGTTTTGTTCTTTGAAATCAGAGGGTTTGTTAGAGATTGGATCTATCTGCTTTTAAGTCTGCAAGCAATTTATTTCTTAATGTTAAAAGGATATCTGCCATAGTTACCATTTTGGTTAGTTAGCAACAGCCATCAAAAGATTAAACCTCATCATATATGCAGATCACATCATATCTATGTATCTAAGTAGTTTTTCAATCAAGAAGAAGTAATTTCCTGTAGTGCTCTGTTTGTTTCTTTATTAATTACTGCAAATCTTTCAGCTCCCGTAACTCGAAGAGTTAAATTAATATCGTTGCCAACGAGCAAAAACTGGACTTTTGGTCCACAAGACATAGATGAGTTGATCTTCATGTTAAGTGACTGCCCTGGAGTCATGTGTAGGCCCTCTAGGATCAGGCAGATGTTTGCTTCTCGAGCTTGCAGAAAGTCTGTAAGTACTGCACCTGATGGCTGTTTTCAAGTAAATACTGTCTTTTCTGTTGTATTATAGCTGTCTGTATCTGTATATGTATGTGTAATGCAAGGGGAAGTTTATTTGCTGTTGAGTGTCAACAGCTAACAGCCTCCATTTTGTTCCATATGTTTTTGTCTAGTGTAACTTGGGAAAAACTTCTGGTAGTTTTTCATATGTTTCAAACTAGTGAACTTAGAAACAAACTTAGCTGTATTTGTACTTGATCATCTTGTAGTTCTTTTAATACCTTGCACAGTACTTATTTACTATAGTAGCTGAAGAACTGCTCTTACCTGTGTCAGTTTTCTGTATGGAGGAAGAAAATAATAGGTTTGGTTTGTTTTGTCTTTACTTGCAGGTGATGATTGGAACTGCACTGAATGTGCAGGAAATGAGAAAACTGATCACCCATATGGGTGAGATTGAGCATCCCTGGAACTGCCCCCATGGAAGGCCTACTATGAGACACATAGTCAGTTTAGACTTGATTTCAACAGAATAAGTCAGTTTGATTTTAATTCTTGGTGACATGTTGAGCTTTTACCATAACTCTTATTTTGAGTAAAAAATTTTAGTCAGCCTTCACATTTGAAGGCAGTAACACTTAAAGGCATGCAGCAGCATTTCATTGTTGCCAAGTCAACAGTCTCAATGTACCGGAATTCACATGTAAATAACATTTCTTTTATTGCGATTTACTGTATTTTGCAATCAAGACTTTTAGAAAATAAATATGACTTTATATATAAAGATCAAGAGTAGGTGAACCTCATTTATAGCAAATACACTCATTGTTAAAATACAGTGGAAAGTGAATTTAGGTCTGTAGTAATGCCCTAAAGCAAACATTAAATTTCTATGTTTTTACATCCTGTATATGATATTTAAAGAAAATGTAAATACTTTTGTGGATTTTTTTACTTACACTGAAGCTGTGTTTCATTAGATAATTACTTCAAGTATTACTGTTGTATTTAATGATTAGTTTGATCTGTGTTCAAGGCTTCAATAGAATAAATCATCTGTCATATTTACTTTCAATTAGTATCATTCCCATCCATATTCCAAATACTTCTTGTTCAAGTACAGGGATTTCTTTTCTGAGAATGAAGGGAAAAAAAACTGTCTCACCAAGCACTGCTGATCAGATCAGTCTAAATTCTATCTTGGTAGAATCGAATTAGAAAATTTGTCTTTTTGAGTCAGTAATACATTAAAACATATCGCTCAGCTCTTCCGTTTCTGCGGTACCAAGGTGTGACCTGAGCAATGCTTTCACATCAGCACTTCAGTTTACTGCTCAGGGTGACGGGTGGCAGCAGTGCTGCTGCCCTGGCCCTAGTGTGGCTGATGTGGGGGGCTGGGGTGAAGCCGTGCGCACCTCCTCTGGACCTCTTACGCTTGTGAGTGTGAATAAACCCTCTGTAGTCTGTGTGGAGCATGTGCAGCGCCTGTAACCGGTATTCCCAGCCGTGGTTTCTCTGCATTAAATCGAACGCAGACACGGCCGTTTCCCTCTTCTCCGGCGTAATGCAGCGTTAATCTCCGCAAGGACGGGCCGGCCTAGCTGCCGGCGCAGCGCCCGTCGCGGGGTAGCGACGAGGGCGCTTCTCTGACCACTGGGGGCCGGGCCCTGGCAGGCAGCGGCCGGGCCGCGGCGCGGTCGCCGTGGCTACGGGAGTGTTCGTCATACTGCGGCTGCGTGGCGCGGGCCCGCGGTGGTAGGCTTTAGGTGAGGGCCTGCGGAACCCGCTGGAGCTGCCCCGCGGGCGGAGCAGCTTCTGGCCCCGGGCTGCCCTCGCTGCCCCTTACTCCTCCACTTGGGGCTTCGGGCAGGTGATCGGATGCTGTAGCTGCCCGGGTGTAACGAGGCGGTGGTTGGAAGTAAGTGGTGGTGAGAACATGGCGGTTCCCTGAGGCGGCCCGCGTCTCGCCACTGGAGCGCGGGGATTGATTCTTGTGTTACAAACCAGTGATGGTCAAACTGTGAAATGAGGGGGAATTGTGATTACAGCTGTTCAAGTAGTACAGTAACCTTCATAGATCTTAACTAGCAAGATAACCGTGTAAGTTAAGAGTGGCTGTTCTACATTTTGGGTCAATCTGCACTCCTAACTTTGAAAGCAAATTAAATCAATGCTGCTGGTGCAGCTGTAACTTTCCAGAAACTCACCAAACTCAAAATTTTTCAAATATATTTGAAAAATGGTTTTCGACTTTGCTACATGATTAGATCTAGACATGTAAAAATCTGTAAAGATGTAATGAAGATGGAGACTTCCATGTAGCATAAGTAAGTCTACTAACAAAACTTTAAGGTCGTGGTGGTTTTGATGAATTTCTTGACAGTTAGGTCATAGCCCTGCGTTCTGTCTACTACAAGCTGAAATCGCTGCCTGGAGGAGTAGTTATTACATAAATACATGCATGTGCGATTTTCCATGTAGTTAGCTGTTTGGTTTTTGTTTGTTTTTCTCAAATAGATTATAAGGGAAAACATCTTTACATAACAGAGTAGATGTTCAGAAGGGTACACATTCAGCGTACTGAGACAATTCAGTAGTTATGGCAAAGGATAAGAAGAAAGATGTCAGGAAGACAGAAAAAACTTCACGCTCTCCTATGCCTTCACAAGAAGTTACAGCTGAGAGTAGTGCTACAAAGCTGACAGACTTGGCGACCATCGTGAATGAAGAGGAAGAAACAGGGGCCAGTCCAGTGATACTGGATAAAGAACCACAGGAGGCAGAGGAACCTCTAGTTCAAGATGTTCCTCAATACCATGAGGAGCCTGTTCTTATTCAACTTATTGTAAAAAGGTATGCTTGTTACAAATACACCAATTCAGTCAGGAATTCTCATTTAAGTATCTCTGGTGTACCCAGTGTCATACAGAGATTTAACTTTCAATTCGAGGCAGCGAATCAGGTTATTCAGACCTAATAGCCATTATGAGTGATATATGTGAAATTCTGCTGCCTTCTTGCACCCTTGAGTGTTGTTGGTGCTGTCTGCCTGCCAAAAGATTCATTCTTTTAGGTTGTTCTCCTATGGTGAAGTTTTGTCTAAGTATACTGATGGTGAGGAAAATGTAGGTATGTCATTTAAAGTTCAGTTGTTACTGCCTTTTAATGTTTAGGGCTGCTCATATCTCTTAATATCCTAAACTGAGGAAGCAGGTGAATAGAAGTGTTAGCCAAATCCTTTGGTAGTTCAAGGGGAATATATATAATGTTTCATGTAGCCAGGTTGCCTAGTTGTAAGCTAGTAAATCATAGAATGGTTAGAGCTGGAAGGGACCTTAAAGCTCGTATAGTTACAACCCCCTTGCCATGGACTGGGACACCTCACTTTAGACTATGTTCCCCAAGGGCTTGTTCAGCCTGACCTTGAAAACTGCCAGGAATGGAGCATTTACCACTTCTTTGGGTGCCTCATCACCCTCACAGCAAAGAACTTCTTCCTTACATCTAACTTGAACTTCCTCTGTTTAAGTTTGAACCCATTGTTCCTTGTCCTATTACTACAGTTCCTCATGAAGAATCCCTCTCCAGCATCCTTGTAGGCCCCCTTCAGATACTGGAAGGCTGCTATGAGGTCTGCACGCAGCTTCTCTTCTCCAGGATGAACAGCCCCAGTGTTCTCAGCTTATCTTCATGCAAGAGGTGCTCCAGCCACCTGATCATCCTTGTGGTCCTCCTCTGGACTTGCTCGAACAGTTTCATGTCCTTCTTATATGCTTCCTTCTTAAATGCTACCAACGTGTCTTGTTTTATTAATTGAACGAAATATGGGTTTGAGGCAACGCAACCATTATGTGACCTACTACAAGGAAGGTACAAAAACTCTGAAATTTTCTTGTAGTTTGTTTTTCTACACAGGATGCAGCAACCAGTTTGTGTGTAAAACATGGTAAATCAAAGGTGATTTATTGTATATATGTTGTGATTTATGTCTACTGGTAGTGACAGGAAACCTTCATCTTTAGTTTGTTTTCCTTGTAGATACGAAGGTGAAAAAGTTCATGGATTGTATGAGGGTAAAGGATTTGCATGTTTTGAGGGAGGAAATACATATAAGGTGAGTATATAAATTAATTAAAGTAGTAGTGGGTCAAGTTCTTTCTCTAGAACAGGCAATCTGCTTTTAATGTGGGTGGAGGTTGAGCATGCAGAATGTATAAGCATTGAAAGGTCTATTGGTTTCTGGCATGAAAGCTCTTCATTTGAAATGAGTAGTTGGAGGATGACATTAATATGTAATTCTTTTGAAGTCTTACAGTCACTGTAGGCTTTGGTTGTGGTAAGAATAAATTTGCAAATGATGCTGTTCTCTTTATTTTGAAGGGCATGTTTTCTGAAGGCCTTATGCATGGACAAGGGACTTACACATGGGCTGATGGAGTGAAGTATGAGGTAAAGTGCACCTCAATTTATAACTGAACACAATTACAACCAGAAGTGTAAATTCAAGGACAGTAGATAGGTTGCAGTAATTGGTACAGTGCAGGTGGCCACTGCAAAACTATGGCAGTGGTTTCAATCACAAGCCTGACTTTTCCCAGACAGTTGGTCTTATTTTTTTAAATGTTGCAATTTAACTTTTTAGGGAACATTTGTTAAGAATGTGCAGATGTTTAGTGGCCGTTATACATGGAATGATGGCAGTGTTTATGAAGGATCAATCAAGGATGGAGTTCGGCATGGATTTGGATTTTTCGGGAGTGGTATTCATCCTATTTCTTACATTGGCTATTGGTGTAAAGGCAAAAGACATGGAAAGGTAAGTGTCGTGGTTTAAACCCAGTCAGGTAATTCGTTCACTCACTTCCCCCCCTTTCTTGCCCTCCCCCTGCTCCCGGAGGGACGGAGAGGAGAATCGAAAAGAATGCAACTCCCACGGGTTGAGATAAGAACAGTTTAGTAACTAAGGTATAACACAAATCACTACTGCTACCACCAATGATAATAATGATAAAGGAAATAACAAGGGAAGAGAATACATCATCTCACCACCAGCCGACCGATAACTCGCCCCCCAGGCCCAACCAAGCTCCGACCGATACCTCCTCCAACCCTGCAGTCCCCCAGCCCTTCCGGCTAACTCCCAGTTACATCCTGGGCATGACGTGCTGTGGTATGGAATACCTCTTTGGTCAGTTTGGGTCAGGTGTCCTGTCTCTGCTTCCTCCTGGCTCCCCCTCCTCCCTGGCAGAGCATGAGGCTCACAGAGTCCTTGGCCAAACCAAAATATCCTTGTTATCAGCTCTGTTCCCGATCTGAAAGTCAAAACACTGCACTGCACCAGCTACCAAGAAGGAGAAACATGACTGCTACTGCTGAACCCAGGACATTATCCACCCCTTATTCCATACCATTCACGTCATGCTCAGATCCCCCATTTTCAATATACTCTTATCTTAGTGCATGGACCAGTCCCTATAAAGCTGCTGAGTCCATCTGGTCCATGACGTCAGGCTCCATCTCTTGTAACAGTCAGAGCAGGAGAGACTGTGTGCAGTGTTCACACTCGTGAATAACATGGGCAATAGTGTCCATTGCTAAGTCCACCCCTCGATCATGAGTCCATCTCTGTGTTGCATCTCTGCTCTGATGGCCTGAAGTGCATTGGGCCCACCAGGCTCAAAATAATTCACTGTCCCCTTAAGCAGTTTCTGCAGCTTGTTGCTGGGGACTCCATACAGCTGCCTTCCATCTCCGACGCTTCCAAAGCACTGGAGGGGCCCAGTGGACTAGATACTTGCCCATACTGTCCCACACACCCTGCCACTCATGACTGTCCAGCCTTGGGGAAAACCTCTTGGTCCCCCTATATCCTCGTCTAACCCCAGACAAGACCCAAACCTGACTCTGCTTAACTTTTGAGATCAGACAAAATGGTTGTGGGTAGAACACAGTCTGTATGTGTGCCAACATGCTGATCCCCATCACAATCAGCAGGCAGGTCCCAAGGACACCCAAAGGCCATTCAAAACCTTCAGCACTCTCAAACGATGCTGCTGTACTTGTCACTGGGGCTGGTGTAGCTGCTGTACTTGTCACTGGGGCTGGTGCAGCTGCTGTGCTTGCCGGCTCTCCCACCGCCAGCTTCTCTTTTCCTGAGTCCAGCTCTTCCTCCTCTGCCTTGCTGGGAAATGCTGCGTGGTCTCCTGCATCCTCCTGGGGCTCGGCAGGCGGCTTCCGGGGAATGCTCTCGGCCGTCGCGGGGCTGGGCTCGGCCGCGGGGCTCGGCTCCTCCGCGGGTCTCGGCTCTTCCGCGGGGCTCGGCTCCTCCGCCGCCTTCTCCCGCTGCTCGGCAGCCCCTTCCTTCTGCTCCTCGACCGCCCCGACCTCCTCCACCGGCAGCCGTCCCCTCGCGGCCTCCGGCCCCGCTCCCGCCGCCGCTTGGTCCCCGGGGCCGCTCTCCCGGGCCGGTTCGGCTGCCGCCGGCTCCCGGGGCCGCTCCCCCTCGGCTCCCCGCAGCCTCACGAAGATGGAGGCGAGGGCGAGGGCCAGGACGGTGAAGAGCAGCCGGACGGCCAGGTACAAGTCCACGGCCACGTCCGTCCCGCCCTGCTGCTGGAGCCCGCCCGTATTACAAGCCATTGCCCTAAAGCACAGTGAGACAAGAACCTTAGCCCAGGCCCCATACTTGATAAACACTATCACAGCAAATACCGGCTCTACGTAAGTTACAACATTCTGAAGCTGTGAGATCAACAAGAACAACTCTGAGAGCCAATAAATCAGCATTGTGACGAGTGACTTTTAATCCGGTCAAATCTGTCGTCAACCCTTCGAGCCCCACGTTGGGCGCCAAAAAGAACTGTCGTGGTTTAAACCCAGTCAGGTAATTCGTTCACTCACTTCCCCCCCTTTCTTGCCCTCCCCCTGCTCCCGGAGGGACGGAGAGGAGAATCGAAAAGAATGCAACTCCCACGGGTTGAGATAAGAACAGTTTAGTAACTAAGGTATAACACAAATCACTACTGCTACCACCAATGATAATAATGATAAAGGAAATAACAAGGGAAGAGAATACATCATCTCACCACCAGCTGACCGATAACTCGCCCCCCAGGCCCAACCAAGCTCCGACCGATACCTCCTCCAACCCTGCAGTCCCCCAGCCCTTCCGGCTAACTCCCATCCTGGGCATGACGTGCTGTGGTATGGAATACCCCTTTGGTCAGTTTGGGTCAGGTGTCCTGTCTCTGCTTCCTCCTGGCTCCCCCTCCTCCCTGGCAGAGCATGAGGCTCACAGAGTCCTTGGCCAAACCAAAATATCCTTGTTATCAGCTCTGTTCCCGATCTGAAAGTCAAAACACTGCACTGCACCAGCTACCAAGAAGGAGAAACATGACTGCTACTGCTGAACCCAGGACAGTAAGAAAGAACACCAAATGCGAATATGGTCTTCTCATTTGGCATCCATATACTGTCTGAAATAACAAGTAGTGTTGTGCAGAGGTTTTGCAAAAAATGTTTCATGCTGTTGCATGGCCTTACACTTTGTAGAGATTTCTTTTTCCTGAGGATCTTCTCTGGAGTTGTGAGTGCCAACTAAAACAATTGGGGTGGGATCTTTTTGTGCTAGAAGGAATAAACGGTATCTGAAAAGAGTAATTGGTTTATTATGTGTTTTATCCTTTATGCTGCTCCACAAAGATGATGAAAGTCAGAAGTGTCGACTGCATTAGTAGCCACATAGCAATGACAGGTCAATTCACTTCCCAGTAATGACAAAGTAATCCCATCTTCCAAATGTGTTAAGCAGACCAAGTATGATAATTACTGCCAGATCTAGTGTAAGTGACATCTACTTCTAGCTTCTTAAAGGCAAGTGGTGCTTTTATCTGTCTCTGTTTTATGCATCCAAACTGAGAAACTTCTGGGCCTGACATCTTGAAGACTGATATTCAGCACGTGAGGAAGATCCATTCTAATAATGTGGGGTTTTTTAGGGTGTCACTAATGAAACACTAAAATCACACGGACTGCAGTGGATGATCACCAGTGCAGAGGTCTGTCCAGTTTGTTCAGAGAGGAAGTTGTCAGATAGAGAAAGACAGAAAAATTAATGCTGTAGACTTACTGTTTGAAGTTGAATTCTGAATGAGTCAGAAAACTGATTTCCCTCAGAGTGGCTGCTATGATTAAGCTGCCAAAGTTAGCTCTCTGAAAGTGTTTCCAAGTGATTTGAAAAGCGTTGTAGAATTTGATGTAATATGTTGGGTGTTTTTTGGGGGGACACCTGGTCTTTTTTAAGGTCTTAACTATTCATCAAAAGAGGTTGCTTTTTAATTTCTTTTTATCACTTCAGTTGCTTTCAGTACAGTGTCTCAGGGTGACTGTAAGTAAGAGCATGATTACGTGCATCTGATGTAATTTGTATGCAATGTTTTATTAATATAGATGAATGTTTAGGTTTTTTAATTTACTATACTGTCTGTTTCAGGGTACCATTTATTATGACCAGGAACGTACTTCTTGGTATTCAGGCGACTGGGTAAATGATGTCAAAAAAGGATGGGGAATGAGATGGTAAATGTCATAGCACTCGTTCTTGTCTGCATATTTTTTATTTTGCATACATTATCATACAGTTTCTCCTGTTGTTTAAAATGGATAAACATGCTACCATTTCATAGTAGTATGCACTTTCTGTAGTGGAATAAATAATTGTACAAGCTGCTTTATAATAATAAAATAGACCTTCTCTATAACTTACATTTTTATGTTGATACATTTCTACTGCTCATTCCCACAAACAGATGTCTAAAGACAAAATGCAAAATCACGTTTGGTAAATCACAAATCAACATTTTAAAAACAAATGATTTGAACAAATGGAGATACTTTTATGAATAGATGAATTATTTGTGGAATTATACATAAAAGAATACTTTGATTATCTATGGTGAAGACTCATTGGAAAAAAAGAACTGGTTAATGTTTTTACAGTGGTCTGTAAGTTAAAAATAGTAGGTAAACAGTGGGTGCAATAAAACCTTTGTATGTGTGTCACAGTGAGCCAACTTTGAAATTAATGGTTATATTTAGCTTTAATAAATTCTGAATTCATTACCAGTGAGTTTTGTATAAACCTTGCTTTCATAAGTTCCACTTAGAATTTAGTATGAATGAATCATTAACTTTTACTATTTTCTTTCAGCTATAAGTCTGGAAATATCTATGAAGGTCAGTGGGAGAAAAATGTACGTCATGGAAAAGGAAGAATGAGATGGTTGACAGTTAATCAAGAGTATATGGGACAGTGGGTGCATGGCATACAGGTAGTAATTTCTTCCTCAGCAGCCTCTTTAGTTCAGCATCTGTCCATTGCTCTAGTAAAACTAGATAAGGGAGTTTTGTGCAATATCAAAGGAGCTTTATATGTTTATTGCCAGTTGAGATAGTGTAAGCATGTTTTTTATCGTAAGTTGATGCTCATAAGAAGTCTGCAGTATTCAGATTGCTTAGAGGCTGTTGACTTAGTCTTACAAAATAATAATTTAATACTCTAATGGAAAATACGAACTTTTTCATTAATAAAAGCAGTTAAGTGTGACTATACTTAGCTTGAGATATGACTTCAGCAGTGAGTGTATGTAGAAATTTATGTCTGTGTCACCTGTGAAATATTAGACCATGCTGTTAAGGTTTCATGGTGGAAGGAGATGATTTCTGGAATTTTCTGTTCCTTCCATTTACTATTCTGTTGGAAGAAGAACGTGAGCTACTTTCTCTTGTCTTTTCACTCTGAATAAAATTGTTAAGGAGTCTAGCCTTTGGAACATCATGGGTCTGTCTGGCATGGTGTTCCTCACCTGCCTGTTCAGCATTGCAGCCAAAGGGATTCGGGCAGGAAGGGTGCCTTTAGGAGTCCTGTTCGTAGAGCTTGCTCAAGTACGTGTTGATTCAGTGTATCCTCTGAGCGCTTCTCCCACACACCTTTGGAGAATATGGCTCTGAGTATGGTTTGAAGTACTGCAGCTATCAGCTGGGTGCTTTTATTTGAGAGCTTTGCCAACTGTGACTTAAAGGTGATTCTCCTTTTTCAAAGTCTGGACCTGTAGCAGTAGTAGCTTGTCTGTGGATGTTTGGTTTTTCTTAGACACACAAACTGTTTTTCAGCACGGGTATGGGATCCACATCTGGTTTTTGAAGAGAATGCCTGCGTCTCAGTATCCTTTAAGGAATGAATACATAGGTGATTTTGTAAATGGGAAACGACATGGACATGGGAAGTTCATATATGCCAGTGGAGCAGTGTATGATGGTGAATGGGTTTGTAATAAGAAGCATGGCAAGGTGAGTATTGACAAGTAGCAAGACGAAACTACAGACAGCACCAAATGAGTCAGTTCTGCTCTGTATGGCAGACCTCCAGATCTCTGTACAGAAAATTACATTCAATTTGCATTGTGGATGGAATCCCAACATAACATCCCACTGAAAGCAGCAGGAATCCTTCCAAGGACCTTGCTGGGCCACAGATTTGACTCCATGGTTAGGTGCATGTTGTTTGTATAAAGAAATAAATTTTACTGTGACGATTTTGAATGTAATAGGTATGTCTGGATTTTTGCAGTGGTTGGCTTTTCAAAACCGAACAGATATATAGGCAATACTTCATCCCAGCAGGGTACTTCAATTAATAGATGACTAAGTACTTTTTAAAAAATGGGGAAGGAAAATTATTTTGCTTTATTTTATTTCATGTATTGCATTGTAGTCAAGATTCTTAAAAAGAAATTTGATTGAGAGCATAAGTCATATTTTTAATTTTGTTAATTTCAATATAAATCAAAGATCATAATCTATCTGTAGGGCAAGTTTGTCTTCAAGAATGGTCGTGTTTATGAAGGAGAGTTCATAGATGATAACATGGTGGAATATCCTGCTTTTCTAGCGAATGCAATGAATATGAAAGGGCTGAATTCCATTTGCACAGAAAATCATTTTGGCTCTGGTAAGCAGCTTAAGAAAACAAATTCTACTCAGTTGACATTTTGTTTTTACTATAATGTGAAGCTGTTTGTACTTACTCAAGAGCCAGCCATATTTCTTCAAAGAACTTTGATAAACATGGGAGTTATCTTAATTATTAATGACTTTTGCTACTATACTTCCTGTTTCCTGCACATGACACTTTGAGTTGATTGACACATCCACACTACATCTTGTAATGCTTTTTGGCTACTCTTGTCTGAAGGTTTCATAACTTATGTAATATCTGCATTTCCTTTTGGCTAGGGGTTGGATTTGACAAAATTATCCTTCAGTTGTTATGCTGTTGATTATGACATTGCTACACCTCACTGTAAATGAGTTTATTATTCTCAGTTTGAAGTCATTAAGATAAGAAGGAATAATATATGTTTCATTCCCCCCCCCATATATATATATTTAACTTCATTTTAGTTTATTCTAATTTATTTTATTTGCATGATAGAAAATACCGCAGTCATCAGTGGCTCAGAAGATACTTCTATTCTGGAATTCAGTACTGAGTTGGGTATATCTTTACTGCTTGACTTGTTGCCAGAGGAAGAGAGATGGGAAGAACTGAAGCAAGTAAGAGTTTACTGTTTGATATCTTCAGTTTTCCCCCGTAGTGTATTTCATGTTATTTTATTTCTGGTTTATTTTATTAAAATAACTCGTTTCATTAAAGAATTTTTGAAAATCTGAAGGCTATGAAAGCAGAAAATCAAAAAGAATTAATAGACAGTATTGCTTCTTCCTGAGCCTTTTTTGGAATACAATTAAATATGTTCTATCTGGAAGGGCATTCAGCAGCTACCTTTAGCTACTGTGAGGTTTGTCTGCTGACAGACTATTTTTATTGATCATAAAAAATATATAGCTGCATTTGAGTAATGCCATCATGAATGCTTAACCAGGGATATCCTCTTTGAAGTTACAAGATGGAAAGCACTATATGCCCAGTTATAGGATCAATATGAGCTGATCCCTACTTTCTGTGAGATGATGCTGAAAACATATCCTGCTTTATTTAGGTAGAATTTGCTGTAT
Source organism: Pezoporus occidentalis (assembly GCF_034315485.1). NCBI lineage: Eukaryota > Metazoa > Chordata > Aves > Psittaciformes > Psittacidae > Pezoporus > Pezoporus occidentalis. Next base: position 2,048,873 of record NW_026913082.1, on the reverse strand, counting down.
TGAGGCATATTACAGAACTGAGAAGAATTTACACCTTCTACAGTAGCTTAGGCTGTGATTATTCTTTTGACAACACCTTCCTCATGACTAAGCTCCAATTTTGGAGATTTCTGAAGGACTGCCAGTTTCATCACTCCAACATAAGTCTTGCTGAAATGGATCGGATATTGAGGGGTTTGTATTTCTGTTGTTTGGGGTCTAGAATCTAGGAACTGTAATAGTAAGCTGTGGAGAGGTGGAGTGGCAAGTTCTGCTGATACCTCAACACTGGTAGTGAGGTGTCCCTGAGTGAGTACTTCTGTGCTTGTGACTTCTCAGTGGATGCATTAACACTTATCCAGGCACTTCAGGTCCTTAGGTGGGAAAATGTAAAATTAAAATAGCCATTAAAAATTTGTTCTCAAGAGCCATCTATTCAAAACTTGTATTTATCCCGGTCTTGTCTTTACTGTTACATGTAGTTTAAAGAGGTCTGAGAAAGAGAAGAAACAAATCTTCCAGTGCTTTTAATTTTGGTTTGCATGTAGTATGGGTTTTTTTATTTCTGTAGAGCCAGTTAAACATCCCGTTCTATTTTAGACCTGCACCAGAAGCACTGTGGTGTCCCTAATATGTAAAGGGTTTAACTCCAACTTTGCTTCCCCTTTCATTCCTGTATGCTGAGTAGATGTGTTTCTAGAAAGAGAGAATTTGACAGAATTCAGCTGTAGGTAGATGATTCTCCCTTGAGCTTATTGTTTGGAAGTGATGCTGTGTCTGGTCTGATTCTTCCAGCAGTGTTGTTACTGTGTGATATGTAGAGATGGAGAGGTATTTTAATGTACAGTATAGCAATAGAGATTTATTTATTCAAATTTTTTAGGAGATAAAACACCAGTTGAGGAGATACATTGTCCGCATGAGACTTTACTGTTCAGAACGTTTTTATCTTACCTTATTCGCCTAGCATTTCATATCTATCATGAAGAACACAAGTAAGTTTTTAATCTTATAATGACATTTATTTCAGTGTAATCAGTTTGAGTCTTTCCCAGACAAGAGTATTTTTATTTCAGCTGTAGAGACAACAGTCCTTATCCGAGTAAGTGTTTCTTAGAAATGATGTCCAGGAACGTTATTCCCACTGCCTGTTATGTCCAAGGTAAGTAATGGTATTTCTCCTGTGCAGAATTCATCAATTTGTACCACATACATCATAGTTTTACTGTAACCATTTATTTTTTCCCAATTAATTTTTAAAGGTACCTTATTTTCTGAAGAAAGATGTACAGTTTTGGTCATGAACAGCTACATTGACAAATGCTGGGAAATATACAGAGCCTTTTGTAGACCAAGTACCAGACCTCCATTTGAGCTCACGATGAAAATGAGGCACTTCCTTTGGATGTTGAATGTAATAACCTCTATTTCTTTATTTTGTACGGTTACAAGAGCTTTATTTATTCAGTTTATATGAGTGTTTTAAAATACTCCCTGTGACTTCTGCCCAGTTGAAAAGATAGGAGTGGTGTTATTTGTAGAAACTGTCCACCAAACATTAAAGGGACAGTTACTCTACAGAAATTATTTATGTACTTGTGCAGGACTGAATTCTGACTTTGTACTGACAATTTCAAATAACCAAATCTTAAAACACATTTGTCTAAGGAAATAAAAATATTTTTGCTTCCTTCCTCCCCACCCTGTAGAGTGAATATGTGGAAATGTCTTCCTGGTAGAGCTCAGACTGGAAACCTTTTGAAATAACACAGTAATGTATTAACATAGTTCAAGATGAAGATGAGATTCCTTATGAATATCCAGTAATTCAGAGACACATAAAGATTACACTGAAGCTAGGGAACAATTCCCATTGATAGGCTTGGGTTTGGTGACTGTCACTGGTTAAATTCAAGCCTTTTTTCATGGGAAAAAAAAATAATTAGCAGGTGGCAAGATTGTGAAAGCTCATAAATAAATTTTTAAAAATTACAGTTATTTCTTAACACTTTTTTTGCAGTGTAGCAGGAATTCCCAGTAAGGCCAGAATTTTACTCAGTCATTGATTATCTGTGTGGAATTATAGAATAGAATCACAGAATCATAGAATAATTTGGGTTGTAAGGGGCCTTCAAAGGCCATCTAGTTGAACCTCCCTGCAATGAGCAGGGACATCTTCAACTAGGTCAGGTTGCTCGGAGCCACATTCAGCCTGACCTTGAATGTCTTCAGGGATGGTGCTTCCAGCACCTCTCTGTCAACCTGTGCCAGTGTTTTACCACCCTCATTGTAAAAATTTTTTCCTCCAGTCCAGCCTGAGTCTCCCTTTTCGTTTAAAACCATCTCCTCTCTTCCTGTCACAACAGTCCCTGATAAAAAGTCTCTCCTCATCTTCATATAGGCCCCTTTTCAGAACTGAAAGGCCGCAGTAAGGTCTCCCTGGGGCCTTCTCCAGGCTGGACAATCACAACTCTGTCAAGCCTTTCCTCCTAGGAGAGGTGCTCCAGCCCTCTGATCATGTGAAACAATTAGAAACTTTGACACAGGCTTTAAAGGGAGTTAGATTAAATCCATGTGGGAATGCCTTGGGTGCTGCTAACATGTAATGCTTACCTTACCCAGGATTTTAAACTTCTCAGCAAAGAGTTAACTCCTTCAAGACTTGTGGAAATACTTGTCAAAGATGGTCCCTCTCAACCTGGTAGCAGTAACACCAACCTGGAGCTGGAGGTGTGTATGGGAAAAAAGTATCATACTTCATTGCTACAGGAACAGTTAAAATTACTTTTAAAAACTGTTGCAATTACTGTTCTGTCTGCTAGGGCAGGATGAAATTAATTTAGTAAAAAAATAGAGTACAAACTTCAGCCTCTATTTCTGTCTTTGTTTTGCCTATACCTTCTAATTTAGCTCATGTACTTCTATGTTTTTCTTATTACTCTTCTTAGTATAGTCTCAGCATACCTGACCATACAAATAATTCTTAAGGCTGCCGTAACCCAGAGGGCATTCTCCATTCCTAGGAGACTGGTGCTAGTAATAGATCAGTCTGTGAAGCAGTTGCTTTACAATATGTGTATACAGTGATTACATAGGGATGAATGTCAGCACTTTCAGCTGCCAAGGTGTGCACAGGAAATACTAAGATGTGTTAATAATTAAGATGTAAACACACTGATCCTGAAAATCTGGAGATCCAAGAAACCTGATGTGTAAAGTGCTGCCACCTCAGTGAAGTAGAAGACTTATGCTGCCTGACAGCTGGCCTGCTACTGAAGGCCTTTGCCCTTAAAGAATTGGCTCTGGCTTGGTGATGGTCTGTTGTAAATGGCTATATTGAATTTATTGTTTTAAACAATGTCTGATAAACTGAACACACAAATGTCAGTCTTACTGAGGGATTCATTATACACCCATTCCAGGGGCTCCTGGAAGCGTTGTATGCAATTAAAATTTTAGGTAATAGTTAATAATTTGTTAGAGAAATTTCTCATAGCTCCAGACACAGCAAAAATCTATACAATATTTTATTTCAACATGACTTGTATAAGGCATGACACAGGATATCACTTCTGAATTTTTTGAGCTTGGGCTGTTTTCAGTTTTTCTTCAGAAGGAGGGATGTTTGACTGGATAAATGAGGCCAGTGGGGCTTTGCAAGCAATCACTTGAGTTCTTTGCTTGCTCAGGTATATATTAATTGTCAGTTAACAAAAAGATTTTGCAAAAATGAGTGAATTAATCACTGTGTTTGTTCCACTCTAGTTAGTTTTTCTGGAATTTGTTGAAGCTCTTCTTGCCTGTGCGTTGGTGTATGTTACCAGTGATATGATAAAGGAGCAAGAAGCTTGTGAGAATGAGAGCAGAAGTAGCTTTAGAATGGAGGTTCACTCCAAGAAAACCACACATGTATCTCTGTTCCCAGACTATTCTCTGTCCCAGGTAAAGTTGATAGAGACCTGTTGAATATGTCCACTGGGAGGGTGAAGTCCAGCCCTGCAAATATTCTGTGTTTCCTGAACATAGAAACCACTTTCCTCTTTTTGTGTAAACAGTCATTTGATTGGGTCCTACTGCCTTTCCTGCTTGCTGATGCCTATAACATCAGTATAGTCAGCTTTAACACATTTGCACATTTTCCTAGTTAACTCTAAATACACATAAGGTGCCTGCAAGTTTTTGGTGTTTGAAGGGGAATTGACAGATTGGTTGACTGATGGAAGAGACACGCCTCTCTTCTAAGTCAAGTGTCTAAAATTGCACTGTAAAAATGTCATTGCAGTTGTTCCATGTATCAAGGTTCACCGTTTCCAGCAGTTAAGCTATGCTCTTTTCTTTTTGATGGACACTTGAATAAGGATTTTGTCAGTTATAAGATGCTGCCTGTGCCACTGGAGCAATTTAGATGCACAGGGGAGTTGGAGGCATGAGTTAGAATTGTTATTATTTGGAATTATGCATTTATTAATTCAAAGAGCATTCACAAACACCTCATTTCACACTGTCAATGAGTAGTGTCACTGAACACCACCACTCCCATTCCCTGGTCAATTGTACTGGTTCTGTGGAACCTCTTCCTGTGCATCACTGCAAGAATTAACGCAGCTGCACAGTGAAATGGTCCAGTTAAAAAAGTCAAATTTCCAAGACCAAAAAAAAAAATCTTAATTTAAAATGTACTGACGGTAAAATTCTTCTTGTTTCCTTTTTATTAGTGCATGTACAGTGGAACTGTACTTGATACAGACATGAATGATCACATGTCTGAGGCACCTGAGCTTTACTCATTGTTGTCTTCAAACAAAAGTTTCATAACACAGGATGAATTAAAGAAACATGAGGTATTTTAAATACAATATGTTCCCATGCCTGGATGCATGTATGCACCTCAAAGTGGTGCATTGCCTGCCATTGCTAATAATAGCGTTTGCTCCCACACATGCACTCAGATATTTTTGTTTAGAATACTGGGTGGTAAGTTCTACATTAACTAAAACAGGAGTGAACAAAGCTAGAGTTTTATCTTGTCTTGCAAGGTGGGGGAGTAAGAGGCTGGGAAGTGGGCAGAGAGATCTAAAAGCACTGGGGAAGGTAATATAATTCCTAAAATAGTTTTCAGATTTTTTTCCAGCAAACTTCTCACCTTCACTGCCTTTATGATTTTGTACCCAGTGTATGCCTGTAATGAGATTCTTGATATTCCAGGAACACATACATTCTGTTTGATCTCTGTGATTTCAGAGTAAGATAGTAGGGATTACTGTTTTGTACTGGAATCATGGAAATCAGACAGAGAATTTGGAAACTTCCTGACTTTTAGAAAATACTACCAACACAAAATTATGTTTGACCTGAGTTTTGGTGAGACGTAATCAGGCTGCAGAAGATACTTGGGGTGACAGTTAGAAAGATTGCAAAGCATCAGTCTCATTAGTCTCGAATCTTGTTCTTTTCACTTAGTATTCCTCCTGGAGTATATTCCTGTAATCAGGAATAGAAATTAGTTATTGTTTCCTCAGGACTAGATGTATGTAGAGCAAGATGCAAGAACGGAGGGACATGTCTAAGAATAGGAGCTCTCATTCTTTGTAGTATCTTTCATTGGCTCTGAAATAGGATGATCCTACTTCCCTGGCTGGTGTCGAAGGTGAAGTGTTATGACCAATTTGCTAATACTTGAAAGTGTGAAACATGGTTGCAATTGAAATGTTTTGAAGTAGGTATAATTGTAGAATGCCTTTGATTGGCAGAATGCTTTGTAGATAGCAATTTGCATGACTCAAATGGACATGTAATTTCACTTTCTAATTTGGACACAAGTCCAGGCATTTAGTAACTGAATTTTAAACTTCTTGCTGACCACAGAGACCTTCTGAAGACACAGAGCATCCTCTTCAGGAATTTCTGCTGGGTGAGTACTGGAGTTATAAGCATTTCTAAGCAGTGGTGATAGAGGAGATTCACTCTTTCTACAATTTAAGAGATGATTAAAACAGCAGCTAATCGTTGAAACAACTGGATACATTGCAGTACAGAAGGTAGCTGCATTCAGTCTGGCAATTACAAAAAGTTTTATGTTGAGCTTTCCACATCTGCTATACACAGGTATCTGGCAAGTTTGAATCTCTGAACCTCTTGTGCTTTTCAATTAAAAGCTATCACATTTTCTGTAAAAACAATGTAAAGGTTTTTTTTAAACTAAATTCTTCCTGTTCTGTCTCACTCATTTGGGCATGGAAACAGAGATTGCAGTCTGCACTGTGTCTTTATTCAAAACAAACCTTTCCTCAGTACAGAAGTATTTCAAGCACAGGTGTAGCTGTAAGGTCAGATAACAATTTACATCTGTTTGTGCTGAAGATCAAACCTGATCTTTAACATACATAATTACAGACTGAGTACTTTCAATTTTTTTTCTTTGGAGTACCAGATACTAGCCTCTCATTTCACACAACTCATGGAGATACCATTGTTCCATCAGTGGTTCCAACATCGTTGAGCTGGGATGCAGAAAAAGAACAAGATACCTGTCCAGGAAAGGACAGGTAAAGCAGTCCTAGTGTTTTAAGACTTAACACAAAAAATCCCTCATAGCTTTTGAATGGGGAATTTTAATTGTATCTGCAGAGTGCAGCTTGTCACAAGAGGGCAGTAAATGAACATTAATTCTGAAGGAAAATGTTTAAAGAAGATTAAACGTAGTAATTGAGATGTTTAAGAACTGACTTAAATAGTGTCCCTGATTTATGTCGCATTTTATTTGTAGGGCATCTAATGCTGTAATTTGTATTTACTCTATGAGAAGCTCAATCTGCAAGCCAGCCTTTTTTTTTTTTTTTTTTTTAATGTCTTGGACAAATAAAAGCTATTACTGCTCTATCCTGCTTGTTTTAGTTAATGGAAAAATTATTATTAATGGTGTGAAACCATTAGCTGGGATTAAGTTAATGAGAGGCCAACATTCATGCAGAAGAGAAATCAGCATTTTTGTATGTTGAGGCTAGTAACCTTTTTGTATCATCTGGCTGATCAGATCTCATTTTTTGTTTTTTTGTGCTTATTAAAGTTTTTCTACAGATACAGAACCTAAATCCAAGAACATAGATAGACAAGGATCTTTGTGTAGTCATCATCTCTTTCACTGAAATCTGGTGACTGAAAAGTTACAGATCAGATTGTTTCTTCAACAACCATCCTTGTTTTTCTGGAAAATTTGTGACAATTGGATGCTTGCATCCAATTCTTTTCTTTCAGGTAGTTGTGTTCATTCCTCCATTCCCCTGTGCACAGGAGTCAGAGATACTGGACTGTTGTCAGATTACTGGGGAAGACAGTTATCATAGGATTAAAGGGGAAAGTTGATATTCTTTTGATGCCATCCCAGTGACAGGTCACTCAGAACACCTGCAAAAGGGCCATCCCCTGTCACATGCATCAGTTTAAAGTTTCTCACAGTTATCTCCTGTACCATGCAGAAGCCACACTTTCCCATTGCAGAGTATCAGAGCTGAAGTACTGTAGTCCAAGCCACACTTGAAACAGAAGTGTCCTGCTAAATAAACATATTTGATTTACATGTTGCAGGTGAATTGAAAGAAGACAGAACTAAACAAGATGAGCTTAGTTTGTTGCTGTGCCAGGTGCAGATCTTCTTTACAACTAAGTTCTTTCCCGCTTACCAGCATGAGAAAGTGCTGTGGGAAAAAATAAGAGAAAATCGAATACGAGATGCTGAATTAGCTCAGCTGAGAAAGATCAAGGATGAGGAGCTGGCAAAGTGAGTGGTGTGGCTTATCTTGAAGTAGTTTTCTACTAACTGAATTATTCAAAATGAGAAACATGCTTTAATAAAACAGTATAGCATAGTGTAACTGGAAAACAAATGCCAGGTGTAATAAGCAACATGAAGAATGTAACTTGTAACTTCTCTTGCTGTCAGAAGAAACAAACAGAAGCTGCTTTGAGGTTACAGAACTACTAGCTCTCTGGTAATTCCTGGCACTTTAGCCATGCTCTGCATAGTGGCTGTTTTTTTTACATACTGGTAAAGCAGACTTAAAGTGGTAACTGGGTAGATTTTCTGCTTCTCTACAATATGACAGTTTATACTGGTCATACTATGAATACAGCTGTAGTTGCTTAGCTGGTATAAATCTGTCTCCCCCCTCTTACACTACATTAAACTTAAACTATGTTCACTCAGAGTTATTGCTGGAAGAGAAGAGGCAAAAAAGCAAGAAGCAGCTGCAGCAGCAAAAACATCTGACCCCAAGAGTGCAGATTCTAAGGAGTCAGAGGAGCCTGGCACAACATTAGCATCTGCTTTGAAGGAAGAGGCACCCACAGCAGTACCCCCAGTTACCAGGGTGCCTGCTGGCAAAAAGAGAAGGAAGAAACAAATCATCTGATGGGAACTACTGAAGCTTGAAGTAAGTAAATACTCAAAACCAAACCAACAGCAAAATAATCACACTTGCAGTAAGGTATAAAATACAAGTATGATGAAACTGTATGCACAAGTTTATTGCTGGTTTCAGAGGGGAACTACTTCTACACCAAGGGTCTTGGGAAGGGGAATATAGTCACAGGCATGAGTGTAACCCTTTGGAAAAAAGTATTTCAGAAGTCAGTATTTGACCTCACCTAAAAAGTCCCAGTAAGTTGATACGACAACAAGTATCTTATAATGATCTTATATCCCAATTAAATGGTTTCTGTTTAAAATATGGTTTGACTGAAATACTGCATATGAACTAGGATGTAAGAAGGTAACAAAGAATGTAAATCAGGCTGAAGCAGGAGCTGCAAACAACAGGCCAACTGAGAAAGCTTTTGGAGCAGGGGTCTTTGGTAACCACTCTAGTTTCATGTTGAAGAAAGTTAGCACGATGATGCAAATGAACACAGGAAAACAAAAAGATGCCCTTAAAAGTGTAGCAATTAATAGTTTTATTTTCCAGTAAAATATTCACATAACAATAGCAGAATGGAATGGTACAGATGAATTCAGGCCAGGTTTTGTTTAGTTTGCACATAAACATTTTTAAAATCTAAAAATTTTATGATCAGAGTTTACAGATTTTAGTAGAAATTTTGATTCTTACAAAGCAAGTATTGCTTTACTATTGTCATTATTCCAGTCAATAATATGACTAATAACTTCTCATGTTGCACAAGTGTCTGACATTGACATCTTCTAATAAATCAGCCCTTTGCAGATCAATCCAAGAAGAAAATATTATTAAACTGTGTTGCACAAAGTTTCTTCACTTCTTCTGTAAAAAAGAAAATAAAAAAAGGTGTTTCAGTATATGTTACAGGAGCCTCTGCAAGCTAAACCCTGGGGATCATCAAGGAGAGAAAATAATTAAATTAAAACAGAAGAAACTCTAGGAGTTTCCAGTGTAGAAATACACTTAATGTTATTCTATCTTCAGTAGGAGAAAATGAATCAAATCTGATATTTGACACTGTCTGAAAGATGAGTTGTATTCTAAATGACTAAAATGTAAATTAATTATCATTTGTGTTTGCTGTTGGCCCATTTGTCTTGTCAAATTTCTACACTGCAACAGCAGAAGACTTGGCTTCAACACAAAGCAGCAGACTATACCCCTTGTCAGGGAAGGAAAGATTAGGGAAGCCCATTAAAATAAGTCAGTGAAACTTTTCTTTGTGCTGTTTGGCAGAAAGCACTTCCTAAGTTTATCAGCCACAGAAATACTCATTTACTGTATGTCAGGTTTGATCCTGAAAGACAATTAGAAATCATGGTGAAGTCATGCCAATTTGTTCCTCTTTTGAAAAATGAGGTTGCTAGGCTTTAGTTTTGTAAAAGCTTTAATTCTTTCTTCCTATTAAAACAGAGAGCCCTGAAACTGCTGCAAGTAAGACTCAGACTTTAAGAGAAATGGCAGTTTAAAAGCTTGTTGCATCTTAAATGTTAATTTGTACTCTTAGTCATAGTAAGTAATTCTCAAAAGCAGCACTAGAAACAAGACAACAGTGGAATGGGGATCACTGACAAGAGAGACATTATGCATAAGTAACCTACCCATGGGTCATAGACAAGTAAAACTTAACTCAGATGTTCATCTCTCACCTATAATACACTTCATTAATTACTCCTGAGCTAAGCTCACAGAGCACTCTGTCCACTATTATTTGAAGGAGGAAGAATGACTAATAAATAATTAAGAATGTCTGCTGAATATTTATGCTGTTCTTTGACAGCTGTAGAAGGCAGACGAAACCGTTATGCAAACTTACCTGGTCTATCATAGATCAGTCCCTCTCTAGCTTTCTTGTGAGATGGATTTTATTACTTCTCCAGGGACATACATTTTAGTATTAACTGTGTTTAAAGGTAATAAAAACAATCCTTACCATTAACTTCAATCAGATTTGCATTTTTTTGATTCAAAATAACATACAGTTCTCGCTGGTCAGACTTTTTCCCAACTACCCAGTAATCACTCATTGCCTTCACAATAATTTCCTCATCTTCATCAACTCTGAAAGAAGTTTTACAAAGTAAAGAAGGTGGCAGCAAGTTCATCTTCAACAACTTTGTCTGTAATCATTAAGACAGCTTAATGGCATCAATTTTTGTGGTTGTGCAGAATGAAAGAGGGACTACCACTACTGACTTAGACATAATTCAGCAATCCAGGATAAAGGTTTCATAAATGGCTGCTTAGGACAAATGCATCCCTAGATTAATCATTAGTATGTCTATCAGCCACTGTCCACTGACACTCAGGCACTCTGGAGAAAACCCCTATCCCTCCATCATAAGGACACACTTCATAGAATAATCATTTGCTACACAATGACCAAATAATGAAAGCTGGAGCTGGTGGATGGTTTGGTAATACTAATTTTTCACATATCTAACAGCTAAACCTAGAACTAAACCATGCTCAACAACTACATAAAGCCATCACTAACCCTGTTCTTCCACAGTATGGCAGAACATTCTTTTATCTTTTATAGACAAATGAAAACCTTATCCTTAAGTAGAGTGGGAGAACTGCCAGTAGTGAGAGACATCACAATTATTCAGCATTTTCATGTAATTTTTTATAGTGACAGAGGGTCTCTCCCACCATGAAGCACAATGCCCATTGATAAGAAGCCAGTTATCTCCTGTCAGCAGTACTGTACCAACTGCAGGATTTGCATTTCATCTATTGTCTAATCCCTAGAATCAGGGAGCAGTTTCAGAGAAGGTTTATCATCTAGGCAGAAGGGGATTTCCCTGTCCTTCATACTACTTATCCTGAGATTAGCCAGGCTTAAGTGCAAAGGTGCTAGGCTTCACATTCCTTTTGAGTTTGTTATGGCTTCTCTGAAGCTTCAGATAGATTAGACAGTTTCCTGGATAGGCCCTTCCTAAATTATTTTTTTTAAAAGGACACTAAGTTTTGTTTGAAACAAACTATTTCTAACCCAACACAAAAATCCAAGTATGACCCATGTTACACCATTTATCTCAGAGCTCTGAATAGCCATCCATGAGCAAAAAGACAGGAAAGGTTCACTCGTTTGAAAAAAATAAATAAATAAAAATCTACTTGATAGAAGCAGTTACAGACTATTAAATAGTTAAGCATTACCTGGAAAAGTCACTGTTGATGTCACCGAGAATCTTCATGAGGTCAGGGTGAACTGATGCAAGTGATACACTGGGTGTTTTCCTCATGTGAATGGTACTTTTCTCTGCCAGGTTCATGTGATTGAAATAGATAAACTTAAACTGAGGCTCCTTCTCAGCCCTAGGAAGATAAAAAACAATCAAACAAAACTGGATTTGTGAATACATGTTCTATAAGCACAGGCTTCACAGAGAATGGGTAACAATCCAGTGCAAAGCTTACTCAGACATCCTGAGGTTATCTTCACATTGAAGAGACCCAAGAACATTAAAACTTGTGGCATGATCAAACTTTATTTTAACACACTTTAAAAAGCAAGCCTGCAAAACCAACCAGTTTCCCCTTCCGCTGCTTAGGCTGCTACTAAATAGACATGGGGGAGTCTAAAGGCCTTGTCCCACTTCCCAAGAATAGTTTGCATTTCTCTCATGAGCTGTTTTTTCTCTGTCCCCATTTTGTTTCTTTGCTGCTCTATCCTGTACCAGTCCAATGTGGTTTCAATGGATGCTGGGTCTTCCATTTGATCAATAAGTAATCCACTCACATCTCTGTTATTTGTTACAATCAAAAGAAAGAACTCCTCCTTGATCCAGGCTATTAGATTTCCCCCCATCATACGTGCGGGCTAAGCAAGAGACTATTTTCAAACTCCTGCCTCAGCAGTCTCCTTCATTTCCTCTTCTATTAAGTTAATATAAAATCTGCTGCTCGGAACTGTAGTTTTGGTAAAAGTCACAACAAATTCAGACTGGCAGAAACTGGCTATAGCAGTTGGTACTTCTGGCTATGTATTATTCAGAATCAAGGAGATAACTGTGATGACACCACTCACCTTAGCAAACAACTAGATACCCTTGCTCTTTCCTGTCACCCAGATGCATGAGTGTCAAGAAACTGTATCATGTTTTCAGGACACCATGGCATTAAACTTTAAAAGAGTTAAAGCTGCCAAAGCCAGTCCCAGGTGACATGAAAAAAACCCCAACTTTAATGATTTAGTAGACTGGCACAGTTTCAGGCACATCCTATTCTATACCCTGCGATTTTGCTGATTTGGCATGCTACCACCGAGCTCAGTCACACACCTATCTTTGCTTCAGTTCCTCTTGTGTTGTCATATGCAATACTGCTCTGGCTTCCCCAACTAACAAATCAATCTAAAAATAAGTAAAATTTTGTGGAAAGTCAACTATAGTTTTAACTGAAGCATAAGAAAAGTTAGAAAGTATACACCGAAGTTAAGATTTTGCAGGAACTGCTACTTTTTTACTTCAACATGGGGACGCCAACAGATGATCACACCATTTCCATTGGCATTTTGTGTGGATTTCTGCAAGCACAGTAATCTCTAAAACTCATCATCTCCATGGGTCAGCTAGTTTTGGTTCACACATAAAAGAAGCAAAACCCAGAAGTTCCACATCTTATATCTGAATAACTTGCTGACAGCAGGAGAATGAGGCAAAATCACAATTGGTAATAGTGAGATTTAGCTTAATATTTACAATTTTTTCTGCAACAAGGAAAAAGGTTTCAGCCATGCAGTAAACATCCATTCCTAATAATGTATATGTTGCTACTTCAGGGAGACCTGAATATGCAAAACTAGGCACTTCAGAAATGCTTAAAATGCAGAAAGGTAGACAAACACTGTTTAAAGAACACAGTCAACTCGATGCTTTCAACATTTGAGCTCATGTTGCCATTATTTAAGCAGTTCATTAAACCCAATTTTTAACCAACTCCTGAGGGACTGCAAAAGGAACAGAAGTGTCACACAAACCCTGATATTCTCTTGTTGATGTTGTATTGTTCACATATATCTGATGCTAGCACGGTGAGTTGAGGCCCAACAATGCTGTCCAGTTTACGACAGAACTCCAGCGTAGGTGGAATCGAAGCTGGGTGGTGGGTAAAGAAAAGGGAGAGGTGAGTCTTCTCTCACAGCTGAAGGTACAGTTTCTGTAGCTGTTTTCTTTAAACATCAGTGAGAGTCCTGGGACAAATTTCTATCTTAATTATAACCTTATGGATGATTTTGGAAGTGTACTGCTAACTGAAGCAATATTCAGTCATTTTATTGTGTAAATTAAGTTATACTACTGGAACAAAAATCAAATTACTGATAAAAACCCTTGAGTAAAGAGACTCAAATAAGAAATTACTGCCAGTGTTTTTCAAGAGTAAACCAAGTTGCATGTAATAGCATTTTGTACTACGTTTTGCCAAAGAAGTGATGCTAATAGGTACTTACCATCAATCATAAAGCAGACAGCTGCACTCATGGCCTGGAACAAAAAAGTTAAAGCAAAAAAAGCCATTTACAACAGGTTACCTCAGCTACCTCAAATAAATGACAACACTTCAGTGAGGTCACATATGGTAAACCAGTTAAAAAAAAAAAACACCCTATTTTAAAGGTAACACTTCAATAGGATAATCTGTTATGATTTTGAAATTCAGCTCAGTTAACAGTTTTTAGGTTGCTAGAAATGCACTGTCTGCAAGAAGTTTGCATTTCATTTAAAAAAATGAAGTGCCTTTTTAATGATTATTCGTAATTTTTATTGATTAATGCTACATGAGGTATAAAACCACTTTAAGTAACGGAAGGCTGGTATTTTGTTTTAATGAAAAACCTGTTTGTTTTGGGGAGCGTGCAGGAGAGGGGAAAAGAGGATTCAGGCTTTAAATCTTGAGAAACAGCAAAGACTTTTCTGGTTTTCTGCTTTAATCTCGTATCAATGCATCTTTCTATACAATTAGTAAGTACTTCAGATCATTGTATACAGATTCCTAGTTATGTGGAATAACTGTAGAGAAAGAGGCAATACCTTATAAACAATTAAATGAAGCTCTTCATAAGTGTCATCAGTGTTAACAAATATTTTGGGGAAACGGCATTTTGCTTCTGGATCATTCAGATTTAAAGGTCCAGTAAGAAACCTAGAAAATAATTCAACAGGTCAGATGTGATCAATTTTTTATTGCAGTTTTCCCTATTTAACATACATAACGAAACTAGGAATACTTACATGTATGACTGTATTTTAATAGAGTGAGTTTTCAGCTATCCAGATAGGCATAGAACACTTAATATATTAACTCATATTTTTGCAGAAGTATTTGCATATATGCTCCAAAGAGTTACAGAAACAGGATCAGAAAACCAGAATAATGCTAAGGAAAGAAACCACTCAGGTCATCAAAATAACAACAAAACTCGTTACACATTCAAGTTGTGACTATCTTTAAAACACCTTTTTCTGTTGCTACTGGGAAAGCACTTTTCCTTTGCTATCCAACAGTACATTCACATCAGTTTTATGTAGAACAGCAGTGTATTAGAAGCACCTAAACTTGGGGGACACAGGGTGGAACAAGGAGTGTGTGCCAGTACCTTGATCCCAAAAGAATACAATAAATCAGGCAAGAGGAAATACCCTGATTAAAGAAAAATTTCCAAACCCACAATTACTCAAAATCACGTTGCACAGCTGCTCAGTACAGGATCCCCCACTCTGACAAGCTGAGCGCAGAGGAAAAGTAAATAGATAAATCCCTAGATTAAATCTACATCTTTGACTGAAGTGCCTGACTGAAAAGAAATGACTGGAACGGTTCCAAAACTTTGTACATGAAGTACAAGAACAATGGGGAAGAAAATAACTCTGCAGTAATGTTAATGACGGCTTTTCTCTCTTTTCCCCCTCCAGAGGTCAGTTTTACATTGCACCAACTACCATGTGACGCACTGGAATGACCTGTGTGGAATATGTACTCGTAACACATGTACTCATCCTTGAGGGAAGCAGCAGTAGATGGTGACAGTAAACAAGAGCTACCTTCCATAGTGTTGTAGATTTCCTGGCATTTCAGCACGTATTGGAGAATCTCTTCCTGCTAACTGAAGCAAAAAAGAACACAGAAGGAAAAACAGTTTAGAGGTATTTTCTGTTATATTTTGCATTTATTAAATTTTAAAACTTAGCTTATGGTGCTTCTTGATGAGGGAAGGGATAATTACTCCAAGTGGCCTTATGGCACTTCACGCTGCACTTTGCCATTAAGCCAAAGTGATTCATTTGCAGTCCTGAGCAGTCATCAGTAAACTCCCCATCACCATCTCTTATTCAAATAATGCTTACAACATGAATTGTGGGGATAAAGTGGAAATACTACTGAGTTTGGTAAAGTGGCCTGAAAGCAATACATCCCAGAATTCCTAAACTAAAGTTTAAGTGGGGGAGAGGGAAGGGTGGGGAAGATGCTTTTCTTTATTACTTTAACTTTAGTACTTTTAGTGGTGCTAGAGAAACAGAAAGAAAAGACAAAAAAGAAACAAAACCCAAATGAACAATAAGCTCCATGACTCTCCCCCAG
Source organism: Pezoporus occidentalis (assembly GCF_034315485.1). Classification (NCBI taxonomy): domain Eukaryota; kingdom Metazoa; phylum Chordata; class Aves; order Psittaciformes; family Psittacidae; genus Pezoporus; species Pezoporus occidentalis. The sequence goes on along the minus strand of NW_026913082.1, from coordinate 2,032,854 downwards.
CTTAACCCCATCCCAAAAAAAGAAACAACTACCACACCTCAGGCTCCATGTGCCTTGGAAACAGAGATGTTGTGAGATACTTGTACAAAATTCTCATGTCATCTTGTTCCAATCCACTCCTAGACCATCAGTGAGGGAAAGAAATAAGTCATGTTTGTGCTGCAGTTCAGATCACACATTTCCCTCTAACCAAAACAAAGAATACCAAACAAAGGTAGCAATGTTTCAGTGTCTCAGAAGATTAAATCCCAGAACATCAATTTTTAATGAAATGTTATTTGCTAAATACAAAACAAATAACTGTAAACCGGAAGAGAAATAGGAATAATATTTAAACAAACAAAAGATGACATTTGCTATCTTAAGTCCATCTTCAAGTAGAACTCTTCACAAGCACTGCAACTTTCTGGTTCAGAACCATTTAAAGAACAATCCCTTAATTAACCTTCTCTACTAAAAGGTGCTACAGAGGAAATTACGTGTATGTGCAGGGGCTCTTGCGATGAAGTTGACAAGGACACTTCTCTAGCTGCTCCCAAGCCCAACTGGCATGTAATCATTTGGTACAGGTCAGAGAATTTAAAGCTAGAGATCAATGCCTTTCTCACACACTCTTTTACTCATCCTACCATTCAGGATTCATCAGCTTTGCTTTATGGCACTTATTTGTAGGATGAGAAATCAAAGAAACACAAAAAAATTACTGAAGTACCTACCAGATAAGCTGGTCGTTATAGAGAAATGCAGTATACTTGACTATGCTCAGGCTTTCTTCCATCCTATTAATAAATGACTGAATTTTCAAGTAAGTCATTTTATCCAGTGGAAAGAAGCTGATTCCACAAAACACATCCAGCAGATCGCAAGACTGTAAATGCAGTGTCTGCAAGTACTGAGATAACAATGAGAGTTTTTTAGACTTCAGAAAATTTCCAATGTGTAGATTTAAATGACAAATTTGAGTCTAATCCCCAGTAATCTAGAAACCCTTTCCAGTTCTGCTTGTATGACATAAAACCTTTGTGTGGGGACATACCTTAGTAGGGCCTGTGGCGACAGGACAATAGGACAAGGGGTAATGGTTTTAAACTAAAAGAGGGGAGATTCAGAACAGATATAAGGAAGAACTGTTTTGTGATGAGGGTGGTGCAACGCTGGCACAGGTTGCCCAGAGAGGTAGTAGATGCGCCATCCCTGGAAACATTAAGCCAGGTTGGACAGGGCTCTGACCTGGTTGAAGATGCCCCTGCCCATGGCAATGTGCAAACCATTCTAGGATTCTACGTGTGAGTGTGTGAATATGATTCCAGCTGTCAGCTTGCTATTGTTTAGTCACAGTGATGACAGCTTTTAAATCTACCTCAAGGTCTTTTGAGAATATAAGAAAGCACAGCTTATCTTATGAATATTCAATTTCAGAAGTAACTCTGTAGAAATAAAAAGTCCATTAGCTTTCCATGTGCAAAGGAAAAGATAATTTCTATTACTCTCCTTCACAGACTGTAACCTTTACCAAGAGATTTCAAATGCACTCTCAAGTGCTATTGCTCTGTAAAAGATGAGTTATCCAATGGCTCCCTCTACAGTCATTTCACATTACCAAAAAACCCAAGTACTAAACTACTTATAAACAGTATCACAGATCTTTGTCACAGTTTATAATCTAAGTCTCATTTCTTTTCAGTTTCAGTGCAGTTCAAGCCTGCCAGGAACACACAGCTAATTCATTCCATAGGGTTGTAGCAGAACAACTTGCACAACCAAATTTTTAAAGCATTTCTAATTCCCCAGTGAAAAAAGAAACAACTGCTCCTTGGACTTCTTTCTGTTATACAAATTTATAGCCATTACTGTTTAATCTTCAGTAGGAACTTCCAAGAAATTTAATGTTTTAAAGATAAAAATCTATTCAGTTTTTGCCATGTCCTTTTTAATTTAGTGTAGACAGAAGTGTACACCAGTTAATCAAGTACTCCTGGTGCCAAATGTTCATTCTAAAGTCTACACCACTCTTACAAAAAAAAGGCAAAACCCCACAAGCAAAGCCTGTGCTGTTGTTTACACTGTCACAACACTGTGTTACTTTAAAAACCTCTTACAAGAACAAGATTTTAAACACCAGTATTATAGTGTCTATACTCCATCATTATCAGAGATACCAATATTCACATCTCTGCCACAAGAGAATTAACTGCTGACAGCAGTCCTCTGTTTCCATCCATACAAACAAGGAAAATGGGGGCAAGCAAGCAGACATCGGATGCTATCCTGTACAGCTTGATGAAACTCTTCAGATAGGAACTCCAAATTCTGCCAGACATGGCTATTCAGTTACTTTATGTGAAAAATGCCTGAATAATATTTGATTGATTTCTTGCTCAGAAATAGGTTTTGTTAACCATCCTTTCACTAACACATTAGCTTTTGAAGACTGAAATTAAAATCTGAAGACTAGTTACAACAAAGGCAGGATTTCCTAAAAGCTTATCAGCCATGACTACTAATTCCACATGGGGGGTGGAGAGAATAAGGGGGAAGTTAAAAATTACAGCTATCCATCACTTCACAGTTCTACAGGACTTAAGTCTGTGCGTGCAGGTTGTGGGATCTCCATCCCTGCATATTTCCACGACTCAACCAGCCAAATCCCTGTGCAGTCTACTTTGAATTCTGTGTTACCCTAACTTTGTGTAGAAGACTGAACTGGATAACTTCTCCATATGCCTTCCAACCTGAGTGATTCTGCAGCAGTTACTCTAGTAGGTCTGCACAGATTATCATCACATTTATAACCAGTTCAAATGTTAAAACAGCACTTTCAAAGAACAAGCATCATTCTTCAGAAAAAACATGCAACAGCTAACCTGTTCCATCAAGCCATAACCCTGTAGTTGTGTTTCAGCTCCACTTAAAGAACCTACTACATTAGTAGGAATCAGAAGTCTTTGAAAAAAAACAACCAGATTTGTTGTGTTGACACTATACTTTTTCCACTGCCTATGTTTTATACTCACACTACAGCCGCCTAAGAGATGTTTGCATTTTATTTCCAATGCAGAAATAGACTGTATGTGCCTGAAAAATAAGGTCTTACCCGATGGAAGAATTTCTCTAGTCTCTCCTTGAGAACTTTCACACCTCCATCTTCCATGGCTTTCAGAAATGTGCCATTGAAAAGCTATTTGTTAAAAGAGAAAAATTAGTCAGTTGATGAATCATTTACAGTAATTTAGCACTTGACCATGAATATAGCTAGATTACAATACAGCTCCCATTTCTCAATATCTGAACTCCACATAGATTCAAATGTACCCCTTCTTTATTGAAAAAAACATCTCTCAGATTTGCAGAGTCCAAATATGTATGGTAGCAGAGGCAACATGAGAGAAGGAAAAGAAACTTTTTGATGGTAGAGAAATTACTTATGTGGCTTAAGTATCTTATGTGCTTGTTTTGTAAAAGCTCAGATTCATGGCCTTTATCCAGTATTGTTTCTTCAACAGATAATATCTAATACCATCAAAATCAAATGCTTACTAGTGTAACTGCCCATAAAGAAGAAGTCTGGACTTTGCAGAAATGAGAAGGCTTCTATTTTTACAACAAGCTAATGAACTAGCACAAATAACTTTATTATTAAAGTACAAGACAAGCTTTATTATTCTCTTCCATCAACAGCATTACAGATGTTGTTCTCAGGAAGAGATGAGCTTGCACATCCAAATGGTACCACGAGGATCAATTCCTCTGCCCAGAAGAGGAGGCTGTAGTAATTAACTCTACCTTGTACATGCTGTAGCACTGCTGTAGGACCGAACTATACACCTTGTCCTGCAGAAAAGAGAGCAGGACATTAGTATAAGCAGAGGCAGAATTTCAAGTGTTTTGGCTGAGCTGAACATAATCTGTTTTCAAAGGGCCAGCAAATACATGAATTGGAGAAATCAATCTCCGAAATGTTAAACTGCATTTTCAGCCAGTGTCCAGAAATTTCTTTGTACTTATAAAATCCTATTTCAATAAAGGGAGTCCCTTTCCCCCTCTTTGATTTAATACCAAAAGCACCTTGTTAACTCATGCACAAGATACCAGTTACAAATACTGCCCTTCCCTAACACCAGTGGTCAGTGGAAACAGACTTATTTCTGACAGGTTTTCTCTTCATCCAGGCCAAAGGCTAAAGTTGGTGGGACACCACAGCAGGTTTTTATTGTGCTAGGATCTTAACCCAGATGAAAAAAGGACTATTTTATTGTTTGTCTGGCAAAATAGCGTGCCTATGACAGCAATCTTTTTTTAGAACACAACGAGGAACAGAACTAGTGCACGCTGTAATGAATGGAGGCAGCAGAAACATCGGCTTCAGCTATCATCCCACCTGACCAACTGCTTTTCCAGTATACAGTTAAGCTGGCCAGTATACAGTTAAGCTGATACTGTAGTTTGGACAAGAACTCCCAAGATAGTTGAGCTGTTTGTTTTTCCAGATTATTAGCAAAGATTACTAGCAGCCTTAAGAAGTAACATGTATACTTAAACCTACTAAAAATACACTGATTTTAGGTTGTTGGAAGAACTTTATTAAACAAACAGATCCTAATAATTATGGGCCCATTCCAAGCTAAAAGCTGCATATTTCACTGATGCTTGTTGGGACTGCCATATGGATAATTCTCTGCCTTGCTCTCTTCATTAAACTCTATTGCCCTTTTTTCATTTACGGATAGATACATATATATATAATCAATTTGGCAGCGATTCAAGAAGACTCAAACTAAGATACATCTGAAGTTACTCTTAAAATACAATATATCCCATTAGAAAACAAAAAAAAAAGAGGAAGAGTTCAAGAGTTCGGTATTACCAATAATTCTTCTTCCTGATATTCATAAACTGGCTTTCCATCTTTGTGTTTTTCTATTATGGGATTCCGTACAACCTAGAAAGTGGAATAGGCTGGTATTAGACAATGCAGAATGCATTGAGAACATTGCGATACAGTGTTTTAGAAGCATGCATATCACATGTATAAGTACCATGACCATCCAGAAGTTTTCTTCAGGTTCATGGAAAAATTGTCTATTCTTCTGCGTATGTAGGGATTTTGCAGGTTTTGTTGGACTGAAGGTCCTGGAAAGAAAACATGTATGTAGACACAGAAATTAATACACACTCACAAAAAGAAAATGTATGATTGGGAAATTTAAACTACTAGTGCTAATACAACAACCCATGCCATCAGACTTCATACCTTGTGAATTGTACTATAGCTTCACAGAGTCCCACATTTCTAATTTTTTCATTCTTTTCTACTTCATTTGGGTGATAGAAGAGAATCTTCTTTTCTTCCTAAAATTTGAGAAAAGAATCAAGGCAAATGAATTTAACAGAATTGGAGCTAAAGAATACTGGGTCCATGGTTTGTTCGGGTTTAACTTTAATCCCTTAAATCCCTAGAGAGAATTTTATCTTGTACCTAAACAGGCTTCTGTAATAACAGATAAAAGGCATATTTAAGCACTTTTAAGCAGTCATCCCAAGAGATCTCAAAATGCTTTATAAATTGAAGGCTCTTGAAATCATAGGCTCCAATCACTTCACAGCTAGTTCAAAGCAAGGCTAGCTTCAAAGCCACATCAAACCATGGCTAGCTTCAAAGCTAGCTCAGATTGCTCAAGGCCACGTCCAGTCAAGTTTTAAATATCTCCAAAGATGAAGATTCTACAACTTTTCCAGGCCCTGCTCTGCTGTTTGACAATTTCATTATGAAGAATTTTCTCTTTTATCTCATTACAATTTTGCTTGCTGGACTTCCATTACCTCTCATCCTGTCTCATCACCATTACCTCAAGAACCTGACTCCATCATCTATAGCCACCCTTTAGGCAGGTGAAGACAGCCATCAGACACCCTTCCACATCATCTCTTCTCCAGGCTGCACAGATCCAATTATCTAAGGCTTAGCTGGTACATCTCAGACTGCAGCTGCTTGACTGACTCGGGGGCCCTCCACTGGGCTTGCTCCAGTTGGGCAGTATTTTTCCTACTCCAGGAAGTCCCACAGTGTGCACCAGCAGCCTCACAAGTGCTGAGCAGGGGGAAAGCAACCTCTTCACTTGACCTGCTAACACACTCTCACTCACACACCCCATAGTTTTCACTGCCACAGGGGCAACACTGCTGATTCACGTACAACCTGGTCATTAGGACTCCCTGGTCCTGTTTTGCATAGCTGCTTTCTAACCAGCCAGCCTCTGGCCTTTCACGATGAACAAGATTATTTCATCCAACACACAACTTTGCATTTGCCTTCACTGTGCTCCACAGTGTTTCTGCTAGCCCATTTTCTCAGCTTGCTGAGGGTGCCTCTGAAGAGCAGCCCAGAGTATCTCCCTCGCTTAGGAGTGCACTGGGGGCTTATAGAGGGGGCACTCAGTCTCATCGCCCTGCTCATTAATAAATGCACTGCCCTGTTCAAAAACTGTTAAAACGGAAGATTATCACGTGAACCATACAATATGCTGTTATCTACAGACTATAGCTTCTTGATTTACTTATTAAAGATCACAATGGCAAAAAATACCAGCAATAACTTGAATTTAACCAAGTTAAACACTAACCTTTCTACCATGCTGTATCGAGCTGGAGAAAATTATTCTCAGAAAAAGTTACTCCATCAGTAAAACGGAGCTACTAACAGCTGCAGTATTTTGCGTGCTGTTGAAAGTACACTCGGTCTTTATTCCTCTTTAGTCTGAAGCAGAGACACGTGTGGCACTAGTCCCCGGCCCCACTGAAGGCGGCCGATCCCGAGACTCAGGTACCGGTAAGGCGGCCGCGGGCAGGGTAAGGCATGGCAGGCCGCAGCTCCCTCCTCCCCAGCACCGCTCCGCGCCCAGAGACCGCCTTTGTTCCGGGATGTTCCGCGGGGGGGAAGCGTTAATATCGCGGGTACATGCTGCGGCCCAAGACTCTGAGAGGGACAGCATAGCCGAGACAGCCGCCGGGGTGGCCCCTGCGGCAACCGAGGCCAGGACAGAGCCGGGCCGGAGGGAACCCTCCTTCCCACATAATCCCGGTGCGCAACCTCCGCCTCCAGTACCTCGCCCTCCTTGGGCCCCAGTTTGGGGTTGTAGATGAAGAAACTCAGCAGAGTCGGAGCGAGCTGTTTCTCCTGTCCAGCTCCCCCCACCGCCGCTGTCGCCATACTGAGCCTGAAGCGAAAGCGCCTGGGGCCAGCAGCCGCCACACACCATCGGGGAGCAGCCCTGAGCCCTCCGCCAGCACCGTCCCCACAACACTTCCGCCTTCTGCCCCCGTCCCGGAAGAGCACGGCGCCAGCCAGGAAGTGCTACCGGGCGCGGCCGGAGACGGCGCTCCGCAGCGCCTCGCTGGGAGAGGAGGTGGGGACGGGAGCGCGGGGCTCCTCCTGCAGCGGGGCTGGCTGGACCGGAGCAGCTCAGGCCACTGGCAGGGGATCTGGGGACCCGCAGAGCGTTGGGGTGCCGCTTGGGTCGGGTGTTCCCTCAATGAGAGGTTGTGCCTGAGGAGCGGTCCGTGAGCCCAGCCGGAGCTTCCCAGCACAGCCCTTCCAAGGCAGCCCCTCTGCAGGAGGGAAGTTTGTTGCCGGTGGGACCGGTGTGTGCCGCAGTGCCAAATCACCATTTGGCTATCGCCCCTTCTACGCAGAGCGAGCATAGTGCAGTTCAGTTCCCTTCCGATTTGTTCAGAGCTGCCGGATAGCTGAAAAAAAAGTAGAAATGCTTTATTTTTTGAGGTAAAATCTTGAGATCTGAAAGATGACATCTACAGGTTTGAATATGTTGAAAGGAATGTCATCCAGCAACACTTAGTGCAGGTAATCCTTTCTCCATAAATAGCTACAATATGTTTATTGTGATTATTTTTCGGGTTTTTGTCTGGAACATTTAAGATAATGGTATTTAACAAATAAAATAATGAAGCTTTCTGTTACTTTTCAATTCCAATTTTAATCAAAATTAAGTGTGATCTAAGTGATAAGTAAAACCAGCTACATGGTTAAGAGGTGTATCACTTTGTTTCTCTGTAGGAGTATGAAATTTAGGAATCTGAGTAAAGTTACACAATTGCTCAAATAAACAGAATAAAAGATACAATTGAGCGCCTCTTTCCTGCAGGTCATTTAGAAAAATGTACTGGTAAGCTTTCTTGAAGTTGTGCCAGATTAAATCTGAAAGAAAACAGTATTTTGGGTGTTTTTAATTTTTCACTTTAGTTATTATTTCTGTTCCTGTCATCGCCCTTAGTTTATATTCGCTTTCAGTGCCAATAGTGTCATTCAGGATAGTCCTCATCAGCTTCTGCAGGTGATGGCTTGACTGCCCAGTTCAGTGCTGTAGGAGAACTGTGTGGAATAGAGATGCTGTAAGACTGCAGTAATTTAATATTTAATGTCTGTACTCAAAAAAGTGAGTGGTGTAAGCAAGAGGGAGATGACCCTTGTTTCCTCCTGGGCTGGCAGAGTCAGTGTGCAGCTCTGTCACATCCTACTACCGTGCTTATTGCTGCAGACCCTGCTGGTACCTGGCCTGAAGCAGAAAGCTGCCTCCCGTGAGGGAGAAGAGGCACAAAATGGTGGAGACTACCTCTTATGAGGGAGGGGAGGCACAAAATGCAGGGAGCTGTTTCATGTGAGGGGTGGAAGGCACAAAACAGTGGAGACTAGACTGCCTCCTGTGAGAGGGAGGGGGCACAAAATGTAAGGGGCTGTTTCTTGTGAAAGATGCAAGGCACAAAAGGGAAGAGTATGCCTCCTGTGAGGCACAAAATGTACGGGGCTAATTCTTGTGAGGGAGAGAGGTACAAGATGGAGGGGGTTGCTGCTTGTGAGGGGTGGAAGGCACAAAATGGAAGAGGATGCTTTTTGTAAGGGAGGGGAAACACCAAATGGAGTAGGCTTCCTCTTGTGAGGCACAAAATGGAGGTGCTGGCTGGCTGTGAGGTCTGGTGAGTCAAGTGGACAGACATGCTGAGGCCCTCTCAGGCTGGCTCTGAAATGGGTTGCCCAGGGAGGCTGTGAATGCTCCATCCCTGGCAGTGTTCAAGGTCAGGTTGGACAGAGCCTTGGGTGGCATGGTTTAGTGTGAGATGTCCCTGCCCATGGCAGGGGGGATGGAACTGGTTGATCTTAAGGTCCTTTCCAACCCAAACCATTCTATGATTCTGTGGTTCAATATGGAGTTTGAATACATGAATTCATCTAAATGTAGTATGGGCATGGAGCTCATCACCACCTTCTGTATCACCTTTCCTGCCTGCATGCATGGCATTTAACCCAAACGTTTCAAGAACTGAGCAGCTCCTTATATATGGACTGGGCATGTAGGAGCAGAACAACAGGCTGAGCCACAGCAGCAGACAGAGCATTTCCAGCCAGTGCCAGCCAGGTCTCAAACAGCTGTGGGAAATGTTTCCAAAGCTGCGGGGAGAATGCGATTTATAATTTAATGAAGGTGTTTTCAGAGGGGCCATGATGGAAGGTGACATGGGCTTTTTGTCAGCACAAGAAATCAGCATGGGGGAAGATCTTGCTGTGCTGAGCTCCATGGGGTTTTTCTGAGCAGGGGCTGAGTAAGGATCAGGCCAATGTGTCAAGGTGAGGCATCCAAATGCAGTGATTACTGATTCCTAGCCTACGGCTCTGAGTTAAAATTCATCAGTGTGCACAGATCAGCCCTTTAGAGTTATGGTCTGTCCATCTGAAGGCTGCAACACAGATGAGACAATTTCTGGGAACATCTAGTCAGGACTGAATATATCAAATGAGAAAAGCAAAGTCCCCTTCTTCGTTTCTGTCGTACTACAGGGAGGGCTGATGAGGGCTGCATGCAAGAAGGGAAGTTAATTTCTTTATACTACTTACTTAAAGTAAAACATGGAAATTTTTAAAATTAATACTCAAGTTAATTAATTTCTTACCAAAGACATTATAAAGCTGCAGTGACTGTGGATTTTGGCTTGTGTTGGCTTAAACGTTTAGATGTGTGTTTATTCAGGATTTAACACAATGAAGATCCTGGTCTGTGGCTGGGGTGCCTATTTTCTGCTGTAATGCAAATACTGTTGCAAGGAATATATTGTGGAGGCATGTATGGTCAGGCAGTGGATACTTAGTATAATTTGTGATAGCTAGGGAAGGTGTTTCTGTGCCAAACTTCCCCTAGGAAGGGAATATATGTGTAGTGATTGCTAAAATGTGATTCTGCTCAGTGCAACCTCATCTGTAACTTGACATTGCTTTTGGTGAAAATACCTGTGAGAATCTACAAAGAGTAAGTGATAACAGGTTCAATTAAATGATTACATTTCTAATGTACAAATTAACAGGGCAGGAAGAAACTTCAATTGTGGTTCCAATTTCATCCCATCTTCTTAATTGTATGTGCAGTAACACCACACCTTGACATTTGCAAAGTGGCATCAGATCACCCTGAGTTTGAAATGTGATTCCCAGCCCATGATTATGTAAAATTAAACTTCTGCATAAGTACATTGGGAATTTGCAGGACAACCCCTGCATCAAGAGACAATTAACAACTTTATGAGTGCTTTCCAATGCATTTCCAAACGTAGGAGTAAGAAATGGTGTTGTGTAGTCGTATGTTTTGGTTTGTCGAGCCTATTTCTAGGTGCTATTTTGAACATTTCCATCAGCTGCATGAACAAAAAGGTATACTATAAATCACTCTGGGTGTTAGAGCTGACAGCTCTAAATAAATACAGCTGACAGCTCAAATAGCTGTTCCATTGACAGTATGTGGTCTAAATGTGTTAACAAATGTGTAGACTCAGCAGTTTGGGATTAGTTTAGCAAATAAATGACAAAACAGCACTGTGATCCAGCAAAAAGCACAATGCCTGTGTATCCCTGGTCTGCACGCTTTGTTAATGCTCCAAAAGGCCTTTGTCACGGGATGTGAAAATACAACACTGCAGCTAGATGCAGGGATCCTGCTAGGAGTATCACTCATCTCCCCCAGATTTCTTCTTAGTGTGATGTCAAGGAATGTGAGCAACTATCTGTCGTGGTGAGTAGAGATGGTTTTATAATGGATGTATTTGTTTTGCAGGATCAGAGATTTGCTAAAGGAATGAAGTAACTTTATGCTAGCTTTGGTTATGATTAAGGCTACAAAGTTACTGAATAGCAATAACCACCTACTTTCATGCAAAACTTGAGATATTTAAATGTTTTGATTTATTTAATGTGTTTAACAAGAATGCGTAGTGTTGTTACTAGCCTGGATCTGTAGTGCGTGTGAGAGAAAAGCTGGGAAGAGAGAATGAGGAAGGGGCTAGACAATTAAAAGCATTTCAGCTCTGAAGATGAATTATAGGAAAATGTTAATTATTTCCCTGCTAATCATAGTAAGAAATGAGAGAGAACTATATGAAGAATTATGTCATAGTTTGATGTATTTAAGGTATGGTATTATCTATGCTTAGAAGTTGAATAAATCCACTGTTTATTCTTTTATATTTTAATTTTAGCTATTCATAAACAGGGTGACATGGCACAAAGTATTATGGGGTAAATAAAGTAAACAAGAAATGGAAGTCAACTTGTATTTTTATGGTATAGGTTTCTAAAACTGTGGTTTTTTTACTTGTGTCTAGTGAATAACTTTAGTATGCAATGTACAGTGGTAATTCTGAAAACTAGTTGCAACTTTCATTGCAATCTGTATGTGTGATTGTCAGTAGTAGCTTTCTGAAAGCTGCCTCTCACATCAGATCTTTGCAGTGAGTACAGTTTATGAATGCAGTCCTTATTTTCATTCCATTCAGTAAATATATGAACATAGAAAGTGGCTGCTCATTCATTTAGGGCCACAAAAATGACTAGAGGGCTGGAGCATCTCTACTGTGAGGAAAGGCTGAGAGAGTTGGGGTTGTCCAGCCTGGAGAAGAAGAGGCTTCAGGGAGATCCTATTGCAGCCCTTCAGTTCTGAAAAGGGGCCTATAAGAAAAATGAGGAGAGACATTTTAGCAGGTCCTGTTGTGATAGGATGAGGGGTGATGGGTTTAAACTAAAAGAGGGAGATTCAGGCTGCATGTGAGGAAAAAATTCTTTACAATGAGGGTGGTAAAACACTGGCACAGGTTGACAGAGAGGTAGTGAATGTAGCATCCCTGGAGAGACTCAAGGCCAGGCTGGATGTGGTTCTAGGCAACCTGATCTAGTTTAAGATGTCCCTGCTCATTGCAGGGGGGGGTGGACTAGATGGTCTTTGAAGGTCCCTTCCAACCCAAACTATTCTATGATCCTTTGATTCCCTTCAGCAAGCACCCATATCCACATGTTAAATAGTGGTGAAATGTAGTAAATATCTTTAGTTTTTCCTTCATTGTCAGTCAATAAAGTTCTGCCTAGGAGTTTTCTGAATTACAAGTGCCTACTTGAAACAATTGGAATTCTAGAAGGAGACTTACCAATGGCATTTATTTTAGGTCATCAAGCAGACAAGGGGGTCAGTGAGTAAATCCAGTTTGAGTTATCACTGTCACATGTTTTACAAAAGCATTCAAAATTATGAATTAGCATTTCAAGGATTCTAGAGAAGCCATATAAGTTGTTTTAACTTTAAAAGTTTCTTCTACTTCAGAAATCCTACGAGTCAACAAGTTTTCGTTTACTTAACCTGCTCTCCCTCAGAGAATAGTAATCTGCTGGAGTAGCTGCTGTACTATTAAGGTTTTTTAAGGTGGTTTTTTTCCTAATAGAAATACATGTAAAGATTCCTTTAACTACAATACTTTGGATGTTAGAAAATCCTCAGAATATCTCAAGTAGAGTAAGTGGGTTGTATTTTTTTTCTGTTTGGTGCTGTAGTGCACCACTTGTATACAATAATAAGCTATCAGTGAACAATTGAGACATACTTTGAATAAGTAATAATGAACAAGATTTTTCTAAAGCCTTTACATGGAAACTAGTTAAGAGGATGTGTGTCAGGTCACAAAGTGCTTCCATACTATTTTTGTCCCCTGTCTTTTGATTGGGCCTAAGTATATTTTGTAGTTCAGATGTTTTACACAAACTTCAGAGGCAGACAGCTGTGGTATGTTCTTCTTATCTAGGAAATGATGGAAGTTCTGATTTCACCAACATTTGTTGTGGGCCAGGGCACTTAATGAATTTTCTGTCCACCTCTGTCCAGTGACCTGCTCCAGCAATGTGTTGCATCTTAGTGAGGAATAACAGAATTTATACTTTGGCTCTGGGTTTCTTTGACTAGGTGCATAGTGCAAAGGGTGAAACATTGAGAAGAGCCAGAGTTCAGAGTGCAAGAGCAACTGCAATATTCTTTCTTTTACATGCATTCACCTGCCTGATATAATACAATTAGTCAAGATCAGGACACTTAACTGTCAGTGAAATGGAGAGGCATTTGTTTGTAACTTACATGTGAACTGCTCCAAGACCCTTCTGTCATCAGACTGGTTTTCATTGCCAAGAACACACTTTATTTCTTGTCAATATCCTGTGACATCTGTCTTGTGCTGTGAGAATTTACATGGGTCAGATTCTCATGGGTCAGATCCTCAGACTCTGTAAATCGGAGCAGCTATGTTAAAGTCACTGATACTCTAGTGACTTATGTCAGGTGAGCATATTTCATAATATTAAGAAATACTATTCAAATTAAATATTATTTTTTATCTGTTTGTGTTATTTTTGCACAATAAAAGGAAAAATTGATGACCATATTAAATTCTCATGTGTACTGGGTATACAGCTTACAAACAAATTGTATCCCAAATTAAGCTGCTTGAAAACATTTTTAAATGGGACAAAAATTCTCCTTTCAATTGTCGGCTATTAAGAATTGTGGAGTAATATACATGTGTTTTTTCTAAAGGCAGGAGCTGTGTTCTGGCTGGCTCTTCAGTACTTGGCTCCTAGAGAAGTAGATGGCTGCAGAGAAGACATAGAGGTGATTACTCAGGAGTGAAATGTTATAGAATTTGTATTGATGCAGCTGTTTAGGGTGTCTTGGAGGATCACAGATGGAAAATTTGAATTTATTTAATTGCTTTTGCTTCAATGATGAACATGTTTGAGACCAACAGGAATTTTTTAGTTACTATTTTGTTAGGTTTGCAAAATACAGGTTGGGAGAGCTGGCATATTGAAGTGTCAGAGAGAAAGAGTCTTTGTGCCTTTGTTGCTCTGAAAGATATATAGCCCTTCTCACAAGTGTGTTCAGATTCTTCAGTCTCTTCCCAAGCAACAGCTGGTTTCTTGTTAACAATTCAGCTCTGGCTTTGGTGGTTTTTCTGCACATTACCAATATTTATAGAGACTTTTGACAAGGAAAAAAATGCAGTTAATTTTGAATGTAGTCATTTGCATGCAGCAAAGGATGCAAATTGAAACTGCAGTGACTAAACCATTCACTTTGCTGAAAAGGCTTCTATTTTGTTATGATGACTCCTGTAAGCTACGTGTGTGTGAACTGCAGTATACAGCACTTGTTAATGTTGAGAAAGCAAATGAATATATAAATACTCTATCAGAGCATCTAAACACTTCTCTAATGATTGAATTTCATAAAAAGATGTTTCTTTAGCATCCCTAGAAATAGATGCTTTTGTGAAGGATGCTTTTAATATGGCAGACACAGACTGAAAAGACTGGAGAGTATGTTGGAGATTTCTCAACATGCATTTCTACAAATTCTTCCTGCACAGTTTTAGTCTTTCTTATTGAGAAAGCTAGAAAATACCACCAAGATGATGGCTTTTGGTTCCCCTGTCCTTTGTAAATCCTCATAGTTATCTGAAGCCTTAAGTCCACAGAGGTTTTCCACAGGAAAATGTGAGTTTCGCTTTCTCTCTCTCTTCATTGGCTAATGTAAAAAGAATGGTTTGAAACAGCAATGATCTCATGTAGAAATCATGTCTTAAGCAAAAACTTATAATTGTTTTTCACGTGGAAGTCAGTGAGAGATTTTATCAGCACCTACCTCACAACTGTATCTCAGCTCCTAGTCTTTGATGAAGATCTGAGTGTTTTGAGAAGTTCAAGCTTAATCCAGAACTATTGTAAATAGATTTTGCGATATGTTCCATATATGAAGGTCTGATAAGATTAAGATCTTGCAGGTTTTAACACTCTTAAGAATTCACATATTTCAGTTTCGCAGTCAGAAAAACAGACACAAGCTACTGTATATAATCAATTTTTATTGGATATTTTAAGGGAAGTGTCTGCTAAAGTAGAGTTTAGAGCATGGTAAATGTTCCGCACAATGAAAAAAATTAATCAGTGTTTCATTATGTTACTAAGGCAATGAACAAGTCACAGTCAAGATAAATAAGGGAGTCCTGATTTTCAAGGTTTTGGAGTGTCTTGTGCAGATTCACCCAGACTGTATTTTGTTTGGTCCTTTTGAACCTCTAAGACTGCACCATTTCCTGGAATTCTGCAAAAGATAAAAGAATATTTACAGTAGAAATACTAAAATGAAAGGAATAGGAGTAAAAGATTAGTGGCTTATCAAGAAATTTATAATAGGATTTAACAGAAAACCATTACCTGATAGATGACTGAGAGACACTGCCTAATGTCCTTCTAAACAACAGATGGAAGTGTTTTGCTGACACTTATAAGGAGTAATATAACGTTCAGGGTAGTTTTAGCTTTCTCTCTGCATATTACTGATCTTGGGCAAAAATAACAGAATGGCTACTATGTAATTTGAGTAAGAAGTAGTTAAGACCTGAAATACAAGAATTAAAAGTGAATCCATGGGTCTTATTAGTGGTTTGTAACGCTTCAGCAATTGCAAAGTGTTGATTTAGAACACAGTCTAAAGCCAAAACCAATGTGCAGTTCCATGTGGAATGATACTGAAGTACAGTAAGATATTGTTATTTGCAAGATCTTTTAAATGTCTGTCTTTTGTGAGTTAGAGTTTTTGATCAGTCCCATCCCTGAATGACTGTATTAGTATATTGCTTCATAAATCATGTGTGTTTATTCTGGCATATTTCCTAAGGAACTGGATTTAATTCCTTCCAAAGAAAGAAACAGAAGAGTTCTGTCCTCCTGGCACAGTGCGATAGGAAATCTGCATACCAGCACATTCCCTGCATGCTATTCCCTAAGCCCCTTTCATGCTTGTCTAGGCAGCATGCTTCTTTCATGGGGCAAGTTGCCACTAACTGCAAGTCTTTTGTGTGAGTGTGTGCTTCCTGGTCAAAATGGGACACAGAAATATGCAATTAGGAGATCAGGAGGTTTCTTTACTGAGCAGCCATTAAATCACACCAGCATTTCCACAGGGTGAGTGCAATATGCTGCTTCTTAGAACAGCTGCTCCTTTCTATCTGGTCTTTCAACTGCCACTGAAGATGAATAGCATCCATCCCCATGCAGAGAGCCTGTTGTGGAATCTTGTGTCAGGGTAGTGACACTTGATCATTCTGTTCTTCTCATGCAAAACAAATATTAAACTACATGCTGCTAGCTCTTGCATACTGTGAATGATTTCACTGATTAGTGTAACTTCTGTTGGGAGATAACTGCTGTAAATGAGCCCATATAGGTGCTGTTGGTTCTCCTGTGAAGAGGTGGTTCTTTTGCCCTTGATTTTACTTTTGTGTATTACAGCTAGTGCTGCCATAAGTCAGAGTAAGTGGGAGGAGAAATAAAGGGCAGTTCCTTTCAAAACAACTGTAGATTTCTGAGAAAGCTCCTTAGGGCAGCCTAAGTGGGTTTTTTTGACTTGCTCATGCAAAAGGAGTTGCAGAGATGAACCTGTAAGATTAGGGACTATTTCTGCCCTTAAACAGGTCGCTACTACAAGGGTTTCAGTAAAATTGCTGGAGGTGCATTAATGTACCATGGGAATAAAAGGGAATCACACATCATTGAAACACAACCTGAGGTGCCTTATTCTGTATATAAGTACATTAATACCTTCAGCCCCAATTTTACCATCCCCATCATGATCTGCAGCTGCCAAGAAGGTCTTGGTTTCTGAGGAGGTTAACACTCTGGCTCCACATTCAAACCTCTGAAGGAAATACCTAGGAAGAAAATAACTTTGATTATGATTTTCACAGAATATTATTATTTTATGCTGGCTGTATAATCAAAATGATAGCTATATATAAATAAATTATTTACCATAATAGCCAAGTTCTTCAAAATCTGCTTTGATAGACGAACTAAATCTTAGTCATACATTTCTGTTTTGTAAATCCTGCCCTGATACAATTAATTCTACCCACTACCAAAATCCATCCCAAGGAAGTTATTTTTTTCTATACTGAGCATTAAAAGCAGGTATTTACTAGTTGTCTCTCTGTAGGGATTATCTACTTAAATACACCTTTGACAATCTGCTGGAAGTTTTAGCAGCATTCAGCATAACTTGTGCTCTCATGTACAAAACAGCTCTGGAAAGAAAAGAAGTGCTGATTTTTTGATACCCTTTGAACAGTTAACGAAATCCTTACTTGAGCTCATCTTCCTCAATAAAGCCACTTTGGTCATTGTCAAGAATCCGGAAGATCTCCTTCAGTTGGCTGCTACTCTTTTTAGACATTCCACTGATCTGAAAGAATTTTTTGGGAGTAAAGGAATCTGGAGCTGAAAATAAATTAATAAATGAATTAACCCCAGACCACTGCATTCACTGTTCCTAAAAAGTCTGAAGATGCTGCTTTGTTATAGTTTAATTGTTCTAAACATGAACAATAGATAAAGCTTGTCAAAGAATAAGTTTTGCCATACTGAACCATACCCTCCTAAACAGCAAAAATAAAATCACATGGGGATGTTACAAACTGACAATATAAATCAGTCATGACAGCTAAGTAAAGAGATTATAGAAACATGTTTACAGTATGTGCTTGTTCAGTATTCCTTTGGGATTGCACTGAACTTGCCATGTGTTACACAAAGTAATAGATTTTGAGTTTTAATTGTTTGCTCACCTTGGCAGTCCCGCAGAGCAGCAGCAATATCGGAAGGGCTTAGAATGTCTGTAAGGCTCATTTCAAACCTGTGCAAAATAATATATTGCAGACAGATTTGTGAAATGTAAATGCATGTTACAAAAAATCATTGACCAAACCATCATCGCTGCTATTCCTAAACAAATTAGAAGACTTAGTATATTACTTCCTTAAAAATAACAATGCTGAAATAATACTTCTTAATTACATGGATTACATAAATGATGTTGTGAGTTGATGATCACTTTTTTATAATTTACCTGCATCTTGTGGAAATACAGCACATTTTAAACTCTGTGTAACCATTAATCTTATAATTAGTCTTACTGGAATGCATAGCATCTGGCAATACAAATAACAGTATATGCAGTGGAAAAAAGACAGTCAAGAAGGTTTGCTTCTGTTTTCTCCCCAACAGCTTTGAAGAATAAAAAGAAAACTGATACTTATCTCTATATAAGGTCCATCCATATGTAATTCCAGCAATTAAAATAAAAATCTTAGAACAATGGTTATTGTACTTACTACTGTTGCAGCTCTGCACAGTAATTTCATTTAATTAATCTCAAGTCAGCTGCTCACCTTTATAGTTTTCTCAGCTAGGTAAAGGAAAAATAGCTGAGGAGATAGCAGGCAAAATAGTAATGTCGGCTCTGGCTTGCCACTCTGGCTTATAAAGGATTCAAAAGGTGACAATAACCACTACTTAGGTTACTGTTTGATGGATCGAATGTTTGGTTTGAGACCTAGCTCAAATTTCTTCCTTAACTAATTAAACTTTTCTTTCTATTTATATCCTAAGATAATATGGACAAGAACAACAGTTTTTTTAATAAATCCTCTTGTGCTTAATTAAGTACAACTCTGCCATCAAAATGTTGCTTTTCAGTCTCCAAGTATGCTAAAGATTTTCAGTTAACCTCTGGACCTTAAAGTTGCTCACTGGAAGATGACTCCAGCTGTTAAATCCTTATGAAAAGAAACCAGCTTGGTTTCCCGAAGTCTGTTCATCCTTTGGAATGTATAAAGGAAGTTGAAAATGAAAGATCTGAGGTGACAGCATGTCATTCTGACAAAAATAACTTGTCACTAGCATAGAGGAAAGCATGCTGTAATTTGGGGTGATTCTTCTCCAGTAAGCAGCATTTCAGATTTCCTGACCGGTTTCTAAATTGCAGTGCTGTCCCTAATCAGGGGTAGAACAGAAACCAGTGCCTTCAGTGAGAGCAGAACTCTGAAACTGGGTAAAGCTGAACAAGCTGATCCTGTTTGTATTCCCTGGAATATTATAATCAGATGGCCTACTTATTGATCTCTTTTGAATACTTTAAATTACATGAAATCAATAATAGACCTACTTGAAGTGGTAGGAATCAGACTTTGTTAGTGTGGAGATAGATTTATATACATTTTACAACACAGTCTCACAATATATTTCCTTATAAGAAATTAAAACTGTAGGTATAAGTAAGCGGGGGCTTGTTATATATTTCATGAACATTAGCTTTGAAAAAAAACAAAAACCTTAAGAAAATTGAGAACAACAGATAAGAAGGTTTCCTTCAGACAAAAATCTATTTCCATCTTTAAGGGGGTTTATGTGGACAAAACTGTAGGATGAAAACCAATAAGACCCACCTGTATTTTGGCTAGAGTTTATAGTATAATAGTCTATTATGATACCTAAAGTAGTTTTCTCCAAATACTTGAGCACTGATTTTTTCATGGATGGAAATAGTATGTTATGCTGAACAAGTAACATTTTTTTACAGAAGCAAAAGTTACAAATTATGCTGTGGAGTAGAGTAGTAATGTATCTAAGCCCTAGTGGAAGTTAATGGACTACTGTGGGTATACTCTTGATTGGCTTAATGACAGTAAGAAAAGTATCAAGCATACCTTTTGTACACAAAAGAAGGTACATTGATCATGAATAATCAGATGTATCTTTAATCCCAAATATCAGCTGTCTAGTAGCAAAAAAATGCTCTCCTGTCTCAGTAGGAAAACTGTCTGTAGTAATCTGGAAGAATGCTTTCCCACTAAACCTGAGAACCCTGGCCTGTTGTAAATTCATATTGTCTGGTTAAAAGAAATCAAACACTGTTTATTTATACAGATTGAAGATCTGATCTCAGGTCTTTTGGTGTCCTTTTCATTTATCATCTTCTTTCAAAACTATATATTCACATACTTTCTGTCTGAGGTTTGCATGATGTTATGATCTGCCAGACAGTGGCAGTGGGAACGAAGCACATACTGTGCTTTCTGTGGAATGACCCTGAAATAGCTTTCATCCTTGAGGCTACCTTTTTGTGCTCTGTTGTGAATTTTCCCCTTTGCAATCATCTCAAGTTGATATGAGTTTTAAAAGAAGGGTTTTTTTACTGTTTCCTCTTGACATTTTTACTGTCAAGATGATCCTAGAGAAAACGGTTTTTCTATGTCTCCATGATAGTGCCATAGACGTTACTTTACAGTAGGCTTCCTTTATTTGTGCTTGCTCCTACTCTGCTCCTTCTCTATATCTGCTGCTCATTGATCTGCATTTTGTTTTAATTTTTGACTTGCATTTCAACTCTAAATATTGAAAGCTAATGAGAATGAGAATGAGAAAATTGAAGTGGAATAGAGGAAAATGATGAGATCAAGGCGAGCGTATAATACTCAAGCTCAAAATATGTCTGCAACTAATTCAGGAATTGTATTAATATATAAGCACCAAAATATAAGCACCAAATATAATCACTCAGTGTCATCTGGTTACTTCATACACTCTACCAGGGCACACAGAGTGCTGAACTGTTTTTACATGTATTCAACAGTAGCAAAGTAGCCAGAATTAGTATTATATTAAAATATGATCTCAAATAAAAGTGAGCTGATTGCTACAAGTTCACTATTGCTTATGAAAGGATCTTTTAATGTTTGAAATTCAACACTGACAACAAAAGTGATGCTAATCCTGGCTGAAAGATGGCTTACAAAAGCCTAAAAGAGCTGAATTTCAGAATCATGTTGATGTCATTGTATATTGATACAGCTGGGAATCTAGGGTTACTGGGTTTTATTTATTTATTAATGACACTTCATCTGAAGTACAGGTTTCCCTTCACTACAATTAGAATGAAGTAATCAGGGATGAGTATAATATAGAAAGGGATGTTTTAATTAGATCATCTATTTTACAGCTAAATCATCTGCCTGTTTTCCTTACTTCTGGGGTATGTATTTTCTTAGGTGATTGTAATCCCTTTTTAGGGGTTCAAAACCTGAGATCCATAAAAGAAATTTCCTAAAAGATATTATGCAAGCAATGTAAAGCTATAAAGAAAATACCTAATAATTCAACCAGAACAACAGCTGCTAGGTAGGCAGTTAACAACGGTGCAAAATCTGGTGCAGAATCTGGGTATTGCACAGTTTCCAGGAACGTTTAGCACTTGTTCCTGTGAAATACAAGAGAAATTATTAATTTGTTTGGTTTCGATTTTTCTGCTCTGTGGGGACATCTGAAAGTGCTGTTGAGTTGTTCATGTGAAGGTTTATGTGCCCTTATAACTTCTATTCTTTTTTCCGGAGGTGTCTTTATGGATAACATATACAGGAATATTAAAGCCATTTTTGTTTTGTTTCAGACTTCCAGAATTAAACACAAAAGTGTAGTTCTGAGAAATACAGAGAAATCCTACTGATAATTTCTTGCTAGGAATCTACACTTATAAACCAACTCTTTTCAAATCAAGTACCATTCACTTCTCTAATGAGCAGAGGATAGTTTTGGTAAATCATTGTCAGGTTGTGGACTAGTCTTGTACTCTTTGTGTTCTGTTTGGTATAAAGTATAGAATTAATTAGCAGCGGCAATCAACCGAAGACTTCAAGCAGATGCAAGGGAAACATCAGCGGTTGTCTCAGGTGAGATCAGAGGAGAGGTGTTAACCTGAGACCAACTACAACATTGTAAAGAGGCACTGTAGCAACTTGTGAAACCCACACAACTCCCATCTTTCAGTTCTGGTTGTGTTAGGGCCAGAACAATTGTATCATAATCCTGGATAATAGATTCTGTCTTTGTAATGAGTTTGGAAGAAATGAAAATCGATACTCAGTAACCTGTGTGATTGAACATTAATGTTGATGTTTCAATGGTGATGGCAGAGAATCTTAGTGTGAATATAGTTATCATAATTGAAAAGTGCCTTTACAACAAAATGAGTTCTATCCTGCCACTTCAAGTTGCCTCTTAAGACACATACTTTAATCATACAGAAATAATTACAGAATCCAATTTGAATGGTTGCTTGAGCCATAATCTTTTACCATATTAAACAGAGGAGTTCAAGAACATGGTTTAGTATTTGATTTTTTTGGTATTGTGCATTATTACAATGAAGGATGAAATCCAGGCCTTGGAAGCCTCAGTGACAAAGCTTTCTTTCCCTGCAGCAAGTAGAGGACATTACCCAGAGCGCTGAGCAGAGATCTGGACTGTAGAATCCATCCTGCAGCACTGTGAGTCTGGAGCTAAACTAAGACAGGTACTTCTCTCATGTTAAGAGAAATGTCTTGTGTACTTTCCCCACTGTAAATTATGTCCTTAGTATTCTGTGTAAATGAGATTGATTTCTATTTGAAAATGATAGCAGAATAGACTAACATAAACGATTAATAGCGTAAGTAATTCACAGAGCTTGGTGTGATCATGGTATTTTTTTCACTTAAAAAGCTGTCCTGGAAGATCTCTGCTAGCATTTGATATGCTGTCTGCTGTGTTTAAATGCACTTGCAAGAGCTTCTGTGACTCAGTAACACAAAAAAATCTCTGACCCTAAATGTAATCGTTTAAGATATTTGTCTGCTGTCAGCATTACAGACAGTGTCAGATGGAGTGAGCTTTAAAAGTCTAAATTGTTCAGGGTTTCTGTGCATTTTAAGAGTAACTGTGCCCTAAAGTTGGAGGCTGTGAAATAATCTGGATGCTGCCTTTTGTGACATGTAAAAGATATGTACAGTGGTACTATACTGTTATCAAAGGCTTTTTGCATATGGCTGTATTTCACTATGACCCAAAGTGTAAGAAGCCATGGTAAAATAAGGCAAATAGAAAGAGTTGGAACCACTTCAGTGCTGTATTCACCGCCTGTCCTAATTGATGGCTGTGGGATTTCTGCCATTAATTTCAGCAGTAGGAGGATGTGTAACCCTTAGTGAGGTATAAAGTAAAAATACGCTATAATTAGAGTTAACCTTATCAGAAGTAATCATCAAAAGTCACTTGTTTAACAGAAATGGCCTTCTAAATAAAGGAGAAGCAGGTGTCTAGATTCAAACAGGCACTTAATACACATGCATAAAGCATGTGACAAAATTCCCTTGACAAAAGACAATCACATACATAGGGACTCTGGCAGAAAGGGTTGGATAGACACATTTGCAGAATACAGTCCATGGTTTCAGACCTCCAAATGTATGATTCCAGAGTAGTGTTCTTCAGTTTAAGGGAGCAATGTGGGAATGTGTGTTTATGATCATGCAGCAGTCTTTCCAGCTGTGCCCTTACAGGTGCAATTTGAGGAGCTTTCTTAAAGCACATAACAAGCAGTTAAAGAAATTTCACAGTATCTGACAACCTGTGTGAGTGAGAGACAGAGAGGAAAAGAAAGAAAGAAAGGAAGTGTATTCATGTAGACAGAAAACAGCATTTTCGCCACCAATCTGCTTAGTATACTAAAAGAAGAAAAGGTCTAAAAACTATTCTAGTCACAAGCCCTTCTTAACTTTCTGGAGTGATCACTGAAGCTGATATCAGACCTACTTTGTCATTAATTTTTTACTGTTCTTAATGGAATGGTAAGTGGTGAAATTGTCTTAGATTTGTAGGCCTAGGAGGCTAATCAGTGTGGGAGTAAATGTGGGTAAGTAAAGGAGCTGCCTGCTCAGTTATTTGAGCTGTCTGTGCCTTTCTCTCTCATTTAGCTATTAATATTAGTATGATGCTTGAAGATCTTCAGGTGACCCATATTACTTAGTGAAAATATAAAACATGGTATCAGCTGAGATACATAGCATTTTCCGACAATGAGATCTTTTAGCCCTGCAGTCAGACTGCAGTTACTAATTCCTCTCATTTTCCTTTGTTTGTCGCTCTCCTGCAATGACATTGAAATCAGAAACATGATTTTGTTTGATGGGTAATTCTTTTTTCACTGTTAGGTAAAATCCTCCAATATCAGGGCGTGGTTCATTTATTAATGTTAGTGGAAATATATTTTGGACTAATGTATAATGAACACATAATTGAGTATTCATTGAAGTTCCATAGATTCCCCCAACATTGTATTAATGTTTCCTTCCTTCTCCATAAGGTCTTATCATAAATGTGTTGTGCATCAGAACCACTAGAGTGTTTCCAGATACTTTTGAAATGAGGATTTTTGATCTGCAAATACGGAAACATCTTCTTCAATAGCTCCAACAAGTACAGTACAAGACAGCTGTCATACAGGTTTTTGTGAGATTAATGCCCAAGAGCAAACTTTTCAAGAGTTCCAAATTTTTTGAAAAGAGTACCTAGGAGGTAACTATCAAGTTGGAAATATAATGTTCTGCATAGTTAAAGCCATCTAGTTTTTTTTTTAAATTGGATGTCTATTTTTATTACATATGTAAGCCAAAATCCCCTCTACACCATACTTCCCAATTTAAGAACTGTTAGCAATTAGTTCATTTTTGTAATCTAATTTGATTGCTCTGTTTGTATTATATCAAAATTACAAAGATATCATCAAACTCTTACTTTTCAACCAGAACCCTAACTTACTGCACAAGCTGGATGACCTTCAGTTAATGAGCAACCATTCAGAGTTTTGCATTCTCCTCATTCCTAATTTCCAGCCTACTGTTTCAATCTGTAAAAAAAACAGGATTAATTTCATAGTAATATTTTAATGGTGCCCTTCTTTATTATACTTAGAATCATAGAATCATAGAATAGTTAGGGTTGGAAAGGACTTTAAGATCATCTAGTTCCAACCCCCCTGCTATGGGCAGGGATGCCTCCCACTAAACCATGCCACCCAAGGCTCTGTCCAGCCTGGCCTTGAACACCGCCAGGTGTCCCTGTAGCCCCCCCTTCAGACACTGGAAGGCTGCTATGAGGTCTCCACACAGCCTTCTCTTCTCCAGGCTGAACAGCCCCAACTTTCTCAGCCTTCTTCATACGGGAGGTGCTCCAGCCCCTGATCATCCTCGTGGCCTCCTCTGGACTTGTTCCAAAAGTTCCATGTCATTTTTATGTTGAGGACACCAGAAGTGCACACAATACTCCAGGTGGGGTCTCAGAAGAGCAGAGTAGAGGGGCAGGATCACCTCCTTTGACCTGCTAGTCATGCTCCTTTTTGATGCAGCCCAGGATACGGTTGGCTTTCTGGGGTGCAAGCGCACACTGCCTGCTCATGTTCATTTTTCTCATCAATGCATCAATTTCTCATCATACTTACCTCACAAACATTTGTGCATTTATTTTTACAGCCCTGTGAGATGTGGGCATAAAGTTATCCTCAGTTTTGAGATGAAGAAAAGCAATAGAGCTTTGATTATTGAGGCAACATGTTCCAGTTTGCCATGATGAAGCCCCAGGGACTTGATTTTTCAAAGCGCTTTTCACCTAGTTTTATTCAGAACACAGCTGCCTTTGCCTTCAGTTACATCTGTGTGGGTTGTAAAACCACATCTTTACAATTAGATTTCCATGCAAAATAAATGACTTTGGATTATGGTAACAGTTAATACTTTTTACATTGATATTGTGAGAAAATAGCATGGATATGATTAAAGGGTACCAAATCTCTATTCTGGATCTCTGTGTGCAGACCTTCAGGTCTCATACTGACCAGAGAGGGGAACTCTGGGCTCTCAACTTCTACCTCTCTGCAGGTAGAACCATGTCTTGCTTCTTTGTATCTCTGTACCATGGTGTGCAACTTGCTCAGTACAGCTGGTATGCTGGGTATGTAGGGTCGTATGGATGGCAATAAAGGCATTCAGTGTGCAAAGTGGATCCACAAAAAGTATTTATTTCCCAACTGCAGACTAGCACTACAGACCTTTCCTGAGACTTGCATCCTGCTCCCACGTTCTGGAAAAGATGTTAGCATTCTGTATTCAGAGATGATTTGATTTAGCAAAACTGAGTCATCCACAGAAGTGGGCAGGTGGGGTACTAGAAGTGCTCTGACTTGAATTAATTCGAGCAGGCAGAATGTAGTTTTAACTTCTTGTAAGTGGAGCAATGGTGCCATCAGGTGGGCAGGAAGGTGAGGGGTTCCTTGGAGAACTGAATGTATCGCTATTTCAGTATTCGAGGTTTATCTTGGATCCAGTTAATCTTATATTAAAACTGACAGCTAATTAGTGCTAAGTCCTGCCATTTAATTAGTGTATGAAACATAATCAGTTGCATAAAGAATGACATAAAAACATTTGGAGCATTAAATATACCTCTTAGTTGAATGCCACTGCTACCAGTTACCATAACCAGGTTTTACACCTGTATGTTTTACTGATTTTAGTTTTTTTATAACAGGTGCTATCTATTTATACAAATATTGAAAATTAAATGGCCACAGAAATGCTTCTAATTTCTCCTTTTTATATTTTTACTTGCATCTTTAATGCCCCAAATTCAGATGAGCAGAATGGATTCCAGTTCAGTCTCCCAGTGGTATGAAGACCTTTTGCTTGAAATATTGGGGAATATGGTTTAGATAGTGCTTACACTACTTCAAATGTTTTCCAGCAATATGAAGTCACTTGCCAGAGATTCTTAATGGGTACAAAATGTGTAAATAAAGAGTAGGTTTGCAATAGGAAAGGTTGTTTATGGCACTGGTATCTTGGTCTTTATCTTGACTGCTTGTTAAAACCTGACCAGATCTTGAAACTCTGTAAAAGAAAAGAATAACAAAAAGGAACCACATTATGTAATCACACAGACAACAAAAGTACTTAGAGTTCGAATGGGAAGCTCATTCCTAAAAGTAGCACACTGTATACTCAGAACAATAGATACTCAAGACAAAGGAAGTGTTGCATTCAAGTGTTACATTGTACCATAGTTCAGTAGTAAAAAGCAGTGAAATTATATACTGAAATTTTATAAATTTTTCAATTTTGGTTCCCTTCTCAAAAAAATCTCGGTAGCCTGACCACCTGTAGCCAAAGGCAGCATATAGACCAGCTCCTATGTTAGATCCTCTCTACAATACTGAGCAGACGTAAGCATCTTGGAATCAGATGCATAATAACCAGTGTATGGAGTAGGGCAGCTTCATAGAGCTAACCACTATAAAGTCTCAGGGACAGGTATTCCTCTGTTAGATAAAGGCAGTCTTAATCATCCACTCCAATTTTACCATCTCCGTCACTATCACCTGCTGCCAGGAATGCATCAGTCGAAGCTCTTGCACTGGCTGAGAAATGCTGCAGTAAGTGTCTGTTAAAGGTGAGAGGACAAATGAGAAAGACATACTTGGTACTGAAAGCATTTAGAGTTTGGTATTGGTAATACCTGTAAAATTCCAAGCCTGACTCAATTCTTAAGACTATTTCTAAATCTCTTTGTAAATAATTTTGCATTTAATGACAAAACGTCCTCTAACTTCAGTGAGAATAATGGTAACAAAGTAAGAGGGATGTTGCATCACAACAAGTAAAAATTCTTTTTGTTTCATTGGATTAAAAAGACAAAGTTAAAACTGACCCCATAGAGGCAGGATTCATTTTCCCTGCTGTGTCATCTTTGCTACTAAGATGTAGACTTAAGCGAGGCAAGAATTTTTCTAACCTTACTTTTTAACTTCGGTCAGATGAATATGCTCTTGAAGATAGAATATCATGATGAAAAGAAAGATTAGAGAAAAATAGGCCTTTGAATTCAGTCTAGTAAAAAATCTTACAAGAATAAAAAGCAAACTCCAGCAGAACTGCTATTTTTATCTTCACAGTCTGTCAGTTATCCCTACATTAAATGAGTATTTTCAGTGCTATCAGAGTGTTTCATTGTGATCCAGTCTTTCCTTTGTTATTTGTCTTGCAGCTCCTTCAGCACACGCACACACATGCACACAGTTGTCTCTCATTCAGAGACAGAATTCATATTGGCTTTATCAGCCTTTGATGCTGCCCCATGAGGGCAGCCAGGTTTGGTTACTGGGGCAGTTGCAACCTAGGTCCCAAGGCAAACCAGGACAACTGCCCTGCAGGGGCCAACAGTTCCGTCCGTTACTTCAGATATATGTAGTGCATCTGGCTTGCTATTTTCTCTAGTTAAGTCTTCAGGTGCAAAAGCAGAGGACAAAACCAAACGTGTTGGTTGATGAGAAGTTCAACATGAGCTGGCTTTCAGCTCTGGGGCCCCCAACATAAGAAGGATGTGGAGCTGCTCAAGTGAGTCCAGAGGACGCCACAAAGATGCTCACAGGGCTGGAGCACCTCTCCTAGGAAGACAGGCTGAGAGTGTTGGGATTGTAAAGCCTGCAGAAGAGAAGGCTCTGGGGAGACCTTAGAGCAGCTTCCAGTGCCTAATGGGGCTGAGAAGAAAGTTGGAGAGGGACTGTTCACAAGGGTAAGTAGTGATAGGACTGGGGTGATGGCTTTAAACTGAAAAAGGGTAGATTTAGTTTAGATATTAGGAAAAAATTCTTAACTGTGAGGGTGGTGAGACTCTGGCACAGGCTGCCCAGAGAAGCTGTGGCTGCCCCATCCCTGGCAGTGTTCAAGGTCAAGTTGGACGGGGCTTTGAGCAACCTGTTCTAGTGGAAGGTGTCCCTGTCCATGGCAGGGGATTGGAAGTAGATGATCTTTAAGGTCCCTTCCAACCCAAACCATTCTATGATTCACAGAACTGCACAGCATTTGGAGATCTCTGGTTATTTCCATTCATTTTTTGTGCGGATTATTGTGATGTCTTCAAAAACCTCAGTTTCCTCACCCTGCCACTTAGTTTTACCCAAGCCAAAGACATAAAAAACTGTAAGGTAAAAGATTTGCAAAGTCCTCTTGGCTTAATTATTGTTCAAATGACAGAGATAATAACTTATATAGATGTTAGTTAAGTCCTCTTGACCTTTTACAGAAGTCCTAGAGCCATGTGGTGGCTCAGATACCCCAGGGAATAAATTACTGTGGCTGACAAGACCTGCTAGCTTATCAGATTGATATTTATATCCCAAAGGAATGTGCATGGTGTTTTAGACAATATATAAGGTTTAGTACAAAGTGAATCCTTTCAGCTTGCACTTATTTTTAGTCTAGTGAGTAACTTTTGATCTGGGAATGGAAAAATAGTTATTTTTTTGTATTGCTTAATGACAGCAAAAAAAAAAAAACATTTTCATGGTAGACTTTGCCTTTCAAGAGCCCAGTCCTGGTAGGAATTACCCATGAAACTCCTGCAATTGCCCCAATAGTCTTCAAATAATACTAATACTGATACGTTTGTAATAGACACATATGACAAACAAGTGGAATCTCACAGAAAAAAAATTTATTTTATATCAGCCCAAAGTATTTTCAATAAGCTAATATACAAGCTTTGGTTACCTAGTTACTGAAATATGTACTTTAGACTGTAAAAGTCTACTGTTGAAATCTACTATACTTGCTTAGTATTGATTAATTAAATGGTGCACATTTGAAATCATCGTAATAAATGCGTCCCGTCATAGAATGGAGGTTGCCAGTTGTTCAGCAGCATGCAGGAGAATGCATCAGTTAAGGGTCAGGAGTGAAACTGAGCAGTGAAAGTGGTGATATTTGGTTATTTCTTTCTTTACTGAAAACATAAACTTCTTCAAGGAAGCAGTAGCTAAGCTCAAGCTGCAGCTTTTCTCTTACTGGTTATTGATGGGATCCTCTGCTTGACTGTCTCATGAGATCTGCTGTAATGGACTGACCTTCAGAATGGCTGAAATTGTCCAGTGGTGTAAAAAGCCACTGGGAGAACATTTCACATGGACACACACAAACATGCTCAGAGAATCATTGTAGATTTAAATATTTGACTAATGCCATGGCATTTAAAATAAAGCCTAGCACTTGGTCAGTCTAACATTAGGCTGCTGTCTTTTCCTCCTAAAATTATATAGGTGAAAATATAGACAAAACCTCATCTTGCAAATCTTAGTTTCCTTTGATCATCTCTTCAAGAGAAAAATGCTTTAGAAGAAGTGCTAATTGTATTATTCTAAACGTATGCTGTGTGGAAAATGGAACATTCTGAAAGCAAGGTTTTCTGGGCTATATACATATAAGATCAACTGAGCAAGTTACTTTTAAAGTATTTTATTTTATTTTATCCTTGTGGATATGTAAGCTAAATGATCCAGCCTTTCCATTTGGGAATCTAGCTTTGCCTTTGTTTCAGATTCCTAGGAAATAATGCACAGCATGGCCTGGGGTCAGAGGAGATCTGATGATTGTGGCAGAATTACTGTACATTCAAGAAATAATCTTTGTGAGAAGACTGCATTGAGGTTGCAAAGGATTTATCGAGAAAGTTTTTTAGTATTTCTGTAGCAAAGCAGAGCTTGCCTGTAGAGGGCACCAAAGACAGTCAAGTCCAGCTGTGAAATCTCTGGGACTACTTGCGCTGAGAGAAAACTGAGGAACTGAGGGTGAGAACAGGTTAGCGTGTGGGCGTTCATGAGCAAGGAAGAGAAGAAAAAGGAACAAGTATTTAAAAGAAGTCTAGTCTAACACATTACTCGAAAGGCTGGAATATAAACAGGCTAAATGGAAAACTGAAATAATTCCAGATGACTTTCCTTTCCTTTCCAGATGACTTTTTCCTTTCCAGATGGTTAGGAAGAACAGGGTATTTCATCTGCCTAACAAAACCAGGTTGTACTGTGTTTATCTTTATGCTGGCTAAATATTACAATTTGTTAGGGACATCTTTGCAAATATAGGATCAGTGTGTTCTGGAAGCTTGTTTGGTAAATCAGAAAGTATGTAGGACATACCAGCTGGTTAATATTTAGTTGTGATGAAAGCAGTGGGATTATATTTGAGTGAAGTATTTGCATATTCTACTGTGACATAAGGTCCCCTTTAAACTCCAGGTCAACATTGTCTTTGTAACTGCAGGGGAAGGCATTGTCAAGGGGCACCTTCTTTTCATATTGTAAGCGATGTGGTGATCTGATTTTCTTTTCTGGAGCTTGACACACAAAAACTGATTTATTGTTTACATGAGTGTAGAACATGCTGATAAGCAAATCAAAAGTTAGGGAGCAGCTGTATCCCAGGTGCTAGATAGTGTGCTCTCTAGGCCTGTGGTACAGAGAGTGTACCAGAAGATCCATATCAATATAATGGCATCTTTCTGTGCTTGATCACAAAAGTAGTATGGAAATTGTTTCATAAAATGGTGACACTTTAAATTAGTTCATATTTCACAGCATCTGCTTATTAATATATTTTAAAGTATATGAAAAATCAAGCACGAAAATGTTAGGTTCATGCCTGGTCAGGGATTTAAACATATATTTCAGTAACCCATCCCAGGAAATTAATCCAGCCTTGGCCCCCTCTGCCTGCAGTGTTTGTGTGAAGAGCTCCAGGCACCTCTGATGATGCTGCATCAAAGGTTTTCCGCATGGGCTGTCTGCAAACTCAAAGAAGAAACTCTACCAGCTTATGTGTGCCATGAAAGTTCTGACATCCCCTTGCCCTTCTTGTGCTCTCTTACTTATTAGAAGATGACTGTGAGATTTCAAACAGTTGGAGAGCTGAAATTGAATCTGAAGTTTACGAATGGTGCTAGGTTAGGATTTCCAAAGGAAATGTTAGGAGGCAGCCAGCTTCCACTAAATACCAAGAGATTTTATCTTGTGCATGATTCTGCTCCTTTATCAGCACAACCCAAAATTTTGGTTTAAGAGAGATGATGGATTCAGTAGTTAGAGCACCAAGGTTTGGGATATTTGGTTCAAAACCCTGGCCCTTGATGTCTTTTTTCTAAGAGCTTGTACAGGACAAGCAATTTCTTTGTGTTTATTGCCACTTAAAGAGATCATAGTACATGTTTATTTCACAAGAAGTATTGGGAGGATTAGAGATTGAACTGCTCATACAGGGTAATGAGGGGTCTGACGTGTGTCTGAGAACTCAGAGTCTCTGGGCTCAGTGGAACTCACATCTGCTGCTCACATTTTGCATTGCTCTTTAATTGTCATAAGTAAAGGTAATACATATAAACAACATTTCCTTTATCCTAGGGATTATGAAGCAGTATTATACTGAATATTATACTGCTTAGGACAGTCTTAACTCTAAACCTGGGAATGGGTCATCAGTGAATAATACAGGGTGCTGTTAGATACTTTCTGACAGAATTTGGTTTTTAACTGGGTGCTTAGCAGTGTTTTATTTGTGTATTTCCTTTGTAAAAGCTGGTGCAGAGGATTTGATCCTTACTTATTACATTTTCCACAGAGGTTATAGAACCTCCGTCCTCAAAGATACTCAAACTCAGCTTAGAGGAATGTGTCCCAAGTTGGCCTTCTGAGGAAGCAATTGGACCAGAGACCTTCAGAGATCCTCTCCAACGTGAATTATTCTGTGGTTCTATACCTTAATGTGGTAACATTGTGATATCACCATTAGTGTATTTACTACTTCAGATGGCATCCACATACACATCCTGCAGTCAGAGGTTTTCTCTAGAGTAATGACATTGTCAAGTTCAGAGAACACTCTGTGCTACCCTAAGGAAACTGAAGGCTGCCACTGTCTGAATTTAAACTTATTGAAATGAACCTTCCAAGAAAACTTTACTTTTTTTGAATTTGTTTACTTTAGGTGGAAGATGTTTTGTTCTACTTCAGTTAACATTAAAAATGTGGATCCTAGTGTCAACAGAAGACCTAACATGGACTAGGCATTATTTTTGCTGAACAGTCCATGGGCTTTTATGTAATTGGGAACTTTTTGGAGTTCTACTGTAATTCCTTCTAATGAAATGGCTGGATGGTTTTATTAAGATTTAAAACTCATCTTCTTGCCATGTTACTGTTTAAGTTATGAGTTACTGTTTAAAAAGAACAGATTTTCTCATAAATAAAATTCTCTTAAGTTTTACATAAAGTTGCAACATACACAAGAATTGCCAAATTCTCAGAGGTACTCAATTTCCCCTCGTGGCAACAGAAGACATTGATGTGCAGTTGTTTAGCATCTCTGAAATAGAGGATAGGCCACTATGTAGTCTTGCATTTCTTGCATTCCACATAAGACTTTCAGATGTGCAAGGAATGCAGCATCAGGTTTGTCACTTATGGTGCTGTGTGTGCCATCTGCTTGTGAACTAGTGACATGGTATTTTAGTGATTAGCAGTGTGAAGAGCTAATGTATACATTACATCTGTCTGCTGCTGCAGATCTGGATTGCTCTGGGTTTTTTCTTCACCCGATAGGAAAATGAATAAGGTAAAAGGAATCAACAGTCTCATCATTATGCAAAATACTTCAGTGCTGCAATTAACAGCAGCTATAATTTAAGCCTAGATTTAACATCAAAGGTAGTGAGGACAGAATTAGGATTTATATTCATTATAATTCAGCCAAGGCTTCAGTGAGTCTGATTGCTAGAATTCCTCTTTTGCATTAGCTGTCTTAAATCTGCTGAACAGCTATCTCTTCCATGCCTGGGTCTGAGTGAGCTGTACTTGCCTCGCATAATCATCTTGCAATTCATGGAAATGCCAACACTGAATGTTACATAAAAGTTCCAGAAGGCTTTGTTTCTGCTCTTCTTCAAAACAGCTGCCAAATTATGTTACAATTATCATCCAGTTTCAGCAGGGAGCATTAAAATGACAGTCTACTTGTGAGCTGGAACCATATCATGGTAGATGGGGAAAGAGACAAGTAAATGTTGGTGGGGAAATTTCCAACCCAGTCAGCCAGAAACTTGTGTGTTTCTATTCAATCTGTTGAGCTCTGCGTTTAGCCATGAACATTATTTACTTTGTCCATTAATGAAGACAATGCTATAACTGGCTCTAAATCCTGTAAGATACTTGTCAAAGGAAAGACTAATTCTTAGTAATTTTCACACTGAAGAAAATTGCTAATGTTATGGATTGTGTAGGTGATTATTCATATAATAAATGAAAGAATTGAGTAATGGCCAGTATTTAGCAATGTAACAGAGCTTTAAAGTAATCCAAACAGCAAGACTGGCTGTTGTTTCATCTGCAGGAAACAGAAATTCAGAAATGTGGGAAAGTACTGTTGTTTTGTACATATTAGGAGATAATAAGCAACATATTCATGATTCACAGAAAAAACCTCCAGGCCTGTGGCCCATGTCAGGGGACTGTGACTTAAGACAGTTAGGATTAGACCCTTATCCTCTATCTAACAGCTGCCTTAGATTTCTGCAAAAGATAAATCTTCTTAAGGGAGAGTTACGTTTTAGGCCATAAACGCTTTCTGATGATGCATGCTGTAGCCTAGTACTTACTTCTGTAAAATTACCCACAAACATATTCCATGCTTTGAGCTATTTGGCAGCTCCTCTTAATTTTTTTCTCACATTCTCAGGGTTGGGTCTTAATATGTATTAGCTTTAACTATGTTGTTAGTATTACTTTTCCTTAAGGATCAGAGAATTAAACAGAAATAAAACTCAATGAAATCACTACAGTCAAGCCTTAAAAGATGTCATATTGTTTAAGATCATCAGAACTGTGTCTGGTGAGTCAGCATACTCAAGTATGAGGATGGAAACCTGAACACAATCTTAAAAGCAGCTTTCCCCTCCCCCAAGTTTTTTGTTTTGTTTTATTTTTTATCTCCCCTTTTCTAGCCATGATTTCAACATTATGAGTGGTTGACAATCACAAAGTGCTTTCTTTACAATGGAAATGTAACAATACCACATGACCCAAACAGCTGTACATTGCAAGATTTCTCAGCAATCTGGTGTGTGAACTCGAGGGGTTGTTAATGCCTGAAACAATATAAAAATGTACAAACACATGCTGAGTGCGGAGTGCTTGTTGGACGAGGTAATTGGAAAAGTCAGTCCAAGGATGCTTTTGGCCTGATGCTGCTTATGCCTTCACCATAGATTGGAATTCTGTCAAGGAAGAAAATGAGAAAGGCAGGGAGTAAAACTAGATGAAAGTCATTTTTGACATCTTTAGAAAAGACGGACAAAAATTACTTAAACTCCTAGCCATGGAGGGCTCCCAAAGTTATTATAACACTGCACAAGCTACTGCTAAACTGAGATTCTGGGGGCGTAACAGATTTTTCACTCCTTAAAAAGAGTAAGTGCAGAGAGGAGGAGTGTGTCTGTAAATCCATATTTGTGGGAAATCCTGAGTTAAAGGTAAACTATCTTTAACCAGTTAAAAACTCTGATAATAGCCAAGGAAGCAAAGAGTGACTTAGGTTTATCCCATAGCTTTCAGTAGGAGGGATTTTTTGCCTTTGTTATTCTAAAGAAAAAATATCAGTAGTGCTGTAATTTCAGGATGGGAGATGCAATGGTTAAGGGCTAAGATCTGCATAATATAATGCCCTATTTAGGGCTCATAAACAGAAGCTGTAAAAGCTGCTGCTAAAGCAAATTCCTCTAACAGTGTATCTCTCTCTCCTCCCAAACTCTGGCTAAGATTAGCACGTGTGTCTGTTAGAGTTATTGCCACCTGTCCTACTTCAGCTGAGACAGCCCTGTTTTCAGTGACTTCATCTCTAATATATGATGCATAATGTCCTATTTTCCTTTGCAGCAATTTCTAAAAGAAATAGCCTGGCCAGTTCACATCATCCCTGTGAGGTTTTCTTTAGGAATTTGATTTATTTTTTCATAGAAGGACTGCCTGGTGAAATGTGCACTGATAGGATCTTTCTCTAGCACAAAATTCTGTGCTGCATTGCAGCAGTACTAGCCTTGAAAAACAATACCACTCTTCTCTTACATTCCTGAATTAAACTACTCGGTAGCATTGGCCAATGTTTGATAGTGGTAGATGAAGAAAGAAGTTTATGTAGGTGGAAGTATGTTTAAAAATGGAAGTGTTATATGGCCAGAAGTGCAGAGCCAAAATGGAAATTCAAAGAATGGATAGGTGTTCAGGATGCTTTAAAAATCTGGCACATTGAGTCTATGGATCAAACACATAGCAGAATAGAACCCATAGCTGATATTATGGATTGGAGGGATAGGCTCTACATTGGGCCTAAATATGCTGTTGCTGCAAGAGAATAACCAAATAGGGATAAAGGGAAACCAAACAGGGATAAAGCTATGAAACTAAAGGAGTATTCACTAGTATAAAAATTGTGGCAGAAAGTACCAGGCCAAAGTACTTGGATGTGTTCTTCATGCCGTCATTTGAATGAAGCCCTAAATGGATGCATTTTAAACCACAAATTTTATGAATTTCTAAAACTCTTACCTTCTACTCCAATTTTGCCATCGCCATCAGAGTCACCTGCAGCCATAAAGTCCTTGATCTCTGCAGGGGTGAGGGCTCTGGCACTCGAAGAGAAATTCTTCAGAAACAGTCTGAAACAGAACAGGGTAGAGTGTTGTGCTTGAGAATTATTCTCCAAAATGTCCTTGGTACATAGGTATTTCTGATTTTCTTAAACCCATGCAAAAAAAAAAAGTAAGGTAATGCCTGCTCTTATTATCTGAGGAAATACAAGGAATCGTGACAAGGAAGGACAAGAAATTGTGTTTTCTATAACAGTAAGTTTCTTCTAGGACAGCTGGCAAGTTCAAAGGTTTGCACTAGTTGAAGAAATATGCAGCTGTACAGTACTTACTGAAGCTCTTCTTCTTCGATGAAACCATTGCTGTCCTGATCAAGGATTCTAAAAATTTTCTTTATCTGATCAGGAGTTTTGCTGGATAAACCAATCATGGAGAAGAAAGACTTGCAGTTGAAGCTACCATCAGCTGGAAGAAACAGAAGTTTAAGTATTTTCCCTTGAAGTTGCTACTACAGTATATATTCCTTGGGAATATGTATATCTTTTCTAAAGCGTCATCCTACTCCTCTTGCTCTTGTGCACAGTGTAGCAAAAAAAAAAGATACAGTGGGTAATTTTCCTTTCTAATCACTCTGTGCCCATGGTCATATATCCTTTTAGCCAGTTTGAAGTTTTCTGCTACAATGCACATTCTGTTAAATCAGGGTTTATGCAGTGTGTGACATGCAGTTAATAATAAATATTTAGAGGGCGCTACTGTGGCTTACAGACCAGCCTCTCATTCTCACTTAGTCCTTACTGTAGTAAAGAATTTGGGTAGAAAGTAGGTAATTCCCAGTCAAACTAGCTCTTTGAGCATTTGGACTTGATCTCACCAAGGAACTCTTAAAGAGAACTGAGACTGGTCATTGCTTCACAAATGACACTGATTCTTCAAGCTGAGGCTTTTTTTGACATTCTGAAGGAAAAGGCTAGCTATGTAAATATAAATCTTTAAAGGTTTAAAAACTGTCAGAGTTCAAAGGTAAGCCAGCTCTAACTGAAACCGTGACCCTTTAATTGCTGCTCTGTGTTTTGGGGAATGTTGTTACCCACCAAATAATCACTCGTGAGACTTCCTGAATTCAAGGGGCTGTACTGTAATGTAGGTAGAAAGAGATCTCACAGGGAAAGAATCTAAGGGGAAAATGATAGGCATGTCATCTTAAGACATAAAAATGATACACATCTTCTGGCTGCAGAGACCATTCCTTACCCTGGCAGCTGGAGAGAGCAGATTCAATATCTTTAGCAGAAAGGATGTCAGTGATGGCCATTGTTGAACTGTAAAATAAATTAAATGTGAGCTACTTGGTCATTAAAGTGACTTCTTTACCTCTTTCATGGCTCTATTTGAAGTTGCTGCTGTGACAGTATATGATAGGGGAGACATTATTCATCTAATTGTAAGCAGAGTGTACTGGAACAGATGTCTGCAGCAGGTGCTTCCACTTAAAGCTAGGTAATGAGGGAGGAATTCTGCATGTGGGAGTGTGGGCCTTCAGGAAGATCTGATGCCTGTGCAGCACTGGGGGGGAGTAAGTCAAAGGTGTCTAGCACCACAAAACTGCGTGACTTCTGTGTGGGTTTTTGTGGAGGTGGTTTATTACTCAGTTAAAACCAGCGCACATGAAAAGATACAGCTCAGTATGTCCCCTAGAGCTATATCTGGAATAAATGTGATTGGAATCTAAAAAATCTAATATTATTATCAGTAAATATATTGATCTTTTCAAAGAATGACAATAATTTAGAATAAGTAGTAATAATTCTGCTAATTTCAAGGAAGTCTAAATTTGGAGAGTAAGTTCCTCCTCTGTTTAGTTGCAACGATAAATATAACTATACTATAAATTCAGCTTGCTGGGCTGCTGTGTCATTAAAAGACGACATTTCAAGATAGCTTTATAAAAAATTTTTCTTAAGTATGTTGTGGTGGGTTTTTTTAATTGCATGTAGGTGGTAATAAACCAGATTTTTATCCAGATTTTGGCATTTCAGTATATTGACGTACTTTGAACAGAGGTATCAAGACTTCATATTTGTTCCTAGCAGAGTGGAGGAGGTGTTCACTGGTATAGTAACATTTGATAAAACATACTCTTTCTCCCATTCAGCCACCAATACAGTGACAATAGTTTGCCACTGTAATATTTGTCGCTTAAGAAAATGCTACAGGCCTGACTTTTTAATCAATTTATTAGAGTAAATATAGCATCGATACATTTACAGTCTGGTAAACTGCACACACCACTGCAGGCTGCTTACAATTAACAATTGGTGACATTACTGTAAAGTAGCTTCATGTTAATGAGGGAAGGGGAACTGAGGCATAGAAAAGTTATTCTTGAAAGCCACAAGAGAAGAAAAATATCATGAATCTCTGATCTTCAACAGCATCATTCTTCCTGTCTGAGCATGAAAACAGCATTCACGAAAAGGAAACCGATGCTTGTAACCATTTATAGTCTGTGAGATGGTTTGAGATCTACACACAGGTTTAAACTTTACCTAAAATATGAAATGGCTGCCTTTGTACCTGTTGGTTTGCAGCAAAGGAAATTGCCAATCCTTTAGGTCCCTTAATAGCTCTGAAGGTGTAAGGAGACAATGGAGAAATCCATGCTGATGGCAATGTGTACCAGCTAAGGGTACCAGCTAAGGCAGATGAGTTACTTTTGGTTTGCTAGCATCTATTTTGTGCCAGTGGCTTCTTGTGCAAAGTACTTCCCCCTCTCAGCACTAGACAAAATAATTTGGAGCTCTGCCATTCACCTAATTCTCACTGCTGAGAGGATTAAAAAGAAGGAAGAGTTTAAGGAAAACCTAAAAATGCAGCATTTTTCACAAGGGGCATCATTCCCATCTTTTTCCATCCCGTAATCTGAATGCTGATTCTGTTCTATGTTAGCTTGTAAAGAGACAACATATTGGAAGCTGATACAAGAACAGGTATTTCAATTGCATAGGTGCTTTCCATTCAGGGAGCATTTTGCTTTTGTGTTTCTTTTCCTGAAAGCAGAGGATATAATCATCTTACCTTTGTGGTCTTCTCAGCTGAGTAAGGGAGCAATCTAGGTGGGAGGAACAAACTTGCTGTGTGTCTCCAGCAGAGCTGAGCTTGCATATATATACTTTAAGTTGTATACCATATACAGATTTTGGATTTCAGCGTCACGAAGGGGGAATGGTGTCAAATGAACTTGCCTAACTAATCATCTTGCACTATTTTTAACTCAAGAGAATACATATGATATTTGCAAATGAAACAAGATAAGTGGCCAGATAGGCAAAAAGGACAGAGTCATATTAAATTTCTTCTGATTTAAGCAGAAAATACCAACTTCTCCATATGATGTAGGGCAGGAAACAAAGTCCCACTATCTGATATGCGTGATCCCAGGAGTCAGATGAAATGAAACACTAGTAACTTCTGAAGAGATGCCTTTAATGAATGTTTAAATGTGATAAATTATCTGTAGACGCTACATGTGATAGAGTTTCTTCATTAGAACACTAAACAAAACAAGTATTAAAAATACCCCAGTCAAACATGTTTATGTAGTAAACCATTTAGGGAAGATAGTAGTTGTTTTGTCATCCAGAATGTCTGATCTGTTGTTTGGAAAATACCCCAAACCCAAACTACACAGTGAATTTGTTGCTACAGGAGGTAAAATAATATTATGTCTGTCCACTGGAACAGTTGGTTGGGGAGAGTATTTTGTCTGGTATGTTTCCAGAGAAAATCTTACAGTTTTGCAAGGTTCTGACATCCTGCTTAGTCGCGTATGTGTGAAGCAAAGGGGTTGTGATCTGCCCAGCTGTCCCTGAGACAGAAGTCCCTAAACTCTTCATGAAAGATCTTTGCTATTAGATTTGAGAGAAAAATTTCAATAGCAGCATCACAGTAGGGAACAATATGTGAGAGTGTCACTGCAGTTTTGTTGCTTACCTTCTGGTTTCTTTTAGATAAATGATTATATTTTCTAATTTTTTGGCCAGTGCTGTTTCCAAGTATTCCTTTGTGCTAGTTACTTCTTTTTTAAGTAGCATAGAAACAATTTGATCATCTCAGCTTTCTTTCAAGAGTGTCATAGCTTCACTAGGTAAGGAGCCTGTTAGCTTGGATCTCACTTGTGGCTTGAGGCAGCAGAACAGTGAAAGACAAGTCATGTTGATGACAGCTTATGCTAGTGTTATGGTCAGGGGTAGGATATGGCAAGACATGACAGTGCAATTGGCATCACAGCTTGAGGTGGTGGCACAGTAAGAGATGACAGTGCAGAGACTATCTTAATGTGAGAGTATCAGGGCATTTTTTTTCCCAAAGCATCTCCCCATAAATGGAAGGCAAACCTAGCCAAGTACTGAAGCCGACTACTAATATGTCATAGCGTGGAGCAGAAAGAAGTGGCACCTACGAGACCTTAGTGCATCCAACACTGACAGCAGCTGATGAAAAAGCAACAAAAGACTATTTCAAAAGATAGTATGTGTAGAGGAGGTGCTATTTCACTTGCTATAAACATAAGAAAAATTATTGCTACAAGGTCTTTTTTCCTTTTACAAATTGTGCATGTCTGCTCTCCATGAAAAAGTTTCAGACACAGATTAATTCTTGTGAGGGGAAGAACCACTGATTAGGAATGGCTGTGGAAGATTGCAGCTTTCCCAGTTTTCTGAATGGGTTGTTGACCAGCTGACGCTGAAAAATTTCAAGAAGAATTTGATGGATAGATATTTAATACTGGCTCTTGTTGCCACTGGTGACATCTGGTAGAAGGGATACAAATATCACTTTCCCCTCTCAAACTCTTCTAAGAAATGGCTTTTATTCTACATGGGAAGAAAATTCCTCTCCCTTGTGCACACACCATCCTTTTCTCCCCCTCCAATTTGGAAAATTGCCTACATAGTGCCAACAACTGATGTGAAGTAAGTAGGGCGTCCAACATAAAAACTGATGGCATGGTATGATCTCATGAAGCTAAGTTAAGAGGAGCGCCAGATTCTGCTGAAACTCTTGGACTGCAGGAGTCTGCATGGGAATTTGGTCTCTGGTGTCTATTTCAGAGAATGCATTTGATTTTAGATGCAATGGCTTCTCATTTTGCCCAGAGCTAATTCCACATATGTTAACCCCTCGCCCCCACTCTTCCCTTTAAAAATAGCATTGATTGCTGTTATTTCCCTTAATGCTTGTGGACTGTTGCCATTAGTTTGAACTTTTGTATCTGAATCACGTAAGGATGCAGTCTTTAAAAGTGTGTTTTGTTTTCTAATGGACTTCAACAGGAGAATTCCTTTTGTTCCCTGAAATTGTAAGAATAAGGCATGAATGTCAAATGATTTATGGCCTTAGTCTGTTGAGCTGCACTCAGACTCCAGCAAATTTTGGAGTTTCTTTTGCAGTGGGATTGGAAGCACTAGAGATCCAGAACATGTGCACTGGCTGGCAGGATGAAATGCACAAGGATCATGTAACAACCAGCCTCCAACAACCATTTCTTTTCAAGCCCTACATTAGAGATTGAGAAAACATCTGTCTGGTCATTTTTACTTTCTTAAATCAAATATGGTTAGTAACTTTCCAGCTGCCATCCAACTTGGCAGGGAGAGGAACTAGGGAAGTCTTAAGAAGTAAGGAGAAGATATCCCTTTCTGATTATCAGGTTACCACTAAAAGCAGTTTTAAACCCTG
Organism: Pezoporus occidentalis; assembly: GCF_034315485.1. Classification (NCBI taxonomy): domain Eukaryota; kingdom Metazoa; phylum Chordata; class Aves; order Psittaciformes; family Psittacidae; genus Pezoporus; species Pezoporus occidentalis. The sequence continues at coordinate 1,990,583 of NW_026913082.1, read as the reverse complement.
GGGCATTTCACTTTGCTTGAGTCTCATTGCCTTCTAGAGGTCTCTCTAGTGGAATGCTCCTTCATTTGTTTTATTCTGTCAGTTATAATCTTAGCTCTTCTAACACCTGAGATTACCTCCCCAACTTGAAAAGCTGTATTTGAGGTCTGTGATTGTTCCATAATATATTCTTGTAACAGGATCATAGAATAATAGAATTGTAGACCCAAAGAACCATAGACTGGCTTGGTTTGGAAATGACCTTAAAGACCATCTAGTTCTAACCCCCTGCCATGGGCAGTGACACCTTCCACTTGGAGCACTTAGTTGCTCCAAGCCCTGTCCAAACTGGCCTTGAACACTGCCAGGGAAGGGGCAGCTACAGCTTCTCTGGGCAGCCTGTGCCAGAGTCTCACCACCCTCACAGTTAAGAACTTTTTCCTAATATCTAAACTAAATCTACCCTTTTTCAGTTTAAAGCCATCACCCCAGTCCTATCACTACTTACCCTTGTGAACAGTCCCTCTCCAACTTTCTTCTCAGCCCCATTAGGCACTGGAAGCTGCTCTAAGGTCTCCCCAGAGCCTTCTCTTCTGCAGGCTTTACAATCCCAACACTCTCAGCCTGTCTTCCTAGGAGAGGTGCTCCAGCCCTGTGAGCATCTTTGTGGCGTCCTCTGGACTCACTTGAGCAGCCCCACATCCTTCTTCTCTTGTTGTCCCCAGAGCTGGATGCAGTACTGCAGGTGGGGTCTCATGAGATCAGAGCAGAGTGGGAGAAACCCCTCCCTCATCCTGATGGCCATGCTCCTTTTGATGTAGCTCAGGGCACAGTTGGTTTCTGAGCTGCAAGAGCACATTGAAGCTGGCTCATGCTGAGCTTCTCATCAACCAATACCAGCACGTCCTCCTCCTCAAGGCTGCTCTCAAGCCACTCTCAACCCAGCCTGTAATTCTGCTTGAGATTGCCCCAGTCCAGGTGCAGGACCTTGCACTTGACCTTATTGAACTTCATGAGGTTTGCATTGGCTCAGCTCTCCAGCCTGTCACTGTCCCTCTGGATGACATCCTTTCTCTCCAGTGTGTCAATCGCACCACACAGCTGGGTGTCTCTGGCAAACTTGTCATTCTTCTTTGACTGCTGATGTGAATTGTGTGTACAACAGAATAACAAAAAATACACTAAGGAGTAGTGAATGCATGCCTTAATTTACGTAAGTGTGATTTGATGGCCTTGTATATGCCTGGGCTTGTTTTCCCTGAATGCGTGTGATAGGGATATCCATAGTTACCAGTCAAGGAATGTACATCCTATGTGATGTGTCTAACCTATCGTTAAATGACATGTGAATAGTGAAAGTGGAATAGTCATTCAGCTTGTAATTTGCTTTGGGAGTATTTGAGATGAAAGATATTATAGGCATGTAATTTAGTGTAATTGTATTAATGCAACATGCTCCAGTCACTTGAGGAATGTAACCCTTGGAGTGATCTGGAGATATTTGTGAGTGGTTTTAGGTTTGTATTACTTAATCTAATATCTGTAAACACCTCATAACCACCACCCAGTAAAATGCTGTAAAAGGAAAATGCTAAAACAGTTGCAATGTGGTGAGGAAGCTGTACATAGGAAATAGCACCAAATAACATCTCTTTCGTTTTTGTAAACATGAATGAATTGCAAAAATTAAGTAATATTTTTCACCAGCTGTTGGTCTAGTGTCAAGTGCCTTCAACCTCTGGGGTAGATTCTGAGAATTTACAATGTCACTTTTCAACTTCAAGTGCTAATTTACAAAATTTCAGCTGTCATATTTTTCTGACATGTGTAAAGCATTAATTTTTGAGCCAATTGGTCTGTTTATGTAAAACAGACACTTCAGTTCTGTATATCTGAAATTCACAAGAGAGAGATTCAATTCTGATTCCAAAATCTGAAAAGAATATCATCCAGGTGTAAAAACTGTGTGATTTATCAAGGTGTAGCTTGAGAGTTTTGTTTCTGAATTAAAACTTCTCGGTTCACTTCCAGTTCTGTTTCTTTCTGGAAATGTTCATGCATTGATGCACAAAGAAAAAGGCTTTTTTTTTTTGTGCAGAAAGGAATTCACATGGAATGGTTTCTGAATTTATAGAGTGCTAGGTCTGTTAAATCTGATATAGGCATTCATAAATGGACAAAGTACTTGAACCTCCAAATGACTTTATCCATAGATAAAAAAATTACATGCAGAATGTGTATGAAAGAAATCATAAAATCATAGAATCACGGAATAGTTAGGGTTGGAAAGGACCTTAAGATCATCCAGTTCCAACCCACCTGCCATGGGCAGGGACACCTCACACTAAACCATCTCACCCAAGGCTTCGTCCAGCCTGGTCTTGAATACCGCCAAGGATGGAGCATTTGCAGCCTCCCTGGGCAACCCATTCCAGTGCCTCACCACCCTAACAGTAAAGAACTTCCTCCTTATATCCAATCTAAACTTCCCCTGTTTAAGTTTTAACCCATTACCCCTTGTCCTGTCACTACAGTCCCTAATGAAGAGTCCCTCCCCAGCATCCCTATAGGCCCCCTTCAGATACTGGAAGGCTGCTATGAGGTCTCCACACAGCCTTTTCTTCTCCAGGCTGAAAAAAATAATTTTTCTGCTTTAATTCTGAAGCAAAAACTTACTATTTTTGGAAGCATCCTAATAAAATTGCCAATTAAAGGTATGTGTGGGAAAATTATGTTTTCTCAGTAGAAAATAAAATTAGGCAATATTCTCTAGTTAAGTTGACAGCAAAGATATCTGCTGAAAACAGATGTTTCTGCTATAGATCTCCTGTATTCTGTTCTTACTATGTTCTTCAGCTCCCGACTGGTAACATCCCTAAACAGGGTCCTTGTTACAGGAATTGTGGCATCAGTTTGTGTGTTTACACTGCATAGCCCATTGCAGTTCTGCTTCATGACTATGGTTTATAGGCACTAAAAATAACCATCAGTTGCAGCAGGCTTTCAAATGTAGATATGCTTGGAATTAACTCAGATGTTTTTGAGCCTGTCTGTACATTCTTGTGTAGTCCTTATCATACTGTGTAAACAGTGTAACCACTACAAACAGAAACAGCTCCTTGCAGTTATGTAATTTCAGGAGTGTAAAATAAGAATTGGGTCATTATTCATGCATATACTAATCTAGTACTGATACTGCTGAATAAAGCTGTGAATTGCTTGTCAAGGATATATATATTTCAAGGATATATGGGTTTCAAAACCTCCAAATGCTAACTGACATAAAATTGACACTTAGAGATGATTTTCCTGTGCACAAAGCACATAACCCATTTGATTTATAGATGCTGGTGAGGTGTGACTTAACTCCCTGCTCCTCCATTTCCAGAGATGAGGAAATGGTCAAAACTTGCACAGCTCAGTCCAGCCTGTGTTCTTCGGCTTCTCTTCTATGGAAACTAGAGTATGATAAGTGGCTGATGTGTGTTTGGGTATCATCCAAATGTGGAGTTCATGTCTCCAGGGCACACACCTGGACTCAGGAACTCAAAACATTCCTTCACCTCTCATTAGACATTCTAACAGCACTGACAATAATTTGAATGAGGACTATAGGAAAGTAAGCTGAATTAATATGAAAATTGGTACTAGAGACATAACAGCATTGGATATGAAAGCATTAAGTCTTTAACAGCAAGAATTCATTGAGCATTTGAGAGCTAAGCCTGGTTTAATCAAATCGTGCATCAATAAAGTGATTCCACTCTTCAAATATTTAAAGGATCAGTGGGATGAAAAGACACAAGTGATCATTGTTCCTCCTACACAGTGCTGCATTTGTGCTGTAGCTCTGAAGTAACACCAGTGTCCAGATAGGCCAGTGTTTTCAAGCTTTACTGTATAGTATAGAACAACACAGACAGAAAATGTGAGCCCTTATTGCTCATTTATGGGCAAACAGCATTATATTCACTATGGATCCTATTAGCGAATTTCTGCAGTCAGGTGTAAAGTGAATCACTGCAAATGTGTTGCTCTGAATGAAAAAACAAATCTGTTGTATCCTAGACATAAATCTGCATAACAGTCTTTCCTTGAATTGCAATGGCCTCCATCTGAGCTGACTTACGGCGCTGACAGCACTTTACTAAAAGAATACATTTAAAAAGGAATTCTACTAAAATGGAAACTTCAGGAGGAAAAGGGCAGGTGAATCTCTAGGGCAGGAGGCCTGTCTCCTTCTCAACAGGAATTCAAGTCTGGCTGTGACTGGTTAGCTATTAGAGCACAGAATGTCCTTGAACTGTTAAGAAATCAACCAGGAGCTCTTGCTCACACAAGACGAGGCCTGCCAGCAGGAAACAGGGAGATGCTTGACTGCATCTGTTATTCTCTGAGACAGCTCACAGAGCAACATTGTAATATATAAACAGCAAATAGGTGAACAAAACTGTTCAGATTCTTAGATCAATCTTACAATTTTTGAAGTATTTGACTCATGATGTTTTAACTTTCACATTTGGATATACTGTATAGCAACCTACCAGTTTGAAAATCTGGAAGGTGAGAGCAGGAGGTATCTTGCTGATTCCTGAATTCTCCATATTGGCTTGTCCTTTTCTGAGCAGAGGTGGCTAGAAGCAGGTGTTCAGCAGAATATATGCTTAAGAGTTTTGCTGTACCCAAAAACTAAAATCATTTGCAAATGTATTGTATGTCCTACGCAATGCTGAGCTGGGCTGTACAAGCTGTAGTTCTGGGCGAAATTTGGCACTAAACATTTCAGCTGCAATATTTATTACTTCTGTGCAGAATGTGATGTTTCTGGAATTTTTTTATTATATGAAATGTAAAGCCTTTACTAAACAGTGCTCCAAAGCTGTTATCTCAGAATCCCATGGTAAGGTAATTTCAGAATACCAAATCCCAGCTATTTCCTGAAAGTTAGAGCTATATAAAATGTTACTCAACAGTGATGTTGAAAAATGTGTGCTAATCATTGCAGATGATCTTCCCCATCACATATCCTAATAATTGATGGTGCCATCAACAGCAGAGACAGTAATTTAAATTATGAATGCTTTTGGTTATGAATGATGGAAATTTTTGGCATAGGAATTAAAATGCATGCATTAATAGAACTAGTAGAATTCAAGTCATGTTTTGGAGAAAAGTACAAAATTAGACATGGTTTAACATTCATGAATATTTGGGTAACCAAGCGTATTTTTCTATTAAATATGTAGGTATTACAAAACAGATGGAGAAGCATCCATTGAATAATATTTGAAAGTTGTTCTAAGCCATGTTGAAGTTGGTATACAGGGCCACCACTCTTCAGTTAAAATACATACAAGCAGTTATGTCAGTGCCTTTGTGGATGCAGGCAGCTGAACAGATCAGCTTAACCTTTGTCAATCTGTTCCATTTTGACGGAGCTAGTCTGTGGAGCTTTCTGATAAGCAGTGACTCTGATGGATCTGAGGAAGAGTGACTTCCTGCATAGGGGTGACTTGCTGATCTAGGAAATTTCCTGAGCATCTTCTGTAATCACCTTTATTTGCACAATGCAATTCTATTTAGATTCCGGGTGTATCATCAGCATTTATCTGTTATTAACAAAACAAAGTAAAACATGGAAGCTCACCTTCTATTGGTACAGCCAGCAGGTCACCTTCCCAAAAGGAGGATTTCCTTTATCATAGAATCATAGAACCAACTAGGTTGGAAAAGACCTTTAAGATCATCAAGTCCCACCATTACCGCAGGACTGCCAAGGCCACCACTAAACCATGTCACTGAGGGCCTCATCTACATGGTGTTTGAACACTTCCAGGGACGGTGATTCCACCACTTTCCTGGGCAGACTGTTCCGATACCTGATCACCCTCTAGGTGAAGAAATTTTTTCTAATATCCAGTCTAAACCTCCCCTAAACTAAAATCTAATCCATCCCCTTTGGATGAGTGAAATTAGATTTCACCCAGTTTTAAAACTAGAAGTATAAAAACCATGATGTGATAATCAGGCATCAATTTCACTGTAACTTGGTGTCCTGATTCTGCCAGTTCTTCAGCAATATCCTAGAGTTTTCCAAGGAAAACTGTGTAAACAACAATGGCAAAAATAACAAGACAGCTGTTAGAAAAACAAGACCAATCAGTAAAATTGAAAATAGAAGTGCAATATTTAGAGGTTAAAATGCTGTAGCTCCCTTTCGACAATTGCTTTTATACTATTCTATTGAGAGAAACATCCATCAGCCTTCTGCAGACTGCACTCTGGCGTGTCCCCTGCATAGGGATATTGTCTGGGAGATGGGATTTGTGAGTGCTGCCTGTGGGATGAGGCCATGGTGCTTGGGCCCTTGTTAACTCTGATTCTCCAGTAAACCAGGCTAAAGCTCACGGCAGGTTGTGGAGATCTCAGCTGGCTCTGGGTGACACAGAAGCAATCTTTAGCAGCCTAACTCAGCTGTGCAGTGTGCCTCTAGGAAGGAAAATAGCCTGAAGTTCAGCTATCTCAAAAAAGCAAGATCTGTTTTGCAATACTGTCCCATTACATGTAATTGAGGAGAGCTGGAGTTTTTTCTTGTTTAAGCCCCACTGAAACAGAGCAGCAATTTGTTTCCTTGAAGCGATCTTCCAATGTGTACTTCAAAGTGCAAGCAGTGGACCGTAGCAGTTGCTATGACTTTATAGCCCTGCCCTAAGCAGTAGGAGTAACACTAAATATCCAGACTTGCTTGTAATGACATGGGCTTCATGTAAGAAATTCAGAGCTGAGCTAATGTAGTTACTACACTGTCTGTCTCCTTCTTAGCAGGAATTCAAGTCCAGGGAATGCTGAACACATGCAGAGCAGATGGAAGAGATTAAAAAAGCATAGAATTATAGATAAGAAATGTTCACAATTAAAGTGACAAACATGAGATTTCTATGTATGTCTCTTTCCTGAGTATCTTGAAGGGTTTTAGGGTGAAAAGGGCTTAACATACAAACATTACTCTTAACTCCAACTAGAATCAAATATTTTTCAAAATGTTCTTTATTTCCCTGCGCTCCAGCCTAGCAAAAGCAAATCAGTGTGTTTAACTCCATCAGTTATTTTAGAACCATCTTAAGTTGTCTGGTGAATTTGATAATTCAGCTTGTCCTCTACTGTTTCAGCTACTAAGGAAATTCCGCTTACAATCTGCGGGATCAGATATCCTGTATCTCAGCTGACCCAAAACCTCCATGATGGCTTTAGCACTGTTCTTAAAAGAATCATGCTGACTTAGCGACTGACAGACTTGTTTACCTGACCATGGCAGATGATTTAATTTAAAAGATGAAGACATCAACATTAGAAACCTCAGAATTAAAGGATGGTTCCCTGTATTTTTTATATTTTTTTTCCATTTAGTGCAATTAATTAATAACAATGAATTAAGTATTAAAAAAGAAGCTGAATGGATCCATCTTGTTGGTGCAAAACTATCTCCAAAATTGTGAGTGAAAAGTAGAAATCTTTCTAGGACCCTTAAAGGTTTTTCTGTAGACTCTGAGGATCATATCTTACTTCCACTGGGCTTATAATGAGCAAAGCTGAATGATACTCTAGTAAGAACTATCTAGCTTGTGCTGCTGCTCACAGCACTAACGGTGTCTCAGCGCAAAAGCAACAGTACATAATTGAAAAGGACCATGAATTTTCCTCCGGCCCCAGGGTTTTCTAAAAGGGCAGGTTCTCAGCAAGCTGAACAGACCCAGTTCATGTTAGGACTGGTTTTACGGATCCCTGACAGAGTGTAAAATTACAGACTGGTCAATGCAGATAAAGCTGACACATACTTCCAAGCACAGCAAGAGTATAGGGCTATATTTAACAAAAACACTGAGTTCTGTGTTTGAGTAATATGCTGCCCCTGTACCCAAAAGAGGTCCTGGAATACAAATTCTCTCTGGCTTCTGGTTAATGCCATATACTGGTTTCACACTTGATCAGATTGTGCTTGTTTGTGGGAAGAGGAATGGCTTTGAGGTAAATACATGGAAGCTGTTTTCTTTAAATGCATCCAGTTTTTAACTCTCAGGGACGCAGTCACTTTTCTCCATAGTGCTGCTAAAAATGCAGCACTGTTGTTTCCTTTTCACACGGGTGAAAAGGTGCAACCTTGACAAGCAGGGAGAAGGGACATATTTTCTGATGATGCCTAGAGCACATCTTTGCAACAGTGTGTCTTCTCCACAACATGGACAAAACACCTATTTTTCTCCTTGTGTCAGAGTTGATAACATGAGGCTACTAGAGTTAGTTTTTTTGGAAGAGCTGCTTATTGAATGCTGTTTAAAAAATCTGTCTGTAAATATCATAGTAGAAGCTGCTGGAAAACCCGGGCAAAGTGACTCTTAACACTGAAAATAAGGCCCAGTCCCAGAACAAATGTAATAAATACACTGTCTGTATTGTGTTGACTTTTAAATATGTGCAATTTATCTTCATTTCATATGTCCATTTCTTTGAATCGCATGTGACAGGAATCTGTCCCTGGTGGTAACAGCTATTTTTGTTCTAAGGAATGCTGAGCACTTTCCAGATCTTTCTGAGATAGTTTTCATCATCTGACATTTCTGCAGGCAACATTTGCTCAGTGGTGAATTGGATTGTAAATTCTACAGCTGTGAAGTTACAGGAAACGAGAGTCTGGGCAAATTTCTAAATAGAGCTCTGAGAAGGAGTGAGTGGGAACTTAATGAGTACAGATAGTGGAATCAATCTCCTAATTCATTCTAATTAGGGTAAAGTGCCTATATAATAGGGCATTTTTTTTACTGCATTAATAAGTATGACAACACTGGAATTTATTACATGTTCCTATTTATATTATTTTTCTTTGCTTTTCATTCTTATAAAACATTTCAGTTTCTCAGCATTGGGATTGTGGCCTCATAGCTTAGTATTTGTATTTAAATCCTCGCAGCTGAAGAACTTACAAAGAAATGATCTTTTGAGGTCAATAGCACTTGGAAAGGATTTTGCCTGGTGCATGGAGAGACAGGCTCTGTACATGTGTGGTAGCTATGGCAGGCTTTTCTTTATGATTTTTTGTATGTATATCTGTATAAGAAGAGGGTGCTCAGAAAACTGCACCTTATAGCAATTGATAGTAATCAGGTGGTTTTATCCTGCATTAAGGAATCCCTCTGACCAGAAATAGTTTTTCTGAGCAAATAGATGTAGTTAAAATCTCAGTGCATCTCACCCTTGGCATTCCTGTAGTCTGTCTGAGATAAGTGTGTTCTGTGTCCTGCCTCTTTAGCCTTGCCAGTTCATATAGCACAGTGACAGTCACTTTGGCTGATGAGAGCAGGACAGAGCTCTTTCAGAGACTGCTGCTGTCATTTCTGTGTTGGCTAGAGAACAGATGAGACTGCAGAATGAAATTAACTTTCCCTTACAGGAATAAATGCAGTACACAGCCTACACAATGTTCCTGGGTCCAAGACAAGGAAATTCCATGGCTTTTTACAGGGATTGAAGTAAGATTCAGCCTTCCAAGCACAGCAATTATTTATAGATTATAGGGACAAACATATGATATTTATAATTGCCTCCTATACAGAGACTTCCTGTTTCCATTGAAGTCAATGGCAAAATTCCCACAGACTTCAGTGCCAGCAGAATCTGGACCACAATAAGACAAATGTTTTCTATCAAAATTATTATATAATTAGCATTAGAAGCTGCTTAATGAAGTGGATCTGATAGCTGCAGAGCCATGGATCATTATAGTGAACTGAATCTTTTTTTCTCTACAAGCGTCCTTGTTTTTACCAAGCTTTATAACCTGTTACTCATCGTGATTTAAGCTGTCTTAGTATTATTATTAATGAAACCTACTTTGTGGACTCTGTCAAAGCAAATGGAAGCTTCTGCTAAGGTGATGTGGTTATTATCAGTCATAGTCTTCAGAATATTAGTTGGATTCTTATATTTACTTTCGAATCAAAAGTGGAGCATTTCAGCATATGGTCAAAGAAAGATGGTAATTCTCAGCATAAGGAGCAGACACTCTTGAGACAGCAGTGGTTGAAGGATCCCCAGGAATGGCAGTGGGTTGGTATTTGGTGGGCTAGTTCAGATGAGGTGAGTTTAGGAGTAAGGATTTACTCTGCTAGGGATCAACAGCAAGTACGGAACTGGCCCCATATTCTGTAGTTCTGTCACCAGGTAACTTCTGTCTCTGTATTTATGCTTATCAGACAGACATCTGCAAAACCCAGGATGGGATATCTGTATTCTAATTTTGATGTTGATGTTGAGCGTCCCTGTGGCCCTGGACAGTTATTATTTATTGTGTGCTTTATGATAGAACCTCCCTGTGCAAACTGCTACACATGCATTTAAGTGACAGGCTTTGTCCCTAAGAGAGGGTCAAAGAAAGAGGTCAGAGCTGAAAAGGAAAATTGCGATACTGCCTCAGTGTGTGTTGAATAGATTCTTGTGCTACAAACTGCTATATTTCAAGACAGGTGAATCTAGAAATCAGTTCCTGCTCAGTGTATCACAGAATTGTTCCTATACTGGAACAGGTTTTCTGTAAATTCTTCATTTTTATAAAAACTGTATTCGGGTTACATTAATGCTAAGTTCCTGAATTATCCCTATATTGACAAAGCTTCTACTGGAAATCAATTGAAATTTTGATTTATTTAGGACTGCCTTATGGCAGATATCATCCGTGTATGAATCTTCCCAGTTATCAAGACGGTAGTTTTATTTTTAGCTGAAATAATCCCATCTGATCTGCTCTGCAAGACAATGATAAATGGGAAAATACTCAATGCAGGAAGATAAAATTATTATTTTCTTCTATGCTTCATTTTGGGCTGTACAGTTCATTTTGGGTTGGGGAGTGAAACAAATATTGTTGTGGAGAGCAAAGAAACAGTGCAAATATATTTATGTATTTCTAATTTTGTCTTTGGGTATTAAATTGCTCTGGGTTAAGTTGCATAAAGATAAGTAAAGCAACTGGACACAGTTGAGTGCAAAGTGATGCATGAAACCGGGACTTTTCCCCTTTAGTATGTGAAAATTCATATCAGCAAGAAACAAGTCTAACTTGGATGTAGTTGGAGAACTGCTTGCATTTTGATACCCACTTTCTTTTAAAATCAGTCATTCTTCAGTGCAGACACAAGATTCCTCGCTTACTGAAGCTAAGAAGTGACATGCTGACACAGGGTTACAGTGACCCTCCTTCCTCGCTGACTTCTGAGTACTGATGTGACCCCTGTACCAAAGAGAAGCTGTGGCCAAGGCTGTGGCAAAAGCAGTTATTGTGCAGTATTACAGCACCAGACTGTGCTTGGCAAATCCATATTGGAGCCAGGGTTAGATCTGAAATCTGCTAACATCTTGTCACATACCTGGAACGCTGAGCTCCTCATTACTGGTATTTCAGCACATGATTGAAATGTGGCCTGCCTGCAAAACTCGCCATCCTCTTCAGCAACCACTTGTCTAGAAAATGGGGCAAGGTGCTTCTTTTTAAGGAAAGGGCCAGTCATTGCTTTTCTACTGGTAATCAGATACAGTAGTCATGACAGGCTCAACAATTCTCATAGAAGTAAATACTTATGGTAATAATTTGATTATTTAAGCATCTTTCACTCTAAAAACCTAATTTGTGACTTTCTACCAACTATGTGCCAGGGAACCCTCCTGTATAAAAAAAGCCTTTGGTGTTAAAAGTAGATTAGGGTCTTTTTATAAATAACCTACTTTTGAAACAACCCTCCAGCATCAGATAGAGAATGATCAGAGAATAATTTCTCTGTTTGCCTTTCTTTTTTAGGTAAAAAATTTAAGGCTTTTGGTATTTAGGCAACTGTTCAACAGCTACTTTTATCAAGCAGAGAATAACAGTATTTCTGTGAAAGAAAGAGGGAAATGCTCAGTTCTAGAATGAAGCTCCTACTTGGAACTAGTTTTGTGGTTTTTGGGTGTGGTTTTTTTTTTTTTAAATCCACATTCTCTGGGAGGTAGGGGTTGTACTGGGATTTGGAGCAAGAGTAAATATGTAAACAAGTCAGATTAGTCTCAGGAGTTGAGAATGTTGTAAGTAATGTTACAGACTAAGGCCGTGTAAAAATGTGGCTGAAGATCATGCAGATTTTGACTGTTGCTCAATCAGTGAGTCAGCAATTCTGCACTTATATTTTTATCAGTATGTCTCCTTTAAATAAGGCACAAACATATAAACATATTGCAGATTTATTTCTACTTTGGTAGGTGAGGATCTGCAGCCTAATTGTAATTAAAAGTAGCTGTTTATGGCTGGCTTATAGACCGCACAAAGCTGAAATTAGCAGTGGGAAACCCGGCTCATTTTCCTCGACTCTGATAGATGCTGCTGTCCTTTGAATGTACAGCCTTGTTGGAAGTGTTGGAAATTATTAATCACTTTGATTCTTTTGGCCGACAAAGGGCAAATTGATAGATCATCATGGAGATGGTAATGCATCTCTGTGGTCGCTGAATGGCTAATCCCTAAAGATTCAAGACTTGTTCCCAAGTAACAGAAGCAGCAGGGTGGTAACTTTGCTTTAGTATGAGTTGTAACTTAGATTGTGCTTGGAGCAGTCAAATGTGGAGTATTCCACCCTTACAGTGGTCAAAGGAATGCTGTATGTTGGATAACCATTGCTGGAGCAATAGAGGGATCAACCTGCTGAAATTGACTGGTCCAACTAAAACTGAAGTGGAAGGATAACTACTGTCTCCTCCAGCTTAGTTGAAGCATTCAAAGCTGTCTCACCAGGGCCGATGGGCACAGTGCCTTCCAAGGCTTTGTAATGGCTCTGGTGTTGCTGTGATGCTCCTGGATTGTGATACAGAGCAATGGAAATGAAAATCCATTTATCCTAAACATGCACCTTGCAGTCCATTACACTTTCTAGGTATGTAACTGTCAACAAACATGGAACTAGTCTTTGCAAAGAATGTGGCCATCATGTGTGGACTGATTGAATTCTACACCCACTTGGCAGTCAGTCCTTGCAGATTAGATTATTTTTGGAGTCCTCTGTGATCATGGAGCAGGCAGGATTTGCCTAAGAGGAAATGTCATAAGAATAGGATGGAAAAGAAGAGTGAATTCTGTTGCTTAAAGGCTGGTCCTGGAAGAATAGAAGGGATAACGCACTTTTCAAATTCTGACAAGGTATTAAGGAGAAAAGAAGGGAAAGCATTTTTCAGCTGCCTGCACTAAAGCTGGGTGCCTGAAAAATAAAGCAGTTCTTATGCATAAACATAATTTTGATTAGTTGGCATTACACGGGGATAAGTCATACAACTATAGCAGCCACAGACACGTCAGTGCATGTAGGAACGGGCCTCACATTCTGGTGATGCCAAGAAAACAGGGAGACCATCTGTTCCAGCATAAAGTACAACATAAATAAGTGTAGATACCTAACCTTGACCAGGTAGTATCCACACAGGTAGCACATGTTGTGCATGATGCACACTAACATTGTTTATGTGAATAATGCATACATGGCCTGACCTGCTTTTACAGGAGAAATATAAGTAACAGATCATAATCAAGAGCTGTTTGTGGAGAGCTTTTCATTGTGATCATGAGGGCTAGTTGGCTTTCCCTCATTTTGATATTTGTGTAAGTGTAACTTCTTCAAACAGAAGCTAATTTTCAGACTACAGTGAAGGGTGTTGATCCAGCTCTGAATTGCAGTCTGCAGTACACTCAGCTGCAGCCATAGTGGCAGAGATGGGAAGATCAAAGCTTTGTACATGTCATCCAGGGGTTGGCTTACTGAATCTCCTGCTTTTATGTTTTCTGCGAGGCTATACAATAGAAGCAGAGAATGGAGACTGAAGTAAAATAAATAGGCAGGGAGAAGGGAATGACCAAGAGGCAGGAAAATAAGAGTGAAAATGTGAACAAGATCTTGTCTTGTACTACACATCTTAGGCTATCTTACCTTTCTCCTTTTTGCTACCCTTGTTTGAGCTTGGCAGGAGAAATAGGACAAATGTGGCAAGCCTGCAAATACAAAGTTACAAGCTTTGGTAGGGCTGACATCAATATGTTAGGATGTCTCAGCTCCCCCAGTTTTCTTCCCCTTCATATCTTAGCTTAATATGTTTATTACACTTTGTAAAACTTCGTAAAATGTGAAGCCTTTAGACGTGGAGGCTTTGCAAACACTGAGGCAGAAAACACTTGTTCAAGGACCAAGTGTGTGAAGCATTCGCCCAGCTTGGCTCCAAGCCGCTAGACTGTCTCTAGCCCAGCTCTGCACCTCGCTGTTGGAGATGTCCAGGCTCTGTGCGTACAGCGAGGTTAACGAGCACCATCTTGTGGCTCCTCGGCTGCGGACAAGGTCCTGGGGTCTCTGGGGAGGTGATGGTGAGTGGTTCTCCAGTGCCACGAGGCAGCAGGATCAGATTGTGAGCTAACTGCACTCCTGCAGAACCTAATGTCTGTCCCATTGGGTTCTACAGTGTGTGTGCAAGATAGACAAGCTGAGTCTGTAAGAATGTAAAAAATCAAGCCTCTAAACCCACTTGTGATCATATTTTATGAAAAAAGCTACCCTTCTTGCACTGCTGAGTTAGCTGGGAGGATGAATGTAAGGATTTATTGAAAGATCCTGGCCTGCAGTGCAAGCATTAAAAGACAAGACGTCATCAACAAAGACAAGGAAGTTTTCAGTCCTGCCCCTTCCAGCTGCTCTGTTGTTTTGTGTCCCCTCTGTCTGTGATTCCTCTGGTTCCTGCAGGTGAGTGTAGAGCTGCTCTGAGATAACCCAAACCCCTTTCCTCCAGGTTATCTTGTACATGAGCCTTTGTCCCACTGCCGTCTTTCAAGTCCATTTCTCCACAGTGGAGATTAAATTATATCCACCCTTGCTAAACCTTCTGTAGGTGCCTTCTATGGAAATCTCAGAAAGTGTATCCTCAGATGAATAAAGGACCCAGTTTCAAACAAAATCAGTCCTTTGGGATTTGAAATATCCTGCAGTGCTATATCCATTGGTACACTGGAGTATCGAAGTGCACAGTCACAGACTATTGGAATTAAGCTTATTCTAAGAGAATAAACCAGTTTATCCTGACAGGCTGCAAGTTACAGAGGATTTTGTGATTAAATCAGAACTATTCACACCAATTTCATGTGTTAATCCAGAAAAAAAAAAAGAAAAGATTTCATGTGGTGGACAACCTGAGTGAGCTATGTGAGACCTCTGGAGACAGATTATGGGAAAGATTTAGAGGGAACTTAATAGTGAGTTCAAACCATGGTAAATGTGGTGGTGCTGTTACTGTTATTAATACTATGTCACTAATACCGATGTTTAAGATGCTGTAGGTATTTCTCAGACATACAAGAAAGGGTTGTATTTAGCCAGATAGTTCTCAGCTTTTTCCACTTTGACATGGAGACAAATAAAGTAAACACAATATTGGCAATTCCTTTGCTTCCTGTTGAGAACATGTTATGCAACTATTCTGGCTTTTTTTCCTGATAAAATAGGGTGGGGAAGACAATAGCTCTAGAGAAAAGAATAACATAAAGACATTCAGCCATCCTGCAGTAGTTCAGAGAATCACCTTTGGCTGGTACAGAAGTGGTGTCCTTGAACTCAGGTAGCATCCCAGCAGAAGTTCTTATCGCATACCATGCTTTGATAAAAGAGAGAAGAATCAATAAATCAGATAATGTAGACTGAACAGCTGATGCTGAATAGAATTCTTAGGAGGTAAAGAATATCTGAAAAGAATATAATAAACAGTCCAAGTTTCTCAAGTCCTTTATAATAACCCATGTCCAATTTCAGTTACCAAGGGGGGTGGGGGGGTCATGCTGCAGGAGGGTTACTCCTGATTTATATAAAAATAAATAAGAATAGAAAAAGCAAGCACTTTAAGCAATGAAAATTCAGCTGAAGGATTATAGAGGATAAAATGTCAACCAGTAATTAGTTTAGGCAAAGGAAGAGAGTGCATTATGTATGAAAAGGGAGAGCAAGACCACACTGTTTACATGCTACTGGACTGGAGCCAGTATGGCTCTATGGAATGAGTAGATGGTTTAGCTATGTCTCATCTAAGGCAACGTGCACTTCCCAGGCAGATGGCTTCTTTCAGGAGTGAAACTGAACAACTGGCAAAGCTCCAGTGTTTCAGAGAAATGTCAGAAACCTCACAAACTAACTTGTGTAGCAACTGGCATGTGTTGGGACAAACTCGCTGGCTCCTTGTTGGTGAAAACTTTTGGCAATCAGAAAGCTCTGTGAAGCATGGGATCTATACACAAGAAACGCAGCACAAGAGAGATCTAGTCTTGTTTCAAACCTCTTTAGGTATACCCAGAACATTTACTAACCAGAGGCTCATTTTCTCTCTTAGTTATACAATTCTTCCATGCATTTATCAAGTTCCATCTTGACTGTTGAGGTTCCTTGCCCTTACTGTTCCCTTTGAAAGATCATGCCAGTGTGTGATCTTGAATTGTTACGAATGTTCTCTTTAGATTTCAGTCTAAACAGACTGCTGACCAGATGATAAAAATCTGATCTCACAATCAAATTAACCTTTAACATAGTTCCTATTCCATGCTGTTTATCTAAAAATCTATTTATACAGGATTTGCATATTATTACTCCACTGAACAAACCATGCTGTCTTTATCTCTCCCTAAGACTGATATTTCTGTAATTGTTCTAATAGCCAGTCTGCACTGATTCCAGTTTCAGCCAATCTTTTTCAACACTGTTGACTGGAATTGCATAAATATTTCACATGAAATCTTACCAGTGCCTTGTCTATAAGACTCAATATTCCCTCCTCAACTAAAAGTCTCACCTAACCTATCTGAACATTACATTATCCATTTCCACAGCTGTGTCATACTGGCAGCTCTGGCACACTGACAGTCTATCAGAACAGTCAGATCTTTTTCCTTCTCTGTTGCTTCCATCAGATGATTCCAAGAACATGACTTTGCAGTTCGCATTATTAAATTTCTATCACTTCAGGCAAGAAGGTCATCTAATTCCAGTGTGATCATCTGGTCCTCCTCAGTACTGGCAATGCTTTCTAGCTTTGTATCACATGCAAACTTTTTGAGGCTGGGCCTGATCATTATTCCCAATTCATGGCAGTATACATTAAATGGTATTGCTCCAAAGACCAATCCCTGAGGAATACCAGTGGGTAATTTGCTCAGTTCTTATAAGTCCTTTTTTATTGTAACTTGTTGCTCCTTGTTCACATTGCTTTTGTATTAATTCCTATCATTTCTGCTTTCAGTGATGATTTCCTGTGGAGCACTGTATCAAATGATCTGTTTCAACTTCAGTGGACTGAGTTCACTGCATTATTCAGTTCCAAAAAGATGATTAACTTTCTCAAAATACACTAGATTGGTCTGGCATCCTTTACTTTGGTAAACTGTATTTTTTCTCACATTACGTTTGCCTCCCTACAATTAATTGTTCTTTCTTTCAAAATTTGTTCTAAGCCTTAGCATTATACTGAATTATAAAAATAATTTTTAGAATACATATACTTTCTAAAAATACTTTTTTGAATATTAACATTCCATTTCTATATGAAGTCCAAGATAAGCTTTCATTCAAATTCATTAAACACTGGCTGCTTTTACTTGTAGTTTCATATAGCAAGTATTTCAATACTCTAGGGAAGAGACTGTATATATCCCTTCATTTTTTTGCATTAAGAAAGACAGAGGTTTTTCCCTAAGATGTTGTAATTTCTGTTATTCTTCCATTCCTTTATATATCATTCCAATCTGTCATTAGCCTTATGTAGCTCAAAGCAAAGGTCCTCTTTGCTCACTTTGAAATAACACCATCTCTTGTTAGTTAACTGATTATTAAAGAAAACCATCTTTTGCCATCCCTATGTCTTAGATAGAGTTCTGCTGTCATTGATGGCATTTATTTTCTGCTTTATGTCTGGGAAGTGAAAGTCTTCCATAAGCAAGGAATTGTGTTCAGTATTTTCCTGTAAATTTACATCCTTATAATTTATAACCAAGTTTGAATAGAGGAAGGAGACTGTAAAAGATTCTCAGGACTATCCTTCTGGGGCATTTTGTGTCGTCTCTTGTCCCAGTAATTTGCACCCACATAGAACCTATTTCATGGATGCAATCACACATTTCTTTACACTCAGCCATTTCCTTAACATTCAGTGATACCCTTCTTCCTCTGCTCTCATTTCTGTTTTTTCTAAGATGCTCCCCACATAGTGCATTAGTGGGAATATTCTGTCCTCAGCTGAAGTGCAGGAGGCATCTCCATTTTTCAGCAGAGCTGTATAAAGACCTTGGAGCTTCTGGTTTCTAATATTGCCTTTAGCATTGCCATTCTGTCTGTGCAAGACAATTTTCCAAAGGGACAGGGTACGGCCTGTCTGCAGCATGCAGAAGAGAAGCTGTGTACTGCCAGTGGTCAGCTTTTCAGTCAAAGATTGTCTGAAATAGACAATTGGTAATTTAGCTCCAGTGTAATTTAGTCCAGTCTGAACACTGGACTCCATAGATCCTCAGGCCTTGACCATCCACTCAGGACTACCAGAGGGTATTAATGTGAAGTTAGAGTACAGAAACACTGATTTTCTTGCTTATTTATCTGTTTTGCTGTGGATGTCATTTTTTCAGTATTGGCATCCAGAGACAATGAGAACAGTCAGGGCAATTCCTCCAGAGAGATCTATTTGAGCTAACAAGTTATGTCCATGTCTTACCTGTTCTTTACTTCTTCAGAGAAATTATTTTAGCCATATCATGAAGGCATTAACTGAGATTATAAATTTCATCAGGGCCAGGGACCAGGGGAGAAATGTGCTCCCACATACCTGATCCCCTGAATCCAGCAGGGGGTTCTCAGCACTGCATGCAATATCAAACAAAAAATAAAGGACTTGTTGGGAAACAACATTGCTGAAGTTCTTTTCACCCCAGTCACTCGTGGCTGCACACACACACCCAGCTGCTGCTGCTGGGAGTGCCTCCAGACAAAGCTGGGTGATGCAAAGCATTTTTCACATGTTTGTACACTGAAGAATGGCCATCATAGGGTCAGGAGTAACTGTTTCCAAAAGTAAATATTGTGCATTTCTCTGTTAGGTAATAGCTAAGAGCAACATGTATTGTAGCTAGAGCCTTAAGGGGAAGCATGGCAGCGAGTCAAAACAGATATTCTTGGCTCCTGAATCAGGATGAGACTTCTGCTCTGCAGTTCAAGTAGCACTCTCCCTTTCATCCATTACTACTGGCTGCAATGCATCATGCTTAAATTTTAGAGATGTAAAATTAAATTAGAAAGGAGGAGAGCAGCAAAAGGTTCAGTGAATTGGAGAAAGAGTAATAATTTTGTAACTGACTCATCTTCAAACCATTCCATCAGATCAAAAATAGCTTAACTCCTCTTCAAAGATAAGTGCCAGTAAAAGCATCCCAGCAGTTTCACAACGGTCACAGTTTAGCAGCTCTGGTCAGGACTTCTGCCTTTCTCTATGTGCAAGAACAGCCTTCTTTAACTGCCATATTATTAACTCAGATACAGAAGCTCTCCTGCTGTTATCTAATAACACTTTTGACTATATTTCACTACTGCTGTTCTCATACCTTTCCATTCTGGTACACTGCAGAAAGGATTGGTACATACCTGGCATATTCTATCTGCAAAAGGTTTTAGTAGGTCTTAATTAGTAGTTCTCAGAGTATGTTAGGAGGTTATTTCTCAGTAGAAAGACTAGAAATAGCAAGTTTAGTATTGAAATGTCGCACTGTTATTTCTGTGGGCTTTGTTTGATGCTCAGAATAGTTTTTGTACAGATGTTTGGTCAGTCATGTCTTTTGAGGCATCTGGGGACTGTCTGCTGCAAAAGGACAACATGGTTTAAAGATGTACCACCAGTGCAATACTGTTTCTAAAATGATAAAAAGGTTTGCCAAGAACTTTTGGCCTTCTGCTTTACTGCTGGTAATAAATGTTTCTTAGAGATACCAGTGCAAGTACATGATAGTAGTAATGGTACTATCAATATTATTTGTATTTTAATAGTACATAACTCCTAATACATGTCCCCGGTCCAATCAGGAATAACCGAATGGTTTGGAAAAACAAGTAGTTTTGGTGCCTTCACAGTCAAGGCAGGTACCAGTTCAGCTATTTACAGTCTACAGCATCAATCCAGGTCTTTCCAAAGCATTGCACTCACATGATATTTTTGCCAAAAAACCTTTCAGTGGGACCTGTCATTCTGGATTGATCAGGATTGATATCAGGATTGATATCCTGTAAGCTGTACGTAAGTAAACACTGGGACACATATTATTTGAAGTTTTTCTGACTGCAGAGTCAAGTGCAATTGACTTGTGGGATAGAGAAGCCTTATTCAGTATCTCATATCTTATTCTATAGTCTGAAGATACATAATGTGAGTTTTCAGGAGATGTTTGCTTGAGGGTTGAACAGACGGGAAGATCCGAACATCCTAGCTATTACTGTGTTTCACTTTAGATTCATTAGCAGTCAGGAAAAATGTTTTATAAGAGATCATATGTTTGTTTGTTCAAAACAAATTTGTATTGTAATGTGAATTAGATGCAGTGAAAATACAGATTAATCTTTCCTGTTTACAGAACCAAAGCTGCACAGTTAAGACCTTGATTTCCCCAAAGTCTGTCGTATTTATTTAGAACTTCATTTTGACCTAAATCCAATTCTCATTTCTGAAAACTGCATAAAGTTCTCACTTGCAGCAATACTCTTCTTAAGTTCATTAGTATATATGTATGTAAAATTAAGAATTTTTATCACGTAAACTATATATTTTTAAGAAGACTCACGGTTTCTACATAAAACATATGCAGAACATATTGCAGGCATAGAAAAAAATGTGTGGTGTATATATGTTTGTTATTAACTGCTTTAACTTGACTTACCTGGTTTTATAAGCAGCACTGTCAGGGGAATTAATTGCATCAGAGTCAGTGGAGAGGAAAATCAAGGAAGAATTCTACTCACAACAAATTAAGCTTTAATACTGCAAAGTTGTCATTACGTGTATCAAAGGCTGTTGGAAGTCATGCTGCTGGGAATAACTAGAGGGCTTGTTAATGCAGCCAGGATCATCTCTGTGACAGAAGCTCACTTGCAGGAAATGTGATATGAAATTTTCCTTAGGTTTTCATCTCATTCCCATACTGTGTTTATTTCTCTCTTTAATTTCTCAGTTAGGAACTCATATTTCAGTGTCTACAAAACTGTATAATGCAAGTCTGAAAGAAGCCTTAAGTGAATGCAAGTGAATCTTCTTTTCCTAGTTTTGGGACTGGGGGTTTCCTCAGCTAATTTAGGTTGAGGCCATTGCATATGTAGGGTCATATTGTGATTCTAAACGTAGCCACAACACAAGGCAGATGCTTAATTTCTGCTTCTCATACTTCCCTTTTGAAAGACACTCTTTTCTTCCTAGCATAGCCTTTTCTAGGAGAGTAAGCCCTGAGTGGCTGCACTTCTTGCTTTTAGCAATCCCTACAGTATCTCACCAGTCTCTTAGGGGCTGATGCTTCAGTCTGTGAACTGCTATCGAAATCTGTAACAGTTAAAAAAAGTGCAGGATCAAAGGGGTATTCTGCTTGCAGCTTAAAGGCTTACAGAATTTGTAGCACTAATGTAGACATTGTTTCTTTGGGATTTTGTATGCATTCTTATGTACATCTATCATGTGCAAACCTACTTGTGGAATTCCTTTTCCTTCCTTCCTCAGTAATTCTTTCTTGTTTTTTTTTTTTTTGAGATTGGGCAGGAGCTGAGTTCTTTTGCCAAATGTAGTAACATGTGGCTGCCCCATCCCTGGCAGTGTTCAAGGCCAGGCAGGACAGGGCTTGGAGCAACCTGGTCTAGTGAAAGGTGTTGCTGCCCATGGTGGGGGGCTGGAACTAGATGAACTTTAAGTCCCTTCCACCCCAAACCAGCCTATGGTTCTATGATTCCATGAAGCAAAAAGCAAAAGTGTATCAGTAATAATACATCAGGCAGAGAACGAACGAATGCTTGTTTTACTTCAGATTTATTTGACTATGTCTCATTTATGCTATGATTGCTACATACTGATCACGCAGAAAACAATCAGATCCTTCTTTTCCAGAGTGGTGTAAATAAACATGACTATACATTATAGCTGTTCCCAGTATTTCCTGTGCCAGATGACGAATTGGACTTCAAATTACATACACAAAATGCATGACCAATTGTATATTTTGGTTTGCAATTATCCCAAGTGCATATGCTAATTGCTGGTTATGCTGCAGCAGTAAAATAAACTTTCAGGTTTTGTTGTCATTACATTTTCAGTGTACAACAACTAATTTATTGGTCCTCTGAACATAACGAGTATTCTTTCTGTCTGTGAATGATCTTTATATATCTATAAATCATAAATTGCAAGAGTCCTTCAACACAGGGTCAGCAGGTCCATGCTGTTTTGTACCTGCTCTGTTCCAAGTGGTGACCTTCATAGATATGTCTTTAGTTTTTTGCCTCTTTAACAATGGGCTGAGCATTGTCTTTTCACTGCATAGCATTAAGCACACTTTCTCTGATATTTTGTGATGTTTTGCAATTATATACAGCAGTACAAAACTCTGCTTAAAGGAAGCAAATATCCAGAGCAATCTGGAGATGTACTTAATTTCTCTGTGGTGGACAAAACTATGTCAGACAATTACAAGAACGACAGAGTAGAAAAGCAGGTAGAGCACATAGACGGAACAATATCATCTGGTGAGCTTTTTGGACACCAAACCAATCCATGGCAGAGCTCATGTGTGTTTCTCACTCAAGAGTTTACTCTAAGAACTGTGTACATTAATTGAGCCACCTGTGTAAGTGCCACAGCACCAGAGCCTATAGAGAAGGTCAGCCTGGGTTCAGGCTTTAGCTGATGCCATTCAGATCTCTGTGGGAGTCATTGGCAGGTGATGGTGCAGCACAAACAGGATCTCCTGCCTTTCAGTGATCATCTTTATGTTCTAGAGACTTTCCTTCTTGTCATGGTTTAACCCCAGCCAACAGCTCAGCCCCACACAGCTGCTCCTCACTCCCCCCAGTGGGATGGGGGAGAGAATTTGAAAGGTAAAAATGAGAAGACTCAGGAGCTAAGATAAGGATAGTTTAATAGGTAAAGCAGAAGCAGTGCACACAAGCAGAGCAAAACAAGGAATCCATTCAACACTTCCCATTGGCAAGGAGGCATTCAGACATCTTCAGGAAAGCAGGGCTCCATTATATGTAACAGTGACTTGGGAAGACAAACTCCATCACTCCGAACATCCTTCCCTTCCTTCATCTCCCCCTGGCTCTATATGCTGAGCATGACATCATAGGGCATGGGATATCCCTGGGGTCAACTGGGATCAGCTGTCTGGCTGTGTCCCCTCCCAGCTCCTTGTGCACCCCCAGCCTTCTCAGTGGTAGGGCAAGACGCAGAAAAGGCTTTGACTCTGTGTAAGCACTACTCAGGAATAAGGAAAACAGCCCTGGGGTATCAACACTGTTTTCAAAAGCACAAATCCAAAACATAGCTCCATACCAGCTACTGTGAAGAAAATGAACAATCCCAGCCAAAACCAGCACACTCATCCTTTATAGGATGAGGCTCCCAGTGGATTAGAGCAGGAAACCTCATCATGGATATTTCCTCTCCCGAGGGTCTGCCCAGGCAGGAAATCTAGACCAGCATGGAGAATGCTAATAGATTGTTGCCAGGCTTCTGTTTGCTAGCTGAAGCAAACCACATGGCATCAAGGACATGTGTACAAGCCTGTTGCAAGTGGTGGGACCAGCTGATTGTTCAACACTGCAGTGAAGAAGAAAGCTCTTGTAACAGCCCTGATCTCCAGTAACTGTAATCAAATACTACGCAGAAGAAAAATCACGTATGATACACTGATATTTCTACTTGTGCACAAAGAGTGGTGGAACATTGTTGGGGTATTTAACGTGTAGGAATGTAACACAGTTGTATTAATTTGCTTGATAACAGTAACATTTCCTGTTACCTACATTCCCTGATTCAGCATGTTTGAGACACATCTTTGATGAAAATACATGTGTCTAGAGGTTTGTGTGCAAGGATTGTATTTGGGTCAAATGAAAAAGTGGCCCTTATTGTGTTGGATGGTTAAGCTGTAAAATTCAACCAGAGAAAGAGTAGAAGTAATAATCTTGCTTTTACCAGTTCAGCAGTAAGCAGAGCAGGTACAAGCCACGTTTAATGCATCTGGGAAATGGTAATGTTAAATTCTCTTGTCTTCCTATGCCAGGTGCCAGGATCTCTGAATTTCTAATTGAGAGCACTAGCTAGCAAGACTGATAAGGCACAACTGAGCACCTGGATTGCATCAAAATGAGAATAACTCTGTTAACTGCTGTTTATTGTAATGTTCCACTACAGACAACACCTGTGGTATGACTTTAGAAACGGATAACCTGAGCTGATTTCACACAAGGTGAACTCAGCAGTTGTCAGCTTTTTAGGCAGCTTCCCAGCCATGTGCTGAGGGCACATGCTCATAACACAAGAGAAAATCATGCTTCATGGTTATATGGTACATTACAACTTTTTTTTTTCCTTATCTTTAAAATTCCTTGTCTGCTTCTGCATTAAAAGGAAGTTTCAAGTAGCTGCGATTTTAACATTTTCTCATATCTTGGAGTAGGTATGTCACCAGCCATGTTCTAAAAACATCTGGATGGTCAAAATTGCTTAGCACTGGTAGCGTGCACTTGCAGAGGAACTGAAGTTTTGTCAAAGATGCTTTTAACTGCTTTCCCATCTATTTTATTCTCTTAGACTTTTTTTTTTTTTCTGAATCAACAATAATAGTGCTGTACCCCATGGAGTTTACAGCACTGAAACAACACATCCTTTTGGAATTGGGTACAGATCTAGTAAGAGATCCTCTTGCTGAATACTGGATTTTGATTAGCTTTGGATCTTTACATGAATTTCCTTCATGTTCAAATAATTTACATTTGGAAAATATGAACTAAAAAAATGCATCTTGTCAGGACCACTTTCTAATTACTCAGTCTGTATAGAAGCTGATTCACTAGATTCATAGTCAGCAATTTATCATCCAACCCCTTTCTACTGTTCAGAAGACAGTCAGTGTTGTCTGATATACCATAAACATCCGACTAAGGCATATTTATTGTTTTTTTACATTACTTTGATAGCAAAAGAAAATACAACTTTTCCATAAAAATGAATGCCTTTTTTTATTTGGATGGATTTTTCTTTCCAGGATTGGAGAGAAAAATTGTAACTACTGACATTCATTGAATGAAGTTAGAACTTTTCAGTTTAGTGAAAGCTTTGAAATGCAGCAAAGAGATGAGCATAATGAAGAATGTCTTTTCTGCTCAGGTAGCTACTGCTCCTACAAGATAGGATCATTCCCTGTGTTTTCCTAGAGTTCTGCATATACTTGCACACATGAATAGTGTCAATCACATAGCAGCCCTATTCCCTTGTGGGTATGGCCAAAACAATATAGTGGAATTAAAGATGAGTAATGTGGAAAATGGGAGGTCTTTGATTCTTGTATGATCTTTAGACTCTCAAGAGTGCAAGGATAAGGAAAATAAGCTCCATATTTCAGGTCTGTTTGATTTTGTAAGTAACCAATTGAAATTAATAATTAACCTTTTAAAATAAGATTCCTTAAGAGTGCCAAGGGTTTTTTTTAAAGGCAACTGCACCTTGTTTCTGGTGAGTTGTTCCCTGTCTGTGGCATAAGCTGTGCTCAGTGGTTTTCATTGCTTTCTCTCTAACACTGAGGTATTTTATACCTCTTTCTGTTCTGATTGCCAAATAGCACAGAAATGTATATCCAGTACCACCTTTGATAAATGATTCTTGTTCTGAATTTGGTCTTTTGAACCAAATGAAACTATAAAAAATATTTTTTCCAGTGTACATGTGCTGGATATATTGGCCGGTGGTCCTTGCTCAATTGGCAGGATTCTTCCTAATCCTGTTTAATTTGTCTCAATTCATCTCAATTCTTCTCTGCCTAATGGGTAATATTGAAATTCCAGTGCTCTGGAAGGCAACATTTGCTAATATAATACGAGTAAGTCGAATTGGAAAGCATCCACATTTCTGTACAAGGTAGATCCTTCCTTCCCTCACAGTGCTTCAGTGAACTGTGCCTCCCTCTAAATCTTGAATCATTGTGTTTGAATTCCAAGCGTGCACCTTAGCTGAAAGCATCAAGAACACCAGTTGTCTGTGTTAGCAGCTTACTCACTCTGGTTTATTTATCCCTTTCTGGATCTGGCATCTAGAGCCAAGTGCTTCTTTTAAAAATTCCTTTTGTAAGTATTTCAAATTATTTCCACATTGGGATGAACTTCCCACCCCCTACATAGAGTGGTCCTTAGCCTGAAGGTTTTGCTTATGCTTTCACAGAAACTAAGTGTGGAAGCCAATAAGAGACTGTTGAAGGGGAATGCAAGTGGTCTAAGGTAATTTCTAGTTTAATTTTGTAGCAGTTAGGATTAGGTTATTAAACATATTTAAAATGAGAGGTGAGTGCCTACATATGTAAAAAATCTAATGTTTAATCTCTGAGCTTCAGCTTGTTCAACGTTAATGAGAACTAGTACTTGTATGAGGGTTTTTCTTAATTGCTTAATGGAAAGTGTTACATTAACAGGTTGATCAAGAATACAGTTTTATAGGACTCAAAATAATTTTTCTCTTTCAACAGGTGACATATTCAAGTGGTGACATAAAAAAAATTATCAAAATTTCATTAGATTTACTTCTTAGAGAGATATGCAAATCGTATTTGATCTTCTACTCTGATGTTTGCCTTCCTTTATTGAAAGGATGAAGAGATTCCTGCTGAGCTAGAGGCCAGGAAACAGTACTTTTTTTGCAAGCTTGTGTGAGCAGAGTTTACACTATCAAGATACTTATTTAAACATGGCTAATTACAAGGCTGGTCATGGCAAAGAAGCTCTGGTTCTATAACTTGTAGGTAGTTTTACTAAACCCTTGCACTTAGGCTGAAATGTTGCTGAACAATTCCTTCGCAGGAGTGCTGTTCTTGTCATATTACACCTGTGGTGTAAGAACACGTGAAGCCTTAAGCAGTAACACTTGCTTATTTGAGTAGTCACAGATAAGGTAGGTTTGTGAGAGGTGCTGAGCAGCTTCCACGGCTATTGTATTAATGAAAGTACTGCATGAGGAAAGGCTGAACTGCAACCTCCTTGTTTGATCTGTTGCATCTTACTTGGTCTGTTTGAGAATATTCTTTCTGATTTGCTTTTGTTTTATCCTTGACATACACAGAATGTGTATTTACACCAGTACTGCGTTAGACATTAATTTGGTTAAACGGTTTCTCACTGTATTCAGTACTGCTTAGCTGCATCTGGAGCAAAATTTAATAGAGCACACAGTTAAGTGTTTGCTAAAAAGAAATAGAAGAGGCTGGCAAGGAATTTCTAATGTATCTGTGAAAGTTTTACAACAGCTTATTTATGCAGAAGTCATTATTTTGCATTTCCTTTTGTGTTAATGAGAATTAGTTAAATCTCTGATACCTTTGGAGAGAATAAACACACATAATTTCTCTCTTAAAATTTTGCTGAAAGGTTCTGTAGGAAACTTCAAGATACAGATCTATCACCACAGACGTATCTTCTAGTCCACCATTAGACAGCTGCCAGTGGCATAAAAATCAGTTTCAAAATGGGCATGAACTGGCATTTTGGCTGGCAACATCATCAGAGAATAATATGTAAGGGAGCAAGTTTGCCCACTCATCACTGCATTTCTTGTAAGCCAGGATGCAGTCCTGAGGGAATTTATCCTCATGTTGGCATTTCTTACACCTTTTTGAGGAAGTGCTGAAATGCTCTTTCACAAAAATTTATTCTTTTGATTAACTCCATTGATTCCATAGGATGGTTCAGGGGACTAATGTCAAATGAATCTGATTTAAAGTAAATTTAAATTAATTGAATAAGATATATTTACAATTATGATCCATCTTCATATCTTAATGTTAAAACCTCTTCAGAGTACACCTGTTTGAAGCCAAAGCAGACAATGCCCTTCCAGATCAGGCCCATCACAATACAGTAGGTATTCCTCGGTCAATAGAAATTAAATTTTAACTAAATTTTCCAGAACATTCATGGGAGATGCAAATCCAAATATGAAATATTTCCCCAAAAGAATGCAATTCCTTCATGCATTTACAAGGAATGGATTAACAAGAGCTGTTGGATCTTTGTTTAGTACATTTTAAAATGAATACAAATGGAATTTTCTAGCAGTGATCCAAATTATGCCCTGCTATATTTTCCAGAGATTCATTTCTCCATTTCCAAGCTTAAGCATTTGGAAGAAATCAGAGAGTTCTGTTCTAAGCCCCTTTAAGGGTGATAGATAAATACTAAAGGGAAAACATTTGACTCAAATAAGTGAATTTCCTTTATGTATTGTTTTAAACCCACTTTTCTTCAGTCAGTTTTCCTTGAGAGCTACATAAAATCATTTTGAATGTTGTAGTATTGGAACTGAGAAAGATGCCTGCAGTTACATAAAACCACTGTTAGGTCACTTATGACTGAAAGTGGCAGTTAAAATCGGTGATATTTATTTTGTCTCTGTCAGGTGGAGAAGTAAATCAGTTTGTAAATATAAAAAAAAGATAACACTGATAGGGAAAGAAAAGGTTATATATGAAAGGATGAGACATTATTCTTTTGTGGGGAGGGAGTGTGTCTCAATGTTCTTATTATATGGAAACTAATCTTTATGCTTAAAAGAGTGACCTGGAACAAAGACCTTGGTTCAGCCATCAGCTCTGTTCCTGATGCTCAGTGATAATGCTGTTTTGTAGTAAGCAAATTGTGAATCTTCTGGGGCTTTAGTCACAGTTACATTGAAGACCTTTAACACCCCTCTGGCAACTTGCTCAGTCTGCTAGACAATATTCCTTCCGCACCAATAATGTTATCAAAAATATTGAAGAAAACCAACTGAAAATAAAGCCATCAACATCCTTTAGTTGATCCAATTATCTGTCTCTAAAAAAAGGTTTAACACTTCCCACACAGAACAGCAGCTTGAGTAATTTGGCAATGATAACAGTGCATAATCAAGAAACACGAGGCTGTGATATGTGGTAATATATCCCATTTTGTGTACAGGGAGAGTTTTGTTTAAGTAAATATATTTTCTTTTAAGTACCTTTTGGATTACTTGTTAATAGGTTGCTCATCCCATTAGTCTCATGGAGTTACTACAAATGTTTAACTGCAGAAATCATAAATGGGTGAATTGTAACATTCCTGATGATGGCAGATTGCAGATTAGGCTTTGTGTCTTTGTTGTTTTTTTTTTGTCATGTTCAAGGTGTGTTTGAAGATAGGGAGCAACTATGACTAACCTGTAGAACAAAGGATTGGATGGTTTGGTTATTTAGCTTCTACTGGTGACTAATTCACAGCTAAACCTGAAGTGTGCCATCATTACAGAATAGTGCTCAGACAAGTCCTTTTAATGATATGCTGTCATAACTTCCCAGATGACATTACAACACGGTGTTTTATCAGCAAATTACATCAAAGGCCTCACATTCAATTACGCAAGGTTGGGCTGGGAAATAAAGCAGTCTGCTGCATTTAAAATGCAATGAGTTGTTTTCACTGTTAAAATGAGGAGACCCTTGCGTTGTAAACCTGCGGACAGGCTACAGTTTTAAACTTTATGTCTGCAGCTGCTGTGAACCTCCAAATTATTTATGTATGGGATTTGCATGAAGTCCGTGACAGATCTCAGGAGTACCTTAGACCCCAGGCACTGTGGTGACAGGTACCCTAGGTACAGTGTACTTTGAATAACCATTAAAAATTGTGGTTACAATGTCAACTGGGAGGAGACACATCCACATCCAGAGGCCCCAGCCCTGATGTCTGTACTGAGTGAAGGGAGATTTGACAGAGTGAAAAGAATAAAGGACTAACCTGGAAGTTTCCACGGGATATTTATACTATACATAAAGACCTGGCTGCATGCTTGTCGCCAGCATCAGTTTTCCATCAGTACAGAGCTATTTGAATTGAGACGGTGGCTGTTTGTACATGAAAAAACCAATCTTGTGTTACATATTATATCCTTCATAGCACTGATTTTAAAGGAAAGGGACAACATTTTGTCCTTCCCAGTCCATAAAATCTACAGACAGTCTGACAAGGAATACTTTGGGACATTGTTTTATATTGCTTATAAAACATAATTCATAATAAGCAGCATAATGCATTAATAATAGTTTACTAAAACAACAAAAGACTTCCATGGCATTATTCAAATGAAGTATTTCACAGTATCACAGTATCACAGTATGCTGGAGATTGGAAGGGACCTCAAAAGATCATCTAGTCCAATCCCCCTGCCAGAGCAGGAACACCTAGATAACGTTACACAGGAATGTGTCCAGGCGGGCTTTGAATGTCTCCAGGGAAGGAGACTCCACAACCTCCCTGGGCAGCCTGTTCCAGTGTTCCGTCACCCTCACTGAGAAGAAGTTCCTTCTCAAGTTTAAGTGGAACCTCTTGTGTTCCAGTTTGCACCCATTACCCCTTGTCCTATCATTGTTTGCCACTGAGTAGAGCCTGGCTCCATCCTCGTGACATTCCCCCTTTATATATTTATAGACACTAATAAGGTCACCCCTCAGTCTCCTCTTCTCTAAACTATAGAGACCCAGCTCCCTCAGTCTTTCCTCATAAGGGAGATGCTCCACTCCCTTAATCATCTTGGTTGCCCTGCGCTGGACTCTCTCCAGCAGCTCCCTGTCCTTCTTGAACTGAGGGGCCCAGAACTGGACACAATATTCCAGATGGGGTCTCACCAGGGCAGAGTAGAGGGGAAGGAGGACCTCTCTCGACCTACTAACCACCGCCCTTCTAATACATCCCAGGATGCCATTGGCCTTCTTAGCCACAAGGGCACAGTGTTGGCTCATGGTCATCCTGTCGTCCACTAGGACCCCCAGGTCCCTCTCCCCTACACTGCTCTCTAGCAGGTCGTTCCCCAACCTATACTGGAACCTGGGGTTGTTCCTGCCCAGATGCAGGACTCTGCACTTTCCCTTGTTATATTTCATCCCGTTATTCCCTGCCCAACTCTCCAGCCTGTCCAGGTCTCGCTGGATGGCAGCACAGCCTTCTGGCGTGTCAGCCACTCCTCCCAGCTTAGTGTCATCAGCAAACTTGCTGATAGTACACTCAATTCCCTCATCTAAATCATTGATGAATATATTAAATATATTATTAATAAATATTAAAAATATTATTTCTCTTGGATCAAAACCTAATTAGAGCACTTCAAAAAATACAGGTCATTTGGTGATACAGGTAGTGTCTTCAAGCCAGAGAGAGGATATCTGGGGGTAGACACAGACTTGGTAAGAGGCAAGTGGTTTGGTTTTAAGCACATCCCTACGATAAGAGAAAAATTACCCTTGAAAACACGACAGAGAGGGATTTAGGTGTATGTTGTGTCTTCCTGGACATCATGTTGCAAGTAGTACTTTGAGCACAGAACTTTCCTTTCATTAAGTCCCAGGGGTGTACTCATTGTACAGTTCTTTGGCAATCTGTGCTCCCAAAATCATTATATAATTGTGACATAATTAGCCTTTTTTGCTAAATTATTTGGAAAATGGAAATCTACTTCATTAAGTGTAAGGTATTTCCCTGGTTCCTCATTATATACCCGCCCCTGCCTCCTTAGGATTAATACTTCCATTTATGCTACTTTAAACTGTCACCTCATTTTCATGCACTCTGAATTCAGCATAACTACAAATCTCAAGCAGAATACTCTTTTTATTTCAGAATCCTGCTTGCATCATTAATTTAATAAGGTCATTTCCAGCCTTGGAAATGCACAGGCTGCAGAGGGTGGTTTATGCCCATCTCTATGTCTAACTTGAGGTTCATCACCCTCCTCTTCTTGCAGAGGAGCAGGAATAATGCAGGCATACCAGCTGAGTTGGTGTGAGAAACAGCACGGTGGAACCGTGTCCATGTGCCTGCCCCGCTCCGGGGCTTCTGAGGGAATCAGGCTCTGCCTTCTACTGCTTCTCCCGAGGTTCCTCCCCCGGCCTCTGGCTTCAGGAGGGCCTGTGTCTACCGCAGGGCCCCCCATGATCCGGCTGTCCCGGGACTCAGGGCACGGAGGACACGCCTCGCTCCTCCAGGGGGCGCGGTTCCCGCCGCCCCCGCGTATTTTACGCATGGAGGGGCCAAGCTCCGCCTCCTCCTGCCCTCGGCACAGCGCCGCCACCTGGTTGGCGGAGCGCGCCTTCACTCGGAGGGGAGCCCCGCCCTCCTGCCGTCGCCCGGAGTGCGACTTGGTTGGCAAACGCGCCCCGCCGCTCTCGCGCCGCAGCCCTCCCTTGCGCTGCGCACAGCGATTGGCTGACCTGCCTGTCAGTCACGGGTTAGCCCCGTCCCAGCCAGTGATGCCACCTCCTGAGCGTCAGGCGCGGGTTAATTGGCGCATTGGGCTATCAATCAGCAACGTGTCCCGCCCCCTCCCGGTCAGGTAGCCCGGAAGATGGCGGCGGCGGCGGCGGCGTCCGTAGGGGTTGGTCGTGCTCTGTGAGGGGAGCGGGCGGCGGGTCCGATGCCGTGGGTGGCCGCACCGAGGAGGCTGGGGGTAGCGGCTGCCGCGGGGGCTCGCCGGAGACGCTGAGACGCTCGAGCCCCTCATCCGGCGCTGCGCCTCGGAGCGGGAGCGGAGGGCATGCAGCAGCGCGGGGGTCTCGGCGGGGGTGCCGGGCGGCGGGGGTGCTGCCCGCTGCCCTTCGGACCCCGGCGCCCGCTCGGGCTCGTCCTTCTGCTGTCGCTTCTCTTAGGGAGCGGCGGGGCGGCTCCGCTTCCGCCAGCAGGTGCAGGTGAGAAGCGGGAGGCGGCGGGGGGAAGCGGGACTGGGCGAGGGCTCCGCAGTGGGGCCTGCGAGGGGACGGTGGGGGTTTCGGCGCGGGGTGCCTTTGGCTGGGGCAGGCTCCGGGGGCGCGGGGTGCCTTTGGCTGGGGCAGGCTCTGGGGGCGCGGCGACGGAGCGGGGACTCTGCGGGGGCATTGCGGGCTTCCAGAGCCCCGTCCCTCCCCCGGGCTGCGGGCAGGGCCCCGCGCCGCGCTCACCCCGCGCCGAGGCTTCGGGAAGGGCACGGTGGGTAGATGGGATCCCGGCGCAGCGGGCTGCGGCTGCCGGCCTGCAGGTCACGGCTGGTGCTTGTGGCATTGGGCGGTATCCTCCTGTAGGTATCTCGGTTTCTTTAGGTTGAGCTAGGTACTTGTCCTCTGTGTGTTTACCCACATACGTTCCTTCCGTAGTGCCTGCCGTTCTAGCCTTTATAGACCTTCGGCGTGATTTTTCTTTTTCCTATTTTTCCCTGTGAATCACCGGGATTCCCGTTCTTGGGTGGAGGCTCTTAAGGGCAGACGGCGCTTCCCTCCTTTCCGGTCAGATTAGTCGGATTTCGCCCCGGCCCAGACTCTCTAAATAGTAATGTAGTTCACATTTATTTGTCTCTTATGTAGGTAACCCTAACTTCCTTCGATTTTCTTGCTTATTTTCCTGTTTGTCAAAAGCACAAAATAAAAAGGCATCCTGTTAGTTATATGCGTTACTGTTCAGAGGTTTATTAGTACTGGTAGGCAACAACCATCTCTGAGGTGTTTTTATTTTTTGATATTTCACATAACGTTGTATTAAGACTCGGTTTTGTTGGGTGTGTTTTGAATGTGTTCTTAGATCCATTTCTAGCCACGAAGAGTTGAACAGCTGAAATAGACAATATGGTCACAAAGGAGGAGGAGGAGCAGAGGGTTGGGAGAGATCTGAAGCACAGAGATTAGGTAATTTGGCTGCTGCTCCACAGAAAGTATCAAAACTGGGAGCGGAACCCATACTTCCTTTATTTTTGGACCTGTGCGTCTTAGTTTGTTGTTTTTTTTTTTTACTCCCAAGAACATTTCTGATTTGTTCATAAATTACTCCCTCCATCAGCCTTCTTTGAGGTCTTTCTTACTTTTGTAGAAAGTACTTTCTGAGGAAAGAGAAACCTGTCAATCAAGTCTGTGTTTCCTTTGAGACTAGATGATAGTTTGTTCATTTATGAAATAATTGAAGTTTGTCCAAATAATATTAACTTGTTCTCAAGCCATAAGATAAGGCAGCAGAGTCAGTTCTGTGTGGAGGTCTTTTCTGCCTTTTTGATGTCTGTATTTCTCGGAAATGCAGTTAGTTTTTCTGTGTAAAGGTTTAAGGATAGTTGTCAAGTGTTTGCTCTCAGGACTATGGTGTGTGCCTTACAAAGCTGGGAGATCAAAACAACTTCCATGACTCTGCTAAAAAGCTTCATTCTCAGATGGAAAAACTGATTGGACAAAATGCAGTAGATAATGTTAAAGTGTTAGGGGAGGTTAAATGATTGTTTTAAAGGCTGAATCAAGGATGTTCAGTGCAGTGTTGCTAAGATAAGTATTTATCATGTTCTGATATTGGGCTCATAGGACATTAATGAGACAGCATAATTTTATATGTTGGTTTTGATTGTAATTTAGGCCAAAGCATGTATACATGGGATCTTACCTGAAATAACCCAAAGAAACCCAATTAACTCCAGGAAATGAAACTGCTGCTTTCTACTGTATCTTTGCCGATATGGTAAGAAGCAGTGTCCTTGGAGTATTTTATTGACAGATATTTAGTATTTAAATCTTCAAGGCCTCAAGAGGAACCTTTTCCAGTTTCACTGTCATTTTGCTGGGAAGACTTCCTACTGAATGAAATAATGTGTGCAAATGGGGTTGTGTGCAAGATTCTTGGTCCTGCAACATGTCCTGTATTGTCACAACAGCAGAAACCAGTTAGAAAGCTACAAGGACTTTGTTTTTCTTTCCTTTCCTTTGAATAGCTTACCAGTGGATGGCAGTTAGACTGTTTTGTCTTGAACCTTCTTGCTCACACTACGTATGTTTTATAATCTGAGAAGACAAACCTGTGACATTGTTTTGCTGGGTTAGGAATCCTGAGTTGTGTTTAAAAACAACTTCAGCCATATTGTGAATTTCTCTCCCGTATATCCCAAGACAGCTTGCTTTTATTTCCAGTCCTGGGACTGGCAATGACTGATGGTCTTCATTCTGGGCTGTGGCAGTCATTATAGTTCACCATAATACTTGTTCTGATACATACGAGTTGTGAATTTGTGAAGAATTTAATGAACTTTTCATGGAATAATTAGTAACTGGTTTCAGAATTATTTCAGATCGCACAGTTCTTCAACTAGTAAAAAAAGATTGCTGCTTTAACAACCCTTTTTTTTGTCAAAAAGTTTGTTTGACAACCACATTTTGATGTATGTTGCCCTGAGCTTGTTACAGGAAAAGTGGGAAATCCACAGAAAAAGAGGAAGGTCGCCATAGTTGTAGTGAACTTTGCAGAATAGTTTGTGGAATATACCCATAATAAATTGCCCTTTCTTTTGGGGAGGAAGTGGTAATGGATAGGTTCTAGCAAGACTAGATTGGATTCGTTGTTCAAAAATGCCCCATTTTGTCGACTTGCTGGGGAGGTGTGCCACACTACGGCTAGCGAACTGTCAAGTTCCCAGGGCCTTGATCAGGGAGAATGATGCTGCTCTTTTAAGTATGGCTTCATAGTGTTTGCATATGAAGCTGTGCATTGATGATGTGGTCTATAGTAATCTTCTGGTTTTGAGGTTATATTTCTAAACTCATTTTTTTCTTTTCAACACTACGGAAAGGAGGTAAAGGAAATTGGGCTGTAACTGTTCCCCTGGTAGGGTTCGTGGCAATTATTGTAGGAAATGGGAAAAACAAGATGCTGAAGATGCTACTAGCTAAAAATACTTTGGCCAGCTTGGATTTAATTTATTCTGTGAGTGGAAAAGGAGGATACTGATATGGACTGTGATAGTGCTAAATTTAAAGGTTTCACTTTATACTGGAGGTGAGGGCTGGGGGCAGGTGTGCTGTAAAGGAGTTCATATAATGAAGGTCTGTAGTTGTTTTGAGCCTATAGATTGTTTGTGATTTCACCTGAATGAATCAGACCAAGATGACTTCCATTTCTAGTACAGTGTGGTCCAAGTAAGGGTGTTTGGCAGCTACTCTTTAACAGCAGTATTTAGTAGCCAAACTTAGTGCATTATAATCTGACAGGTCTACTTTACTGTGCTAAAGCTTTACACTTCTGTTCTTCTGGTTTGGATTTCCATACTTGACCTTAATTCATCTGCCTCTCCAAGAAAGCTAAGAATCTGAATCAAGGGTATGTATATAATGTCAGACAAAGTATTTATATCATCTCTCTGCTCTATGAAGTCTGTGAAAATACAAAGTAACAGGGAATCAAAAATGA
The DNA here is from genome assembly GCF_034315485.1 of Pezoporus occidentalis. Lineage (NCBI taxonomy): Eukaryota > Metazoa > Chordata > Aves > Psittaciformes > Psittacidae > Pezoporus > Pezoporus occidentalis. The sequence continues at coordinate 1,954,059 of NW_026913082.1, read as the reverse complement.
TCTTATTTTCCTGTAAAACTTGAATAGGTGGCAGCATTTTTGGTAGGTGTGTTCAATTTCACATTTGTGATGAATTATGTAGTCTGTTCAGTTGAATTGGGGCACCTGGGCTGGTGCTTCCCTGGTTTGTGCAGAGAACCTCAGTCTTGGGGCTGCATGTCATGGCAGTGAGTCCTTGCTGATGAGTTTAGTCATGTGTAGCTCTGGAAAAGATGCTTAGAGATTGGTGTGTAGCATCCAGAGGCATACATCTAGAGTATATACATGTTCACGCATTTGTATCTAGTGAAATCAGCTGGCCGTAGGTGATAAGTTAAACCTTTGAGATTAAATCACTTACATATTAAGAGGAGTTCTGCAGCATATATATACTGTTGGGAAAATTGTTGCATTTGGGTTGCTTTGGCTTGATGTTTCCCTTGGAATTGTGTCAGACTGGAGCCCAGTTGTGGTTGTGGCTTGTGGTTTGGTACAATGCGAAATGTCTGCGACACTTGCACAAACTAAGGAAAGCGATTTTCTAAGGATATGCAAGTTAGTGACTCGGATCACTTGAAAATAAGAAAAATCTTGCTTGCAAAATGGGGACTTTAATTTGTGGTATATGCTTTTATTGGGAGTGGTCCATCTTTCCTCCCCCTTTCAAGCGCTAAACTTGTTTACTTCTCACTGTATTTCTTTTTCTAGCTTCTGTCCCAGATGCCTAATAATTGTAGAGCTTGAGCTGCTAAGTTGTCTTTTATCTTTTGTTTCTATCTGAGAGTTCATGACTGAGCTAAGAAGCCAACCCTGACTCCTTGGCCTGCAGGGATGTTCCATGCAAGGCTTTGTTCACAGGTTTGATCCACTTTCTCTCTCTGCCTTTGGCTGTAAAGTGTCTGGACTTTGCTACAACTAAAGCAGTCCTTATAGGAGGAGGTCACTTCCTGAGGTTATTTCTCACATCTTGAATGCTTGGGTGTATTTAATAATTCCTCAGATATCATTGCAACATGGTAGGATAGCACTGATCAGAGACAGCCAAAGGTATGCTGTCAGGCACAGGTCACTGGTTTCAAAGGGCTCATTAGTGCTGGTTTTGCTCCACTGTATGGAAAAAAAAAAGGAGTTTGTTACCTAGTGAGATCCAGCATTCTGTTTGAAAATCACAGAAGACCAAGTTAAATTTTTTAGGGCTACTGAACAACTGTCAGGCAAATTTGAACATAAGTGATTTTTCTGACATGTGCTGTAGTCTGGTTTCAGTCACCATCCTCGTGTCATATACCTGCACAGGATAAAGGGACCCTTGGTCATGGTAATGCCAGAGGCTGCAGAAATCATAGTTCTCTGTTTTGGTCCTAACACTCTGGTTCTGCACCAGCAGGACAGCACATGGAGCACTGGAGTCTTGCTTAGATTTCGTTTTGGGTCTGCCTATTTGGTGTGTGCATCTATCTGGAACTTGATATAGGTCTGGATAAAATTTGTGATAGCTTCAGTGCATTTATTGCTCTGAATAAGCTGTATATTCAGAGCAGTAAATAAGTTCTTGCTGTATAAGCTCTTTGTTTTCATTGTACTGCTGTAATAAGAGGTCTTGAGCAACATCAGTGGTAGAAATATTTCTTAGACGCTTTTATAATCAGAAATGTACAAAGTGTATCAGGATAGCTGTTTCAGCCTAGATGTGTAGTTGAAGCACAGCCTGTAGCAAGGTATTGTGCCACATGTAGCTTAGGCAAGATGATGGTGTGAAACAAGTTATGTCAGTGAATTGTCTTATGAGGGATTTTAAGTATGAAAAGCTGGTACAAAGTAACACCGTGTCCAACACTACTACAGTTACAGAAGGTTCCTTAGTGGTAAGGAAGCATCACTGCAGTGGCCTGAGTAACATAACATTTTTAGAGACTACCGTTGCACCCTGACACCTCTTTGTTGGGAAAGAGGTGTAGAAGAGTTTAATAGTAGACTTCTGAGTGCTGCCTTTTAAGCTCTCAGCCTGTAGACCAGATCCAGTTTTCCAAAATCAGTCAGTCATTCTATGGGCTGTCCTTCCTAGGGATCCTTCAGCTGTGAATAGGGATGAGAAATAGAGCTGCATAAGTTCTTCTGGCAAAATGCTGCTTCTTTCTTTCTTTCCCACATTTCTTAACTTAGTTGTGCATCATAGTTGGAAATGCATCTACTGTAAAATCAAGATTCTAGAAAATCCCATCTTGTGAAGGTTGTGCGTAATCTCTTTGTGCTGCTTTACATGACTGTGGTCTACCTACCCTGTTTTAAAAACATCTACAACTCCAGTGCCTCACTGTTGGAGAAATGGTATAGCAGATGAAAAATACTGTACTTGAGCAGGGATTAATTGTCAAAACCAACATCTAGCAGTATAGTATAAAATATGCTCAGTAGGATTTTTTATATATGTCTATGTATTTGTACACATACAGAGTCTTAACAATCAGATGGTACCTTTGCAAGATGATAATGCTACCCAGATTTTCCAGGAACACTGCCATGAAGACCTAGGGTACATAATTATTTAACATGTATATTTTTTACCTTGTCTTAAGATGTCTTTGTGCAAACATCAGATTCTAACACTGAAACTTCAAACAGATCTCACTCTATAAACACTTGAAGTACTAGCCTATATTTAGTCCTTATTAAAATTGAGAAGTATGCTGTTGTGTGAGTAATTCTTTGACATTACTGGGAAGACTTGTAGTGTAATAGGATAAGGACAGAAATGTGAAGCTAACCCCAGCTCACACTTTTACTAGTTACTTGCTGTTCAACCAATGCTCAGGCCAGGACAAGCTTCCATTAAAAGTGAGGTTTTGAGCTGTGGTGTTCTGAGGGTGCTGTACTACGTGAGAATCCAGCATTGCCCCAGATATTCTTGCCTCAGGATGTGTAACCTGTGCCACCTTTATGTACAAATTGGACTTAAGTGGCTGTAGAAGCTCATTTGAAGCACCCTGTAAAGTAATTAGGGGGAGCATGGGATAAAATAGTTTGGAAAAGTGTTGGCTAGGTTGTAGGATCAGGCTTCTTTAACAGACTTTACTCTTTAAGGACAAATGGGTGGGTTGAGATAATTTACCAAAAATTGTTGACATAGAGTTACACATCCAGATGTGATAGGAATTAGCTAAGGTTACTTCTTGGAAATTGCACAGGACAGGAATGATTTTGGGGTCACATGTCCACAAAAAATGTTTAAGTATGGAACTGGCTATTGTCACTGTAGAGCTATATCCAGAACATGAGGTGGGTTGGAGGAATGTGTCAAGGGATTTTTTTATTGCTTCATGGGGGGGGAAATCTCTGTAGGAAATTGTCACTTGCTGTCTTAGTTACCCTTACTGCTGAGGATTAACTCTTGTAGGGAAGAAAAGCTGGTGGGTTTTCAGAAGAATTGTCCTGTGCACATGTATTGGCCTTCCATCTCACCCACCTCCCCATGAGGGACTTAAATGATAGAGTTCTGGGGTGTGATGGGGATTGTAATGGTTAAGTTGAGTAGAGGGGTGAAATGTTTCTATCTACAAGTAATTTGGGCAGCTGTAGTTTTAAGTACTTAAGAGGTTGCTTTTTTTTTTTTTTTTCCTTGAAACCAAAGGTAGGAATTAAGATTTTCCATACTTGTAAGGAAGAAGGGGAAACAAACTCGGGTGATAAAGTGCTTTTGCATAAAGATATATTTGTAATGTCCGTACTGAAGTTTGCTTTTGCTACTTGTGTAAACTTTGCATTATCCAATGTAAGGGTAGCAATAATGTCATGAGAGGGCAGGCTTTTGGAGTAACTCTCTTTAATAAAATTTTCAATAGTTCCAGATTATTTTTATTGCTTTAAATTTTTAAACATTTCATTTTTCTTTGAACAGCAATAAATACTACAGATCTGAAACCTGAAAAGTTAAGGTATAAACAGAGAACTTCATTGAAGTTTGTTAAGAAGTATTATGTATGTCTGTTCTTAGGGATTTGCCCAGTGTAAGAACATTTCCAGTCTTTGCTTGAACTACTTTGTACATATGGAAACAGTTTTAGATTTCATTAAGGTGCTGGCATTGCACTGAGGACACAAAGTCAAAGGAAGTCATCTGAGATCTTGGGAGTGTTTCTTCCTGTTGTGCTGGTAATGGTCATTCAAATCAAAGGGATGATTGGAATTTGGAGTGCCTCTCATGCTAAAAGTCTCTCTTCCACTCTTTTTTTCCTCCCAGAGGAATCTCTGTAGTGCAAATAACACTCCTTCAAAACTTGTGTTGAGTTTTTGATTGCTTGTGTTGTATCTTAGTTGAAGGTTGATGGTGATTTGGATGTGGTTCTAGTACAGTATTTTAAAGCCTACTGTAATACAGTATTGCACAACTAAATGATGGTACTACACACATTTCTGCTGAAACTTAGTCTCAAAAATGCTGGGGTTTTGGCTCAGTTGTTAAATGGAGCATAGCAGGAAAAAATTGAGATTACAGGAATGCAGTAACTAATGGAATGTGATTTGATTTTTGTTTTGTTTTTTAAATACAGGAGCTGCCATGCATGTAGTGCTACACCTTCTCGTACAAATTGGACATAACGCATTTAGACGTGTCTAAAATTGTTTTGGATAGGCGTCTGTTTTAGTATTCCACCTGTTACTTGTAGGCATTTAGAATTTATAGGCCTTGTTGTATCTGTACTGGTTTTGTGCATGTTAATAGCAAACCTCTGAAGATTTCAGGGAGTAAATAAATGCAGAAGAAGCCCTTTGTGAGGAAGAGGTGATGATCTGAACCCAACTTGTGAAGAACTGGGTAGGAGTCGAGAACACTCTCAGCAGTTGCTAGCATAAGGATAATGACAGCATTATTTAGGAAAGTCGATGCTTTTTAGAAGTCTTTTTTATTAAAACCACTGTAAATTAGGGTGGTGTTATACTTTTTAACCTGGTTACATTAATATCCTTTAAATGCAAGTAAGTAAATTGATCAAGTTTACAAAACATGCCAAAGTAGCTATGGAGCAAAGTTAATTTGGTCATTCATTGGTATTTTAAAGGCTGCCCTGTTCTGACATGCTGTCAGAAAGCAGCATCTCAGTTCATGATCATGTAATTTCAGGCTGTCCAAGAGACAGTTTAAATGACTGCTGTCATGTTAGATACTGTGCTGGAAATAGTTATAGCTATTAGTGCAGAACTGCCATTTAAATAGCTGCTCTTGAAAGAAAAGAAGCTCTTGCTTATGCAGTGGGACTGTTGTTGCATAGCAACTACTGTGCTGAAAGCTTAAAATCAGATGCTCCCTTGCAGTTCACTGTGCCCTGATAATGCTTAATTTATCTGGGCCTGGCACTACCTTTATCACAGTAGTGGATGTCTTTCATTAGTGTACTCGGTAATGTCTGTCACGTACACTTTTCTTTTTTTCCCCAAGCTTAGAACTGTGTGGTATTGTGAGGTTTTTAGCCCTGTTTCTTGAAGGCTGAGGCCTCAATGTGACTAATCATATTGAACCAAATTTTTGAGAGTCAGAGTTAAAGCATCATGGTCTGGTAGAATGAAAGGAAGCCTGTCAACCCTCCTATGGACAGGCAGGCCTCTATTGTGCTGAGGGGTGGCTGTTGGTTGGCAAGTGAACGGGGATGAACGTTTGGCTAGCTGGCATGTCTGTTGCTCCTAACTAATGGTAGCAAAGGATGCTACAGGTGGATGATGTGGGTACTTGAGAGTACTATGGGCAGACTGGGAAATAGAGAAGGAAACCAGTTCTAGTGAGAAACAAATGTTTGTTTGCTTAGTTACTGCATTTGGTAGTTGAACTGTCTTATGAAGAAAGACCTGAAGGAAACTTAAGAAGATACAGAGAGTCCTGACCTATATAAGTTGCTTTGAAATATGCTTTGTATGAAAACAACATTTTTCCACCCCTTAAAGCATTCTGATACATACTGAAGTGTATGTTCTCATGCCTGTACTTGATCCTGAGAATGCCACTATAATTTATCATCATTTTCAGTGAGCATGTTCATGTATTTGCCTGTGTACAGGGCTTGACTTCAAATGTGCTGTGCTCGAATTTAGACTTTAGTGTAAAATTTGCTTATGAAACAGCCGTGTTCAGAGATGCTGAAGAATCTGCTTCAGTAGTTGTTAAATAAATACCTACCTCAGCCAGGGCTTTGAATTGTTTGTGATGCCATGTACTACTTAAAAAGTGGGTAAATAACAGCATAGAATCAGTATTTAATACTGTGAGGCTTTGAAAATAGACCTTATTTTCTGTGTTGATAATTTAGGACTATCTAGATGCCATTTTGAGATGGAACATTTACTAGCACAGATCTTTGTAAAGCATTCTGTTGTGTTAACCTTGCAGTAACACATATAGTAACACAGACACACTGCATCTCCTGCTTTGGTTTAATATAGTAGTGATATAATCCAGGCCTCTTCCTCCTGCTTCAGTAGTTCTGGATATACCAGACCAAAGTAGTCTAGACTGATTTTAACTACAGGAAACCTTATTTTGTTGGCATTTTATATATAGTATTTTCTTGGATCTGTTATGCAGTTCTTTTCCTGAAGAACAGATTCTGAGTTCTGGATAGATATTAAGATGTAGTAGGTTGTTACTGCGTAGGGTTACATTAAATATGGTAGGATTTTAAACTGAGATGATATGTTGGGTAAATTTATTATGTTCTCCTCTTTTATAATCTATTATGTTAGGATTCTTCTGCGTTCATTATGAAATTGTGAATGGTATTTATTGGACTTTATCTAGATTTAGATTAAAATGAATTAAATTTTCAATTTATTTTAACAGTTCTTTTAATTAAAGAAAATGTTTCTGTACTGACTGTATAAAATCGTCCTCTGTATTTAACTGAATGGATTTATTTCTGATTGCTCTTTTGGTCAGAATCTTACAATAAATAGCTATTGTTCCTTCATACTTCGACAATTTACAAACAGAAGGAGTTATTAACCATTTTCTACTTTTTTGATTCCAAGTCATTTTACTAAGCTCCAGTGCATTAATCATTAGATAGAAATAGTTGAAAAATGCAAAAGAGGTTGTTGTACTGCGTCAGATTTTTCAGCACTTTGTCAAATACCAGTTCCAATACTTAATCAGGGACTTCCATCACTGAATATTTATTCAAGCTATTAAAATAACTTCACTTATAATAAATCTTAGCCCAGTTACAGGTTGCCATCATTTTATACTTTGCATTTTTCTTTAAATGAAGTGCAAATTAAAATAAATATCAGTTATTAATGACTATGTGAGAGACTGGAAAGTTTATCCAAGTGGAGCTGGATTCTGTAATTCTTATTAAGTAGCTCTTGTGTGAGTCATCTGAAATGCTCTTCTGTAAGTGTTGCAGGAACTTGCCCATGATAATTGGTGTTTTTCTTGTATTAAAGCATCTTTTTATATCTTTGTATGTGAAATTTGCCTTGTGCTTCTGGAAGTTCAGATGACTTCCATCTTCTTAATGAACTGTAAATTGTTAGTTGCCTTTTCAAAGGGGATCTTTATTCCCACCCCCTGTTTTTACTTCATTACTTACTCCAATTAATTGCTGTTAGTTCACAGAGGTGTTTTTTTTCTTGGGTATTATAAAAGGTCCATGAGGTTAGGAAGTAACATAGTGAAGAGCAGCAGTATTTTTTTTGGTTCTGTATTCATTCCAGGACACCTAAAGGAGATGGTTAAATGTAGGGATTTGTCAAACACCAGTTTGCCTAAAACACCTAGATTTTAGGCTTGATAAATATGCAGGTTTTCTTTACAGAAGGAATTCCAACCAAAAGATGTTGTTTCTTTCATATGAAGTAACTCAATACATGCGCAGTGTATCTGACATGTACAGTGAGTACAGCTTATGATTGTTAGTGTTCATGATGTTTAATTTTGAGTTAAATTAACCAGAAAACTGGTATAGGACCACCAGGAGCCTGAATCTTCCTTGTTGGATTTGCTGTGATAACTTACCACTTTTGACCTCTCTGAAGTTATATCCGGAGTTGGAGCAACTATGATAATGTTTATGTGAACACACATCATGGTCTCGCTGCTGTAGCTGTCATTGTCTAAGGGCATGAGTGAGAAGTCTGTAGGTAGAGGTAGCATATTGTACTGGTCCAGCTAATACAGTTACAATAGATGTGCTTTGAGGTGCATAAGCCCCTTGTGAGGTCTGTAAAAGAAGCAGTAAAATTGAAAGTGGTAGAGCAGATTTGAATAATTGCTCCCAAGTTTCAGTAGAGGCTGATCAAAAAGACCATCTGGAAGAAGATATGGTATTTGGAGCAGGGGAGGATGCTAATGAGAAGTAATAATGCTTTTCTCCTGTGGGGAGCAGAAGACACTGTAAAATGCATGTTCGCCATGTGGGCTTCCAAAAGGAGATGTTATAGTGTACCATAAACCCAAAATAAAAGTTTGATAGCTTTTTTAGTGTTGTATACACATGACAGCTGAGATGCTTTATAATTCCCTCTTAAGGATCTGCTCTGAAGTTAGTCTTTGAATAGCAGTGTCTTAAGACATACTAGTGATGTGTTCTCCAAATAAGAAAATGTGCCCTTGGTGTCAGAGTTCATATAGGGATTTACTTTTGCCTTTCTGTCTGTCCCAGAGGCATCTGGTACAGTGGATGAAGCATTCCGGAGGGTTCAGAAGTCTTGATCTTCTACTGGGAGGACTATATATTGTAACTGTGGTGATGTGTTTCCAGGTGGTGTTAGCGGGGGAAAATCTGTGTCTGTTCAGCAGATAGTCTGTGGCGAGTTGACTTCTCATTTCAGTGGAGTTGGTGGTGAGGAAGTTGTTTAGAAATTAGGTGGGATGGTTTTAGAGAAATGTCTTTAAAATAATACTTCTAATCAGTGATACCTGGTAGCATAAATATGTTTACTTTTTTTGTAGTAAAGCTACCTTCTGTGGCTTGGTTTAGAAGTTCAAAGGGAATCTCTTAAATTTTATCTAAAGCCATGTTACCTGTGTGTTTGTTACAGTAATTTAGCTAATGACTTCACCAAATGCTTCTATTTGTGGTTTAGGTAATCTTCAGTCTGCTTTGCTACTGAACATCTGAAGGAAGTAATCATGAATCAGCTGTTACCTTTCCCCTCTTTCTTGTTGATGCTTACAGATGGAAAAACACATGGGTGTTATGCAGAAGACTTGATTTAAATGAACATAACATGAACATGAACATCCCTAAAGACATCCCCGTCTTCAGGCATCTTTTTTCTTCTTACCATAATTTTGACTAAAAGGAGGCAAGGGGCCTCATATTGTGGTTGATCTGTGTTTAAACAATATGTAGATAGTGTCTGCAGACAGTGTTCATGTTCTCTAATGAGGCTGGAATGCCAGAGCTATTGTGGGAACTAGAAACAGCATCAGTTATTTGAAAAACTTTCTTTTTGGCTAACCTTTATAGTTGTATGGATAATGTTCCTAGTTGTAGAGAAAATATGTGATCTTCCAGGAGTATGTTAACACTCTTTAAAGCAGTATTTTGATTATGGCAATTTACTCTTTACATGTAATTAAATGTTCTGTAATTGTTCTGTGGAACATGATGAAAAGCTATAGCTTTTCTTAATTTTTATAGTTTTTGGAAGGTTTAAGAGTTAGATGGACAAGTTTGTATGTCCCTTAACTAGTGATCAACTTCTCATTTTATTTCTGAGGCTTCATTTACACTGTAGTTTGCTGCCAAAGAGTCCCATTGATACTCAGATGTTCCCATAAAATCCAATTGTTCCAAGTCACCTGACAGTGTTAAACATTAATACTGATGTCATATCTAAATATATTTTAGTCAGATGTTTGGATATAAGGAGGAAATTCTTTCCTGTTAGGGTGGTGAGGCACTGGAATAGGTTGCCCAGGGAAGTTGCTCCATCCCTGGCAGTGTTCAAGACCAGGTTGGACGAGGCCTTGGGTGATATGATTTAGCGTGAGGTGTCCCTGCCCATGGCAGGGGGGTTGGAACTAGATGATCTTAAGGTCCTTTCCAACCCTAACTATTCTATGATTCTATGGTCCAACTACTCTTCCAGTCCCTGTGGTAGTATCATTAAAAAAACAAACCCCCAAGATGTGTGCTGTGGTCTCCCAGGGAGCTATATATCTTTGTTCTCTATTTAAGATGAAAATAGGGATGAAAATAGGTTCAATTCCCTTAGCAAAGACTTAAGTTTTTTATAAAATGCCACTTGATTTTGATCCTCTGTGAATAATAATAACCTGGCTTAATCACAGAAAATGTGTTGTAAATTGTTTATATATAGTTATTTGGAAGTGTGTTTGCAGTATGGTTAGGGATCATGTCTAAAATTGTGAAATGGAGACAAATCACCTAATGAATCACAAGTAGAAATTAGGCTGGAGCTGATTAGATCCATTGCATCTGTGAAAGCAACTTGTATATTTGGCAGACTGTCACAAATGCATTTATTGAAAGAGACGGTATTGCTTTACAGTAACGTATTTTCAAGTTGTACACAGTTTAAGTGAGGATTTCTTCTAGCTGCCTTTTCTCTCAGGACAGATGTGTTAGCTCATCAGAAATGTCTTCATAAAGGGCAGATTTCTAGTATTTGTGTTTAGATATCTGTATAAATTTGTTGAGTTAAACGGAATCCTGAGGCTCAGGACTATCCCTGCTCATAACCTACTCTGGTATGTCATGTTGGCTGTGGCCTCTTAGCTTGAATCAAGTCCAGAATGGTGCAGGCAGGTGGTAGAACATAGATGTATTTTGCCAGTCTTTCTTTTCTGCTCTGTTTCCTCTTATTTTGATCATATCCACAGAGTTAAATGTTCAAACTCTGTCTTTTAAATAAATGCAGATGGACAATATGCTTTGAAGGAACTTCTTAAAATGCTAAACATTTATTTAACACCACATACATGCTTATTTCTAGGAGAAGGAGCTACAGCTGAAGTTTCCTCATCTTTTGTGATTCTGTCTATATGTGCTCTAGTAGTACTGGTAACATTGCTTGCAAACTGTGCTTCCTGCTGTAAAGACCCTGAGATCGATTTCAAGGTAAGCATCTGAAGTTACAAATGTATATACAAGTGGCATTCTGATATCCAGAATACTTCCTTGATGATTTGTGATAATGCACTGCAGTTAGTGACACTTAAGTGTCTCTGTACATTCTCTCTTCTGAAATAGCCAGCAACTGTATGTCTACATGCTGCAGAGTATTGCTGCAACTATTTATTTTCAGTACTTGGACCATGCTGCAGTAAGGAACTTTAATGTCTGTTCAGAGTCATTACGAGCCCTCAGGATCAGCAGTGAAAGTATACCCTTGTGACAATTTAGCTGTGAAGAACCTTGTTGTTCTGTGTATTCTTTTGTCTGTTTTAGTCTGCTGGCAGGGTTTAAGACATTCCTTTTGGGTAAGAATAGCAAAGATACATATCCACTGTAGAAAAACCCTTGAGAAATTATCATCGAGAAGCAGTTACTTTTGGAACATCGGTTGTTGGTGTTCCTAAAATTGAGTTTTGCTCTCATTTCTAAATGGAAAAGATTCGGCCTGGGTTGTGGATGTTAATTCCTTTGAAGCCAGTGATAGTATGTAAAGTGAAAAACAACCCCCCCCAGAAAATCCCCCAAAAACCCCCAAATGCACCAACCTGCCAAACCCTCTCCCCCCAACAAACCCTAACAAAGCAACAAGCCACCTGTTTTTATTGAAAGCAGTACTTGATACTTTAACCTCTTCTAATCAGTAATGAGTTGAAACTAAGGATTAGAAAACAAAATCTGTTACTGTCCTTGAAAAATAGCTAAGCCTCCTTCCCATTGCTCATTCAAACTGAAATAAATGTATTAGTACTAATTTTAAGACAAAGATCAGCTTGTTTACTGAGATTTCTTTTTTCAGGAATTTGAAGATAACTTTGATGATGAAATAGATTTTACACCTCCAGCAGAAGATACTCCATCTGTTCAGTCTCCAGCAGAAGTGTTTACTCTTTCAGTTCCCAATATTGCTTTACCAACTCCCTCCCAGTTTCCATCTCGCTCAGGTAAAACACTTTTTTAATGAAAAACAAAAGTGGATAATTTCAATGTCAAAAATGGAGAGTGGATGATTGTTTGACTTTACTGTAACAAATTGTTACGTACATGTAGATAGAGTTATATTTTGTAGGGTACAGGATAAAATGTGAAGTATTACTTCAAAAATCTTAATTTACAGCAGGCTGCCATGTAAGTTAGTTTAAGAGAATGAAACTAGCTTAAATAAACCTCTCTGGAGTACTTTCAATATGCCTGTGTATACATAAAGGGTTTGAAGTAGTCTAGGATGTTGGTGACTTTTGCTCTTCAGTGGTTTTCTTCATGGCTAAGTTGTCATTGGATTTTAGTAATTAGCCTCAAGTGGAAACAAGAGTGAATCTCCTACTTTACTGCAGTGCTACGGTTTCAGCTGCATTGCTTTCTTAATGCCATTGTAGACTTTTCATGCTGTGAATGTGCTGTTGTTAAGAGAGAGCACTAGATTTCTTTTCTCTATGTGGAAGGTTTCTTGGAATGTATTTTTTAAAATACAGGTTTTGTAAGAGAAAAAAAGCATCTTAAATATTACAAGTACAACTTAGCATAAAGTAGCCATTCTCATATTATACTACTTCACATTTTTACATACATTGCTTGTGTTGCTTAATTATAAGATGTTCAGGGAAGCTTCTATTAAAATTTCTGTACCTACAGATTCCAGGAAACTGCCAGTGTGCCTTTAATACACAAAACTTTTACTCCTCAGTGTTTTCATGAGTGAGGGAAAATCCTCTGTGAAGAAATTAATGTCAGCCCTTCTACATTGCCATAATTGTTAAAGCTATACTTTCTGTCAAAGTTATTTTGCCAGAAATAAGGCAGCGTACTTGAGTAAGGTACTCTGGTGAAAATATAGCTGTACTGATACAGCTCCTAAGCCTACTCCATGCTTAGGAGCACGTTGACAATGCTCCTTATGTATTATACAGCTATAGCTGTTCCAGTAAAATGATACTGGTGTAAATGTAGTTTGTGGACATAAAAATGTGGGCTAGAATTCTCAGTTAGTCAAGTAGTAGTGATAAAAAGTTGTTGTGTTCATCTGTTTATTAATGTTCCTAACCAATTAGGCAGCAGAGGGATAAACAATGCTGAATCTCCTCTATTTACATAGAGTCTGCTGATGTTACTGTCCATCCTCTGTCAAGATCTGGGTCTTGTTTTCTGTCCTTTCCCTCTCTGGGCTCTTTATGTGAAGTATTTTTAGTTGGAAAATGTCCTCCTTCCAGATGGGAGCTATAAGTAGGGCAGTTGGGCTGAAAAATAAAGCCGTCAAACCCCTTCTCTTAAAATGGTAACTCTCTATGTAACTATAAATGTTAAGATGTACAAGCAGTGAATGTTGTCTTGGTTTTTGTGCTTTTATTTGCATAGGAAGCTTCAGGTTATTTGCCTTATCTAACTACAGGGTATGATACATTTTTGTATTGGAATTAGAACTCAGCCTTTTTTGCTTTCTTACTGAATATGTTAAAAACCAAGAAGTTTACATTTTGTAAGGAGAATCACTGTTTTTGTAGGGGGTATACTCTAGTATGGTTTAGAAGCTGCAGTTGATAGAAGTTTCACTTCAATGCTGTAGTCACATTACCTTCGTACTTCATGTATGTCTAACTAGGTTTTGTTGTTTGGTCTGAATGTAGTCCTGTCATTGGGAATAAATATTGTAGGAGCTTGCACTATTTCCTCAACAGTTGGTAACTTTGGCCATCTGAGTGGTTTGATACATGTTGCATTTGTTCCATTGTGTGTGACAGATGGATCAAAGCCTCAAGTTGCACGTCAGAGTCTAAACTATATCCAGGAAATTGGAAATGGCTGGTTTGGAAAGGTGAGAAGTTCTCTTTTAATATTGTACTGCAATTTGAATCTTATTCCTAATGGGTAAGGTGACTGTATTTCCTTTATAATGGTACTCTAATAAAAAAAGAAGGTAATAACATAAGAAAAACTGAAACTGGATATTTCCTTGCATGAACTTTTTAGGTTTAATCATAGCACTGATCAGTGCTTCTTTAATTTGCACATAGTTTCTGTCTACAGTTACTTCCTAGGTAGACACTTCCTTCTGTGGGTTTGAATTAATACATTCCTGTTATTAACAATTCTTTCAAGGAAAAAAATCCTAAGTAAATAAGTGGTCTTCACTAGAAAACATGTTTTCTCGAAGTTTGTGTAGATCAGTTGTTAAGATTTATTAAATATGCATGTGAATTGGCAAAGCTCTGCAGGTATTGACAATGAAAGATCTTTCTTGCAGCATGTTTTTAGCTCTTGTTTCTCTTGCAGGGAAACTCCTTTTTTTTTTTTTTCTTTTCCTTTTGGCTAAGGACACAATGATTCAGTGATTATGTTGATCTTTTTCAGGTTCTGCTTGGAGAGATCTACACAGGCACTAGTGTAGCAAGGGTAATAGTGAAGGAGTTGAAGGCAAGTGCAGGTCCAAAGGAGCAAGAACAGTTTATAAGAAATGGAGAACCATACTAGTAAGTAATGATTCACAGCTTGGTTAACTTACACACTTCATACTACTGCATGTGGCTTAGGGACGTTTCCTTTCAGTGATACTGTCTCTGCTGCCCTCCCTTGTGATGGAGATGCTTGTCTTTAAAAAGTGGAAAACAGTCTATCCAAAGTGAGCAAAAGTTGAGTTTGCTTAGAAATAAAAATAAGGTCTTTGCTTAAATGCGTTTGGTAGTTATTGCTCATGACTGAAAAATGCACTTGGTTTAGTTTATCAGATTTTCTTCTACAGCTGTTTGGAACAAACTCCCAGTGCTGCAGACTAGCCTTATGCCCAGTTACTTGCCTCTGGGAATTGAGGTTTAACATCTGTACTTGGCTTTCCTGTTAGAAGCAGGGGAACTGGCAAGGCTTTGTCTGTTGTCAAATACACATTATTTTCTTCACAGTTCCCTTTTTGAAAAAATTAATTGATAAAAACTACTTTGGCTCAGGCAGCTTGCCAGGAGGCTTGTGCATCAAAAACCCTGCCTGAATTACAGTCCAGGAGAAGCCTACAATTGAGAAAGCAATTGATCTGACTGGAAGTTCCAATGAAGAGGATTGTTTGGTGTTCTTTCTGTTGTATTATGCTTGGAGGATACTCATTCATAGGGGTTGAATTTTTGTATACTAGAAAGGAATTTTGTGTATGAGAGGGAATGTAATTTCTCTTGATAGCGAGAATTCTCTGAAGGGCTAACTGCCACAAGTTAATGGCTTTTGTAGATGACTGGAAAAGAGAGGCCTGTTGGAGTCCACTAGACATACATCACAATGTGGTTTACCTTGCCTGAATATGCTACAAGTGAATGGTCACAGAGAGCTTTCTATTCTTAATGCTTTTTAATGTCCTAATTATATTTGCATTTAGGCTTAAATTGTTGGCAGTTGTCAGAAGAAAAAGATCTCATTCCATCTGCTGTATTGACACAAGTGTTTTTAAGCAATTCTGAAGTAGTAACTGATCTGGCTGGGAATTAAGCTGGCTAAAAAAATGTTTAGCATTTAGCCAGATTGGTTCCTTGCTGTAGTCCACAAACCAGTTGTGTATGCTTATTTTTAGTATAAGGGTGGATGGGTGTGACTTTCTTGTGGCAGTGCTGGCTATTGTAGTTTTGAGATCCTCAGAGTTTCATCTGCTCAGTGATACTCTGCAGTAGTACAAAGGAGATACAAAGGTGCAAAATGGAATCTGTGGCTTTGGATACTTGCTCAATCTGTTTGTGCCGCCCCCACCTGATGTTGTGTGTTGAAAGTTCTGTTAGGGATTTCAGTGTATTGTATTGCAAATAACATATACTTGATCTTTCTGGCTTTAACTGCATTTTTTTCATTCCAGCATTCTTCAGCATCCAAATGTTCTCCAGTGTATTGGGCAATGTGTGGAAGCCATTCCTTATCTCCTAGTTTTTGAGTTCTGTGACTTGGTAAGTGCACTTACACAAAAGGCTTTCCATCGATGCAAATTGTTTGTAGTTTATTTACTGCCCTTTGCTCATGAAATTATTTTCTTTCTGGGAAGTTTTTTGGAATAGCCAGAGTTTCAGAAGACTTTTTCTGGTTTAGAGACAGACCGCAGTTGTAGTTCTTTGTTTATATTCTTTGCAGATGATCATGTAAATTCTAGGTGCTGTGGAATGTTCTGAAGAGGGAAATAGCTGTTCTGTCTTTGATAATGGTTTTACTAGTCTCTTTCAGTCTGCCTACGTCATGTAACAGGGAGCTTGGAGGGGAAAAGAGGTCATGGAAGGAAGCTTTTCATTGCAGTCCAGTATCACATGCACATGCCTGCATTACATCCTAAGTTCTGTTTGCTGTCTGTGCAACCTTAATGTGCTTTTATTACCATTTCTATGAAAATGCTAATTGAGGAAAATTGACACAAGAATTTCCTCTCTTCTGCCTCCCTTCCAGAGTGCTCAAGTGTTACCCATGCTGTGCAGTTTTGGGATAAAATGCAATACTAGGCTTACTTCAGAATCAGTAATGTGTATTTTAATAGCTAGAATTTTCAGTATTATCCTAGTCTCTTCCTGAGCCCTTCTGTTACTGCATTGTTCTTTTCCCTACTTATTTATCCTTCTTTTTCCTTTCCCTTCCCAAGCACTGCCTTATGCTTCCTGAACACCAAAAAGTATGGTGAAGGGTGTTCTTACCGCTTTCTTCTCTGCTGTTAGCACCACAAAGGCCACTGAAGATGGGCAGGGTAGCTGAACAAAAAAACTTGCTCAGTCACTGCATTCCTGGGCATGTGTTGGAATTTACGTGGATGTTGTAAGAAAGGGGGTGGTACACATCTAGAAAAACTTTGAACTTTGCCCAGTATACACAGTCTTCAGAGACTAAAATTTAGATATGGTGCTGGATCCATGATCTGGAAAGGTATAAATTGCTTTATTTTAGCATGACACATTATTAAAACTCAGACTCAAGGTGGCTGTCTAAACATTGGCTCAGTAGCTGCTTTTAAAGTTTGTGATCTAGGTATCATTTAAAGCAGAATTCTTTGGAACGTGCCAAGACAGAAATGTACTCAGAAGTACATTTATGTTGCTAAGAAATAAGTCTTTGAGAAGTAAGATAGTTTACATTCATAAAATTCAGCAAGCACCCTTTTTTACCAGCCTCTCTGCTGTAGAATTCTCCTTTAAACTCAGGTGCACAAATATGGCACCAAAGTTCTTGTTGCATCAGTTGCCTCAAGCGATATAAGTGAGTCAATGTGAACGTTTGAGTTTTCTTGAGAAACATCAGTTAATCTGTGACCTTAAATAACCGTATTTTTCATTACTGCTCTTTTGCTCAAATTTACTAGCTGTGCTGAATTAATGTGGCAGAAGTGCTAATAAAAATCATTCTAAATGGAAGAAACACTTGAACTTCAGTGACTGATCAAAGTAAAATGCTCCAGTTTTGTTAAGAGTTAAAAAGTAGGTGCCTAAGGTTAACCAGATAATGTTGGTTTTTTTTTTACTGACCATTTGTTTAAGCCTCCTACTCAAATTGGAGATTCTTTAAAAGGACTCTTGAAAATGAATTGCATTTTATAGTCTAACACATACACATCTAAATTAGATTTAAATGCAGGCATGGTTTTGAATAGTTATGCCATTTAATCCAACTTTGGATTTGAAGACAGAGTAACTTTTAAAGATTGCCCTACTTAAAGTATACAGAAAAAAATAATATCCTTGTTTGATGCCTGATGATTAATGCCAGAAATTGTCATGATC
This sequence comes from Pezoporus occidentalis, assembly GCF_034315485.1. NCBI lineage: Eukaryota > Metazoa > Chordata > Aves > Psittaciformes > Psittacidae > Pezoporus > Pezoporus occidentalis. The sequence goes on along the minus strand of NW_026913082.1, from coordinate 1,936,235 downwards.
TTGCAGAGTAATCTGGAAAGGATTTTACTTAAGGGGATAAAATAGATTTTCACTTTAACTGCAGGCGGTAAGCTTGACAGCCGAAGTGGTAGTTTTATAAATTTGAATGTAGTTAGGTAATTTCTTTGGAATGGAAAATAAATGTCTCTGCTGATTTCTATTCCAAGTGAGCTAAAACTTGTTTTTAAGAAATTATATATTACAGTGAGTTAAACATGACTTTCATTCTGAAAGTCTGGCTCACTTAAGAGTTCTTACTTGGTGGAACTGACTATCTCCTAGACATCATAGGATTTTACTCACTGTGCACACAAATATGCAGGGGCTAGGCAGACAAAACAGTTCTCATTTGAAGAGTTTTGTGCAGAGATTGAGACAGTGCAGTAAGTTAGCTCAGTATTGCTCTGTGTCACTAAATCCTTGTTGTAGTCCCAGGGCCTAGTAGGTAGCGCTGTTGGAGTGGGGGGAGAGAAGAGGCTTGAAGAAGGGAAAAAATTTGAGGGAAGCCAGACAGCACCATTTGTTTGGGGTTTTTTTAGTAGACAGGTTTTTAGTGGAGTGTCAATGCCCTGATATTCTAGAAGCTGCTTTTTATCACTGTGGCTGGGTTGGTGGTTAGTTGGGTGCTTTAGGCTGTGAGTAAGTGATCTTGAAAGCTGAGTGCTGCTTTTGTGCTTTCATTTTTTCTGAAATGGGGCAAATCAGAGGGTACGAAGGTGCTTCCAAAATACACAAGAGTCTAAGAAACATGGTCCTGTTTTGTTAGCAGTAGGATAGTGCTATGCTAAAGCTCTTTACCTTGTGTTACTGGTGTTGTATATGTACATACATTTGTTTTAATCCCTTGTACTTATGTGATTAAGAATTTGATGATTAAGAAAAAAGGTGGCAAATCTTAACTGTATTTGATAGGAAATTTAAGTGTCTTCAGATGGCAAGTTCTTTTGAGGCTCTTTTGTCAATGTGGACCTCATTTTGCAAGTTTGGCATATTAAGTAATGAAAAATGTGGCTGTTTTACTGACCAGCACAGTCTAGAGGGCACAGTGTTCATTTCTTCACACTCCTTCAAATTCATAATCACTGGATTTTTAACCCTTTTAGGGCCACTTGACCTTCTGTTGGCTGTTCAGGCAACTCTGTTGGATTATCAGTTCCCAGGTTCCTTGGCACTGAAAGATCTTCATCAGAGGCACTGGAAACTGTTGTGCAGAGATACTAGAGCTAATTGTGACGGTAGCAATGCTGAATGTCATGCAGGCTGACTTGTCATGGCCCTATAAACTACTTAGGCATTTCTGTTACTTGAGATTGGTTGCATATACAGCAGCTGTATTTCCTAACATTTAGCTGATTTTTGTAATGTAATCTCAGTTGATCCATGTTCCTTGCTTGGCAGAGCTTGGCAAGGAGCAAGAGAGGTAGGTTGCAGAGAGAGGATTTAAGCTAATTTTCCTTTGCTGGTGTTAAAATTGTTTAAAAAATTGTAAATATAAAAAGAAACGCTCAGTAAGTTCTTACACATCCCCCTTCCCCGTATTAGTTTGCTCAGTGTGTTGGTGCAGGCTTCTATGAATAGTTAACTGTTCACTGTTAAACACTGCAGAATGATGCCATGTTAAAAATAGTGGTAACTGGCTTATTAACTTTAATTTATTACTTGGCCTTATGTGTCCAGCATTTTGTCAGCACAGCAAATCCTCTAGTGGATTGACATAATTTATGAGGAAAGGAAAGCTGTTCAGATGTGGAAGTAGCATGTGTATTGTGAGGCTGATTTGCCTATCAAATACTTACAGAAACTCTTCAAGTCTTGCAATTCCCTGAGCAGATGAGAAGAGAGGGATGCAGTATTTGCTTGGAATGCCCTGTAGCTTGTGGGTAGTTAGTGAAGCAGTGTTGGAGGGGGGAGGCAGATTGGTGTTTCAGTTGTTGAACTTCAGAGGATTATGTGGTGTGTTATGTGTGACTTGGCAGGTAGCTTTCCAACTGGGTAGCAAGTATTCAGTAGATATGATGTGGTGGCCTCTTTACACTTCTAAAAGCCTATCATCAATACCTACTGGTTTACAGAGTCATATCAACTATTTGTTTGGGTATTCATATGAACCCAATGAGGAATTCGCACAAACAAAATTGCAGAGGAGTGCTGTACATAAATATGCCTCCAGCTAGTGGCTGTTACTGAGAAAAAGCATGTTAAGACTTATAAAGATGGCAGAACTGATCCTGAATAGAACAGAGAAGGATGGGAGGAAAGGCAAATTTTAGTGCTTTGTGGAGTCCTGGGAGAGGAGGGAAGAGGCAAAAGACAGAGAAAGTTGGAGAGAGGAGATTTTCTCAGGCATGATTATTGAAATTTTGATGTGTAGGTGTTGGCACGCTACCAAGTTGGCTTACTGTCTGCCAAGATCCCCATGTCCCTTTCTGCAGAGCTGCTGCCCAGCTGGTCAGTCCCGTTGCAAGGGGATTTTCCTTCCCAGGTGCAAGACTTTGCATTTGTCCTTCCAGTGTTTCTTAAGGTTCCTTTTGGACCCTTCTCCCAGCCTGTCCAGGTGCCTCTGGATGGCAGTCCAGCACTTGAGGGATGGATTCCCCCCCAGTGTGGTATAAGCAATGTCCTTTTAAAGCAATACCACAAAAAAGCCTGGTTTTGTATCTTTAACCTTGATTGTAGCCCTAATTAGAATAGACTGGAAAAAAAAACCCAGTATGTTTCAAGGTGCTGGATTTAATAAAAGTTGTATTTCCTATGAAAATGTGTGCCTACATGAATTATTGAGTAAATAAGGGATGCCACACAGCACTGCTGTTACTAACGTGGTTAAAAATTAAAAAGTAATTCCTTGGTGCATTTCAGGCATCATAGGAACTTAATCCAACTGGGACAAACCTCAAGTAACCAGTTGCTGTATTAATGAATGACAATTTTGGTGAGTTTGGTTTTCTTCAGGCGCTTGCTGCCACCTACAGTCAGTGAAGCTGTATGTTTGGTACTTGCTTGGATTGCTCTGGCTTTGCAGTTGGGAATCTGTGTTATGGACACTGTTTTGTAGTTCTTTGTAACTCTGCTCTAGTAAATCTGCTCTGGCAAGGTAGGAAGGGCTGTGTGTGTTTATATATAATGTTTATACATATATACATGAGCTGGTAGCACATTCAATCTGTAATTGTAGGTCAGAAGAATCTTTCAGGAAACATTTTTAAAAGTGTAATTCTGTAAGATGCAAATACATAAATGTTACCTAATTAGTAGCTAAGGATAAAGAGTGTAATGAAGGCTTCTACAACATTAAAATATTAGAAGTTATGCATACTTTCTCAAATGTGGTATAGCTTCTTGCAGCATAAGTGGGTATGTGTAAAAGGTAGAATAGCTGCTTGAGTGTACTGTAGAATCTGTTAATGCTTTAAAAAAATGAAATGAAGTCATTTTACATAGGAGTAGTGTCGTGTTTGAAGTAGAATGTCTGTCCCTTACTTTGTACATTATTCAATACAAACCAGGTTTGTGACTGTCCAGCCAGTCACCTCAACTGTCACTGCCCTCTTAGATTTTAATGCACCACACAGACGTCTACTGCTTGAACTACTAGAATTGTAAATTGTCATTCCCAGTTAACCATGTTAAGGAAGCATGAAAGGCTTCGGTTCTAGCTCCATAATGTACATGAGCACCAGAGAAGCAGGAAGTTTAGTGTTCTTCAGTCTTTCCTGAACATCAGAGGTTCCCCTTCAGTCTCCTTCCTGGCCCAAGATTTAAGCAGACAATGGACATGGACTGATGCAGCAAGTAGTGATATAATATATTGTGCAGTGTGAATATGAAAATGTCCTCTGAAATAATTTGCAAAACTTATAAGAAGTGTCTGTTTTAAATAACAAAAGATACAGGAGTGCTAGGTTAGAAGTCCAGCTGCAAAAGTAGGAGCAATAATAGCATTAGAAACTTGTTCTCTTCCCTTACTTGGATTCGCTTACTGTAGTTAGTCTTCCTTTTCCTGAGTAGTAGACAATCCTCAGTTATTTTCTCTTTCATAGAATCATAGAATAGTTAGGGTTGGAAAGGACCTTAAGATCATCTAGTTCCAGTCCCCCTGTCATGGGCAGGGACACCTCCCACTAAACCATGCCACCCAAGGCTCTGTCCAACCTGGCCTTGAACACCGCCAGGGATGGAGCATTCACAACTTCCCTGGGCAACCCATTCCTGTGCCTCACCAGCCTAACAGTAAAGAATTTCTTCCTTATATCCAATATCCTTATATTCATGGCTGTTTGTTTTCTGTGGTCTCATTAATTGTGTCTGTTGCTCACCTTTGCCTAGGTTCAGTAAAACTGCTGCCATCCTCTGAATGCTTTGACTGGAGTGGGGTGTACTGCCATGCTTTTTATATCTAAAGCTTTGGTGTATATCTAAAGCTGGCAATGTCTGAAACCCTTTACTCTGGTCTTTCCCTTCCACCCCTGATCAGCTTTGCTGAAAACTCATCTCATTTAAAAGCAGAAGCTCATTAAACTGTTTTTAATGGAAAATGCTATTGTATGTCAGGTTTTATGTGGCAGTCTGATCTAGGATGATAATGATTAGATTAAAAACCCTTAAAAGGACAATACCACTTGCCTTAAATGACTTCTGTAAGAGTCTTTATGGAGACTGGAAACTTGAAGAGATTTTATTAGTAAGCACAAATGTGGTTAATAATGTGATTAGTTGATTCTTTATTAAATACTTTTCAGATTGAACTATCATACAAGGCTGATCAGTATTTTCAATTTCTTTTACAGGGTGACCTAAAAACTTACATCTGCAATGAGGAGGAAAGCATTAAAGGAGAGTCACAAATAATGCTGCTGCAGAGAATGGCATGTGAGATTGCTGCTGGACTTGCTGTAATGCATAAACATAACTTTGTGCATAGGTATGTTTTCCAGATAAATTGCTTTTAGTTACTCTTTTAGTTTAATCTGAAATTCATGTAGATATTTTCATTAAACTCCATGTGTATTGAAGATTGTTTTAACAAACTTCCACCTACCTGACATATCCTAAGTCATGAAGGTGTGATGTTTATGAAGATTCTAATTCTACTGCAGTGGTGTGTTACAGCTCCCACCTGGCTGAAAGCTGATCACCTCCTTTCTAGGTTTGCAGCCTGTGGAACACAACCTGCTGCTAAACTAATCCGGAAGATCTAGTTGTTTAATTCTTGGCCAACTTCTTTGGTTTATTGTGGAGAAAAGGGTGTTATAATTTTGTTAGAATGAATTTTACCTGCTGTGTATTTTTAATAGATTACAGGAATTGAAAACTTTGTTTGGTGAGCTGTTACTGTTGTTAGTAAAAAGAGAAAAAAGAAACACAACCAAATGCTGCCTTTTCTAATGCAGTAAGGAAGAAGATGAATTTAGATGGAAAGTCTCACTGAAGCAGGTGCTCTCTCATGTGAATTACTGTTCATGTAACCTTTTAAGTCTTCAGTAATGGTGGTAGTCACATTTAGAAGAAATCATATGAGAACCATTTTGTTTTAATCGGGGAGAAAAATGCTATATTAAAGTTAATGCAGTCAGTACTGGAAGGATGGCAGGAGTTGTAAAGGCCTGGAAAAAATGTATTCATGGAACTGCTCAGAAAGACATCATTTTTTGTGTGCTATAAATAAAAAGGTGCTAAGGAATTGGAAGACGTCAACCTTAGACTTGTAATGACTAAAATATTTGAGAGTACTTTCTCCCCAGGCACAGCTTACCTGATGAACCCTTGGGTATCATAAGGTGGTTTGCTTTGGTTTTATGTTAGGTCAGTCTGTTCTTTGCTCTAGGAGCAGCACTTGAATCCCCTCTTTCAGCAAATTAGGAACTTGTGCTAGCACTTCTTGCTGCTTAGAGAAAGCAGAGGCCTTGTTCAGGGAGAACTATCAGTCTGAAGTCTTAAAAGGTTCAGATGTAAAACAGCAAAACCCTGAGAAAACCCCAAAGCCTGGACTCTGCTGGGGACAGAGCTATTCTTTTAACTTGTTTAACAATTTCACATGAGTTGAAGGTAGTGCCAGTTGTACCTGTCAAACTGAGTGGTCCCTGTCTCTTGCATTGCAGCAGCATGGCTCTGTAGGTGTTAAATTTAACAGTATACTTTCAGAGAAATGCCATTAAACTTGATAAATAATTATTCTGTGGATCTGCAAGATTCCCACTGTGAATATTTACTTCTAGCAACACTATCCTGATGCTGTCAGAGTAAGCGGTAAGGCTCCAGCATCAGTGATTTTGTTGTTAGTGGTAAATGCAAGCGGCCAAAATTCTATTCTCTCTTCCAGGATATTTATTTCCATAGTGTAAATCAAGTTGGGAAGCTTTGAGGCATGCTTTAGGATTACAAATGTGTTTCTGACCTATGTAGTTCAGTGAGTCTGGAAAGGAAAACATTTTCTTCTTTCTCTGAAGAAAGGAAGCTTTTAGACCATTGTACTTCAGAGACTGTTTTGTTTTTTTTAAAGCCATGCAGAAGCAATGGTGGAGTTCTTCCACTGCGCTTAATTGCCTGGTACCCTTTGGTAAAGCAGAGGAGCAAAATATTTGAGCAATTATTGTGCTGAGCTCTCTGCTTCACTGCTACAGTTCCACAGTAAGCACGTGACTTCATTAAACTGGCATAGATTTCCAAGTTTGCACGATGGGTTTTCTGATACAGCTTCTTGGTGTTATTACAGCAGCACTGCTGGCTCTAAGTACTTGTGGTCAGGTGTATGCGGGAAACTGAAACACATTCTATGTGTATTCAGGAGCTTTTGATTTGGTTAATAAAAGACTTTTGTGAAATACATCTTCTGGTACTCTTTTCCAGAGACTGTCTGTAGTTCTAGTTTGTGTAACATATGGTTTTGTTATTTAGAGGAACTTAACTGTAGGTGTAATATATTACTAGTTGCTTAGTATCATATTGCAAATTGTTAAGTATTTATACCTGATCTGAATTGTTAATATATTTTGCTTATGGCAATTAAAATGCAAGACACGCAGTGACACGTGTTAGGGAAAGAGGGACCTACATCACTTCAGCACATAAACAGCTTTAGAAACCTACATCAGAGGATTATTAGTAGAATTAAATCATTGCGTTTAAATTCTGTGTGTAGCTTGAATGTTTAAAAGTATACTTGTCTGCTCTAGAGAAGTGACTACATTTTGAACTTCTTTATAAAGGACAGCGTAACAGTCTAGGGTCTAGAAATCCATTGGGGTTTCCCTCTTCAGGTTCAAAACACAGCACTGCATCAGCTACCACGAAGGAGAAACATGACTGCTACTGCTGAACCCAGGACAGGTTTTTTGTATAAAATCTTCAAATGCAATTGCCTTGTCACTATATTTAGTTTTCTTTGCCTTCCAGAACACAGATCCTGCTCAATTGTGTAGATCTAAATTGATTCTGTTTTGAAAATGTGGGAGGGCCTAAGGGCATATTCTTGTGGCTACAAAAGAAATCTTGTCCAGTAAGTTTAGTGTAAGGAGACACCGTATCAGTGTTTTTTTTCTGAAAGTAAGTAGTGTCTATATAGAACTGTGGTGTCTGCAATTAATCCAGTGAGATATGGGATCAGCTGCTGGCTTGTATAGGTTGTAAAACTTAATGAAAATATAAGCTGCAAGAGAATTATCCCAGTTCGGATCAAAGTTGTATGTTTGAAATTACTCTCCCCAGTTAACTGTGACTGGGTTTGTGTTATGAATTGGTCTTTTGGAGTATGTGAACTGGTTTAATTCCATCCAAAGGGAATCAGAAAGGTGACTGCAGGAGCACACCTTTCTTGCACCTATCTTGCTTCAGTCTTTAGCAGGATTTAGGTCTGGGATCAGACTACATGTCAGATGAATGAAATGTTGAAGTATGTGTAGTGTAGATGTTGAATCCTTAGCACTGTTGTTTCATATTATTGATCTGCTCCTGTCATGGCCTGCTCCTTGCTACTGTAATCTACAAGAGTGCATATGTGCAACTCCTCAGTGATTTTTTTTTTTTTTTAATATAATTTTATGGCCTTTTCACTTGATTCTTTAAGCTGTGGCCTTGACAGTTCTAACAAGTGTCACTTCTGTTAACCCACTTGTCTTGATTTGCATTGAAGACTACTTGGTTTGGTTTCATTATTTATCTGTTTGCTTTTTAGTGACTTGGCCTTACGGAATTGCTTTCTTACATCCGATTTAAATGTCAAAGTAGGAGATTATGGGATAGGATTCAGTAGGTATAAGGTAAGTTAATCTAGTCATGCACCACTTTCGTAAAAGGATTTGGGGCCTAAGGTTGTAACAAGCATGCTTGAAAGTTACAAACTCATACTAGATTGTCCTTTGAATAATAAACTTTCAAAGTAAAACTGGCAAATAACTGTAGCAAGGTTATGTAACAGAATAGCTGATCTTTGTAGAGGTGAGTGGAGTTTGTGCTTAAAAGAAGGAAGCTTTGGGTTAAATATATATATACACACACAGTAGTCCTAAAATATGCACAGATTCCTTCTAATGTTTAAGAAATAATAAAATTTTGTAATGAAAATATTCAAAGTATCTAAATATTTCAAGGAAGTTGGCATTCAGTTTTTCTACTGTGCAGTGGGCAGTGAGCGCCTTTTCTCTACAGCATTATTCTCTGCTACTTGGGGAAAATGGGATTTATTATTTAGCATAGGGATCACATAAAACCATATTAAGGAGAGGACTGTTAACTTCTGGAATTTGATCCAATGTTTGTTCAGTCTTTTTTTTTTTTCCTATGATTTAGGAAGATTATATTGAGACAGATGAGAAGAAACTAATTCCTCTCCGATGGACTGCACCTGAGTTAGTAACAAGTTTTCAAGACAGACTGTTATCAGCAGAGCAAAATAAATACAGTAACATATGGTATGTAGTAGGCTTTAGAATGATTTCAGTGAGAGATTTGTGAACATATCCTCAAATGTTGCACAAAAGAGTCAATATTTATAGTTAAATTCATTATTGGCTTGATGCATTGCTTTATTTCCTCATACAGTAGGTTAATCTCTACAAACCTGAAACTATATCTTGCTTTGGAAAGGTGCTTAGGAATCTGTTGATAGAACAGATAGGTTAAGAAAAAACTGTTTAGCAGAAGAACAAGCATTTATACTAATAAAAATGATTACTTTACATTTGCCAAATGCCTTCACATGTTTCTAAAGGAAGGAAATGATAAATAATTTTTCTAGTAATGTAGTAGTTGTGGATGACATAAAAAGTTGAACCCTTCAGGCAGGCTCCCACAGATCATACTGTTCATCAAAACTACAAGCAGCCAGGGTGTTAAGGTTTCCAGCTTGAATTTTGGTGCCTCTTGCACAGAGCTGCTTTGAACAGGTTTGGACTAGATGACTTTGAAAGCCCTTCCAATTTAATTTGTTCTATAGTAATACCTGCAGAGTCAGTTGCTTTGCATTTTGAGCAAGGAAAGGTTGCCCAAAGACCAGCATCAACTGTAATCACTGAAAAGTGGTTGGTGTTGCATACAGTATGTATACAGCAATGAGAAAAGAGGTGGCTTCTGATGACTGCAGCTTAAAAATAAGTAATTTGATGAAAACAGAAATAAAGGTTAGTTTTCTAGCAGTTTGACTCATAACTACTGCATTTTCTGATGAAAGCTTTTCTTACTGTTGGACTAACCATAATGTTTTTTCATCTTGCTTCTCTAAATAGACATTTTCTTTTTATTTAACATGTGGGGGTTTCTTCCATAGTTGAATCATTTGAGGCCTCTTTTGTCTTCACTGGTGTTGCCTTTGTTGTCATTGCCTTCAAACAACTTCATTCTTGAGCTTCTGGCATTCTGTCAAATAAAATGAGTTAGCAGGTTCTGAAGTTGTTACAGAGTCAATGAGAGAGTGGTATTTGTTTCTTCTTGCCAGTTATGCTTTGCATAATAATCCTTATTTTCTTAGAAAAGCAACTTTAAAACAGTTCTTGGAATGCACAGTAATTTGCTGCTCTCTTTCAGGTCCCTGGGGGTAACGTTATGGGAGCTGTTTGAGAATGCTGCTCAGCCTTACTCAGACTTTTCTGACAGGGAAGTCTTAACCCATGTCATAAGGGAGAAGCAGGTTAAACTCTTCAAGCCACGCCTGGAGCAGCCATACTCTGATAGATGGTAAACTTCAAGTGTTTTTATTTATTCTTAAAGCTGCTGAAGAAGTTTCTGGCATTACTCAGTTCTCTTAATATGCTGAAATTGCTCCTTGGAATCATCTTCCTGGCAAAGAAACTCTGAATAAAGGGAGTAAAAGGAGTTTCTATAGATGGATTTTCCTGCCAGTGATATTAATTTTTACTTTTTTTTTTTTTAGCTTGTTACATACCTGAATTTTATATATTCTTTTTCATTGTGAAGCCTGTTAAGACATGTTTCTTATTTGTATAGGTATGAAGTTCTGCAGTTCTGTTGGCTACCTCCGGAAAAGAGACCAACAGCGGAAGAAGTGCACAGACTTTTAACTTACCTTCGCATGCAAAGCCAAAGGGACTCGGAGATTGATTTTGAACAGCAGTGGAATGCTCTTAAACCAAACACCTCAAACAGAGAAACAAATAATTCTGCGTTTCCAATCTTGGATCACTTTGCAGGAGATAGACTTGGCCATGAGATGGAGGAAGTTCTTACTGTAACTGAAACAAGCCAGGGTCTCAGCTTTGAATATATCTGGGAGGCAGCTAAACATGATCATTTTGATGAATGTGGTCATGTGAATCCTGATGAAGCAATGACATACGCAAGTGTTTTCTTTCCAGTGGAGGTTTTTGAGAGGTCGCTTTCAGAGCAAGGGTCGGGAGCACAGAATACAAGTGGTCAGGAAGCATCACTTGCTGTCCCTGGGGTATTACCTGTGTTTGATGCACACAAGCTTTCTGTTGGAAATGACTACTATATCCAATTGGAGGAGAAAGGAAGTGGCTGCACCATGAATTTTGATAACCAGTCACTTGTACTAACTACAGAAGTTGATCATCAAGAAGCTGTACAAGAAAAAAGTTCTCATTTCACAGTTCTCAGGGATCTTGATGTTGAAGAATCTAGTACGGATGGGGACTTCTTCCACTACAGTACAGATCCTAAAGAGGAATTTTTGCCTGTTACTAGTAGTCCAGAAAGTCCTTTCCAGAATAGATTTAATGACATTGACAGATCAGAAGAATTGGCAAACAGAAAAATACTTGGTTTTGCTGAAACAAATGATATTTCTAAAGACTTTAAACCACCTGTTTTAAACTCAAACACAGATGCCAGGAAGGCAGTAGGCCTTTCTGAGAAGGAGCATTCTAGTCATGCTTCTGAAAATGAAACAGTTTGCTTATGTGAAAATATCTCTAACCAGCCTGACTTGGCAACTTTAGAAGAACTTTCTGATAACTTCTTATTTCTTCAAGAGAAAAACTTATTGTCAGGGTTATTGTCTAAGAAAACCAGCAGTGATTTTGGACAAAAACCAGATAATGTTCTAAAGAGTGTATTAGAAACCTCATATAGAGTCTCTTTAGAGCCTGAACCTGTGCTGGCTGAAAATGCACAGATATTTTCTTTAATACATGAAAGTCTTAGAACAGTGAAAGATGAAAATTGTAACCCGGTGACAGTGAATAAAGATCTGAATTCTCAGTGTCAGACTACTGTGGAAGTGCAGGCATCCTCTAGTCCATCTGCAGCCTGTAAGTCATGTGATAAATGTGCAAATCCTTCTTATTTGAAGGAGGAGGAAAAACTTTTGAATGTGGAAGTCAGTGAAGTCATGTCCTGTAACACTGATATTCTCTGTCAAGAAGAGCTATCTAGTAATGCCAAAATTAATAATGTTGGAAACAGTCCATATTCTGGTGTTGCTGTTGAAACAGCTGAGTGTGATGCACAGGTAAAACAGGGAATGCTTCCCAACTATGATGAAATAGCTTCTAATAGAGAAAAATGTAGCAATCAGGAAGATGTGAGAAGAAACTTGCAAGATACATCTCCCATAATAAAAAGAGATGAATGTTTGTTGGAGGAAAGACAAGAAGCATCAAATCATTTTGAGAACTGCAAGGATATTCCAGAAGAGGTCACCTCAGTTTCTGTTGCTACTTCAGACTGTACAAGTCAGGATAGTCTTTTGGAAGACAACCCATCTCCTATACAAACTGTAGAACAAGCCTTAGAGACACCTGATTCTTTGGATTCTTTAGATGTAAATGAGGTTTTAGAATCTTTACAGGCTCAAAGCCCTCAGAAACTTTTGCCACCTGATAAACCTGCTGACAGTGGCTATGAAACAGAGAACCTGGAATCTCCAGAGTGGACTTCCCATATCACTGTTGAGGATGCTTCTAGTGTAGATGCTGCTCTCTGTGGTGTTAGTGAGAGCAATGTCAGTGCTTTACCTTCTAATCCAGTCATAATTGTTTCAGAAGCAGCAGCTGGTTTAGATGCAGTGAACAGCAATCTTGAAACAACCCCAAAGGTTTTTCTGGGGGGAAGTCAGAACTCTTACAGAGACTCTGCCTATTTCTCTGATAATGATTCTGAACCAGATAAAAAAACAGAAGAGACTGTCAGTCTGTCAGGAGAGACTACGGGGGGTGTTTCTTCCAGAAGAGGAGAGAATAATACTGAAGAGGATTACAGTTTTGAGGAGAGACAGCAAAAGTGTGATGTAAGCAATTATGAGGATACTAATAATCAAAATGCAAAACTAGAACTAAATCATGACTTAGAGATCCAAGAGGTGGATGTAAGGATGCAGGGGTGTCCTGATGAGTGGGCTGAGGCAACTCTGAATTCCATGGAGATATTGATGGACAGAAACCTAAGGGATGAAATAAAACTATCTGAGACTTCACGTAAAACTGTGTCTTGTGTTGGCACTAATACTTCAGAACTTCTTTCACACAGAGACTTAAAGCCTGTGCATAACATACACAGTCCTTTAGATCTGAGTAACAGCGAGAAGTCCTTCTATCACATTGAAGGACAAAAACTGAAAGAGCCAGATATTGAAGGAAAATACCTTGGAAAACTTGATGTTTCTGGAATGCTTGACTTAGAAGATGGCGATGATGCAGATGAAGAAGATGAGAACAGTGATTCTGAGGATGACATGAGGACTTTTCATATGCATAGTCTGAGTTCTGACAGTGAAGATGAAACTGTTCATCAAGTACCTGAGATAATTACTGAGAAGGATGATGGAAAACATCTGAGAAGCTTGTTGAAACTTCCAGCACCTCTTGATGAGAGGCAGCATGAGCCTTGGAAAAGTGAGAAAAAGGCTGTAACGTTCTTTGATGATGTGACAGTCTATTTGTTTGATCAGGTATGCTTTTTTTACTAAGTAAAGTTTTTGTTGGTTTGAGTTTTTTAAACAACATTTGGTAGAATTGCTTTTTTTTTTTTTTTTGCTAGGTGTAGAATAGCAGGGCTGTTTGGAAGTGAAGGAGGGTGTTGTTTTGGCAGGGTTGGTTGTCAAGTCCTGAACCTCCATTGCTTTTGGATCCCTAACTGTATGCTCTGAGTGAAATGTGATGTCCTTTTGATGTTTATAAGCTGTGTTTAATTTGAACATGTGAAGCAGCATTGTTATGGACCATATTCGATTTGATTATTTTACCAGAATGTTGTAACTTTTTGGAATCAATTTGTTAGTTTAATGAGTTTGAGGACTTTGAATTTAAGTTTAAATGCCTTTATAAAAGCAAGCAAGAAAGGGATAAAAATAACAGCTAACCAACCAAATAAAACACCCCAAAAACCCTAAACAGCAACCGAACTTTGGCTCTTGTGTTAGTTAGCATTAAGGTACATTTACCTTAAACCATAATTAAAGATGAGAACAATATTTAGATGGTAATGCTAATTTTTACATGCAGTGTTATTCAAGTTGAGTGAAATACTGATCTGCTTCTAAAATTCAAGGTTACCTTTGTTTCGCTATCTGCTTTATCAATTTTTAACTTCTGTAACTTGATACAGAAGGGATTGTGTTTTACCATTGTGGCAACTAAACTCGTATAGTGAGTTTGAAAGAGCAGTCACATTGTCAAGCTTTGGAAATGTTAGTTATGATGACGCACATAAATATTGGTTAATTTTGTTTTGGAATAGAAAACATAGGTGTTTTGTGTTTAGGCAGCCTATGGAGAATAGTAATCCTTTTGTAAGAAGGGAAGAGAAAATCGGCTGTGTTTAACCTGCTCTTAGTTGTTGAACTCTTTATTTTTACAGTAACTGATAAGATGTTGGCTGCTTCAAATACCAGTTGTACAAAGTTTGTCTCTTTATCCTGGTGCATGATTAAGAGTTAAAAACAAAAAAAGTAAAATAAAAACTTAAAATGTTGTGAGTTGGCTTAAGGCTTTGTTAAAGAATTAAACACCTGCCTGGGTCAGGCTGACAAGGGAACTGTTTTTAATTGGAAGATGTTTAGCTTTGCTCCTAGGAATACAAAACTTTTAAGTATCATAAATAAGATTTGAAGTCGCTTCCTGAGTGCATTTTAGTGTAGATTTAATACAATTTTCTTTAGAACTAGAATTACCTGCATATGCTTAATCTGTAACTCAAGGTTTTGTTATGTGGTAGTAACTTAAGAGTTTACAGGCCATTTAATTCTGCAGTACATTTGATGGTGACAGTGGGGAGTGTATTTCTGGAAAGCTTGCATCTGTGGGCATTGGCACATTGTGTGTACAAGAGGGATAAGTAAGTAACTTACTGTATTTGCCTTAGGAAATGCCGACTAAGGAGCTGGGAAACCATGCAGTAGACTTGAATGGGGAAGACTCTTGCAGCACTCCGGCTCCACCTTCGAGTTTTAGTTACTTAAACAGATTTGCAAATTCAGAAAGCTCAACAGATGAAGAAGGTACCGGACTATATTTATGCACAGCAGGGGCTGAGGCTGTTTTATGCATAGCTGTTAATGAAATGTCTTTTAAATGATATGTGACTTGTAAATTGGCTGTACCATATTGGCTTCAGTTTTGTATCCTGAGCACAGACTACAGCTAGGCTCAGGTAATGGTGTTACTGATCATCAAAGCTGGTAATGTAATACTGGTTGGTTATACACTGATGTGTCTGGAGTGTCTTGGAAGGCTACCAAAGTAGGGGAGACAAATATTGTGACTCCTGAGGGCTAGAACAGAAAAGCTACAAGTTCTGCTTTGGGTTAGAGCAGTCTTCCAGGGGGTTGCTTTTAAAACTGGTTATGACTTTACATTATTGTCAGTTCTCTTTTTTTTTTCTTTTTCCTCAAGGTGGGGGTTTTGAATGGGATGATGACTTCTCTTCTCCAGAGCCATCCTTTATGTCAAAGGCAGCTAATAGTCTTATTAGTTCTAAATCACCTCTTCAGTCATCAAAGTATTTCTCTCCACCTCCACCTTCCCGGACTCTCGATCAGAACTGGTCACATACGTCCCCTTATTCCAGATTCTCTATCTCTCCTGCAAACATGGCAAGCTTTTCTCTTACGCATCTTACAGATTCGGATATAGAGCAAGGAGGTAAGTGATGTAGTTATAATAATTATTTTAGAACCACAAATTCAAAACTCTATTCAAAGCTAGAAGTCAGAGATACGACAAATCTTGTTCTATTTTAGATACTTAATTTAAAAATGCATTGTTAATACTATAAATGTTATGTGTGGTCTTGTATTTCAGTTAAGACATAGCTTTCCTTTGAGATTATTTGCATCGAAGTTGCTACAAACTTGTGGTTCTGTTGAATATTACAGGACAAGTTCACAATTTTTCTGTTAAAAAAGAAATAGTGCAATAGTTGTGAAATCTGTGCAATCCATAAGCACTTGTTTATAGCTGCCACACCATGGCAGTTGAATAAATGTCATTATCACACTGTCATTAGTCACAATTTTATTTTCATTGCACAGGATGAGGATGCTAGAACATAATGTTTCTGCCATTGCTGTCTAAGCTTATTTTACAATTCAGTTTCTTTTCATACTGCTTTTTAGAAAGAGCATTCTTGACATACAAGAATTGCAGCATGTTTTCTAGAGCTGTGAATAAGACCATTTAAGGAGAGTCAATCTGTTCATATCACATCAATATTGAGTACCAGCAGTATTTATTAATAGTAGCTTTCTTGTCTGTAACCAAAAGCTTTTCTTTCAACTTCGGAACATTTTTTGAGGTTAAAGGGGCAAACCCAAATAGGCTTGAATCAGTTCAGCATATTAATCTTGATAAAATGCTGCATTATTAAATATTACTGGTTGCTGAGCCTTGCTAATGGTAAATATGTAATCGGGGTTATATAGAGTTGTATTGTTCTTGTATTGTGCTTATTGATAAGATAATGCTTGCTGCCTAGTAACTTGCAGATAAGAGATTTTTATGGAGATCTTACTTTGCCTCATGAGTCCTAAGAAGTGACATTGAACCGTGTGCTTTAAGCAGATGTCTATGTAGAAATGTACCAAATGTTTACAGTAGTTGAAAGCTGTAGGGAAAGATTAACCAAAACTTGGAAGTGTGAAAGGGCAGAACGCCAGGCTGTAGGAAGAGCCTTGCAAAGAAGGGAGGGTTGTACAGAAGGATCTCATTGTACCTTATGACCTTTCCTCTACTAACAGGAAGCAGTGAAGATGGAGAAAAAGATTAATTTAAAACTTTGGACTGCATACATAGAACACACAGACTTTCTGTCTAAAGCTTCATCGTCTCTGGATCCTCCTGAAGCAACGCAGGTAATCAAGAAGTACTAAGAAATGAAAGTAAACACTGAAAACAATGTTAAATCAGGACATTAATTTGAATGTGTATTTAACTTTGTAATGTATTTTTAAATCGGTGCAATTTTGCTTTTCATTGAAAGATGATTCTGCCGCTGTTTTCAAGTACTTGAAGTATTTTTCAGATAACTTAAACAAGTAAAGCAATTACACTACAGTCTGGTTTATGTATGAGATTGTATAATATTCTTTTTATATTTTTCCATGTAGTTCATTATCTATTTGAACATACACCTGTTGTAGAACTGTGTATAACTGTCCTGTGCAACAGGTGGCTGTGTTGCTGAAACTGTATGGATGATAGTTGATCAGTAGTGAGCCATATTTATTCAAGAGGATATCACTACATATTACTTTGCTTATTACAATTGCACTATGGATTATTCTTCCTTTATTTCCTGATGTACAGATTCAAAATCTTAAATCTTTCAAGGAGAATAAGACAAGTTGAATTGGCCCACTTATCCAGTTTAATTTGTCCTTTTTGTAGCCTTTGCTATGCACGGTACATGTAAAGCGTACATAACTTCTGAGTGTTACGTTAGACTTGCTGAAATCTTATGTTCAGTACCATTTCTAAATGATAATGATTATAGATTGATTGTTAGTGTTCATGTTCTATAGGAAACTGGAAAAGAATATATGATATACTCTGGAGTTTTTAGATGTAAGAGATAATGTCTCTTAATTCCTGAACATAATCCTACTGACTGCTTAAACTGTAATAGCATCTGACTATATCATAATTAAAGAGCCTTCCAGTTTTTACTACAATTTCTGCCTTGGAGAGAGAAGAGTTAAAATTGGCTGTACAAAACTATGGAATTTACGTATCTTATAAAAAGACTAATTTCAGTGGAATGGATTTGGGTACATGTGGCCCTTCAGCTGCCCATTTTGTGAATTTCAAAGCTCACTCTTCTGTTGAGTGTAGATTGGGCTGCCATTCAGAGGGCTGTGGTAAATCTACCTCTCAGTGATGTTATGACAGTTAAGAATTAGATTAATGATTAATACCCAGTTTTGCACCCTTTTTAAGGCCAAACCTATTTTAAGTTGTCTGCAAGACCCTGTGGTACATTTTGAAATACATGCTGATCAAAAGATACTGTATAGTAATGTTTGCTCTGAAGCTGTCTGTAGGGAAAGGAGTACAGTGTGGGCATGTTTAACCTTCATACTCTACCATGCATTTAGCTAGTTTAATCCTTTAAACTGCTGGATGGGGAGGAGAAATCCTTAATTACTACTCCAAAGTGAGTTCAGTTGAGAAACAAATCCCTGACCTCTTGGAATGCCTTATGCAGCTGCAGATCAGTAGGAAACATGGATAGGAGAGTTTACCTGGCTTAGTGTCCTAAAATACAAATGTACTAACATACTGAACACTTTGTATTTTAGTGGCTATTTTGGCAGAGCTTCATATAAGGGTGGTCCAAGTGCTCTGTGTCCAGATTCAGTCACCAGAGACTTCTCATCCCATGAAGTGTGGGAGGACTAGATATTTTCAGATGTGTAAAATTTGGTTTTGTATACCTCTATATACATTTTTTGGGTTTTTTTTTAAGTATTTTTTAAAATGACAGGAATGTTAATTGCTTTTTTTCCAGCATTATTTAGCCCTTAACAAGAATGGCTTCCATACCCATCAGAAGGGAATGACTTAGTGATAATGTTGTTTAAAGTTGCCAATGTATTGTTCAGATGACTTTTTCTGGTGAGGCACTCAGGTTCAGAGTTAGTCAGAACTGTTCTTCAGTATGAAGTAGGGAATGGAATTTTTTCATGGACTTCTTCCCAGAATATGATTTAAGAGTCAAAGGGACATAGTTCTTTATACAGGCTTAGAGTGTATACTATAGAGAATTTAAGGAAGCTGTGCACTCCTCTCAATATTCAAAATACAGGTAATAGACTTTGTGCACAAACTATTGTTTAGTGATTCTGTAATTCCAACATCAAACTCCTTGACACAGTTAGATTTAAGGTATCTCATCTGTCTTCTATAATCCTCACCACAGTAAGAATGAAACTCTGTAATGGTCTGCAAAGCATGTTAGGGCTTATCTGCCTTGCGTGGTGAAAAATCTATCAGAACTGGACTTCAGCCTTAATTTTGAATAATTTGGTTTAAAATACAGCCCAAGGTTAAATAAAAGCTTCTACTCCAGAATGTTACAAAGTGGTTGTGCATTTTGTTTCTTATCATTCTGGAAAATCAGATATTTATCTTGCACATTAAGAATTTCCTTTACTTGATAGAAATCTATAGAAAATCTTATGTAGGAAGTGAAAGTTTACTCTTTTGTCCAAATTTTCTGATGAGTTGATAAAGGAGCATTTTTCCCAAAGTGAGCTGGGATGTGTATGATGATAAGCAACATAATGTCATTTTTAGCCGTGCAGTGGTCTGGGTTGGAAGGGACCTTTAAGCTCATCTAGGTCCATTCTCCTGCCACAGGCAGGGACACCTTCCACTAGACCGGGTTGCTCCAAGCCCTGTCCAGCCTGGCTTTGAGCCCTGCCTGCAGTAGGGTAACCACAGCTTCTCTGAGCAACCTGTTCCCAGAAGAGAAAAGAAATGAAGAGAAAGAAATATTTAAGCTGACTCACCTCACTTTAAATATGAATTTTAATTTTGTTAATCCACTAGCCTGGATTACAATAATATAAAAGGTCTTTTTTTTTGAAAAAATCTGTAGTTTAACTGATCAACTGTTAGCAATATTTAAATATCTGCCTGGCTGTCAGTGGCACAGTGAAGAGGAATGGTAATTCCAAACGTGTTACATTATAGTAAGGGGATTTATTACAAATCATTCATTAAACTGTGTAATTTCTTGCACTAGCTACTTAGGCATGGTTTCCAGTTTAGAAGTACATGTATCTATTTTCAATGGTTTACTATGAGGACTGCTTATATTTTAATTCCCTTTCTAGTAGAATACCGTGTTTACGTGAATAGTGAAGGCATTGTCTCCATTTGGCTACTAAAATCATTTTAAAAAGCTGGTTTTTTTCCCACCTAAGGAAGTTTGCTTAAAAATTAGTATCTGTTACGAGAAGCCAACAAAGCGAGAAGAATGTCCGGTTTTCATGGAACACCTGTACTCTCCTAAATCCCCAAGCCACAGATCTGTTGTGTGTCCAACTGCATTTATGGAAACTGCCATTTTCATGGAAATGAGCGGATTAAACATTTTTTCATCTCCTTGTTGATGCACTAATGAAAGCCATTTAAGCCTCATTCTTTTTATCAGTATTTATAGCAGATTTTTATGTAGTACTCAGTCTTTTTCATGAGGAGGCTGGTTGGTAGAAAGACTTTTATGATTAAGCACTATGCTAAAGTGTCAGCGTTGTCAGGTGTTAGTGACATGGCTATTTTTGTTGGAGTTGGTGAAAGGTGGAATCCAAGTATATTAGCCTTATAAGAAATAGCCTTAAATAAGAACAGAGTGTACAAAATTACTTCAGCTTTAAGTCATACAGTAATATCATTGTATGTTAATGGTTTTGGTACAAGACTGGAAAAAAACTATCTACAGGAGAGTCAAACATCATATAAACTTACTGAAAATAAGTATTTGTAATACCAGCAGCCTGTTTTTCAGAAACTTGAATATGACTTAGTTTTGTTTATGAAATTGTTTGAACTTGCACAGATGTAGGTGTAACTTAAATGATAAAATGGTACTGATGTGTGTGTATATATAATGTTTAATTCTATTTGTAAATGAGAAACTATGTAACAAAATCATAGGTATGAGGTTTTCCTATTGTAATTTAATACAGGTATGAGGTTTATGGCAATATATCATAGTTAATGAAATTTCAGGTCAAAATGTCTTTAAATTGTGTACATTTTTAAATTGTAATTTCTACTGTATATTGATTATCATGCATAGTGTGATTCAAGAAACTGCTTGTAATTTAAAAATATTTAATATTAAAAATAAAATACAGTTATATATTTATAATCTCTTTGTCTGTTTGTTCATTCTTAAGCAGATACCAGCAATGGATCAGGTCCACAGTGTAGTTCTGCTGTGAGATGTATTTGTTAGTGTCCAGAAGTTGAGAAAGTACCAAAACCTCAAAGCTACAGTCCAGCAGATGAGTCTACACAAAATAGTGTAGTTGCCTTTAATTTCTTCTAATAATACCACCTTGTTTGAGCTTCAGGTAAGGTGTATGCACAAAGAAGCAGTACTTGAAATACAAACAGTGTAATTCAAAAAGGTGAATATTGCTTTTAATCCTAGAATTAAGCATGTGTAGGAAGAATGGAGATATCAAAATGTAAGTACCCTTCAGTAAACAGATTAATGGTATGTTTTTTCAATAATAATTCAGTTTATTTCTGGAAGATTTCTTTTTTTTTAATTTAAATGCATGTGCTGAATGAACCCAAGATCATCAGGTAGAGCACTGAACAGGCTGCCCAGGGAGGTTGTGGAGTCTCCTTCTCTGGAGACAGTCGGTACCCGCCTGGATGTGGTCCTGTGTAACCTGCTCTAGGTGGCCCTGCCTTGGCAAGGGGGGGTGGACTAGATGATCTCTAGAGGTCCCTTCCAACCCTAATGATTCTGTTCTGTGAATATCAGGTAAATTTAGTACTTGTGTATTGGTAGCTTCTCTGACTTGAGATTGAGACGTTCACTCTGAGGGGCAGTGAATGTCTCTTTTAACCTGTTTACTGTTAAGGTTGTGATGACAGATCACGGCAGTGTCAGTGGTTATGGAGGCTGTTGTGGAAGCCCCCCCTCAGCATTGCAGCTGTTCTGAGTCGTGGCTCCTGTTGAGACCTGGGAATGAGAAACTGATATCAAGATGACTTAACTTCATTAGGTAAAATATAACTACTGGGCTGAAATTTGACCGAGACAGTGGTCATAACTGAGAACAGATGTAAAAGATCCCATAGCACTAAATTGGTCATCTTAAATAGAACCTATTATCAAAGAATTTGAGCACTTGCAATCCTTAGCAGCAGCAGCAGCTTGCAAGGGAGGGAAGTGCTGAGGGCCTTTGTCGCACAAGGTGCTATGGTACCTTGCACAGCCCTTGGCAGAACAGTGCACTCGGACATTTTCCTCCTCCATCTGCTGAAGTACTGACGACCCCTCCTACAGTGACCCTGATTTGCTTGTCTTAGCATCCAGCGGTCTGGTGTCAGTGCCTGGATGCACACACACACACAGCCCTAGGCTCAGCCCTAGCCTAGTGCTGCCTACTCCCTAAGGTTTTGTCGTCCCCAGAGCTCCGTGCCTATTCCAGTCCCAGGAGCCCTGTGGTGCTGGCTCTGGGCCCTCTCCCCCTTGGTGGGGTAAAACGGGCACCGCCAACAGCCGGGCTGATGTGCTGCTGCGGGACTCCTTTGCCTGGGCCTGCTGCTTCCCTCCCTCCCTCTTCCCCCCCCCCGTACCCGAGGGCCGAGCCTGAGGCCACCCCTTCCCCGGCGGGTCCGTTACTTGACGGCCGCGAGGTGCCGAGGTCCCGCCCGCGCCGGGCCCGCCCCCGCCGCTAAAGCGACGTGTCGCAGCCACCTGCCGAGTGCCTGCGGGGCCGGGGCAGCGCTCGGGCCCAGCTCCGGCCTCACGGGGCCTCGGCGTGAGGCAGGGCTAGGGGCCCTCGCTGGCCCCTGCTTGTAGACCCTCGCTCAGCCCCTGCTGCTGCTCCTGGCTTCACATGGGTCTCTGCCAATGCCCCCCTCGAGCGCTAGGCACCTTCTCCACAGCTGGTGGCAGTGGTAAGTCACAGAAGGGGGAAGCCAGACTGATGCAGAGGGTGGAAAGATTGTTGGTATTTGGTTGCTCTCTCCAGTTTGCCTTGACCACTCCAGTCTCTTGCTCCTGATCCTCTCTCTGTGTCCATTTCCTCCTTGCACACCCACGCTCTCACCCTGGGGGTCCTGGTAGCCTCGCTGTAGCTCCATGAGGGTGTTTCTCAGGCTTGCACCCTCTTCTACCATGTTATCCCATCTGCTTTGCCCTAGCCTGCAGTTTCAAAGGGTACTTTTCTCCCACAATTTGCTGAAGCCTCCTCTCTCTTGCATTTTCTTCCAGCATTCTCTGCTGGCTGCCTCCACAAACCTCCTCTTCACCAAGGCCTGCAGGCTGTTTTTCTTTCCAACAGCAGCTGCTCATTTCTTTGCTCTCACTAACAGTGCTTTTTGTGCTGGAGGGGAAAGTTGACTGGTCTCCTTTGTGCCTGCCTTTATTTCTGTCCCCTGCAGTTACATCTTTTCTGCCAAGTGAGTTAGATTAAGGGTCAGGAAGGGTCACAGAGCTTGGCTTTAGTCTTTCTTTCTTAAGGTACCTGTATGTCTCTAGCATTTCTTCTAGGCTCCCACAACATAAGCTATTCAGTGCTGTCTTTCAGCATTCGTCACCTGGATGCTACCATAACCAAGCTGCTTTGTGAGTTCCTGTCAATTGCCTCCATGGTGGTAAGGAACCTGGGACAGCCAGGATGCCCTCACAGGCAGAGAACCAGGTCACTGTGAATGCTGAGCAGCTAAAGACCTCTCTAAAGCAACAAGAGAGGAAGTGATATTTACTGCAGCACACCTGGGAACTGCTTACCACCTGCTCCAGCTAAGGTTGATGTCCTATATAGGGACAGTCGAGCACCTGTGGGTTTCTTTGGGGTTGGTTTTGTTTTAATTGGCTCACCAACTCTTAACTGCTCCTACATCACAGCATCAGCATTAAACTTTTGTTTTAAAGTCTGAACCTTTCAATGTGAACTGGAAGAAAGTAGAAAGAAATGTTATGGAAATAGTACCAGTAACCTTGATGGTTGGTGTTGGAGGCAGGGTTCCTGTGGGGCTGCTGCCTTCTGGTGTAGTGTTGGCACAGAATCTGGGCTGAGGGAGGACAAGATCTCAGTGCTGTCATCTGCCCTTCGTAACATGCAAGGAAGGAGCATTGCTGGGTCTTTTTGGATAACCTGAAGAATAAATACTGCTGCTGCTGAACTGGGGCAGAAACTGCAATTAAGCCCCACCATTTTTGGGTTGCTGTAGGAAGAGGGAGTAATTATTTTTGTGTGTGGTGGGGACTAGCCCAGGGTGCAGAAACACTGCATGTGAAAACGTGTTGCCAGCTGTGAGTTTCTGAGCTTCTGTAGGAGTTCGTGTGTCGTATTTCCCTCTAGTGGTCTGCTCATGAACACAGTGGAAACCCATTCCTATAAAAAGCAATTACCAGGAGTTCGAGGAGTAAAAACTTGAGGGTTCTAGTATCTCGCACTTGAGCCTGCACACATACAATGAGGTGGTATATGCTTTTATTGTAACTTGTGGTAACTGGAGCTGGGAGAAGACAGAAGCATATGAGATCAAAATGTAGGCAATGTGTTATCAAACCTAATTGACTGTTGCACTCCTGTTTTTTTTTTTTTTGTGATTCACTTTTCCTATGGGAAGACTGGATCAGCTTGGAGACTATTTTCTGTTACGTGCAGTAAGAGGAGCTTGAAACCTATTTACAAGAAAGTAAAGGTGTGTAGTTTTCACTTGGCTTTCCATACATGAGGACGCAAATAGGTGATTTACTGCATTTTTGTTTCAATGGTTCTGTTAATTTGGCTTCTGCTCCTTCTGTAACCTTTTCCTTCCAGCTGAAGGAGGATCTGTTGTTCTCTATAAAAGGATTTTCTCTTCTGTTCATCTGCCTCTGTTCGTCTGCACATGTCATCTTGACTGATAACATTCACAGCTTCTAAAATGAACGTCACTAAGTTGGGAGACAGGGATGGTTTTCCAGTAGTGAACAAGTAAACATTTCAAACCTGCACCAATCATTTGCTCATCATGAAGCTGTGCAGCAGTTAATGATGTTCATGTTTTTACAGCACATTGATGCCTAACACCAGTACATCTACCAAAACATGAAGACTAAAACCAAAGGAAAACAGCAGAGGCACCCTGCTGACAAAGAAGCATTTTCCGAGGAGTCATCAATAAGGAAAAAAGAACTGGTGAAATGTTTGCGGCACAAAGAAAGGAGGAATGGGGGAAACAAGGAGAGCAGCAAGATGGCTCCAGCCAGAGCCAAGCATCCTTGGAGCAGTAAGGACAGGCATTTGAGGAGACTGGAAAGCAACGAGCGGGAGAGGCAGAGAATGCACAAGCTCAACAATGCGTTCCAGGCTTTGCGGGAGGTGATCCCTCATGTGAGGGCTGAGAACAAACTGTCCAAAATAGAGACTCTCACACTGGCCAAAAACTACATTAAATCCTTGACCTCCATTATACTAAATATGTCAAATGGACACTTGCCAGCAGCAGAAGGGATAGGGGGAGGCTGGGGGTCCAAATTGTACCAGCATTATCAACAGCAACATGGCAATGATGATAATGAGGAACAGATACAAAAATATTCCACATAGATTCATAGCTTCAGCCAAAACACCTACAGTTAGCTAATATCACCATTCTTTCTCCTTCTGGCATGATGCATGTCAGTACATAAAGGTTTTAAGAGTTTATTTTTGATTCCGTATATCCCCTACTTTTTGTCTTAAAAAGATAAACAGGTAACAACACTCGTGGCTATAGGTTACATGGCACATTAAACAAAATTACCTTAAATTGTAAGAATTTTTCAGAGCTTAATGGATAGACTTGGTGTGTCAGGGTCTGGAAACCTGTCCCGTAACACTGTAGTTGCCTTGAAACTAAAGATGTAGCAACTACTGAAAATTCTCCTCTTTGGAAGGGTTGTCAGTTTAGCATTTAAGGCCCATTGTCACCCAAGATCCCTAGAGCTTGTAGAGAATCTTGGCAATAGCGCTATTTACCAACCTGTCAGTGACCTGCCAGAATAGGTTTCCTCCTGTTCTGCTATGGAGGAAATTGATGCCAACAGTTGACTGACTTGATGAATGAAGCAGCACGTATGAGGAATTGGCCACCAAATCTGAATATTTGAGTGTTTCAGATCTGTTCTGATAATTTTGAACCTTACAAAGCATAAAACTTCTAAAGTACTTGTTAATATCTACAAAGCTTTCTTAGATTGTAAGCTCTCCAGAGTCAGGACGTTTTCTGGTTTCCAGAGCATCCAGCCTCATGGAGTCTTTCTTTAGTGCATCTCTGGGTGCCATTGTAATACAAATAATAAGTAAGGGACAAATTACTTATTTTTGCCAAAACTATGATAAAAATACTTTAGTGTAGTCATAAGTTAGACAATGATCTATCCAATTAAAATTACTTGCTAATGAAGCCTATAATGTGATCAGCATTCTTTCTGGGCTAGTGCTAGATTCTGCTATTATTAAACACAATAAATGAAGCAGGAACTCTTCAAAAAGGAAAATGTTCCCCCCTCCCCGCCCCTCCATTCTAATTGTAAAAAGTTTTATGTCACTGAGGACCTCTCATTTCCTCTTATCTTCTCACCTGAAGACCAGTGGGAGGTGCCCTTAGTTGGAACTGTGCTGCCTGTGGAGCACCATGTGCCCAAGTCTGCGCTAGCTGGCTGGCCGTTGCTGTGTTGTGTTGACAGCAAAGTAGGAATCCAACATCTCCTACACTGGTAGGATTGATAATAGTATGGGGTGTGACCCTTCTCTTTGCAAAGTAGGGCTATGGGAGGAGGAACAGTGGCTGAGGCAGGAGTTTCCAGGTCCATCACAGAAGGGGTATGATGCACTGCATAGTTTGTAACATGCCGTTTGTTCTGCCTCAGCAGGGCTCATAGTGTGATAATTTTCATTTGGACTAAAAGGTAAGGTTTCCCAGACAGCTTGGTAAGGAATGTGAACTATTTTTCAGCCTGGAGAAGGCTCCAGAGACCTTAGAGCAGCTCCCAGTGCCTAAGAGGGGCTACAAGAACCCCTTTTTACAAGGGCCTGTAGTGCTAGGACAAGAGGCAATGGCTTCAAGCTGTCAGATGGTAGATTTAGATTGGGTATCAGGAGAAAGTTTTTCATTATGAGGGTGGTGAGGTGCTGACACAGGTTGCTCCTAGAAGCTGTGGCTGCCCCATCCCTGGCAGTGTTCAAGGCTAGGTTGGACGGGTCTTTGAGCAACCTGCTCTAATGGAAAGTGTCCCTGCGTGTGGTGGGGGTTGGAACTGGATGAACTCAAGGTCCCTTCCAACAAAAACCAGTCTATGGTTCTGATTTTTCTCCACCATAGCAACCCATCCCTGTGATGCAGAACATCAACAGCAGTCTTTTATACGTGCAGTTGCTTTACTGGAGATAGAAATTATGTCACTGTTGTGTTGATTTGGGGTTTTCTTTGTTTCCAAGCTGTTTCGACACTAAAATAGCTGTGATTATCCAGCCCTAGGACTTGTGTTAACGACAGTATTGCCTGGTCTTACAGGCTTCATTTGCCGTTAGTGCTGTGTGCTGTGTGACTGAACAGGTAACCCTCTGCACTGATAAAGCCCTCGGGGGCAGCCCGCGACTCCAGAGTCCCGCCGATAGGGGCGGGGCGGGGCCCGAGGCTCGGCTCGCGTGCCACCGGTGCTCTCCTCTGGCTGTGTCAGCGGCGTTCAGCGCCCGAGCGAGCGAGGGAGCCGGCCGCGGTTGTGACGAGGTACCCGGGACGGGACGGGACGGAGCGGGCACGGCGTTGGCGGGGGCCTTCCCCCGGAGGGGTGGGCTCTTGGATACCACACCGCCTCGCTGGGAGGGAGCGGGGAGCGGGCGGCCTGTTGCGTGCCGCAGCCCTCAGGTGTGTTGGCGGGCTCGTCCTGTCGCGAGAGGAGCAGAGGGCGGTGCCGCTCCTGAGGGAAGCCTGAGGGAGCGCCGCCCTAGCAGCCGACATTACTGCTGCGGAGGCCTGTGCCCGTCCCCCCCCCCCCCCGCCCCGAGGGAAGGACGCTGCTGCCCCTGTGCGGATGCAGAGAGGGTTTGGAGCCTCCCGCCCCGGGCTGCAGCGGTGGTGACCTCAGATCGTGCGCTGGTTGTTGTGGAAACTCGATCCGCGGAGAGGTTGAGATATTGGTTGGACACGCAGCTTGGAGCACCTTGATGGCATTAGTTCTACAAGGGGCTGGGCTGGATGGTTTCCTTAAGTCCCTTCCAGCCTAAGTTCTGGGGTTCTGTAATGTTCTGTAATCAGTAATGACGACTAATCACTTCTAGATCATAGTCATTTTTTTGTTGGATACTTTTAAAGTCATTAATCTGCTAGATCTGTGAGATACAGGAGAGATGAGAGTTTCCAGATACTGTCATCGCCAAAATGTTTCTGTGGGAAAGCCGTGTTTGAATTGCTATTTGGTTACGTTGGCAGTGGAAGAAAACCAGTGACTTAGAATAAAGAGTATTTTGACAGTGCCAGTGCTGAAGAATTGCACATCACTTAAAGAAACAATTTTACTGATATTACTCTTATAAACATGGAGTTTAAATGCTTGTAGCAGTGACTGTCAGGACTTACTGCAAATAGAGGTGTTTCTAACATTAAGCCCCAAATGGCATGTAATATTGAGCTATAAATACAGTAGCAGAGGAGGCAGGTGAAGGTTGCCTCTTCACTTGAGCACAGCCATCCCGATGAACAGCCAGGCACAGAGCATACACATTCCAGTGGAATGACAGCTGATAGTTCCACAGTGGTGCTGTGCTACAAAGTCATGGACATGTCAAAAAGGATTTCATCAGAAGCTTTTTTTTTTTGTGATAAATTACTTTTTTTATTTTTCAAAATTCCCTCATTTTAAAGTCTCTTTTCCTTACTAGCCACAACAAAATATTTTTAAATTAAATACTTTCCTAAATAATAGTTTCAGAAGGCAAACACTTAGTACTAAAACATAAACAACATAAATTATCTTTTGTTCACTTAAACCTGTCTTTTTTACAGTAAAGTAAGTGAAACTTGGCAATGTAGGGAAAAATGCAAAGGTACATTATAAAGGTTATCGTATGAAATCAGTTTGATTGTTGCATATGTAAACACTATTAAAAGAAAATATCTTTTTTATATGATGCAGAGAAAATACAATCCTAGTTATTCTCTAAAAATACATGTAATAAAGTAATTTATTTGGACAAGATACTGTGCAAGTTATGCAAAACCTATTCTGGTAATTAAAGCAAACATGTTATTGATGGTACTCCCACAATGTATGTATCAACCGGAAATCTCTAATCACATACTGGAAAGATCAACACGTTTTTTTAAAACAGTAAAGCATCTTCAGTCTTCATTCACATTCGGACTTGGAAACAGTGCTTGCCTTGGCATTAAAATACCAAATATATTCTTTAAATACGTGCAAACATAACTTTTACTTCTACAAATACAGTACTGAAACCACACCACATGGCTCATCATACAAAAATAATGCCATACACAGTCACACAGAGAGGAAAAATGGATGTAAACTGCTGCGAGGAGAAAAACATGGTGCCTTCCTGAAGCTATGGGAAAGGCTTTTTCAGTACTTCCCAAGGACTGGATTTCAATTAATAATTTCACATCACAGTTCAATCATGACAAGCAAGACAGGAAAAAAAAGCTTTTTTTTTTGAGAATAAGAAGTGGCTTCTTGTTGGAAGAAGGGATGAATCAATCACTGAAAACAAACAGTGGAGCTTCATTCTGAACCCACATTAGTATATATTGGCAAACTCCACTGATACCAGGAAAGTTGTTTTGCACTCCTACCACTGTGACTTCACAATATTATTGAAGACCTCCTCTTTTACACTATTGAAAACATGATTTGCAATGATATGGAATGCAGCCCAGCTCAAGTGTCTGGTGCCTTTCACCCTCACGAAGCAGGCATCTGCATACCTCAGTTACCACAGTTCCAGTTAAGATTTAGACAAAACATGATTTATCACTATTTGGACCAACAGTTTACAATTGAGACATTGTCATTTAGACTGAATAGGTCCATGCTCTCCACAGTCTCACCAAAACTAGTGTCTCCATTTCTTGATTGTGATATTGCTCATTGTGAGCAATAATAGCAAAGTTTGTCCCTTACTGGTAACTGCACCCTAAGATCAGTTGTGTAGAATTTAATTTTACTGGTGGGAGCAAGAATAGCACAACACAAGCTACATTCCTGTAAAAGCAGGACTCACATGAGCAGAGTTACATGCATGTCTGTGCAATGAGGACCTGTTAGGTTTGCCTGCTATTCATTTACACTGATGTGACATCTTCATCTCTGCTCAAATGTGAATCTGAAGAACAGTGTGCAAGGTGTGTGAGTCTGAAAGAAATGAAGGGAACTGTAACGTTAAAAAAAATGTAGTAAATGTAATGATCATCTGCAAAAATATTCACAGTTGTATGGTTTGTAGCAGCTATGGTCAAGGGTCAGAAATACATCGTGGCTAAAAAGGTTGCCTGCTTTGACAAAACTATTAGCTCTATCAAGCCACATTTTGCACGTGATGTAGTAGAAGTCAGTATTTAAAATACCCCATTGCAAATTTCAGTTCAGTAAAATATTTTAGTAGGACAAAAAGGTCATGTTTTTCTCTCCAGGCAATAGATATTTAGTTTCTTTTTAAATGATACTGACTACTGCTTGGAACATGTAGGTGGCAACAACTTAACAATTAACAGCATTTCTGTCCAATTCCTGACTTTCACTGACCATCAGCGGGGACTTACAGTGTTCTGTTTTCCCTTTACTCTCATCTTCTAAATCCTTTGATACTGCAAGGTTTTCCTCAGAAGTGTCATGCACAGTGAGCCTAGATGCTTCAGTTGCATTTCCTCTGACACTAATGTGCTCCCATCCACCCTGTAAGAGATCGATAAAGAAATACAAAAGGAGAAACATCACCCTGCAAGTACAATATCTGATGTGATATATTTATGTGCGCCACTACTTTTATACTATTTATTCAAGAGGGCAGTAATCCTGCTCTGGGCTGAATCAGGAAAAAGGTTCCTTGTAAAAAAAACAAAAAAACCCCACAACATACCCCTTAAGGATTATTTTTACTACAGGAATTGAGATTAGTAGGGTCAGGTGCTCCTAATAGAGTCATTGCAGGTTTTCCACAAACTTGTAAGAAGCCAAAACCTTGAAATGGCTTTTCTCAAAAGACTGAGTGTAATACATGGAAGCAACAATCAGGAATAATCACGTGCAGACTAGGAAGGAAGATGCTTTTTGTTTTGTTTTGTTTTTTAATGGCACTTACTTTACTGCTTTTCTCATTGTAACTTTGAAATTACCTATTTAAAATGAATACTTATCAAATGCAAATAAATGACTTCCTAGCTGCAACTGCATCACCTACTATATTAACTTATAAAATGAACCTAAAGCTGAAAAAAAAAGGTCCATTTCCTGCAGGTATATGCCAACTTTGGAAAGCTGGCCAGCTAAGCAGGATGGCACTTTCCTGTTCCAACACTCTTACAGATATTTGGATACACAACTTTTAGGCAGTGTTATGTCCCCAGCACTTACCCCAATACCATAGTCCCAGGAGATGCCCTTAGGCTCCATTGGCTGAACACCAGTCCGATGGCAGACTGTCCCACAGCTCAAACTATGACTTCCTTGTACTTTGTCAGCTATCACCCAGACCTCAAGAAAGCAAAGAGAGGCAATAAAATGTGCTCTCCATGCTGCTCTTCTAGATGTTAAAATTTTAAGTGAGTCCTCACTTTCAGAAACCAGTCTTGATCTTGAATAGTGTTAATGATGAAACTGCTCTAACGTAGTCAGAGACACCCCCAAACAAACAACTAGATACCAGTGTCATAATTAAAACATTGCCAGAGAGTAAGACTTAACAGGAAAGAGATTAAATATATAAAATAGCCTTACTAGAGGGTAAGAGGGAAAAAAGTGAGGCTTTTCCTAGCAAAAGGCTGGTTGTATGACTATTTCATTGGCATGATTTTTGTCTTGCTGTCAGGATTTCAGTATTTAGACAATCATCTTAATCAAATAAAACCAAGTCTGAAGAATATTTAATTTAATTCCAAAAGAATGTTATGCGTAACTGCTGAGATATGTGGAAGCTTGATACACACCTGGTCCAGGGGCCCTATAGACATTTTACGGATGTTATTTGAAACGTGATCCCAAGTAGATCCTTGAGGGTAGCTAGGTGTGATACCCTGCCGGTACCAAAGGTTGCCTATAAAATACGGAGTCCTGGTTACAGCTCAGGATGTCTGCTTGGTGTAAAACGCTAGTAAACAACATAACAAAGCAATGCTTAATACTTCCCATGTTCTGTGGAAATGCATTATGGTTTTGACTAATATCTGACAGTGAAGAATAAGGAGGTTCCTACTTTCAAATTTGTATTTCTATAATTACTCTTTATAACTTTCCTGGAAAACAGTAAATACTCTGTTTTATTTTCTTGCGGAAAATGTTCACATAAGGAACTATGTGTCAGAGATGTAAAGCAAATGAGATTTGAAGGAGAGTAGTGTTAAAGGCTTGTTTCTTTTGTAAACAGATGCTTCATCATTTATCTTGCAATGATGCTGCTGTTTCTAGATTTTGCAACAGGCAAGTATTCTTCTTCAGTTTTGTGTGTTCTAGGTAAAACCCTAGATAAAATCCTGCCAAGCAGTTCTCCTCTTTGACATTCACCTATCTCTTCCCCCAAGAATAGCACAGATGCTGGACTGTTGCTACGTAGGGCACTATCAGATTCAACAAACCCCAAGTCTTTAAAAGCAGTACTTCAGTGGGCTGCCTACTCCATCTCTTGCAACATAAAATATATCAGTCATCTTGAAGCAACAGTAACCATCTGTCCAAGCGCAAGTGCTCTCACTTAGCATCTCCTTTTTAATTCAATCTGATGTATACTGATCTATTTTCTGTTACATTGACAGATAACTTTAAAAAGTCCTTACCATTTTTATCCAACACAAACACAGATGTTCGTCCTACTGAGACTTGTTTTAACTTCTGTTTTTGAGGTGAAGGAATATGGTACCAACAGTCACCTAAAGGTTAGAGATACTTGAGTCAAACATTGAGAAAACAGAGTTACATATGGGAAGTTTTAGAAATGTCTGCGGCTGAAGTACAGAGCTGTGCAAGAAAGCTCTAAACATGACAATATATTTTTACTAGCTTGTTTTTAGAAACAAACACTTTAAATCACAGAAGTGAAGACCAAATTAACTGCTAAAATTATCACGAGTGTTGTTCATATGCACTGTTTTGCACAGCTATTGGAAAGACCTCTTCTAAACAGATTTGTCTTTTTCAGAAATGGCAGTGTAGTAGAGCTTACACAATGTGTAAGATGAAGACCATATTAAAAAAGTGCAAGCACTTACCTGCAGGTTTTTTTTGAGACACTGAACCCCGATAGAAGGCAGAACCATCTCTAGCAATAGCCCACACTTGGTAAAATGCTCCAACTGAGATGGAAATGAAGGGCTGATCTGTTCCCACATGCAGCCAGGATGTTCCCTAACAAACCACAGAAGGTGAATTGTGAAGCAGTTGTTCAGAACTCCATGACACAGTATCATGGATTATTACCAAATGAGACAAACCCTACACAGTGAAAAATGTTGTGAAGAATAATCCTTACCTACCTGTACAACTGAACAGAAACGAGGTCCCTGATCCTCAAAGATATTTGGACATATAACTATATGAGAATAGCAGTGTTAGACTCTAACAGGGCCTTCAATGTTGAGATCACTGGAATTTAGGCACCTGCATGTCTCTGAATAGCTGGGCTAGTCGTTTGTTGTTTTTTTTTTAAATAATCCCTTGGTTTTGATTATGCAGAATGGGTCTTACAAAAATCAACTGATACAGGGCTTCACATTCCAGACACAGTATTCCAGTTCTTGCTGTTGCACTGCTTTACAGATCTGTTCTACTGCAACTGATCGAACAGGGAGAAAAATAAAAAAATCCTGTAAGTTTTCAACTTTCTGCAGTTTTCCCCCCAAATTCCACTGAAGTATATTGTTACATTTTGTCCTGTTGTAAATATGGTTTAAAATCAGCACATACCAACCGTACCCTGATGTTTCAGTATGTGTCTATTAGTAGGAAATAAGTACTCCTGTTGAAGTTACTGGGACTATTTGTTCCTTTCTGCATACTTTACTGGATGTGCGGTCATTGTTTCTGTCCCAGTCCAAGCCCATCTGTCTTCAGTAAGCAAAGTTAGTTCCAGGCCAGAAAAGTCAAAGGATAAACTCCCTCTGATATCAACAGGCATTAGAAATATGGGTCCATACTTCAGAGAAATTCTGTTCCTCAACAGTTCATTTAAATAGGATGCACACATTAGCAACAATTAAAAAAGGAACAAAGCTGTCAGTGCAAAAAGTGAAAGGGAAATGCTTCACAAGATGTACAGGAGCTGAGAGAGGCTCCTGCAGGTGGCATAAGCTAAGGTAGATTATGCAAGAGAAGCACTATTATAAGAAATGTGGGCAGCAAACTGTTACAGATGACCGACAAGGACTTTCAAATCTGGGAGATATAAGGGAAAAAAATAACAAGGTGCCTTGAGAGAAGGCACTGTGTGATTGTGTGTATGTACTTGCATAATCATATTAAAAACATCAATAAGGCAGTAAAAACAAACAGGGAGCCTTACAGCTGGATTTTGCTGTGTCACTCCAAGCCTGCAGAGCACATCTCCTTTGTCACTGATTGCCCACAGTGCTACTGCTTCTTCACCATCTGCATCTGTACTGGGAATTATGGAGATGTCCCACAGGGTAACAGGAGGCACTTCCAGCCATGGCCCATTGGTGACTATCTTACATTTTCTGAAGCAGAAAAAAAAAAACAAACCCGTCACAACAACATACTTTCTAGAACTGAATTTGTTTCCTGGTCCATTGTTGACTTCAGTGCAAACAATCCTGAAGTCTTTTCATTAAGTAGGCATTAGTATTTTTAATTTCAAGGAGGTTTATAACAATCAATCATGTTTTGCATGAGGTTTTGAATTTTGACATATTACTGATTTCTCAAAGCTTCTGGTTTTAAAAACTTTGTAAACCCAACGCTGAAGTTTGTGCTACACTGCTTCCTGGCTCTAACTCACTGGGCAACAGCTGGATTGGAGAATCCAACTGCAGACAGAACTCCATACCTGGTTCATTCCTTCCTGTCTTGGTTAAGGAAATTACCTAACAATTAGTTTTTTGGTGGGGCCTGTTAAAAAGTTACATAGCATCTTAAGGCAGGCAGAGAGAAGAGTTAGAGGTAAGTCTTTCTGGGAATTGGTGTATTTTTTCTGTGGAAACTGCAACAAAGTAGTGCTATTTCAGAAATATCATCACAACAGTGATTTCTTTGTATGAAGAATGTCCTAAAAAACACTGGACATCCCTCCATCCTCCAGTTCTGAAAAACTGGATCCAGCCTTAAGTTGTTCCCTATTAATTTTCGATTTTCTATTGATAATTAAAACAAGAGGAAGTGTTTAGACTTGAGGGTATTTTTCAAGTTGCTTATTTTATTTCAGGTCACCCCTGTGATTGATTGGATGTCATTTCTTTTATTGCCTATTCTGGAACAACAGCTTGATGCTTCAGGACCTTCCTTCAAAGATCATTGTGCAAGGGACAAAAAAAGCTATGTAGCATCAACAGCAAACAGAACAATGCAGAAGTCCACAGCAATTTATTATCATGACTAGCAGATGCTCTAGTACAGAAAGCACAGAAAAGCTGGAAAAACAAGGAATACACACTAACTACAGATCCCACAAAATCAAATAGGATATCTACCTGTAAAGGCTTAAAATTAAAGCCATAGTGCTAAAGATCATCAGATTCTCTATTGGAGATGGGTTACTTATTGCAGGTTTCTTTACTATTGCTTTTGTTGACTGGGTGACAAGACTCTCCCCCTTGTAACTAAAGGACACTTCCAGGGAACAGTTAGCATTCAAGTTCCAAACTTTTATTTATAAATTCCTCACCTTGCCCAGCGCCTCCGTCGGACAAAGTCTTTCATTGTCTTGTGACCATGGTAAGACCTACCAAAAGAGATTTAAATAGGTGTTCATGAGCATGTAAGAGCACCTCCACTATCAGTGCCAGCCTGAGAGCACTGCCTATCTATCTGTCCACCAGACATCCCTGTTGACTCTAAAACACTTGAGACTGTATTTGCTAGCCTCAGCTTGCTGCCCTGCCTCCCCAGTGAATGTCAGTGTTAGTGTCCCCATGAAAAGCAAGAAATCAAGGCACGCTTGTCCCTATTAAAGCACAGTTAATACGCAAAAGAGCAATCAAGAAGAAACAAGGACTTAAGTATGGCATGTGCCTGCAAGTATCTTAGGTAGAAAAAGTTATCACTTACGCTGGGAAGTCTGCTGCATACTGCCAGCCCTCCCGATCGGTTCCTCCTGAAGTATTAAAATCAATGTACCAATCGGATACCTATTGTCAAAAGGAGACAGTGAGAATAATAAGCACAATCTACACCTACTATATAATGAAAACAACCTCTTTCACCCTTTACCTCCACCTTTTGGAGTGCAGTGCCTTGCTAGAAACCTAATACTTGCAGTATAAATTAATTTAAATTCCCTAGTCTCTTTAATTTAGTTGAAGAGAAAAGGATCAGAGCAGCAGTCTAAAGCCTCCTAAACAAGAGAGTCCCACTCAGTGCAATACATTCTTTTGATTATGGAAGATTACTATTGTGTAAATGGGGAAACCAAGGTTAAGTATTATGACAAATCCAGAAAGAAAATCTGGGTCATTTAAGTCCCAGTCTTGTATCCTACTCGCTAAGCTTTGCCTTCTTTGAGAAAAGACCTCTAAGACAAAACTTACCCAAGTCCACTGTGGAGAAGGAGGTTTGGTGTTGAGTTTTGTGCATTCCTGCAGGCCAGATGCATCACTCCACATGTATCTGTCTGTGGGCAGGCCTCTGTTGCATACAAGGAATGCAAGGTCATTTACAACAGGGAATTTGAAAGGTGAGGGAAGAAAAGCCTACTTATTGCACTCCCTACTTTCATACATTAAACAGTCTTCCATCATTAATTTCTGTATTTAGAAATATCACGTGAGGATAGTGGGAAAGAACCTGCACAATTGCTTCCAGTTACACCAAACTTAAGGACCGTGTAAACTTTTCTCTGTAGAGTGATGTTCCTTACTACTATTTAAAACTGGAAGGTGAATCCTGAGTTTTTTCTGGCATAAACACTCATGTGTGTGAATGCTTTTTCAATACTTTTGTTTAAATATACTATTCAAGGACCCAATGTATTTAGCGCAATATATATGAATGTATATATCCTAGTCAAAACTTTGCTGTATGACCCTAATAATGAAAAATGTTTCAAGTAGGCACACTGTGCACTTGCAAAGCACAAATTTGTAAGGTTCTGCTACAAATGCATTTTGAATGGATAATTACAAATCTAGAAAACTGAGAAACACTGCTCCTTCCATCTCAGGTTAACAATAAATGCTGGAGGAGACTGAAGACAGAGTAACTGTAATAACTACTCTAAAAAGCTAAAACAAACCCCTTGTTTCATTTGACAGTGGTAAAAACCAATGGCAAATAAATACAATAAACAACCTGCTGCTATATCCAGTGACTGGATTCCACCGCTGGTTCTCATAGATGTAAACACATTTCACATCTGATTGTGTATAAATGTTATCAGCACTACTGGCCAGCCCTGTAAAGAAATAAATCATCTGGATTATATTAAAGCTAAACCTTAAAGAAAGTACATGTTAAATTCCAATAGGCGCAGTAATATTGCAGATTATCCTGTTTCTCGCTCTTAAGCTGAAAATACCAACATAATAAAAACATAAAACTGCAATGCCAATTCCTTCCTAATACAAATATAAAACTGCAATACTGATTCCTTCCTAATGTTTGGCCTCTTCACTGTATAACCCTACCTCTTAGGCTAAAGGACAGACAGCTGAAATAGCGTGAATAAGCTGACCCAGTCAGGAAGATAAGAAACATGCACACCACAGCAGACCAATGTCCGTACCTTGAATGAAGCCACCTCCATATCCACCAGTGTAAACCCAAGCTGTGTGATCATATCCTATGCCCCACACTATGCCTTGGTTATTGCACTCTACCAGTCGAAGATGACCTCCAACTTGACGCCAAAACCTGCCAAAAAAAGGACAGCACCACATCCATCAGGAATGTATGCTCTCCCCTCCTGCAACTCAACTTCACATACACACTTGTTCAACCTCTGTGCAATCTGTAAGTGCAGGCTGTTGCCAGTTGAAAGCATTTCCCTCTGGACAACCACTGAAAAGTAGATGTAAGGAACCCATCTGCCTTCACTTGGAATTTTGGGGCTTGGAAGCATTTTACTTTTACTTTGTGCTTGTGCTTCTTTATGTATATATTTTTTTTATTTTTTTTATTTTACATTAGTTAGGACAGTCTTTCTGGAATCCTTACGTCCTGGTGGCCATCAACTGCCTCAGCTTTAATTTCATCCTCTTTTTATTTTTTATATCTAGGAATTGCCTTTATCTAACAAGATAGCAAATTACTTATGTATTTGCTATGGAACTTGGTAAAAACAAGGGCTTTGATTCTTCCTATTCTCCTAATCTTTACAGGTTAATCCCTTTCTGGGGTTTTACACAGCCAGTTAGCCATGGTACCTTTCTGGGGAAGAATGGGAAAAGTAAAGAGATTGTAGAAGAATATTTTAGTTACCAGAATGGCACGAGATCATCTAGGTCATGGATCCCTCAAACTAAGATGCAAGAGCACATCAGCTTTGTGATTTGCCAGAGGTTTAGGGTGCTCTACCCTGAAGAAAAAGGACTAAAGGATTTCTTAGTATTATTAAAAGGCATTTTATGCGAGTAACGTGAAACTGCGTATATTTTTTAAATTGAAGACTGGCCTTTATGCCTCCAGTTCTGAGGCTGCTATGTTTCTGCTAGAAGAGTTGGCAGTACTATATTGGCATAGTTGTAATCAAAACTGTAAAGCTGCTCCCAGACCGTAGCGACTACGAAGGACTGAGAATTTCAGTCCTGACTCGGATAAAACTGAAAACTCAAATTCCACTGCAATTACAGTGATGATGTTTACTTTTAGACTAGGTCATCTCTTAATTTAAGTAATTAAGGCATGAAAGATGCAATCACCAAAAAACGGCATCTCAATGAGAAAGGCTTATGAAATCACATGAGTAGCTCCAGCATCTAAAAATTCAAATAAGATTTGGTGAATTTCTTCACATGAAATCATGAATATGAAGGCAGCCATTAACCTTGTCATTGAAAGACATCTGCAGTGTACTATATATACTCTGACAGCCAATCAAAGTTACCAAATTGACATGAAAGACAGTCTTTGCTGGATGGCATCCCATGCAGAAAGAACAGCTTCTGAAACCTCTTACATTTGATCACACGGCATCACTTGTGGTCCGTCCTCCAGTTCAGGACTTGGCTCACTAACAAAGATGTCTCCTTTACAAGTAACTGACCAAATGGCGTGGTGAGAAGGAGGGCCTTGAATCCGTCTGCTTTCACAACAGGACATGTTCAGCAAAGACAGCTACAAAACAGGAAGCACAGAACCAAAAGCTTCCATTTACAGTGGTAACAAAAACTTCTGCACGGATGCTTCAGTTTTATGAAACAAAGTTTTACCTTTGCATGTTCTTGCAAATCAGTGAAGTGAATTTGCAGCTTTTTCGCAAAAGCACCAGAATTCAGTGTTTTGGAAATTATTAACAATCACTGGAACTACTGTGTTTGCAGTATCTGGTCATTATGAAGTTATCATTCAGGGCTTCCTTTGCTGCATTGTGTATATGCCTGCCTATACATAAGGCTCTACAACAGTGACAACAGATAACAGTTTTTCTACCAATGCAGAAGAACAGACTAACTGAATTAAACTCCTAACTCATTCATAGCCTAATCTATATCTGGAGATAGAAGGGGAAGAAAAAGCAATGTTGGTTTTACTATAGATAGCAGTGGCAGCATCAGAAAGCATGCAAACTCCAGTGGACAAACGAAGCCTCAGGTGCCTCTAAGTTTGAACAGACTTTTTAAATACCTAAATTCTGAAAATAGGTAAGTAGCCTAGATACTCTAAATGTGATGCTGAGATTCAGAGACTAGCATTATGTTTTATTGCAGATATTGCCATCTTGAAATAAAAAATACACAGAATTACCCAGTCATGCATTTCTTGCTCCGTTGTGGCTGCCAGGCGGATTGGCCACCGCTGCTTTGTCCTTTCAGGTGTATAAAGTGCAAAGGAATGTTTGGCTTCATTCAGAACTTCAACTATAATAGTGACTTCATTCAGGAACACATGGATATACTACGACAAGGCAAAAAAAAATTGCAAGCAAAACTAAGTTAGATATACCCTCCTTAGAGCCAGAATTTTTGCACTTCAGAACTATGAATGAGGTATTCCTGCCAAGGACAGCAAAGAATCAGTTCTTGGTGAAGAAGGCACAGGCTTCTATTTCTAGTCCTGCACTACCTCTCATTCCTACTGCCAATATGCATTAACCCTATTGGTGAAGATGCTGGCTGGGTAAGCTTGGCTCTTTCTTCACAATGTTCACAAGAACATTTTGAATTTCCAGAAGAATTCCTCATTAGTACAAAGCTGATGGTTCAGACAATGTGGATTGTTGCTGACTGGGCATTTCTGACACAACATTAACATAGCTACAACTTAGGAAAGATTGCAATTTGCTAGTACTCTAGGCTATGTTTACATTGGTTCCTTAGAACAACAGCATACCCTAATTTACCTTCGTTAAGAAAACTGTTTTCCCTTTGAAGGTTTTCCTTTGCCAAATACAACTCTCTCAAGGGTCTCAAGCTGAACACACCTTTTTCTCCTCATAATACATGTAATAGATGAACAGGATGCTGTCACGAATTCCATCACTCCCAGTGAACTGCTCAAGTGCGACTCGAACATCCATCCATTTATGAGGCTTCCAATTCCTCCACCATTGCAAGGTTCCAGTTTTAACCCAAACTGACTGCAATGCAAACACAAATTTGCAGGAGTAAGCAATCTGTGTGACTCACTTTCTCCTAAATACTACTTTTGTGACCACAAAAAATCTCTGCTGCAGGTCAGTCTGATCAGTTCATTCTGACACAGAGTGTACCAGAGTGTTCAAGAAGCTGAAGACAAAATGGAAACTGACAAAACTAGACTAAAAAGCACTGAAGTAGCATGTGTACAATGGTATTAACATTTTACCTCTGCAAGAATGCAGTAGCACACAGATACTAACTGACTCCAGCGTGCTCCTGTTACAACACAACTTCTGCTTGGACTCTAAAGGGTTTTGACATCATCTTTTTAAACCTGATTAAACCCCTGCACTCCACGTGGTTTTAAGCAAATGAATTCCAGATGTCATTTGGCAATTAGCAATGAAGAGACCAAAAATGTGAATGAATCTGAAATGAGCCAAGGAGTCATAACAGAGAACATCAAACAAAAGTGCTGCTATTTAGGTGCTGCTGTTGACATCTGCATCATTGTTTTATTTATGGAACTTACATTCACTCCTTAAGAGTTGCAGAGAGGGAAAGTTTACCTACTTGAGTCACTGGTTCAGTTAAGAAGCCTCATCTTGTGGTGGAATAATTCATACAATGTTCCACTGTTGCAAATATTTCTCTGTGGATCTGATGTTTCAGTGTACTCAAATAATGCTGACCAATCTGGTTTTGATCCTATACAAAACTATCAGCTAATGTTTTTAGATAAAGATTGCTGCTCCATGTTTGATAAGCTGTTAAATTTCTCATAAGGAGCTCAGACAATGATAATCCAGGAAAGTTGTCATAGGCAGAAATAAGAATATAAAGCTAACAATAACTTCTAATCAGTACATCAGAAATATGTTACTGATGCCCAGTATTGATAGATGTGTTTAGTAAACAGATAAGCATCCTCACTGCTTACCTGCTCAATAGCCTGTTCATAGTGCCTGAAATTCTCCAGCTCCCGCTTTGTCCTTTCACTAAGCTGCTGAAAGATCTGCTTTCGCCATGCTGCTGTCTGTGCTGGAGTGATAGACAGTGACAGGGATTGCACAGAGGATGACAAACCTACAACAGAACCCAAACCAATAAACTTCAGTGAGCTTTAAATACAGTTCTGTGAAAGGTAAAACACAATGCTGCTTTGAACGCTGGACTGAATCAACCCAGTCTAACCTAATTGTTCTAGGTATTATACTTAAGAATTACTGAATACTTCAGAATTGACAGCCAGACTTTGTAAATAATGCATAGAAATGGGATCACTAGATGGGAATACAAAATCTTTCAAGGTCATTATCTAGGTAGTACAGTGCATTAAGAGTTACACTGCTATTACATCTATTAGTTCATGGTTTATTTTGGAAATACGGTTGTATTTCACTGCCTCTCAACAGTCTAAAATCTAACACCATCCAGTTATGAGCTGGGCTCACACAGTGACTCTGAGTAATTTCTGTATCTTACCCTTGTCTCAGTACGAATGGTAGGAGAGAGGCAGCTATTTGTGGCATCTGCATCTCTCAACAGAGCCCTTTTCTCTGCTTCAGTTACCACGCAGTGGTATGAGGGGTTTTGCCTGAAGCTGCAGTTTTTTGTGCAATAAAGAATGAGATGCAGATCCAGCACAGACTACTTTACAAAATTCTTATTGAAACTCAAGAGAAAACACCACCTTTAGATTTCTATATCACAATCCCAAAGTGCTTTCCAGCTAAATACAAGCAGCAGTATCCTCAGACATGGAGTATATTAACAAACTGGAGTAAATGAATTATCAGAAGTTTTGTGCCATGGTTTTGTTCAAAAAGACCCAAACTAACGTTTTTCTTAAAGAGCATATTGAACTGTGATTGGGAATTAGGGTCTGTTGTAGCAACTGGAGAGTACCTGATGGAACAGTGAACCATTTCAATGGGCTGTGCAAATCTACAAGACAGCCTCCCCCAGACACCCAGGCCCACAGTGGGTGATCATCGGCTCCATACTGCTCTTCGGCTCCCACTGAGAACATGCCAAGGGAAGACAGGCTGGATGTTTCTGCAAAGCTGCTGACAGAGAGGACTGCATGCTTTTGGGCCTCCTTCAAGTCAATGTTTGTCCACTGCAGTTCTGCAGAAGGATTTGGGTTTGTAGGTTTATGCATTTCAAGATTAGCATTCTCATTACTAGTTGAAGCAACGGTGACTTCTCCTTGACCAGAGTCCAGAGGATTCACAGTCACATTTTCCTGAGTTTCTGCTGTCTGGTTGCCTGGGCTGTTACCACTGCTGCTGGCTGCAGCTCCTGCTGGGGGGGTGTTGGCAAGGTTCATGGATACACTCGGAAGCTCTGTATCAGAGGAAGTATCTGCATGACCCTGAATGATCGCGTTTGTTT
Organism: Pezoporus occidentalis; assembly: GCF_034315485.1. Taxonomy (NCBI): domain Eukaryota; kingdom Metazoa; phylum Chordata; class Aves; order Psittaciformes; family Psittacidae; genus Pezoporus; species Pezoporus occidentalis. The sequence continues at coordinate 1,893,075 of NW_026913082.1, read as the reverse complement.
GGTTCTGAATATCATCAGTAAAGAAACAGCCAGCACTGAAGGACAAATAGATAATTAATTAACTATCACTCACAGCACTATAAATTAGCACAGGCCTTAGACCACAGACATACAGAAATCAATCCAGCATTTCAGCTTCAGGAGAGAAACAGAAGACTTCTTGTTTTAAAGGTCAAACTCTATTACCAGGGGAAAGAGTCTAACACAAATCTGGCAGAGCAGTCTAGTAAATCTGAGGCATAGGAAGATATTCCATAGATATTTCATTGCTCTTTTCAAACAATAGGTGGTGTTTGGTGCCTACAACTTGCAGGAACACTGAAGCAACATCAGATTTTATGGATATGAAATAAATAGGATTTTTTAAAGCCCATTATTAACTCTGATTTTTGTCTTAGCTATAGGGCTTTTACTCAGAGCACACTGACTCAAGCAAGTAGTTTCTGCAGCAATCCTGGCTCCATTGGCATGTCTTGCACAGCCAAGAGGCCAGCAGTCACCTGGGAGTTACTGATTTAACCTCTCTAGGACAGGAAACACAGTGACACTTGGGACAGGGATAATTCCTAAAGAGAGCTGACACCCCTTCCTGATATTTCATAGGTAGTGTTTTCTCTTACTAGAGAGTAGTTCCAGATAGTGATAGCAAAGCCCAGAGAAAATTACTTTACTGCAGGCATGCACTGAATTGCAAAGTGAGAGCTTCAGTTTCTACTCTGTGTGCAACAAATGCTGCTTATTGTTAATTTTAACAGCAAAACCCCCAAAATGCCTTTTGGCATACATAATGATTAGGGATGCCCTGCCTGCTCCTCCCTGTCAGTACCATTTGAATGTAAAGAACTATCTCCCAGCACTGTAATTCCTGGCATACAAAGTCTTGAGCAGGTCTTTCAGTACATACCTGAGCAGACTTGTTGAGCTCCCGGTCTGAGATCTGTCGCTCTCTCTGGCAGACACAATTGCCTTCCATGTCTTCCCACTGAGCTCACTTGGTGTGACACCTTGACGGAAATAAATTGCTCTGTCATCGCAGCCAATTCCCCACACCTAGAGAAGGACAGGACTTGGTGAAGGAAATGCCATGGAATGCAGGTAGATGATAGCTACAAAAAGGTTCAGTAATGGAAAATTCAGCACAAAAAACTGCTGGACACAGCGTTTTCCTTTTATGTTCTTCCTTAATGCAGATACTGTAGATGCAGCTTAAAATTCTGTACCATCAAGAGAAAACTGCACCTGAATGTGCCACACAGGAGACATACTGTTATCTTCTGGTGAAGAATTTAGCCACGCATTCCCTCCTAGCAGTTCAAGCACATGGACCTCTTGTCCAGCTGTCCATATTGGCACTGCTGACAGTCCTCACCACGTGTGAATACTGCCTGTACAAAGGGGAACATAAATACCCTCACAACAGGTATACAGCTGTCTTACCTGGTTATTTAAGCCTACAGTTACCATCATCATTTCTCCAACCATTTCAATCCAGCTTGTCCCACAAGGATTATGTGAGTTCACTCCTCTTCTAAACCACACCTACAACAACAACAGCAGAAAATCCAAATTTTGCTCCTTCTGCATTAACAGGCAGACACCTGGAATTTAGTTTGTTTAGTGGATTAGTCTTAATCTCTAAAACGAACTTGCTGTATCACCTTAAGAAGTCACTTACCTCCTTGGTTCTTTATCAAGTAAAGACAATTTTCTTAATAGTACCCAGACTGTGTGTTCTTGTGACCAACTACAGCTAGAATAGCCCACAAGGAGACTTGTTGTTACGACTTTCTGAGACAGAGTTAGTTTCTCTCCCATTGGAAAAACACTTTGTATTACATGTCAGCTGTAGGCTATTTCTGGTTACTCTGAATGGGGTTCTACGTGGTGTTCTTGCGTCCAAACCCCAGAAGCGGGGCTGGTGGAGAGAACTGTCAAAGGGATCTTTTTAGTGATACAGCTCTTTAAATTGTCTCCCCTTAGATTAGTTTTTACCAATCCAAAAGTGTCTGTGGGCTGGGTACCTGGAAGAAGTTTCCAGCTGTATTTAGCATATCATTATATAGCAGCTAGCAGCTACTTTAGAAGTTGTTAGGTAAATCACATAACAGTGTGCTTGACTATCTTGCAGACCTAAAGAAAACCGTGCTAGCTTACCTACATTTATTGCAGTGTTTTTGTTTGGCAGATGGAGCAGGTTGAACACAGTCAGCTGACAAGTAGTAACTCATTAAACCAGACTTACTCAATGACTTCAAACTACTATACATTCATAGAATTCATCTATGATTTTGAATTCAGCATGAAGGGATTTGATGGCAACCAGCACAAGAGCACTCTAGTACATTCTCAAGACTTTCAAGACTGAGCAGGGAGTTGGACTCCACGATTCCACTGGAACATGGAGCATATCCAACTTGAGATATGCTATGATTATGAAAACAAGCAAACAAGCAGAACCAGACATTGACACCTCTTACTTTTCTATCCTTTGTAACACACCACACCACATCAACACCCACAGACACGTGCATAATCCCATTTTCAGAGCTTGGAGACTCCACAATGCTCCAGGAAATTCCTGCAAGAAACAAACCCCAGAAGGCACCTGTAGATTAGTTTCTTATGCAACACTATATAAATCAAAGGGGTTTCCAGCTACATTTACCAAACTTTACCTTGAGGGTTATTCCTATCAATTCCTTCTCTCACAATAGCTTGGCCTTCCCAAAGAGTTGCCCAAAGGAGGTCATATGGTCCACAGCTTATCTGTACAACTTCACCAGGAGTGGTGATTAAGGACCACATGGAACCCTCTGGATTGTGTTGGCAGACATTTTCTCTGTACCATACCTAGACAAGTTCAAAAAAGAAACATAATCAAATAAAACTTAGAAAAATATCACTACAACAACACAACCTCTGAGACAAGCATGAAGACAAACTGGAAAGCACAGTCCTCCTCTAACAACAGGATGCTTGTATGCAGTTTATGCACTATGACCTTTAAAGGTATTCTTTTGATGGTGATTACGCAGTTGAATCTATTTCCTTATGTACAAAGGGAGGAGGCTTTTTACAGACTGGCTTTTACCGTGGTAGTGAACCTGGATTGGGTACAGTAACTTATTGCTACATATTCTGTGTGTATTTCAACATCTAAACTACACTTTAGTGTATTTCAGGGCATGTTATATAAACCAAGAATGAACAAATACATAAAATGTTACTGTTTAATGATAGCCTGACTTCACTTCCACAGAACAGAACTTGCTATAACACAGGTAAAAAAATGCCAATCTGTACAGCCTTCAGTGACACCCAGTCCATCTGGTCCTACTGTCTGTGCACTTTTCTATAGAGCGCAGTCAAAATAGCAAGGTCACACATAGAAAGCATCCTCCAGCAGTCATACCAGAGCTCCAGAGCATGACTGCTGAGAGCTAAATGCTCATTTTTAGAAATACTTTGTTTCTCTGGGAACTTTTACTTGGGAAATGAAAGCGTTCTACAGTGTCAGTCTACTGAGCTTGTAGAGTGGGATGCTTGTCACTTATTACTGGGGAGCATGAGGCACAGGGAACTTTGCTTGCCTCTCCAGGCAGTGCCAAGGGTGACTGAAATCTCAGGCAATCTGTTAAAAGTATTACATTTTTCACCTTGAGACTGACCACAAGCTAGAAATTGTCGAGACAAAGTAATGTCAGATACATGCTGTAAGGATGAAGGAAGGAAAGCAACAGCCAAATCTTTACAGCACTGAGCAAAAGAGGAGAGACCTTATGGTAGGCCTAAAAACAAACAAAAGAAAAATTGATAGTTTTCAATAGGAAATAAATCCAAAACATTCCAGAACTGGATTTCACGTTGCCAAATCAGAAGTCTTCTGAACAGGAAGTCTTATAAAAACATTTTGGAAACCCTTTCTTGAATCATTCCTGACTCTCCATCACAGACATATGGCATAATGCTTTGCAAGAATCTTTATCAGGTTTTAAGGCTCCTTCTCTCTGTTACCAGTGCCACTGCCATTTTTCAGAATACAAGACATTCCTCCTCCCAAGTTTTTAAGATTCACGTTTATAGAGGTTTAAGGCTTCCAGCAACCCCAGGAGACACTAAGCCTTTCCATTTACAGCTCAAGTTGTTAAATAATGTTGTCTTAACACAGCTTTTACATTCTATGCCAAATGCAAATACAGCTATTTCCTTACCAACATCAGACAATCTAGTTGAGGATGTCCCTGCCCATGGCAGGGGGTTGGACTAGATGACCTTTACTGTCCCTTTCAACCCAAACCATTCTCAGATTCTATGAATAACAAACCTGCCACACCTTAAAAGTATTTAACTCCTTTTCAGTAGTAATTTGTATGAGAAAACTTGGGGAACATGCACATACCTTTCCCTGTAAAGAAACAGCCCACACTGATAAACGGCCCAGAGGCTCATCTGTGATTTCCCATCCTCCAATGGAGATGTCATTGAAAGGGTCTGGCAATTTATCTGGATCATCTTGGGATACAATCTGAAGCAAAGAGAAGAAAGATTGAGGAGACATTGCAAACAGACAGGTGATTTGCCTGGTGGCCTAATTTTCAGACTGGTTAATCTATGGAGATTCCTCTCATTCAAGGCTGCTATATGCAGAAAGAGAGGAAATGCTGTTGAAGCAGGATGAAAATGTCTGTTTCATCCCCTAACTGAAGGGAATTTTTACACTCAGAACAGTACATACAGACATTCTTTGAACTGGAAAGCAGGAACATCACAAATTACAACTTCTGTACATTCTTAAATTGAAACAATTATTAAAGAACAGTTTTTGATACAGATAAAAGATGCAGCTGGTGACTGACGTGAGACTGTTGCACCTCAAACGAGTGTGCTTTGTCAAACAACCAAAGAAAATTAAAAAGTTGGTTTGAAATTTGCAAAGGAGCTGAGCATCTATCTCCAACTGCATTACCATAAGATTTGGCACCTTCACCACAAGTTACTATGAAAAATCCCAGACTTCCATTTGTACCTGCAGGAATTACAAGTTGGAAGTCAAGGAATACAGGTGCAGCCTACAGAGCACTGATAAAAAAATTAATTCCCCTGCATTTAAAATTGATTATTTCAGAAAATCAGTTTATTTAATATTGAGAAGATATCAAGAACCTTTGCCCAAACATCCCGTGATTTGTATCTCCTGTATCTGATCCACCTCCTGCGTCTGACACAAGAATTCCATTTCTTATCCTTTGTGTAGGTGCTGGGGAAGTCTATGGCGTAAGTCCAGCCCTGCAAACAGAAGTTTTCTTGTATGAAAATCAGGACCAAGGGAAAGCTTGAAATCATAACTCGGAGCAATTCTGCGCAAGAATCACTCCTACAACTGCAGTACAGATTACTGTGCATGTCTCAACAGCCCCAATTAGCACATCAGCTAATTCCATATGAATCCTGTTCAAATTCCTCTCCATGATATACACAGAACAAGCAAGACACAGTAAAGCATTTTACTTTTTTCATAGTAAAAGTCATAAATAACAGTGGCATCCGGTAGCCAGCATTTTGTGGCCTGTTCAAAGGAAAAAGCTTCTGTAGAAGCTGCTACAGACTTCAAACAAGAACCTTCCTTGTGTTGTATTATAGTTGAGCTATTTCCTAGAAAGCAGCTATGTGAAGTTAAGTGCCTTTTCTTTTAATAGACCTTTTATACTTCTATAAAAGTGCCTTTTATTTCACAGCCTAAGAATTCCCAGAATAGATCTCTTTTTGGTATTGTTCACCTACCCCTTTCTCTGTTGGTTCCCCTCCAATATTTTCATCCACATACCAGTCAGACTCCCACTCCCAATGGGGTGAAGGCAGTGTGAAACTATCGAGCTGCTGATGTTTTAGCCCGCTCACATCACTCCACTGCCAGCGGTCACTGGGCAGTAATTTCTCACAAAAGCCACCAACTGGATTCCAGCGCTGTCAGAAATAATACATGATTTTATTTGAAATCACAGCATTCCAATGGACATCTATAGGGAGTCATAAGTGATACACTGCTAATTTTCTGCAGCAAGAGAGGAATAAAATCCTGGGGTGAATGAGACAGCGCTCATGCTGTAAGCCCCTATCTAACAAAGTCTTTCGGAGAAGGTCTTTTAAATATCAAAGAAGGGTTGACTGCAGTTAGTCCCAAAAAAGTCATTTTTCAGGCACACAATAGGAACATCTGATGATATATCCTAATACTGATAGTGCTTTTTTCTTGGGAGATGCATGGCACCATCACACTGCAGCATTAGGATAATGCTGTATAGGTGGCCTTGGGATCTCTAATCTACTCACCAAGAGAAAGACGATTAGTGTCTTGCCTGCACTAGAAAAACAGCATGGCCTCTGCACCAGGAACTGTGTCAAGATAACGGTATCAGTAACTCTTCCCTGTGTTTTATGTTATACCAAAGGTTTTGGATGTTTTTCCAAGTATGGTTTTAATCAGTTACAGGACAAATAACTTGCTAGGGTTTTGCCAATGCAGCTGTGATTTTTCTTTCCCCCACCCACCCCTTACCTACTATGTAAGTACTGGCAAAATTTGTCATGTCATACTCTCTTATATTTTAGGGCATGTGGAAAATGAGTGGTTTGTTTACTTTTACTAGGAATCTGGCTACAATGCTATGCACATTATCTATTTGAGTTTCACTCTAGCATTTTGGTTTGCATTTTTTCATGGCCTAGAACAAACAAAACAAGTTTTCAAATAACAAAATAAAATGTAAAGTTTTGCATTTTCAAAGATCATGTTTGCATAACAAAAGGAACACTTTTAAATGGCTGGAAAGTTGTGACAATGTTAAGTAATGTATAAAATTATTTTGTTGTATTTTTACCTAGGTGGATAAATTAATGTCTTTTCTCAACTTATATTTATCCCATTGCCTGTTAGAAATCAGAGAAATGTGCTCAAGAAAACCCTTCAGTTTTCTCAAACAACTTTTGGTTAATTTAAAACCATAATAGATCAGTTTCCTTTAAAATACTATTTTGAATACATTCTTTTGTTATAGTATGTCACATAGGAAGGATCATCTTAAAAAAAGCTGGAAACATTGTACTTCAATGGATAGTTATGCCTTTATTAGAGTTGACACACTAAAAAATTGCATTTTCTTAAGAATAATATATTACTGATAATGTTTGCTGCATGGAAGTTACATTGGACATAAGGGGATTGTGTGTCACTAAAGGGCATTATGTGTCACTAAGGAAGGGAAAATATCAGGTGAAAAGGGTGAATGTTCCAGCCTGCAATGGCTTGCATGAAGCAGGCTGTGGTGCACACTGGTGTTGCTTTTGGCAAGAGAGCAAAGTATAACCTTCCTTTGAGAATTAAAATATTAAAAGAACAACCTGCTCTTTGGCACGTATGTGCTCTTCAGAAACATCAGGTTTCAGAAACATCATCAAAACATGAGAATAAAGCCAAACAAGCTTCCTGTGAGAAAAACATGCAGGGACAGCTGACGCAGGGGTTTGCTATCACTCCGTTCTGATGAGCACGTGGCAGTGTGACGGGTACCCACTATGTGTCGTACCTGGTTCTCGTAAGTTTCTTCCTGGTATCTAATAGGAACGTCACCCGAGAACACGTAGGTGTAGACTTGATGGTCACAGGCTATTCCCCAGCAGCACTGCTTGACAGCAGAGACCCGCTTGAATTCCAGCTGTGCATCCTTGCAGAGCTCCCAGTACTGGCCAACAGTAGACAGGGTGTAAACCCTCCCAAAAATGTCAACAGCCCATAGAAGGGAACTGGGCATGGCCATGGCTGAAAGGCAAAAAGGAGATCTGGTAACACTGGTAGTGCTACACACCCTGCTCATCTCAGTTACACAAACCCTTCTCTCCTCCTCAGTCTCCTCAGTCTTCTCTTGGTGCATGCAACACAGGTACAAAGAGGAAGAAAGCTTCTCCATGAGCACATACCTAGTTTTAATCCATGGACATATGACCTGTTGTTGTCAGGAAACCTCTTTCCAAAGCATTCTGGCAACCGCTTTGGGATCTGATCTTCATTTAATATACCTAGGTGGGTATTTATTTAAGTGTACTTAGAGTGTGGTTTCCCAGCAGAGGCCTGGGTGAGTTCTATTCCCGTTGCATCACTCAGAAACCTGACACTTTCTGGGTACTGCAGCTCTACCCTTCCTGTGAGGTGGGTGTACACCAGTCCTCTTAAAAGTCAAGAAAGGCCACTGTTTCTGCCACTTGGCCTTCTGGGTGCCATTAAACTGTACAGATTTTGGTTGTTCTGTATGTCTGACAATCCCAAGTACTGATGGGTATTTTGAACTTTGCCTCCAGTTCTATTAACTCTACGGTGGGGGACCAGGAGGGAAAGGCAGAAAAGAGGACTTTGATCCCACATAATGAAAGAAAAGAGGAACCTCTAACAGCTTCTGATTGGTAGCAAGCAGTGGTACACAGGGACCAACTGGTACCTCCTGTTTGAATGTTGGAGGCAGACCTGGAAACAACTAGGTCAATGGGAACGAACAACACAGTGCATTCATACAGGATTCCAGGGGGATGTTTCAGAATTCTGATTCTTAGAACTGCTGCTGCTAAGTACCTAAAAACCCGGATTCACCAGGTGAGTAACAGGTAACAGTGAGAACACTTATAGCAGCAGAGAACAAGCAAAATTCTCCTATTAGTTGTGGCAGCACAACTATGATGAATCCTCTAATTTTGACTTATTTTTTTCTTCTCTCCTTGTGGCTGGGAGTACACAGGCATGTATTTACTGCTTCTGTTTGCTCTTGGACCAGTCATTTGTCTTCTTTATATACTGCCTTTCTGTTAGTTGAAGTAGGATACTACAAAAGGACATAATAAGTGGGAAAAAAAAATATTGAATGGAACAAAGTGAAGGTGAGGACGAAATTATAATGGGTGTATCACTAGGAAAAGACCATGAAAATAAGCCTTTCAGTATTAGCACTTGAAATTCTGAAGAAAAGATTTTTTAAGAGAGGAAAACACGATGCATTCCATCTTAAGCAGCCAGAACATGAGTCTGGAGCAAAGGCAGCATTACAGATACTGCAGCGAAGGTACCTGCCTAGCAGGTAATGAAGGGAAGTGATGCTTGAGTGTGTTAAAAGTGGGCAGCTATGCAAGCAAGGGCCTGCATCTGGGAGGACAGTCTGGGCAGTCAGGAAGTACCTGGAAGAGTTCAGGAAAAATTCCAAAGATTACAAGGTTTGCAAAAATAAATTAAAATAATCCAGGCACATGTAACTGGATTAAATTTTCAAGACAGCTAAAATATTGCCGAGTACATTCCTTCTTCTGAACTTCTGAGGACCGAGCTTTGGAGAATCACAGGAAAACCCCAAATGAATCTGCGATTATAAACTACTTTTAAGACTTCAGTGTTGGCCCCTCTGCACAGACTGTGCTGCAGAAGATGAAGTCATGTCTCCCTTGATCGTGAAGGATGCTCAGCACTTGTGGCTCATGTGCATTTCAGTAAATGCAGAAGTTGCCCAGTATCCTCAGGGGACTGCGAATATTCAGATCCACGTCTGATAAATGCTTCCTCACCCCTCAGCTCAGCCAGGTCATTCTGAACTACAACTACTGAGATGAAGATGAGATACTGTTAATTGTAATTTCCGTCTGCCTGACATGACACTGATTGCTACAGAATTCAAGAAAAACACCCCAAATCATCTCATGTTAACAAGGTTCCTCCGGAGAGGGGCCGTGTCCCCCGGTTCCTCGGTCCGTGGCGAGAACAGGATCCGGCTCCGGTGCCGGCGGGGCAAACCTAGCCAAGATCCGCACAAACCTGCCTCGCCCCCACCTTCCCACAGCACCCTCGGCGGGCCGTGCCGTGCGTGGGGGTCCGCAAGTGCGCTACGAGCTCAACAACGCGCACACAACACCCGGGAACGGCCCCCGGCGCGGGCAGCGGTGGCGCCCGCTGCTTTCCCAGCCCGGCAGTAAGGCCAGATCCGGGCTGCTGCCGCCGGGGCCGACCCTTGGGCGTCCCGGGCCCGACATGGCGGCCGCTCCCCCTCCAGCCCAAGCCCCCGCAGTAGAGAGGCGGGCAGCCAAACGCAGAAGACAGGAGAGGGTCTCCACTGGTGACGAAAACGCCCCGCACGCCGTCCCCTGGGGAACTGCACAGGGACGCCGGCATCTCAGCACAGTCCCACTCGCCGCTCCCGCCTGCACCGGAGCCGCCGGATGGGCGATGGGGGGGGGGGGGGGGGGGGCAAGAATACGGCGGGGGTTGCTCCTTGCCCTGCGGCGGCCCTATCTCCAGCCGCGCCGCGCTGGGCTACGCTGCCCGCCCCGTTCCGTTCCCGGCGGCGGGATGGCTGACAGCGAGCAGCTCTGCCTCAGCCCGGCCCCCGGGGCCCGCCCCTCACCTGCCTCCCGCCGGCCGCACCTCTCCTCGCCGCCCGGCGCCGTTCACCGGCGGAAGAAGCCACCGCACGGCGCCCGCTGAGGGCAGCCCCGCTCCGACGCGGCGGCAGCGTCCGCCCAACAGCACCGGACGCTCATTGGCTGCGTTGCGGCGCGTCATCGCGCGGCGGGGCGGGGTGCGGAGGCGCGGTGGGCTGCTCTGCGCGGGAGCGCGGTGAATGCAGCGCAATGGATGCAGCCTGACGTTAGGCTTATTCTTGATGCATCAGTAAATGTCCTGCCTGAGGTATAAGGAAGGAGGCGTCCTCGTAGCTTTTGGTAATGCAGTGTAGTAGCAGTCCTTCCCAGAAGGACACCAAAGGTGCTGCTTGACGTTTATTGCAGGACTTAACCCTGCTACAAAATTGTAATCTCCCTTAGGAAGAGCTTGCTTATAAATCTCAGGTTTAGCTATCCCGTTCCAATTCATTCTGAAGTGAGTCAGAAAACCAAACATGATGGGCAAGAACTTCCATGCCTGTCTACTCAAATAACCACAACAGAGATCTGCAAACAAAAGGTATCTCAGATCTTTGTGTACCTCAAAGGTGCAGTAAAGAATGGTGAAAAGAGGTCAGCTTTCATTTCAGGCCTTTCCCAAAGGGAACTGGTGGATCCATTGTGAATCCAGCCCGAGGAGCTGCTGGTTGCTGGTTAAAGAGAACACCTTGCTCTTCTGTGGTTTGTAGGTTCAGATGGTTTTCATGTGCAGAGGGCTGTGGTTCAGAGGGCTGATGTACACATTAAACTCTCTAGAACGAAGCCTGTATGAGGCAAAACCATCCCGTCTGGGCTGTTTCCTTCTGAGCCCCAGGGACACTCGACTGACATTGCTGTGGTTTGGTCCTTTGCCCAGCTTGATGCCACCTCAAAGCAGAACTCATTGCTCCCTAGTTGTGTTTTGATGATTTGATCATTATAGCAAAACATATTTATAAAGATCATGTGATGTTTAGATTATAGGAAATTCATTTTACAAGATCTCTAATATTGAACATACATATGACATGTATTCTGTCCAGTTGCCATTTTAAGCATGCGGAAACAAGACTGGTGGTATTCCATGGGAACTGTATTGCAGAAGAGTTTAGGGAGCATTTTCTGGGATTTTCTCACAGTTTGGATTTTGAACCACAGTCCTGTAGTCTTACAGGATGTCAGGAGGAATGATTGATTATGCAAGGCATCTGCATGCTAAGTCATGTACAACCAGTACAGTTTTCTCATGCTTATTTTAAGGAGGACCTTACACGTGAAAGCCAACAAACACTCTCCATGACACTGGTGACATGTGATGTTTTTGTGGTCGGTGGCTCTGCTCTGTCTATAATTTGATGCAAAAGTTAGGAATGAATGGATGCCTTATGAAGATGCATCCATCCTTGCTTGCTTTGGGTGTCTGGTTCTGAGCCCTGCTTACTTCACTTGCCATTGCTGCAATAGAGACTTCCATTTGGTAAGGAGGTAACAAGAGATAAGTTTTGCAAAACCAAACAGCTAAATACAAACTGATGTTCATTTTGCCATGAGTGGGAACAGTGGGTGTGCTGTGTAACCCTGGGGCACTGGGTTAATGTGAATGCTACTTCTAGTCTGTGCCCTGTGAAGGGTGCACCTGGGTTTTCCCTCAATGGGGCTCTGAGGCCTTGCAAAAGAATTAGAGAATAGTTAGGGTTGGAAAGGGTCTTAAGATCATCTAGAGAGAGAAAACATCCAGATATCTGTCCTTCAGCCCCATGGTTACTGTGTGACTCAGGAGGAAGGATTATCTCCAGTGAAGGAGGTATCACTTGGTGAAGGTCACTGCCCCTTGTTAAATGTGGAGATTTCTCTCAGTTTTGCCCACGATTGTAGCTGTCTAAATACAATCTGCAGTGTACAACAGCACAGCCACAGTTCATATGGAAAATGCAGTTCAGGGAGGTCTGTCCCTGGGACTGGGGCACATCCCTGGCCTGTGCATGGCTGGAGCACTCTGAAATCAACTGTGAACTTTTGAATCTCTTGTTATTACAGAACAGTTTCCTCTGTCCAAAGCATAGTCAAGGTATTTTAGATCCTGTTCCACTGTTTTGCAGAGACGGTTCATACTGGTGGCTTCCCTACTGTCGGCTCTTCCATGCTTTCCTAAATCTCACTTCCCTAAAAGGTGGGGAAAGGGGGATTTTCCTCAACACTTGACTTTGATTTTAGGGAAGTATCTTTCCCCTAATGAGGAAGTACTGCATTGCATTCGTGCTTTAAACTTTTTCTTTCAAAAACCTCATATTTATACCACTACAGTTACAGTAAGCAAAAGCTTTCCTCAGAGTGGGAGCAGTCTCTAAATGTCACTGCAAACTGTGAGCAGTGCCCCTTCCAGATGAGTCAGGCACTGCAAACCGGAGGGAGGAGACGGGAAGCAGAAGGGCAGGAAGCCTCTCACCATCATGTGATGCTGGGACTGCCTTGGATTTTGGCTCATGTCACCTGCATCTCTGCCTCTTTCCAAGAATTTGTTTGATTTTGGGGCAGACTGTTTAATTATTTTCCTTCTTTATGTTTTCTCTCCCCTTCTGATGGAGCGGGACTGAGCTTTCCAAACCACACAGGAGCGGTGTCATGGGACTCAGTGGTTGATGGGGCAATGCTGCTGCCTGTGGTGAAGGAAAAACCTGTGCGTGTTTAAAAAATAAGCGATTTGGTGAATCAGACACCTCAAGGGATGAAGATGAGGGAAGAGGCCAGAGTTTTAACTGTGATAAAAGATATTTAAGATCCTTTCAGCATCTGACCTGAGCTATCCAGCCATTAAGAACTCAGGTTTCAGAAGCAGCCGAGCCCGGTGGAAGTGCTGTTGAAGGTGTTTCTTCAGTTTGCTGTATGGGAGAAAGCAGCACGCCCCTTGCTTTCCTCTTCTTTTCTGCAGTGTTCTAACAAATCTAGTATCTCTTTGAGCCATGTGAGCTTTCGTCTGGTTTTCCTTAATCTCATTTCAAAAGCTTTCCCCATTTTACAACATTCCCATTCTGTGCTGCCACTCCCAGTGTTCTCTCTTCCCGTTAGCTCAAATGCAGCTCTTCCCAGTCGGGATGCAAGTCTGCAGAAGTCACTGCAGGATACAGCACCATTTGCTGATGATTTTTGCTTTTTCCTCAGACTGTGGGTGCTGTGTAAAAGCAAACACATATGCACACAGAATATATATGTATGGACATATTTACATATATGGAGACACCATCTCTCAACGTCTCCATCTTCCCAAAGCTCAGCTGAATTCATTTGGCTACTGCACGATTCAGAGTGGCTCTGGGTGTTACTAGAGATGCAGAATTGCCAACCTCCTGCATCCCCCTTTCTGTCACTGTTCCCGGGGGCTCCCTGGGCTGAGCAGACCCTCCAGCTGCAGCCGACCCCAACATTAGCTGGGATTTAATGAACCTCGTCCTCCTCCTGTTCAGGCCGCCAGTTTCCAGCAGGCAACTTCGTTTTGGGAGAGGCGCACTTGGAGCAAAACGATGATAGAAAGGGTCTCAACGAGCGCGTTAAGAATCCACCATCACCCGGGGACCCGAGGTCCAAGGGCGGCTGCTCTCGCCCCAACACAGGGGCAGCAGGAGGGGCACAGCACCGTCTCAGCCAGAGCCACGCCGTGCGGTCGGTGGGTGCGGGCTGGCGGCTGCCGGGGTGCGGGTCTCAGTGCGGCGGGCGCCCCGAGCGCGGCCCCTTTAAGGCCGAGTGTTTCCTGCGCCTCTCGCAGAGTCACCCCGCGCCGCTGGGGAGCGGCGTCACGTGGGGTGCAGTCTTGTGACCGGCCGCGAGCGCAGCGGCGCGGGGCGCTCGGGGAGGGGCTGCCCGCGCGCCAGGGGCCGCTCACGCACCTCCCCCCTCCCCTCCCCTCCCCCCCGCCGGTGCCTCGCGCCCGGCCCCGAATGCGCGGGGCGCTGCCGGCGGGGCGCTCGCGCCGCCGCTGAGCTCCGGCGGCCCCGGGCGGGGCGGAGGGGCGGCGCCCGCCAAGTTGGGCGCTGAGGCGAGGGCGCCGCTTCCTCATCGCCCTCCCGGCGCTCGGCGCGGCTCCGCGGGCAGGCAGCGCCGCCGCCCCCAGCATGGACAACAAGCCCCTGCTGCAGGAGCGGCCCCCCGCCTACAGCCCCGCCGCGCAGGGCGCGGGCTACGACTACGGCCAGAGCAACTACGGCGCCATCCCCGCCCCGCAGCCCGGCTTCCAGCCGCCCCCACCGTACCCCTACCCGGGCGCCGCGGCCGCCGCAGGTGGGTCTGAGGCGGCGGGGGAAGGGCCGGCAGCCAGCTCGGCGGGGTGCGGGGCCCCCGGTGTGCGGGAGAGAGCTTGCGCCGCGCTGCCCCTTTCTCTGGGACGGGGGGCGGCTGTAGGGAGGTCCGTCCCCCCCCTCAGCCCAACGACGGGACGGGTTGGCGGTGGGGTGCCCCGGAACTGTGGGGTAGGGCTGTGGCCTGCGCCGCTGAGGGACTGCCCGGCAGAAGCGGGGACAACGGGGGAACTCTTGAGCCTCCTGCGTGGGTCTTCTCTGTCAGCAGCGAGGCGGTTGGAGCCTCTCGCCTTTCACGCTTAAAACCATCGCAGGGAGGAGGTGCGGAGGGGATCCAGGTGTTTAAAAGCGCCATCTCCCGCCCCCCTCCTTCCTTAGGTGCTTCTGAGGTGAAACGTGTTTGTGTGCTGCCCTCCCGAAAATGCGACCGACTTTGCATGTGTCCCTCCGGTGTGGGGGTTTCTGCTCAAAACAGTAACAGAGGCACAGCTGCGCTAGCAGTGAAACAGACCCCAAACCTGCACTTTTCTTTTCACACACTTCATTGTACTCTGGTTAATGTTTGTTTTTTCCTGGTACACTTAAGCAGTCTTGCAGAGGCTTAAGGAGGTGAGTAGGTACAGTACTTCTCTTAACCGAATTAATGCTGACCTCATCAGAGAAAGAAGTAGCCTCTTGCGGAAGAGTCTGAAGTTGTGGGAATGCTTCAGAAGTCACAAAAAATACACAGCAGACATAGCAGATCTTGCAGTTAGCAAGCGTTGGCTTGAATCTTGAGCCTATAGGTTAACTTTCAGTTAATACCTTGGAACTTACTTTCCTACAATGCAAATATTACTGACTATTTTCAGGTTAATTATAAGTAGGGAGGATGCTAGACTTTACTGATGCATAACGTGGCTCAAGAAAATCTGAGAACTGTTCTCTGGGAGAGAAGCTCAAAACGACTCATAAGTGGGCAGAGTGTACCTCGACTGCAGGATTACACTGCACACATCTAACTGTCCCTTTAAAAAGCTTTTCCGTTTTTTCCCTTTTAAATTTTAATGTCAATGCAGTAGTTAAAGGATTGTGTCTTCTTGTTCACTGGCTGACAAGGGGGTTTCTGAAAGTTGTTTTCTTTTTTTCTCTACGATATGCAGCTTGCTTCTTTTTCACTTGAATCCTATCACTTTTATCTCTCTGTGCAGTTAGAAACTTAATAGGTTGAAGTTAAGCTGGAAACCAGAGGAAAATTTATCCTGTTTAAACTAGTTTGCCCTCTGGAGTGGGACATATCTGATACATAACATCCAGAAATGAAAGCTGTGGTCGTTCTCTGTTTAATCTGTTTTTTCCTGGTGCTTAAAGAGCATTGAAACAAATTCATAAAGTTAATTATTAGCTCAGTGTCCTTTTTCAGTGGTTAAATTATGTTAGATACTTGGGTTTATGAAGTGGCTTTGCTATTAGATTTGCTGAGTAGTGTGTTCCAACTCTGATATTGATAGAGCTTCTTCAGGTCCTCAGCTGAGACTACATTTCTCTTTATTTTTCCACATTCTGTTTGCATACTTTTTAATCATGATCATTGTTCTTTGTGCCTTACATGTGGTGATTGAGTTTTTTTCCTTATTTTAGGGTATGCTGTTCCTCCACCGACATCACAGCCAAACTATTCGAGCACGTACACCATTATTCAGCAGCCTGTTGCTACCACTTCTGTCGTAGTAGTTGGTGGCTGTCCTGCCTGCAGGTAAACAGTCTCTCTAGTTGGTAGATCAACTCAAGTCTTGGGTTGATTGCAGGCGTTCATGCAGTTCTTTGCTTTTCAATACTTTGTGTGTGTGATCAGAATTTACTTGATTGACAAAGCACAGATTTAGCAATGGAGTGCTTTGATTTCTGTAGCATGAGCTTGTCCTAATGGGCTCATGACAATTACTATAATTGATACAACAGACTTTATATATAAATATGAATCTGCTTTTTATGATGGAGGAAGATCATAGAATCATAGAATAGTTAGGGTTGGAAAGGACCTTAAGATCATCCAGTTCCAACCCCCCTGCCATGGGCAGGGACACCTCACGCTAAATCATATCACCCAAGGCCTCGTCCAGCCTGGTCTTGAACACTGCCAGGGATGGAGCATTCACAACCTCCCTGGGCAACCCATTCCAGTGCCTCACCACCCTAACAGGAAAGAACTTCCTCCTTATATCCAATCTAAACTTCCCCTGTTTAAGTTTGAACCCGTTACCCCTTGTCCTGTCCCTACAGTCCCTAATGAAGAGTCCCTCCCCAGCATCTCTATAGATCTGTAAGTGGTATTTTTAGTTGAAAAGTACTCTAGTAACAGATGTAAAGGGTCAGTTCTTGGGGGAGAGGATGACAGGAAGTCCTTTGTTATGCCAAGTGATAATGTGTGGCATGACTTTATATTGTGAAACTTTGTAATTGTTGACCATAGTCACTTCTGGTGATCTGGCTGTCCTGTGGAAGGGCTTCTGCTGCTGTGGTGTGTGTCCCCAGTACCAGCATCCAGACTGTGCAAAACCAGGCAGGGTGATGGTCAGTATTGGTTGAAAGGATCAGTATCTTAAGGCTTTAAAAGATCTCTTGCTTTAAAAATCCTTTTACTGCAGAAGTACAGGGAGATTACTGGGTTTGATTCAAAGTGTTAATTTGATGAAGTAGTAAAAACCAGAAAATGTGGTCAGCTATTAGTGGGAATTGCAAAAAAGGAAAACTTACCCTTCAGAGATCAACAGCCATAAGAAAAGGGAAGGAGGCATTCTGTTTCCACACAAGTGCGGTAAGTCAGCTGTAGTCCCTTTCGCTTCTCAGTTTTGCTCATTCCAGGATATTAACTAATGGTTGAGGGCAGCCAGATTGCTGCTGCTGCAGTTCAGACACTGGTGTGCTTGGTCAGCTCTGGCTCAAGTGCAGAATCATTCCCCTTGTGTAAGAATGTATGGGAGTTACCCTTGTGGCATCTTGCCAGGAGGCACTTCATATTCTGCAGGTCTGAACCCTTATCCGTTTCAAACTGTGTAGGAAACAGACTTGCTAGATAGCTGAATGGTGAATGTGATAGATTGTTGTAGTGGCACAGGCTGCCCCAGGTGCCTTTCGGTTTTGCTAGAGATGGTATTTGAGAGTCACTGCATCCCTCGAAAGGTGGATTCAGGTAAGAAGTATCTTGTGGAGCTGTGTAAAAACAGATGCCTGCTGAAATACCACTGCTTAAGGCTGAAAAACCTGTACCAGTTAGCATTTTTGGTCTAGAAGATGTGTGTTTCAAACAGTGAGGGATAGTAACCACTGAGCTGTTCAGAGGATGTGGTGGATCCTGCCACATGACTGGCATTAAAATGCTTATGCTTTAGCTCAGCCAGAAGACAGAAAATATTTTATGTGTTGCTTGGTAAAAGGCAGGCAGTGTATTTATACTTCTGTCCCCAAACTCAATAAATCTGAAAACATTATACTATGGAAGTGGTCTGTGCAGTAACTTGGTAGACTCTTGCTGCTATTCTTGGGATTTCTTTTTTTTCCTGGGAATTATCCTGGAATGCTCTAGGAGACGCCTTTGAGACAATCATTTGCAAGTATCCTTGAGCCAAATATGGGAAAATGAGCACTCTTTTATAAGGCGTTTTTAAGTGGCCTCACTTGAATAGTTTTCTAAAGGTCATCAGGCTTGCTCTGGTGGAGGTATTAATTGTGGACTCTTTCTTAAAGCAAAATACTCTCCATAGAAACCTTGTTTACTCTTGGAACCTCAGGTTTTGGATTAGGCTGTGAAAAAAAAGTTGTGAGGAGCCCTATGACATGTTGATTACTGTGAGGCATAATACTGCACTGCTGGGACTGTAGGACTCTTCCCAGTACTTCTGAAATATTCTTGGTTGGGAATCCCAAGGATGAATAACTACCTAGTAATGGTGGGTCAGTCTTCTCTGCAGTATCACTATGTTTTTTTCTTTATTGTCTAAAGAGGAAGAGTCAAGTGTCAAGGTAGAAGCAAAAAATTCTCAGCTTGCTTGCCTTCTGACAAGTAACAAGTCTGCTACTTCCAGAGAAGTGACGGGGACGCTGTGTGGGAAGCGTGATACTAGAAATACTCATGGGAACCTGAAGGGTCAGGGTTCATGTTCTGGAAGGTTACACTGGCTGCTTCTCTTAAAGAAAGAGCTCATAATCCTCTTTGACTTCTCAAGACCTTAAACATAGTTCTGGTTTTACTTCCTTGGCCTGGAAACCTATTTTATAAAGAATGCAGTGTGCAGCTACACTCTGAATACAAGACTGAGCAGAAAAGTTGTTGAAAGGGCATTGATAGAAAGCTATTAATGGTACATAAAACTTTGTTATTAAACTGCCAAGTCAGTCATCATGTTACTTTTCTGATTTGATGCTGTGCATGGTTGTTAGATAAGTCCATCTGCTTTAGATCATGAGGAAAAAGCTTTGTGGGTGTGGAATAATGTAACTGATAGAGTAGGCTAAAGCCTATCACAAGGTTTTCTACCATCAGAAACACAAAGCAGTCTTTTGCACTTTAGCATGTATGAATGTTGCTAATAGAAATCAAAGCCATTTCCAACTTAAAATATATGGTGTTGAGGATAATATGCAGTATTGGTCTGTTATTTGTGTAGAAGTCTATTTTCTTGCAGTCATGAATGATCTTGGGAGTATTAAGGTAGCTACAGTTCATCTTTGGTCTTGTTTTATGTTATGAAGTATGAAAAGTATAAAGTATCTCCAGAAGTAGCCTCTTTGCAGTAGGTGGCATGCTCATGCTCACTATGTAATTGCATTTTATTTCCTTCTATCTCTGAAACATTGCTGCATCTGAGGGATGACTCTCCTGTCTTGCAAGCTGTACCTCTTGCTCAGAATTATTCATTAGTCATTTCATCCTCATTCATCATTGGTCAGTGTTGCTTTCTAATTACAGACTTCAGTATTAATGTGTGTTTCATCCTTCCTTGCATTATTAAAATGTCTTGGGTGATTGTAGTGCTGTTGTCCTGATGTGAGTTGTTCTCCCAGCCCTGATGTACAGAGAATTACTTGTCAGCTTTATTGCTTGTAGTTGACATCTAAGAAATGGCCCAGTCCTGCTCTTAAACTATTCTGTGTTCCCAAATATATATTAAATCATTACAGCCACTAACTTTAGTGATCCAGCTGTGTAATTACCTTTTTAGCTGGCAGAATGCAGCCTGGCTTCTTCTCTTGTGGTCACTTTCGTTTTCTATTTCTCTTTCTTGCGTTGTTTGGTAGAACATGCTGCAGAGGAATGTTTGCTTTCCTATTGCTTAACAGAAGAAAGGTCCATTTAAAAATTGTGAAAACATTCTCTTGATCTGATGTTTGCAGAAGCTCTTGTTTTCAAAATCTGGGAAGGAGCCTGTGATGGGCCCTATTGGTTTTTTATTTTCCTGTTTAAGAAGAATTCAATTGCTTGGAAGAAAGGGTGAGGGAAAGGACACAACGCTGCTGCATTGTAGCGCTTTCTCTTCTCATGGTTACAAAACAGCTGCTTCAGAAGTATTGTAGTGGGCCCCAAATTGGAGCATTGATGCTGCTTCTAGGACTGGAAGATGAGCAAATTTGATTAAAACTTCACTTACTCACATCTCTCTTACTGCCTTCTTCCTGCCAGAAGTTGTTCTTTTGGGGGTGACTATTTTTGTGTGGCTTTGATTGGTTTGGGTTTTGTTTTTTTTTTACTTGACAAAGTAGCACGTTCTCAGGTTTTGGTTGAAGTTTTCTCCAAGTAAGTGCCTATCTCCTGACAAAAGACTGGGAAAATTGCACTTAGGTAACCAAATGCTTCAAAATGTCAATCTTCTGCTTTTACTTCAATTATTTCAATTACAAAATCTCTCTGTTGTTTGAGAGAAGACTGCTCAGGATTTAGGCTTTCTATAGTTACAACAATTATATTTTGACTTTATGTAAATATTCTTTAATATAATTTCATAATATGTACTGGTTAAATATGCAAAGAATTAAAAAAAAAACCAAACACAAAACCTATCTATTCAGAGATACAGATATATCTATTCAAAACCTATCTATGTCTGGTATTCTGAGGAAAAACTGTGGATTTTCAGTTTCTGGCAGCAGGCTGACATGCCAGAGATCCTTTTGAATCTTGTGACTGGAGCCAGCTTTGCAGTAGTGATATAAAGAGAAACAGGTATAATAATGCAGCAGCTCCTGGCACTGGCTTTTGTCACACAGATGCTCAGCCCTCATTGGGAATACTGTAGCTCCCTTACACTCTAGTGTGCAGCTCTATGTGAGTGCGTGCTGCTCAGGCAGACTGGGATGTTCATCCTGCTGTGCTGTAATCTGGTGGCTGGAGGAGTTAGGGCATGAAATTCAGCAGTGACTTGTGCACGTGATTCCAAAGAAGAAAGCCTTGATACATCAGACTTGAGCAGATGCCATGAGTCTGCCATTTGGAATTACCGACGAGGATAGCTGTTAACTTTTTTCTTCCTCCCTGCCTAGCAGCTGGGGCACGCAGCTGCTTAGCAGGAAATGTTACCTAAACTCAGAAGAGAGGAGGTGGTAAGCCTGGTAATAGGTCCCGAGTGAGAACAGTCTGTCACTGGGTCTGTGTTGGTGGCATTTTCTTTTTATTACTGTCACCATTTGTCTTGGTGTCTGTATTCTGATAATTAGAATTTCTATGCAGGAATGAATTGTTCTGGGTGAGAGGAGGAAACTGGCTTTGTTTTTGGTAGCCAGAGGTGATACTGATTTGGCTGTGTATGCAGATGAGTCTGGAAAAACCACACTGGGTCTCAGTTTAGTTTGTCATGAATAGATGTCTACCATGCATAGAGCATTTGAACTGGCATGCTTCACCTCAGCTGTGAGGCCAGGCTGCTGAAGCCAGGAAGCTTGTCTCTTCATTAGTGTGTTCTCAGAACTGGAAGTAAAGCAGTGGAAGGCTGGTGATCTGTAGGCATTTGCAGAAAGACAACAGCTAGATATACGCTGTTCCTGTTGCCAGAATTTCTCTGGCTCTGCAGCCCGCCCTCTGGATAGGAAATGGGCCTGAAGTATGAGGGAGTTCAGATAAATCTGCAGATACTGTGCTGTCTCTTACTTGAAGGTGACTTTTAAGGAGAATTGTCTTTACATATATGTGTAGCTTGTGTTGAGAAGGGCATGCCAGAGGCTTATATAGATTTATGGTCCTTTTTGTGAATATGGATCAACAACCATCCAATGCCTTCAAACTGAGGCTAGAGGAGCGGGCACCTCTCTCTTCATGGAGATTAAAACTGTCAGCAGCCCATGCTTACTCAGTAATCAAATATATAATTGTCAATTTCTTTTCTGCTGCTTGCAGGTGAAATGTGAACATGCTTAACCTAGCTGTTGGTGATGCATTAGCTAGGACAGATGTAAAGAAAAGATATCTATGTTTTCGTGTTCAAAATTAAAGAACAGATGTGCAGCTTCCATACTCCAGGCTTGTCACTGCTCTGATGTTTCCATTGAAATCTAAAGTTAGAGACTTGCTGACCTCAGTGGCAGGAGAGATGAGATGCTGATTAGAAATTTCCTCTTGCTTGATCAGTGAGTGAGTATCTGCATAGAAGACAGCAGTCTCCTTTAGTGAAGTTTCTTTATAGGCTTTGCAGAGCTTGTTGTACAACCAGGTTGTCTCTAATTACCTGGGATGACCCTTTGACTTAATTTGCAAAGAATGAAAAATGCTGATAAGCACCCATTTAAATACTGTGATGGAGCGTGAGGTCTCAAATGCACATGCTGAATTGTCCTGATGCTGTGTTCACAGGTCCCACTATCAGACCTCTGATTCTGAGCATTTGACTTAAGATATTAATGTCTTAAGACTTACTTTTAAGGGGGTTGTCTGAAAAGTAATTTGGTTTTAAATGCTTGTCAGTGGGAATAATTGGCCTTACTTTATGGAGTTGGCAGCTGCAGTTACAGCTTAAATCCAAGATGCTGCTTGCAGTATAAATAACTCTTTCCATTTTATTTTTAGATTGGGAGTGGTGCAGTTATAATCAGCTTTTATGTGGTTTATGTTGTAGAACATTGGTTACATTAGTGTTGTAGAACGTTGGTTACATTAGTGAATCTACAGTTTGAATATGGAGCCTCTAGTTACTCTGCAGCTCAGGTAAGATACGCAAGTGAACACTGACTGACATAAGCATAGTCTCCCTTACAAAAAATATTCTTTTCTCCTTTCAAATTTAGTAACTGGCTAAGCAGTGATTGGGTAAGTGTTCATCTAAAATTAGGTGGTGACACAAATCAGCACAAGCCAAAAAGTGTTTGTGTAGCTAATGCTGTAGTAGTAATCCCCCTGCTCTAGACGTGACAGGAACTGGCTCTGAAATAACAGGTATGTTATGGTGGAGGTCATGCAGCTGCAATTCTGATGAGCTTTCCAAATGAGTGTCACTTGGAGCTCCCTTGGTCTGCTGCTTGGCTGCACTGCCACTGGTCTTCCTCCATCGCTGTCCCAGTAGTGCTCCTGGGGCTGCTTTGTCCCTTGTGGGGCCTTTTCCCTGGGTCTGGGGTTCAGTATGGATGGTCATTTATTCCCTCCCTGTTTTTTTAATTGGCATTTTGCATTACCACAAAACTTCCCGAATAACCCTGGTCAGGGGGAAGGGAGTTTAAAATAAATCTATTCAAAGTCTCAGGGACATCTGAGACTTGGGCCTTGCAAGCTGCTTAAGAGGGTTGATTGTAGTGGGCTGGACAGCAGTCATCTACACTTGGATTTGCAGCCACTTGGGGCTGACCGGAAGTACGCTGATTTATCCCTATCTGATGTTTAATGAATGTGTTTATTCTTTAAAGTCAGATCAAAATTAGGCTGGTTATATTGTTAACACACTGGCTTACTTTCACAAAGGTAGACTTCAGGGTAGGAGCTGAATACGGAATTATTAAGAGAAAAGGAGAAGATTAAAACACACTAATAAAGCAAGTAATGTTATTTTTGGTGTCACTGAAATGCTTGGAAAAGGAGGTTTTCCTTTCTTGGGTGGATCTGTAGTACTCAAACCTGCCTAAATCTTTAATTACTCAGAAACATCTAGGTTGTGTCTGAGCCTCTCTCTACACACAACATGTTACTGAGTTAACCTGTAGAGGGGGGAAAAGGAGAGGCTCCCTTCCTGAGTGTCCCCTGCTGATTTTTGTTTTCTCCCAGGTTGCTCAGCATTCCGACCATTTCCACAAGTACAAATTGCCACATTCAGCTTCTGCAGCCAGGCTTGCCAGTTCCGGTTGAAAGCTGGTGTCCTTTCTGTCACTGTACCTGTAACCAGTCTGGCTATCCTATATTGAATTGCTTTGCATTTCAGTCCTATTAGCAGTTTCTTCCCAGGAGATGGCACTTCTAGTAGCACGTCTTTCCCCTGGTGAATGGAGTCGACAGTATGACAGCCTTGTTTACTGACTCCATTCTTTAATTGCAGTCTAAGTTTGAGGGTCACTTACAATGTAATTTTGCAGTTTTAGTGTCTAAATACGCCCTCGGCAAAGAGGTTGTGCTGCAAAGAAATGATGCTAAAGCTTTCCACTTAGCTTTAAGCAGTACTACTTAACCCCTCCTCATACACAGTAATACACTCAGGTGGGACAGCTAGTTGGAAATCTCTAGAAGCAAGGATTAATATGAGGGTCTTCAATTCTGCTTTAAAAGTCAGCCTAATAAAAGAATCTCTGTTTGCGTTAGTGTGCTCTGAACTCAACCTAGCAAGCAGATTTTGATCTTCTTCCTGGCACAGACTAATGGTATAACAACTGATTTGGGCTTGAAAGTTGGGTAATGAGGGGAAGTTAATGGGCACTATTTTTTTCTACTATTTTTCTTTCCTTTTGACTCTTTCTCTTCTTGAGGGCTGAAGCTGTATACAGTGGTCTGGATGAAGCATTAATAATCCATAATATATAGGAAGTTTACTTCATTATATGATCCTGTGTATTTGTCTTTTTTCTAGTAGTGACAGTAACTGCTCTTGGGCTTATAATTTCTCAGTAACTCCTTCCATATTTCTTTCCCTGGCAGCACTATCCCGTTGGACTGTTTTCCCCATTGATAATGCTTTGTGGTGGGAGGGAAAGGGAGGCAGGCTAAAATTCTTTGTAGCAGAACACTAGACACAGACAAAAAAAGAAATATTAACCAAGCTGAGCAAATCTTGTGCCTGTGGTTTCTCAGAGTGCTGCTTGCAGGGCAAGTGCTGTGAGTCAGTGACTAATGTGCCAGGACAAGGGGTGAGTTTCTGCTTTGCAGCAGGAATGGCCTGGCTCCTTCTTGGCTGCTGGCGTATAGTATAATTTGTCACCACTTTTGTTGCAGAGGTAGGGATGTGTTGCATGCTAGGTGGGGTACACGATTCCTTTCTCTCTGACCCTCACAAACCCACTGGACATACTTGTCATCAAGTCAGCAGAAGTGTAAAGGCAAGTTGATGGCACACAGTTCATTGTTCCCAAAAGAAACTCTTGTGGTATCAGCCACACCTACAGGAGAGACTTGTAGTAGAAATACCAAAAATGAAGATAGGATTGTGTTTTAGGTCCATATACTCTTTAAGTCAGCAACTCCTTGTGGCAAGAAATCAGTCAAATACAAAGCCCTGGCAGGTAAGCTGGATGAGCTGCCTGGTACTGCAGTTTGTCTGGTGTTGTTTGGCAGTCTGTCTGTGTAGATGTCATTGGTGGAGACTCTCATGTCCTTTTAGAGATACAAAGAAATCTCTTTATAAAAAGAAACTTCCGCTGTTACCTTATGCTTGACTCCTTAAGCTTAGCTTTTGCTTCAATTGGTGAGTAAAAGTGATACCAAAGCTATTGTACAAAGTGCTCAGTAAATGTTAGGGGGTTTTAGTGCTTATCATATTATCACTAGTATCTGTGGGTGACAGGCCAGAACCATTGTCCTTTACAACATGTGCTGAATGTGGCAATTCCATCCCAAAGAAGGGTGGTTTTATGAATTTGGGAAGTACCATGGACACTTAAGTTTTATTTTAGGCCAATGTTGATACCTGGATTTGTGATGCGGTGATAGAGGTATAAGCAGGAGAGTATCAAGAACACTTTGAAAAGCCTCTGGCTTCTCATAGTGATTGAGGGGAAGGGGAATAGTTCTTAAGTTTAATCAGGTTTTAATGTTTTAGCCAACTGTGGTAAGGAAGTGGTCTCTGAGTCTACATCTTCCTTCCTTTACTCTGTTTTTGTGTACAATAGGTTGTTTGTGACTGCTCTGTAGGAAACAGCTTCTTATTGGCCTTGGCACCTTGCTTGTAGAGTGTATTTCAAGGTCACTTAGCTCGGTTTCTATTGACTTTCACTGCACCAGGGAATATAAGGGG
Organism: Pezoporus occidentalis; assembly: GCF_034315485.1. Classification (NCBI taxonomy): domain Eukaryota; kingdom Metazoa; phylum Chordata; class Aves; order Psittaciformes; family Psittacidae; genus Pezoporus; species Pezoporus occidentalis. Next base: position 1,866,950 of record NW_026913082.1, on the reverse strand, counting down.
ATGCATCTTATTCGAGTGTTCAGCTGAACTCCAAATTCTGACTGTTTAGTGTAGCTGCTTAAACTTCTGAGGTCTGAATACTCAGGCTTTACTGTTTGTCTTCATTTGGGGGGATGTTGAGATACAGCACTTCAGAAATAAGTCAGCTACTGAAATTTTACTGGATAATTATGTGCTGTTACAGAGCTGTGCTGAAAAGGAATTTCTCTGTGGGATGGTCACTCAGTGAGGACTCAGCTGGAGCTGGCTGACATCAGTAGCAGGTTCTCCTACAGTTCTAAAGGGACATCAGGTTTTGGAAGCAGAAACCAAGAACACCTACTGAGGGTTACTTTAATAGTAATGTGTGTTTGGCCTTTGGACTTTCCTAGCTACCAGAAATAAACCTGTTAAACAGCTCATGACAGTAGTGCTGCTCTCAGCTGTTGTGGTGACTTAGGAAGTCCGAATGTGAGTAGTTAGCACAGTCCTCTACACACTTATTTAATTGGCACCTTCCACAACAGAGTGCTGACATTCAAAGTTGTCTCCTGCTGTAGATTTACAGTTAAGATTTTTAAGTCATTCTTATCCTGCTAACTTGGTCAGAGCCCTAAATGCCCAGTGCCCCCAGACCTTGGCATGTTAGTTACATTGACTTGTGCTTTCTGAAGGAAGATACACCAGCGCATCTGAGAGAATGTGCTGGCAACTGCAGGAATCAGACATTGCCAGGTTGTGTATTAATTTGAAGTAACAGACTGAAACAAACCTGTCTGCATCTCGCTGTCTGCAGTCGTTTTAACTTGCTTGGTGAAACCATGAGCTGGGTGTTTCACCAGTGTTACACAACACTGCCCATCCAAACCTTTCTCTTGGGAAGAAGCTGAGAAAAAAACACCAAATCATCAGATCAAAGCATTCAGAAAAGGGTAATTTTTTTCTGAAGGAGCTCTAGCACACATACACTGTGGGAGAGTCGAGGTTAAGTGAACTGAGAGGGTTCATCCCAGGATAATTGCGGAAACTAGGCAGGCAAAGCATATGACACCAGTGTGACTGCTGCCTGTGGGGAAATAGCTAAAAAAGCTGAGAAACAGAGCTGTTTTGGTGTGCAATAACCAGTGCAACAACACTGGTACAGTTAGATCTTCAGCACTGTCATTCCAGAAGTCAGTGCATTATTCTAAAAGCAGGCTGCTTTTCATGGTTGAGAGTAAACTGCAGTGACATGGAAGTTTAGTTCTGGAAGAGTTTCCTCATTTTGGGAATGAGGACTGTACCCCAGGAAGGGCAAGCAAGGAATACAGCTTGATACTGTCCCAGCTGTGTGATCTCTTATTCCTGTGTAGTCACTGGGACAGGTTGGCTGAGCCAGGCTGCATGACTGCAGAAGAGCCCAGCGGTGACTGCAGAGGCACAGCTTTCTTGTTACAGCTCTTAGGTGGGAGTGTGATTTGTTCCTGCTGTTCAGTGAGTGCTGTGTCTGGATGTGTTCTTCACTGTAGCTGCATTAACCAGTATTTGGAGTTGATACAAATGGTCTGAGGTGTAGTGACTCTTCTGATCAAAGTACCAGTCCCGGTTGCAGTGGTAGAGAAATGGTTGTTTGGAACTAAACAGCTTGTTATCTACAGTTTGATCGCTTGCAACTTTTCTGTTTTTCTTTATGTGGTCTAATTCAAAACCTGCTGCTGCAAGCTGTGAAAATAAAGGCCTTTTAAAGGAGAACCTCTCCCCCTAACCACTTTGTACTTTATCTTGCATTATAAAACTACATGGCTTTTAGTGACTACCAAATCACAAGGTAGTAACTTTGAGGCAAACTCGGTGGGTGTCCTTGACTGAGTCTGTTTTCCTTTTTTGCAGGGTTGGCGTGTTGGAGGACACCTTCACCTGTCTTGGTGTTCTGTGTGCCATTGTATTCTTTCCAATTGGGATTCTGTTCTGTCTTGCACTGAGGCAGAGAAGATGCCCAAATTGTGGGGCAGCTTTTGGTTAATGGGATGAACGTGGACGTGCTTATGGAAGCTACAACTGTTAGCATACTCTTTCTAATGTAAATGTCATGTACAATCATTTTATTTGCTTCAGACCTGTTTTGTAAAGTGTGAAGAAATTTAGTCTCTTGCATGTAATTTAAACTTAATCTTTTATGAGCATGTGCATTGCAAAACATGAAAACCCAACTTGTTTTCCATGTTTAGTGGCACCTGTTGAAAACTAAATAAAACTGCTTTTCCTTTTGCAATCCTCAAGTTGTGGCTGGGTTATTAAGTATGTGACTTACGTGTCAGATAACATGTAGTCAGAAAGTGGGCTTAGTAATCCTAGCTACAAAGAAGGATAAATTGTTGCCGGAATCTTAAAAAAAAGAAAACCAAAACCAAACCAACCCATGGTTTAGGGTTGTACTTGTTCAAGCAAATCAAATGTTTCTGAGTAAACTGTTGCAAGTGCTTGTGTGTGCTACCACTATGCTAATGTACGCTCTTTATAGCAGTAACAGTGGGAGCCCTGTTTTCATTAGTGAAGGTCTTGCATCACACAGTGGGAGTATCGTACCTTCTGAAGCTGGTGGTAGTCCACAGACAGCGGTAGAGAGCCTGCGACACTGCCAGGTAAGAGCTGCCCTCAGTAAAGGTTTTTGCATTCCAGATAATTTAATTCTGATTCTGAACTATTGAAAGCTTATACAGTCTAGGTTGACTTGCCTCTGATATGCTTTAGAAATTGGGCTCTGGTGTGAATTAACACTTCTGAAAGGTTGGTGTGTCAAAAAGGGATAATAATATTTTTGCAAGGTTCCACACAGCAAATGAAGTGTCCTCAGCCTTGAACTTGAAAGGCTGTGTGAGAGGAGGAGGTGGAATGAATGGACTCTACCTCTTCAGCCATCACATGCTCATATACTATTTTTTGACATTAAGTAACTGAAAGGCATTTCACATGACTTGAATTTACAGTTTATAGTAGAAGCAGACACCACCACATGAATTAGCCATGGGACGCTGTAGGAAGTGTGTAATAATTGAGAGTAAGGATTGATGACTGGCAGCAGTCACAATACAGAATGCAGGGTGGGAAATACCTGACCTGTACAGTGGTAAAGCCCCAGCTGCTGATGCAGAGTGAGGACTCAGATTTAAAATTCCAGGTTAATTTCTGAGATGATTATTAATGTAGGAAGAGTCTTTCAGACAAGCTAGCTCCATTGGATGTAGGAAATCTGAGCCCTAGGTAACAAACTGCACAACTCTCCTTATGATGGAAGTTAAAAGCTGTCTTTCACTCGCCTCAGACCCTGCACTATGCCAGCAATTGTGCTGGGTTGCTTCAGCAATTTTCAGACTTCATTTGGTTTTCTTTTGTGAAAGGCTCAGTAATGGAGTAACTTCAAAGGCATCTTCTTATATTAGCATTTGAGAGAAAAAACATGGCACTGTTTTATTACGACTTTTTATATGACTAAAGTTTGACAATATATTTTAAAGAAAAAATTACCATGGAGTACAACATCAGACTTAGAATGAGTTGATGTTAACACTTGAAAATTTGTATCTGAACATTAAGCAAAGCATTACAAACTGTCTATTCTTACAGGATAAATATTTATTTATAACCTAACGTGTCTTTCTTAAACAAAATAATGAATCATCACTTTACACAGGTAATTGTCTATTCCAGAATAAGGCAGTTGTTACATTGTTCTGTTGGGGGGGAAGGGGCATCATCTTTTTCTTATTTAGTAAGTGGCATATGCAGGCTTGTGTTCTAGAACTTATCATTGCAGTTTCCAAATAACAAATGCCAAAGAATCAGATCTGAGAGCTGTTAGTTACACTGGTTCACTAGAGAATCCAAGCTAGCCCCAGTATTTTCACAATTCCTACTACAAAAAGATATACTGTAAAATCAAGCCAAAGTGCTCAAACATTAGCCCAAAGCAATTACCTCATTAGAAAGTACAGGTTTAAAAATAAATCAGAAATCCATTCCAGGTTGCTTCTATTGTACAGTAATTACATTTAAATAAATTCTTGGAGCAAGTTTAGATAGTAATAATTACTGAAAATGGTGTTTCTAAGGAGGAAGTACACATGATGGACTGTACATTCATCGGATAATCGGTGCTGATCTGTCATTTGTTACTGTTGGCCTGAGTTTCACAGTTGCGAAGGGATTTTCTCCACTGAAAAGAAATGTACACAGTTACTAGAAGGTTTGCTGCAACACAACCCCATGTTTAAGCCATGCAGTTCCTTCATCCACGTTGTTTGAAGACTAAGTTATGGTTTTAGACTAAAGGATTCCAGGTAACTCTTTTTAACTTGAATTTTAAAAAGAAGCTGATGTATGAAGGCTCACTTTGCAGTGATCCAAAACGTGGGAAGTTAATGCCCATTTAGATTTGGACATTTGTTTTCTTAAACAGCTTCCAGTTTTGAAAGATTTTTAACCCACAAAGACAGTTTAAAGTTCTGTTCCCTGTCAAACTACTGCAGAAACATTTATTTTTTTTCTCAGAAGGGCCTATACATTGTATTTTATTTGAGGTATTTTAATTACAGCTGTAATGTTTTACCAGTGCCTATCGAAGGTCACAGTGATTTGGCAAAAACATCCTTATTTTTCCCTCACAATCAATACAATAAGTCAATATAAAACTCAACACAACTAAATTAGTGTAAAAGCTTTTTAAAAAATATACCTTAGAAAAGGTGGTTTTATAATGCCATTCGCATCAGGTTTCTGTAGAAGAAGAAAATATTTACATAGATGTACAAAAGCCGTGCTAGAGGTGATCTCACTATCCTGCTGAAGAAGAGACCTTGTCATTCAAGCAGCTAAAACATTTAGAATAATTATCGTGTAATTCAGCTGAACTGGGAAGGAGAGAATTCTCAGAACATCAAAGTTAAAAAGGTAAAAAAAATGGTGTCAGCACTGTCTGGCTTTTTATTATGTGTGGTGTCCTCCCCCCGAGGTTTATGATCAGTGATCACCTGAAGGTCCACTGGGCATTTTCTGGGTTAAAAGAGCAAGAGAAAGTCACTACAATAGCCAAAGGAAAAAGGCCAGAACTCCTTGCAGCACAAATACACCATTCTGTTTCTATAGCAGCATTTATAAAATGCAGTTGTCACAGTAAAACACCAAACCAGGTTTGATGCAGATTTCACAGAGCAAATACATTCAGTGAGTCTTCACAAAAATGTAAAGCCATGAAGTTAAAAGAGACAGCAGCCAGCATAATGACATATTTAAATGCTAAAAGCCTGGAGTGAGGGCAGATTTCTGATCTAGGGTTCTCTTTTTTTTTCTACAAAATACTGCATTTAGCTATTGTGGATTCACAAAGTACAAGTTCAGTTATCTCCTGTGACTTCTGCTAGTAGGAGTGGTAAGTAATAGAAGAGCAAGAAAACAGCTGCTGGATGTACATGTATAATTTACATTGCTTGTATGGGAGTGATATAAAAGGAGGAATGGTTTTGCATAGCTGTTGCTAATATTTCAGTCTAATGAAGCTGTCATATTTAAGTGTACAATCTGAAAAGCCTTGTTGTTATAGCTACAGCCTGCACTGTACTTGTGGATGAAGTGTGCTTCATTCTTGTGAAGGCAGGACAACCCAAGAGATGCAGTGTCACTGTCACTGTGCTGCTGCAGGACCCGGTGTTCCAGGTGTGATAAAATGGAAACCTGTTGTATTACCCTTTGCAAGCCCATTTTACATGGGAGTTTGGGCAGTTAATTTCTCCTTTCTCCCCAACTTTCAGCAATAGTCATACTTAATGATGTACTTTAAACTGCAGACTGTGTTGCTTCTAATAGGTGTCAGATACAGTTCAAAATGAAAATTTGAATACACACTCTTGCATGTAGAAGCAGGAATATGCAGCCACCTTTTATGCAACAGCTTGAGTTGTATTAATCGTTCAGTCTTTATGGCCACTTTGGTTTTAAGACTTAAAATGTCACTGCTGAGCAAAGGCCTGTGAGCCTGTTGTTTTCAGGCACGCTCTCTATTGTGCCAGTAGTCCTACCTACCGTATTCACAATATCATGATGCACATGAAGAAACCTATTTAATCAGGACCTAATTCAGCAGAGTTCTTACCCATGTGCATGACTTGTGATTCCAATGAAATTGCTCGTGTATATCAGTCAGGAATAGACTTAGACCTTAGAATTAGGTCCAGTTTAGCCCTAAAATTAATTAGAATGAACAAATGCTACTTCTCACTGACCTCAAACTCTCAAAGCCCTGTTAACTACTAAGTCTTTCTTAGGTAGTACTGTTCTGCATAGTACTGTCCTACATGAGAGCATGAACAATATAACTTGCAAGAGCCATTCCTCATCTTTCCTTCTTGAAATCCTGATCTGTTTTTATCGTGTACTCTGAAAAATCAGATGCCTCAAGGAATCTTGCTTCTGCATAACAGACACTGTAAGCATACTGCTTTACATGTATGTCAATTCTGTATGAGCCTAAAGACCAGCCTGGTTTAATGAGCTTACTTCCAAAGCCTTGCAGTAGTGTGGGGGTTGGTGCCTTGCACGGAAGCAGGAATGACAAGGAAGCTCTGAGGAATTCAGGAAGAAGGAAAATAAATAGTGACTTTCCAGCAGAACACTGAGGTGCAAGAGCAACTGCTCTCCTCTACAGTTTTCTTCCTTCTTTGGCATGGTAACAGGTAAGAAGAATCGGGGGGGGAGGGGGCACAGTAAAAGGATATCTCAACAGCAGGTATTATTTTATAGTTCAGAATTGCCTTTTTTTCTTTTAGTTTTGCTTTCCCTGTTGCAGTTCAGAATCTCAAAAAAGGTACGTTTGTTTTCCACTCTGGAAATGCCATAAGCTTCCATTCTGGCCTCCAAAGAGAATATACTCTTCTAATTAGAATTCTGGCCTAGTCTGTCAACTAAATGCTTTGCCATTCCCCTTGGTTTTTCAGTTCAACAAGAACACTAGTCCACAAGTCCTAAATTTATTCCCCAAATCCCTGAACTAATGTCACAGAACTAATAAAGCAATGCTTATAGTGATCACTTTTGAGACTGAGAACAGTTATCCATAGCAACACCAGTAGCACAGCACCGTGACACCCAGACAGTTCATGAGATGCAATGATTTTTAAGCTCTAGAGTAAGACAACTTGTCACAGGGCAGAGAACTCATTCAACTGCTCACTTAGCAGCTTCCATGGGCTGACATCTTTTAACTGTTGGGAACATAACTGCATTTGAAGGACATGTTGATCCCATGAGGTCTCAACAACCAGCCATAGGAACCAATGTATAAAATCTGACATTACAAAAAAATCACTTTTGTACTATTTTAATTTACTATTTTCTGTGAGAATTCTTTTCATGTTCAACAGATTCCATTCCTGAGAAGTTTGCTGTGCAGAATAAGTCTCCTAGTACACTTACATCCCTGAACACTTCTCCTTTCCTATTACTACTGGTGGTCTGAAATACCAAAACCTGATGACATTCCTGAAGACAGCAGCAGCAAAGTCAAGCACAAGTAGCTAAAGCAGAACATTCCAGAGCCTCATTTAAGAGCTCAGCTAAGTAGGTGAAGAAAAGTAGGGGGAACATTTGGATTTGTTGGATCAATGTTTGGATCAATGACTTACTGGGCCAGCATTTTCTGGTCTGTCAGTCGGTGTTTTAACAGCAGCACCTTTGGAAGGCTCCATTCTCTTCTCTGTTTGCAAAGACCCCAGGTAGTCTGGTGGCGGGAGGACAACATCACCTTTTTCAACAAGGTTTACAGAACTAATACTTCGGATTGGTGCAGGGCTGCAAGACAGAACCCAACAAATGACATTTGCAGTCATCTCTCTCAACTTTAGCCCCAAGAACCACAAAACTTCATGAGCTGAAAGTTAGTAACAGCGTACAACCCTGCTGAAGTCAGCAGGACTCTAAAGTTGGGGTGAAGGTAGTTCCTGGGTCTTTGCATAACCATCAGAACATGTTAATGTAATCAAGGCATCATATTACACACTGTCAGGAAGTATATACTATGTATGGTACTGAACAACAAAGAACATGAGTAGAAAAATAACATTTGAGCATTTCTGCAAGTCCTACACAAAACGTTACCTTGGCACTGGGGCAAATGCTTTTTCTTCTGCTGGTTCTTCCAGTGGTCTTGTATATGATGATGGAAACCATCCTTTTCTGTAACAGGAAAGTTTCTCAGATTCATATTATATAAAATTGGAAAGACACTTCAAGAGATAGCAGTGGAGAAAACAGACCCAATGAACTGAGATTTAACTTTTAAAGACCCTATTTCTGGTGGTACCAAATTAGTGTACAAAATCTCCCTGAAGTAATTGCAGTGATTCACCTTACAGAAAGATCCCAAGTCACCAGTCAGTGACACGCAGCAAAAGAGGTGAAAAGCATTTACTAACATCTCCTAACAAAATCTGATGAGACATGTTTTTCCTTTATGTTCAACCCTGGGTAATAGATGATCTTACACTTTGGTTGTCTCATGTTCCCCATAAAGCCAGCCGTCCTTTTCCTCAGCTACAAGAAGGGTGATGATATCCCCCTGTGCAAAGCTCAGCAATGTCTTGTTACTTCCAGCAGTATGTGGGAAGATAGTCTTTACTTTTTGCCTTTTCATTATATTTAGCCCCGTGGCAACAGAAGTTGAACGTGATAAACTGGCATCCTCTGAACTCTCTGTCAAAAAAACAGAACAACAAAGCAAAAAAAAAAAAAAAAGCAAAATTAGCCACACTAATAAAATCAAATAATTTAATAGCCTGATGGGAAAATAAAAAGTAGATAATGGAATATGTGAGTGCAAACCAAGTTCTGAGACGTTGTACTTTCCTCTCAGACACCTCTCAGTTACCTGCCAGTGTTTATTATCACCTTAAAGTTCTTAATAGCATGTGCATTTATATACACACACCCCCATCACAATAAAGTTGAACCAACAGACATGAACAGCAATGTAAGTTTTAACTTCTACTTCTTCCCTTTTTTGGCATGAGAAATGCTGCTGAACGTTCCCAGCTGGAAAAGACCTTTGAAAATTTCCATTCTAAAGAATTGTCACTATGTGTGAAGTCCAAGATTTCATTCCCAAATGTGCCGAGCAACCAGCTCCAGCTAAATTCGTGTGAGTGCAAGATACTCAGCATTCTGCAGACACCAGATGTTTACCAGAAAACAGCGTAAAGGAGATCTCAAATTGTATGTTATTTGATCAGTACAATACATTGTAAACACACTTTTAAGGAGGAAATGCTGGAATTGCTGTAATTCCACTGCAGAGTTCTACATATCTTTTGTGATCTGAGCTTAGTCCTTTCCCTTCCTGCCCAATAGTAGAACAAATTAAAAACGCCCAATATATCAGAAACTTAGAAACCAAATCTGAAGGGGATTTTATGTTTCAGGAAATAAATACATTGCTGTGCTCATTTTGTCTCATGTGTGTTCCTCCCTAATGCTCTTCAAAGAAACCAAACCTAGACTGTGATGTTTCTTTGTGTGCCCTGAAATAATGGATGTACCTTGTGCAAAATTACAGAATGTATTCTGGTAAGATTGAAGTCCTAAGAGCAGTTAAGCTGGATTCATCACAGACACATAAAGGGATTACACCTGAATCTACCTATCTTGACCTGATTTTACTGCAAACAGTTCTTCTCATAATGTACGTTTCTCCTGTTAGGTAATTTATGTGTCTAAAGACCATTTTCTGCTCCTTTATATGTCCTGGAAGTCACATGATGACAGTAGTCCCGAGATAACACTAAACACTACAGGATGTCATTCACACCTAAGAGAGTGACGCTCACCTGCTGAATTATTTAGCTTTTCAGAAGACGCCTTGGGTACCGTTGCAGGGTTGTTGAACATATCAACTAGAGGGCTGGTGTAGGCCCTGCCTGTCGGAGCAGGGGGCACCTTCGCTGCATTCTCATTGTGAGGATAAAAATCATGTCCAATCTAGAGTCACAAAAACAACAGGGTCATGATGCTGAGGAGATGGTGAAAACTTCTTTGCAACATTAATTTTTGAAAACAATGCTAAAATATTCCCAAACAATTGATATTTGGACGTTCAGAAAACCCTCATATTGTGATGAAATTGCTGACAGAATAGTTTGTATGAGACTTCTGTTCCTTGATAAACATTTGTTAGTGGGAATGCTATGATAGACTTTTTTCCCACAAACAGCACAGTTACACTCAGATAATATCCAGATTTTTCAGATTTTATTTTTGTTAAACATTTACTAACATAACTCAGAAATTCAACAACTAATGGTAACATAACATACAAATAGGTAGAATTTAGAATGTAACCTGTGCTCCAATAAGTTCATAAGAATCATGAAGGGAAGAAAGAAAATAGAAAATAACATTTTGTTTATATTGAACTATTGAGTATGTAATTACTATTACTTACACAATAAGATAAGAATGTAGGAAATGAATGGTTAGGACAAAAGTTGTCCTGAGGCTGGGCTCTTCAGAAGTTCCTGGCACCCAGCTGAAAACAGAGCTTGTTTGGAGCTGTGCTCCTGCCTACTCTGTCTTGTGTTCTTCCACTAGCAGAACTTCAGCAAAATGATTTTGCTTCATACCCAACCCATTATTCCTGCGGAGGTACACTGTAGACTCGATCCAAAATGCTTAGGTACAAAAGCAGGTGGTGAAGCCACTCTGCTCCAAGGGGAGCAGAGATGAGTGAGAACCTTTAACCATCAAAGTATACCTTACCAGGGTATTTCTCTCTATCATTGGAGAAGGCAGTGGAGTTCCTGATACTGGGGTGGAACCAGGTGTCCTTATTTCATCTATCATCATTCTGACTTTTTCAGGCACTTTGGTGGCATCACTGCAGATCTCCTGCCACCCAGGCAGCTTGGATTTCAGGAAGTCCGCACACTGCATCCAAGTTTAAAAAGGTACTTGTCAAAGATAGGCTTTTTTCATAAATTGCACAGACCTACTTGTTAATTTTCATGATACCAAAATGGAAACACCAGTTAAATGGAAGTCCTTAAAGATTTTTGTAAGTAGCAACTGTGTGAAACAAATACCGTTGTGGAAGGAGACTGCCCTTTTTCAGGGTCAGATACTGGAAATACCTGATCCAGCCATACATTTTTTTCTTAATATATTATTTTTTAAAAACTCATGGAACCCTTCACTGTTGCTACAGCACATTTAAGAGAATATTGCACATCTGTCTAGCACTACAGTGTTCCTTAGCTATTTATGGCAGTCAGATCTACATACTGCAGGCGATAATTACAATCTCCGAGATGATTAGATTTCAGGAGTTTCATTTCTGCTTCACTCATGCCACTCACCTGAATGTGGTAGAAGTGCATGTGCTGGGTAAAGCTGCAGTGCTTGTCAACCAGAAAACAGAATCTTCTCTTTTCTTCAAGGAGAGCTTCTCTGCAGCCTTCTGCAATAAACCTCTGAATATCACTCTGTCGAGAGCTCACTGTTTCCAAATACTAAGGAAAGAAAGAAAAAACAATCATATGCACTCTGAGTTCTATTTGATACTAGATCCAGTTCCTGAAGTGAAGTCCCAAAGCCTTAGAAAAAAGCTTTTGGAAGGGTGGGATAGGGTGACTCTACTGCCAAGTTCTTCTCCTGCACACACCCAACTTCCCACATCTCATCAGGCACAGATCATCTAGTTATGGCATGGGGAAAGTGAAGCAAAACAAGCAGCACTCTTTTAGCCTCTAAATAAAACACTTCAGTAAATAAGAATATGGCATCAAAGCAGCAACTGTGCTGAGCAACTTTAAGGCCACAGGTGTTCTAATCAGACTAATTGCCTTTATCTCCTCCATGGCAGTTACATTTACTCTCACGAAGTTACACTGCATCTCTACTGTGTTACTGTGTTTTAGGGAGGGGAAAAGGAGTTAAAAAAAGACTAAGCTCTTATTTTTCTGAGGTTATGAGGATTCACGGCTAAACTGTGATTAAATGCTAATCCTTGATTCTTAGTCCAATACCTTAAAAAACCTGGACTGTCATATAGGTAGTAAGAAATAGGAGCTGGTACTAATCATGTTGAAAACTGAAATAGAAAAATATGGAGAAAAAATATGTAAGCTAGCACGAAGTACTGTGCAAAAAATACATCAATAGCAGATAGTTTTTGAGAGAGATGTGACAACAAGGCTATGACTTCCTAATTCAGTTCTCTTCATTGTCTTGCCATTTCTTACTTCGCCTCAAGATGGCAATGCTGCTCTAAGATAGTAGGACAGGTAATAGTGGTTAGGTAGGCCTTCTTTGGGAAATTTAAGTTACAACAAATGACTACTGAATTTGCATAGAGTAGCTTAGTCCCAGCGTAAACCTCTCTATAAAGGTGTAGATACAGAGGCGCTTTAAAAATAGTAATAATAATAAAAAAAAAAAAAAATCAAGTACTGGTCAAGGGGTGAAACCTAGAAACTGAACAGTCTCTGAATGCATACAGGAGAGCAGTATAGGGCATAATTTCAACTGGAATACACACTCTAGGAGTGCCTTTAATACAAACCAACTCTGAAGAACCAAAAATGCATGTTCCTTGAAATTGTAAAGTTTAACTGTTTGCTGAACAACTTGCAGAGGAGTTATGTGTGTTAACTAATGACATGGCATGCACAAAAATCATGGTAAGCTTCAGAAGTCAAGTTTTAGAAGCAGACTCAGATGTGGCCAGTAATAACTTGACATTTGCTGTTGACCAGTTCTGATACAAAGAAAGAAACAGATCAGTGACAACATACTCACCTCCATTTCTTTGTGCTCATATTTCATTACATTTCGTGCTCCTTGGCTTTTCCTCCTGATTTTTTTCAGCTCAGCCTGAGACTTCTCTAAGGAATCTAATTTGCTTCTGTGTTCAGTTTGGTACCTCTTTAAAGTTGCCTGCAATCAAAGCATTCAAAACATCTCAGTGCACTCAGCCCCAGACCTGGGTAAGTAAGTCACTAAGAAGCACTGCCATCATCTATGAGATGCTGCTATCACATAGCAAATGAGTTCAGCAATTGCCTCTCTCCACTTTAGTTTAAAAATATTCTTAAAGCCCTGCACTGGTTCCTTTTTTAACACAAAATAAGTATGACAATTTTTGTAGTGTTTATGCATCTAAAGCTCAGTTCCAACACAGTGATTAAGTGCTAGGAGCCTATTTCTGAAAAGTTCTTTGACTAGCCATACATGGATAAAATATGATTTTTATAATTGAATGTACTTACAGTCATGTATTTCACATCCAGGTCTGTTTTCTTCTCCAGTTCAGATATAATTTCTTTATGAAATTTTTTGAACTTTAAAAGCAAATGAATGAAGAGTTATTACAAATTGGCAAAAAAGTAATTTCTAATTTCTGATGGAAAATAGAAAAAGAAATGGTTTAACTTACACTCTCCTCTAGGCTGTCATTGAGTTTCTTGTGTGTTCTTGAAATTTCTACCAGAACTTGGCCTGTTGATAAACATACAACCATATTTGTTTCTTTCAGAGAGTTCTGAAGTTAGTTAACAGAGAGCAGTAATAAATTATATTTAACTAACATTAATATTAACTGGAATATATTTAGGAGAATGGGAAATTTCTTGCTGTTGCTCATCCCCGTAGTTTAAATAAGTAACCAGATCTGGCCACAGACAAACCAAGCAGCACATGCAGGATAGAAAAAATAATTACTCACTGATTATTATGCAAAAGGGACATGGAGTGCCAGACAAAATAAATACTTCCTTCACTCCAGAATAGCTCACACTGATTTAGTAACAGCCTCTTTTCTTGCCAAGTCAGAGAATAGCACAGAACTAGAGATAGTAGTTACTATCCAAATAGCTGCTATCCATTTTCAGTCTGAAAATTAAACTTTAATGTTTATTAACTAACTGCACCTTCAGAATTAACAAAGTAGCCTCTCACGTTCATTCACAGCACACCTGCTAATCCATATGCTGATTAATTTCCCATGCTGTTTTATCAGGGATTACAGCCTGACAAACAGCATTAACTAACAGCCAAGAAGCAGCAGATTTCTCAGCATCCTCTCAACAGATCCTAAATATCCCTCTTAGGCTCTGCTGCCCTCCAGTACAGAGTCACACAGCTTGCTTTTAGCCCTGAGCAGTTAAAAGTTGAACTGTTTCATTTTGCTTTAGGAGGATACAAGAGGGAAAATACCTCAATCCTTTGGGTGTGGTTCTGTGTGCAAACCAAGGTAAACTCTGCCTGCTGCGGTCCTGCCCCGGGTGCAGGCAGCCACATCATCCAGCTCTGGATGCAGATGGCCACATCATACCCACTCCCTTCTTTGTGCTGGCACTGATACGCTCAGTGCGTGCCAGTCTTGTCTGGCTTGCAACACACTGCTGGGAAGAGCAGCTGGAAGTGTCCTGAAGCACCCAGTCTGACTTCACCCACGTTAGACATGTACACACAGTTACTAGGTCTTACCCAGGAGCTGCTGCAAAAAAACTGGAAGTGCTGGGGCCATGAGCAGATTCTCAGACTGTGTCACATCTGAGAGCCGTGACTAGAGGTGTGTTTCACTGTCATGGCAAGAACAGCAGGCTCTGTTCCACAGCTGGTTCTCTGGCATGCCTCCTTCGGGAATCTTACAGTTACCCCACTGCGAATACTGGGTGCTGCCAGTATTAAACCTCCAATAGCAATTTCCTAACGTACAGACAGATCTAGCTAAACAACAAAAAACATAGGTCTGCATTACTGTTTATGGGAGAACATGAGGCATTTCAGGAAGAAAAATGTGCCTTTCCTTACAGCATCTCTCATTTCATGCCCCAGTCCCCACTTCTCCGTCTCTTTGCACAACAGACTACATGAGAGTTGGAAGAGGAATTAGAACACAGTAAGTTAACTTCTTGATTAGCAAGAAAAAGGGAATTCATACTCAGGATGGTAGGTGAGAGAGACAGAGGGTTCTGTATTATTTTTTTTTATAGCTATCTTTTTTCTGGGTCCCTCTTTTTGTTTGTATTTAAAGTTGCTGGTGACTACTGAAATATAAATACTATGAGAGCGAGAGGTGCTCTAGTAGTTAGTTGCTCATATGCAATAGAAAAGTAAATACAATGTGGTTACATAAACACTTGAAGTAACAGACATGAGTAAGCCACCTTGTTATTTTAAGGCTGTAGTAGTGAATGCACTTCAGTCCACTGCGTTTCTATTTCACTGAACTCAACTGAAAGATGCATTTTAGACTCTAACAGACTTTTAAAAGACTTTTGTAAACACTTATCTGCAACTTTAAAAGGAAAATAGTATGAAAAGAAATCGGGAATAAAATAACCAAGAAGCACAAACAAAATTACAAAGTTTGCTAGGTTTAAATATGCAGACTAGAAAATGACTGGGGAAGTTCTAGAAATTCAGGGTGTGTGTTGAAGTGCCCCTCAAAATAACTGCCTTGACTGACTTTTTGCCCTTTTAAAAGCAAGCTTACTCTCCCTGTTTGTAAAAAGCCCGTTCTGAGCATCTGCTGCCACAGCAGCACTCTCGGCTAACCTTTGGCACTGCTAATGCAGCCAGCCCCAGCGTCCGAGCACTGACAGACACCCAACAAGGTCGGGTATTGACTCAGCTCTCACCCTCCCTTCCTCTGGCCTGCGCTGCCACCACAGAGCAGACGCTCAATAAAACACCCATTCACCTGGTGCGGCAAGAATGGAAAACCTGACGCTGGGAGGTTGTTATTTCTGTCTCACACAGCACTTGAACTGACTGCAGCCTTCAAGTCTTTCGGCTTTCAATGCTTGGTTAGAAAGAGGTTTTTTTCATCTTTATTACAAAGAATGCTGCCAAAACATGTCCTGAAATGAAGAGAACTTTAAAAAATACACTTCCTTCTAAATGGTTTGGGCTGGGTTATTTTACAAGTTTATTTTAGAGTGTTCTAGAACACTTTCAAATAGTATTTTTATATACTAGTGACTGTATCTCTAATTGCATTTTCTTTTTCTCTCAACCAAAGACTCTCTATGCTGCGCATCAGGCAAAAGCCATTTAATGCTGGATCTCCTACTGCCTGTGGTAATCCACAGGCACTGTATGTACTGGCTCACCCATTTAATTTCCTCTTTCATGCTTCGAATCAACATTTTGAAAAGAACCCATAGGAAGCACACTTTGACGTATTAAGATTTAACTTACAGGTCAGATCCTGCCCTTCGAATAAATAGAGCACCTTTTTACAGTGAATATAAAGCATGGTTTTTATTCCTAGTTTAAGACAACAGGTTAGCCACATTTTGTACCCTCCCAAGTAAGATTTATACAAGGAGACAAGTTTTTGTAGAAGACTAATTCAGGAAAGGCAAAACAGCTCCTAGCCTACATGTAACAGAACAGCTCTAATAAAGACAGTCAGTTACTCTGGATTATTAACAGCATAACCTAAGGTCAGACTCTAGTGTTCACTAATTATTAATCTTGTAAAAAGGTAAAGGAAACTACTTCAGGTAAAGACAAATATCTATTTCTCACATCAACTAAAACCACTTTGCTCTGTATTCAAGCTGCTCATGATGAGGTTTAATACATGAGAGCTCATGCTATACAATAACCAGGTATTAACCTTGTCATCCTTTATTGGCAACCCCCAAACCTATCAAACAGAGTAACACAACCAGACTGCATGATAACAGGCCACTTCAGTCCAGTTTGTGGCAGACATGCTGTAAACTTGAACCAGTTCTTTGGCATTATATTATGCAGCAAATTAATAATCCAAAACCACTGGTTTTGATGAAAAACATAACTATTAAAATACCGGCCTTTCAAAGATGTTTTTTCTGCTTTCCATTCCCCCATACCCTGAACATGAAACCTTTGTGACTAGAAGAGCAGAGGCACATTAACTATTTCCACATTTGGTTAAGAAAACAAAAACAGAGTTTTAATGTTTACAGATACTTGCTTTGTTATTTTGCTATTACCTCAAGTGCACGACAGGGAAGAGAAGAAAATCTCTTTCAGACAGGGATTATGGGAGAACACCTCAAGTATCTTAAATAACTTGAAAAAAACCCTAAACATTTCTCTTACATGGTTCTTGAAACCATGCTGCATAACACAGCTATTATCTGAACTATGACCATGAACAGTAACGCCAAGTCCCATGGTAAATTTATTTTGGTTTCAAATAGGTTCAATGCACAGGTACAAAGATCTTTTAAGCTGAAACTTCAGGAGTCTCTGGAATATTTTTAGGCTTAACCAAGACTGCTGGTTGTGCATATATTTTCTATTGGGAAAATAAGACAAGACTAGAATTCCATGAATGCTGTTAGGTTTGTTACAAAAAAAAAAAAAATTACTAACCCCAAATATGTGTTATTTCTTCATACACAGCATCACATGAGCAAGAGACATCCTAAAAGACCATCTTTGCTTTGATGAGAAACAAGGAAAGCAATTTCTAACAGAAATACTCATTGTAAGACCAGAATGCAGAACTCCTGCGGCAGTTGCACTTCAGCCTCACTGTTTGCACTGGGTAATTGTACTGCTTATATCTTATGTTGACTGGTCTTACCAATAGAAGACTAGAAGAATTAGTTCAAGTTAGTAAAAGAACCTCAACTCAATAAAGAAACAAATACTAACAGCTACCAGCAAAATCACTGAAACTTGAAAACTACTAAATAGCTATATTAGAATCAATAGAAGTATTAACTGCATCACCTTACTTCAAATATACTTCAGTTTGGTTTTAGTTAAAGAAGGTTGCGCTTGAAAGATTTCAAGTCTCTTGACAGAGACTTTCTTAGATGTCTGGGAACGGACAGAGTGCTTAATTATATCACTCATTTATCTCCTGTTGTCCTGTTTTGCATCCAGGGCAGGCCAAGTAACTTCATGTCTTAGAGATGAAACCAAAACTTATTTACATTAAACAGGAGAATGAAAGGCTGAGTCAAAGCTCCACATGGAGAGAATGTAGTTCAAGTATATTACCTAGGTGCTGTTTCTGTCAAGATACTATTTTCCAAGTTACCCTTTGCTCAAAAGAAAGGCATTGGCGACAAGGGAAAGTTGGAAACAAAGTCCTCTGAAGCCAGTAGTATGTGAGAGGCAGTAAAATAGAAAGTTGCAAAGAATGCAGTATAACAAATAAATGACTGAACAAAACATCTGTTAAGCCTCAAGTGTGTTAAATTTATCATTTTGTCATAGGAAGGATTTAATTGTGCAACAGATGTTTTAAAGAAGGTGAAAAGGGTCAATAGTATTTAATGTGGAAAAATCATAAAGAAGGACAAAGTAATGTAAAAATTTGCAAGCTCTGTCTGTACTTTGCTTCTAATACAATTTGTCCAGAAAGCTTAAAAAAACCTAACCCAACACCCCCACAATCTGTAGAATTAATACTGATGTGCACATAAATCAGTAGGACGAGGTCAAGTCTGCCTTTCCTTACCACATGAACGAACATGAAATAGGAAGCAAGGAGTAAATCTCCCTATAGTTCATTTTATAAAATGGCATTGACACATGACCATTCAATGCCATTTTATGAAGGTGACTGCAGAAGGCGAAGGGGAAGAATAACAAAAGAGAATAGGGGAAGAGATTTCAGAGTATAACAGCGTATTTTAGGTCCATTATACGTGCTAGATGTAGTGCCCTGAAGCAGCAGCTCCACATAGTTATGTTTTGCTAGAACAGCAAATAAATAATCGAATCTGTAAATAAAACCAGAAGCAAATAGAACTTCACATTCTAAATGCTATTCTCAGATCAATTTTTACTTTAAAATATGCAGAGTTCTCCCTAAGGCTGTGAACAGAGATGGTCCTGCAATACAACAAGCAAATAACTTAAAACAGATTAAACATGGGTTAAAGGAAATAAAAACCTGACACAATGTATTCATGTACTAGTCCAGTAAAATAAAATCCCAAAGTGATATTGATTATGAGCCATGAGAAATGAAACTGAACATCATGACATTATTGGACATGTAAAAAAGCATAATTTCTCATTTAAAGTTATCTCACACTAATTGAGGTAAATATCTGAAACTGATTTAATGCTCAGAGTTAAGAAGTTTCAATTTCTCCAGAGCTCAGTTTTATCACAACTTTTTCCACAAGGTCCCTTACTTCTAAATATTTAAAATCTTTTTAGATATTTCACAGTCTCATTGACATAAAAGAGATAACCAGGTCTTCCAAAGTTTCTAAGACCTTGGAAGATGCCCAAGTCTATGTATCCTGCCTTGGTGTCCTGACAAAACAAGTAAGTAACAAATAGGACTGTACAAGATATTGTTGCTAATTTTGAGAGTTAGGCACCTATGGTGTTAGGTGGTGATGACCTCCTAGTGCTCTATTCCCTCCTTCACATAGGGCTTCACTGCCTGCGTGCCTCATATGGCTCCCTAGTGAAAAAAACATATTCTAGCCCAGTGTTCTTACTGCCTATGTTTGACCACAATCAAGACTTCATCTGCATGAAGCTGAAAATCAAGGGTGGGTAAGAAGTACTATGGCTTCTGTTTTTATCCAGCCAAATAATGCCTTTCCAGTCACAGCCGACATACTTTGAGCCCACAGCTGGTTTAATAAGCAGACACTACTTTCTAGGTACAGCATACTTGCACTGGAAGAAAAAGACCTTTTACCATTTTACAGCAAGTGCTGTACATTAAGTTCTATCCTTCACAAAATATTTGCTTTATTTTGATATGTATATATTTGCATGGACTTATATAGCATATGCATACAGACACCTGTCTGTATCTCACTGACAGCCCGTTCGCTCTGCACCAGAGCCAAACAGCAGCAAGTGAAAAATCAGAAAATAAAGGTGGCTAGTAGCAGGCTGCTACTATTGCTATTTTCTCTTGGTTCCTCTCCCTTCCAGCAAGTTTCTTATACCCAGGTAGAAGCATACAGCCAACTGGGCAAATTGCACTGCTGGTGACAGCTCAGCCGTGGCCTCCATCTCCTCAAGGACCTCTGTCTTCTAGTCACAGGCTTATCATGTTGTGGAACCAGCTTGAAAAATGTATTTAGAACCAGCTATAAGATGATGGCTAGGATTTTACCCCAAATGAATTTCTATCTCTAAAGGGTAAACCAAAAGGTAAACCACCAATTCTCAGGAGCTTAGCTGTATGCTATTTGGAATACAATCTGCTAGAACACATACTTGGCAATACTCTCTTTAACACTTCTCCTGTTGTTAAGGTTACACATTGCTCTCCGTGTGAGGAACAGAATCAAAGAATCCTGCTATTCTAAAATCCCTTCCCCATTTCATAATCAGACAAACAGTAAAGGGACACATCACAGTTCACTTCCACTGCAGTAGCCCAGCACCTCTTATTTATGATAGCATTTTCTTTTGTAGTTCAGGATCAAAATTCTGTAGTAATTATTTCCTTGTCTTTGTTAATGATCATGTGGAAGAAAATAGTGTAAGACAGTAAAACGAAGTACTTGCCCAATACATGAAACAATTAAAATTCTGATTGTTCCTCAAAGCTTTGGAATATTTAAATATTAAAAGATACAAAGAGCTCCTCAGAAAGTCTAGGACTGTTTATAAAAAAAAAAAAAAAAGCCATATTGAGTTAAACCCAAGGATCAACTTGCTTTTTAAATATACTTTACTTAGCCTAAAATTAATGCCAAATTCTTTCAGTTTGACACAAGTGATTTTAAAAGGTACTACAAAATTCACACTGTGCCCTACGTGCTCTTAAGCGGGCAGTGAACTGTTCATCAATTAGCTGTTCCCACATCAGACTTTACAAGAGTGAATATTTCAGACTATCAAGACCATTACAATTTCCAGTTACTCTGAGTTTGTTCTTGGTGTGATGCTCCTATTTCACAATTTAAAACAGAACAAAAACATTACCTTACATTATATTTTAAAGAGGAATGTCACTTCATTACGGTTTTAGCCTAATTCCCCTCTTTCCCAAGCTGTTTTGATCTCTTAGTCAAAAAGATTCAGATTAGATTTTTTTAAATCTACCATATCATTGAACAGATGTTAATTAACATGAAATATTCATCTTGTTTCAGATGATGGGTAAGTAGAGTAACTAAATTTTAATGTTAAAAAGAGGAAAGGAAAAGCATATGCCACATAAATAATGCATGAAAAATGGCAAACTTGTTTTTCCACCTGTTACTTTGTTACTAATACATAAAAAGACTGCTGCAGGCATTTCTTTCTTTTTACCCAAACATATAAAAACACAATATATTAAGGTATGTGTGTCTGCGACTGATGTTTCATAGGGCCTTGTAAGGCTTATATACAATAGCTTTTCGTACTTCAGCTGCAAGAGTGTTAAACAAGTGACTTGTAATTCTTAGACAAGTGAGGTGCAAGAAAGTAAGTTACAATACAACCACAAGCCTGAACTTGCCTGTATGAAGCCCTGCTGGCTTTAGGCAGATTAGTTCATGAAGATCATACAACAAAGCTAATCTCTGTTTTTCAGCAGGACTGGAACAAACAAATCACACTGAACAGCAAAACCTGAAATTGGCAATGGGTTTCCAGTATTGGAGGGGAGAAATAAGTTATCCTTATGAGTGTTACATGAAACTCAATAAAATGCAAGGAATCACTGCAACTTTTACTACAGCATTTTGGAACTGCCACCGAGTAGAATAGTCTGAGCAGTGTCCAAAACGAAAAAAATACCCACAGTCAAATCAAGACAGAAGTTTTGATAAAAGTCTGTCTCAGCAGTCCAAGACAAGTAGGTTTGGTTCCCCCTTGCATTCATGACATCTACAACTGATACTGGATTTTTGTTGTTGAGAAGTAACTCCTGAGGAAGTGCTGACTGTGCATACAAAATATACTTAGACCTTGAGTTAAAGGATCTACAAGCTAGTTACAGATATGATGTCATTTACTTTGCAATGTTATAATTTACGTTCCATTTTCCATTTGTTTCTCTCACTGATAAGACAACTCAGTGTATTTTCTCCACACAGGCTCTCAGGCCTGTTTCTTTCCCAACAGACATACCTGGGAGTGGAGGTAGAGAACAACTACGATTGCTAAGCATGATCTGAGAGAAGGGCCTCCTGCCTGCAGGACTACCTCCTGTAGTGCCCCCACCACCTTAAGCCTGTGCTGCCTCTGGGTGAGTTTGAAGAGCTGTGGCAAACACACACATCCCGTGCACACAGAATGCCAGTGCTCACACTTCCAAATTACTCTTTTCTAGACATACACTACCCACAATCTAGAAGGCATTGTATGTACACCTCAGGGAAGGTCAGGGCACCCTTTCCAGGGTTTCCACTGCAAGATGACAGATGTCTTCACTATGTATGAGACTCATGAGATTGAAATATGACCAATTCTCTAGAATTTGATCTGAAAAAATAACTGGAAAAATATTACTGAAGTCCTATGAATATCTGTTGTCTTTTCTTTCCCTTGTGCTACTGCAATTGTTCCTAAAAAAGAGCCTTGCCTATTTTCATATTCTATTCCTCCCTTCAGCCATTTCTAGAACCAGAAAATTTGCAGCTTATCTGGAGGTCTTCATAACAGGAGTTACAACAACATGACTGTTTCCAGAACAAACTTTTGTTTGGGGTAGTCCTATCAGCACAAGCTGCAATATCCATTTTTAAGCATTTACATACTTTCTGTTTAGCAACAAACCCACCTCTTGTTTACTCCATCTTTTGGTAGTATCATTCCCATTTTATATTTTAGCAGGGAAAGCTTATAGAATTTAACAACAACCAGAAGCCCTTAAGCTAACACTGTTTGTTCAGCTTCATTGTGTGATGCTGCCTGATCACACTCTGTCACAGACACGTTCTGCAGCAAACTTTCTCGCTGATTTATTGCTTCATGATTTCTGTTCCTTTTTAAATTATAGTTCTGTATATCAATGTGGTAATGGGTTTCTCTTGCCTTTCTCTTTGGTCTGTTAATAGCACAGTACCAAGTATTCCTCACCATTCACAACACTGGCTTGCAGGAGCCATTGGCAGGCCACATGCTTATGAATATCTGCATAGTTAAATTGATTTGTAAATCAGTGAATATATACAGCTTCCGACAGCTCTGCAATAGATGCTCAGGAAAATTATTAGATGTGGAATTAAGTTGTTCATATTTAAGAATCTAAGACTGAAGGTTCTGCCAGCAGACTTTTATCAAAAGTTTACATGCAGAATACCAAACATCATACCCCACAACTGTGACTCGAGAGAGAAAAAAAGTCAGTATGATTTTTGGCTTGCTTTAACCTTATGAATGTCCTTGAAAAGTAGATCTATAAATAGCAGGAAGTTTCCACTAATCCAGTTACTGTTTTCATCAGTAAAAATGTATCTATGAAGGCTGGCTCATCTCCTTCCAAGGAAAAGCTGGCCTGATTCTAGCTACTTAAACTGCAGCCTCTAAGCTGGTTTCCCAGAAGTTTCCATCAGATGAAGTGCTAAAGGGGTTCTGTAGTTGCTGGCACACTTCACTTCTCCTTCTAGCCAACAGAATCTATCCCAAAAGCAGAATATTTATACTATAGAAGAGACAGCACTGCCGCTGTAAGTACCAGGGGACAAGATGTCAGATCTCTTTTCTTTAGTTTAAATGAGCCTGTGAAGGGAAGGGTGCGAGGTGTCATCTTTCTAACACAAGTGAGATAGGTTTCCAGCTGAAAGGGTCAATTTATATGCTAAAGTAAGCCAACAACTCCACCTCCCCCCTGCCTCCCCTTTATCTTTTAATTGAAGTGCAACTAGCTACATTCACCTTAAACAATGGACTTTTCTCTTTTTCTGCTTGGCTTTGTCAATAGTGAGAGTGACAAGTACTGTACCGCAGAAGTAGCAAGAGAGTGCTATAGCTTTGGAAAGCACCTGCTCAAGTAACAATTTTCCTTATCAATCAGGAAGGAAATAGTTTTGAATGACAAATACTTGCAGGAGAGTGTTTTAAAAAGACAGGTATCGCCTTAGTCTGGTCAGAAATTGCTCAGCAAGGAGATGTGTTTTTTGTAGCAAAAGAATTTTCCAATTCAATTGCAAAAATCTTTCTGAGTTGGCCACTTGAAGATCAGTTTCTGACAGAAAATCTCTCATTTCTGCAAATAGAGATAAGGAGAGAGAACAGTCCACAGGGCTTCTCTTAGTTGCAAATGTAAAATGAACTGGTTATCGCTTGAAAAAAGAACCCAAACAGATAGAACGCTATAGATTGAACTTCACGAAACTGACTACATTAGCATTAAATTTACATTATTATCAAATTGCTAATTGTTAGTTTGCTTTTAAAAAAAGCTAGGAAACAATTAGAAAGTATCTCCATGATCCTGTTAGAAGTTATGCAAGAATTCTAACTTACCAGCTTACTCACATGGATTCATAAGAAATGCTAACTTTGCAGGCCTAGTCACTAATCCTTAGCTTATTCTCTTACCTCACTGACGGTTTATCAGCCTTGATTCTCAAACTACTGTGCAGTTATCCCAGGAACTACAGACATTTGGCTAACTGCAGGGAAGTATAAGGGATCTCTGAAAAGAAAATGTGCATATAGAGAACCCCTACTCCTGGTTATCCATACTGCAGTATTACTATAGTTACAGGATCACTATGGGTATGTACTATGTCACTTCACAACAGAGATTTTTGTATTCGACAAAGCATGACAAAGCTGTGGAGACCTTTACAATTACACCACTTTATGAGCAAACCTGCATTTCACAATGCGGTCAAAGATGTCTTTTGGACCCCAAGAACAGTCCTTTCTTCTGTGCAGGAGAGGAACATCCAGTTCAGGGCTCATCCCCTGGCAGCAAAAATTACACTTACTCTGTGCACTGCTAGAAGTTTCTGGGTTTTTTTCAACCCACCTCTCCCTGTCTTGTGACTGCCGCAAGAGAAAGTAATCTTTTCGTCCAGTACATGCTTCTTTAGGTTATTTCTAGTTGTTTTTAAACAGAAAATTTCTCCTGAACACAATTTTTTCCCACATTCTTAAATTCCAGACTGCAGATGAGCAGAAGCTTTTGCATACCTGTTTTCAGGTAAGTTTGAACAGAATGAGACTATGAAAAACATTAAGCCTAGATCAGAGTAACCTTTAAACAAATTACTGGTCTTGGTTAGATTAGGGAAGAGATTTTGTCTTCTCTCATTTTCCTTTGAACATGCTGAACTTGCACTTTTGTTCCATTTGGCAAGACCACCCAATGTAGTATTTTTCTTACAATTTGACTTCTTATATTTTGACAAGCAATGAATAACATACACTGAGTAGTTCTTGAGCAATAAGCTCTACGTACAAGCCCACAATACAACTGTGGTGACTGCTGTAGATACAGTTGCCACAAAACAAACTGGGACTTTACACCCACAATATAATGAGCTGTAACTACAATAACTGGCAGGTGTTAAAAGGGATAGTTGGGAGGATACAAGAAGTAGTATTCATTGAGTGAGCAAGAAATAACTTCTTGATTCCTGAGTAAGTGAAGGCGGCAAAGCCAATGTTACTAGAAGAGACTTTATTACAATTTTAACTACTAAAAATCAGTACAACATAAGCCTCATAGACCCATAGTTTGGGCAAGAGAAAAATAGATTAGCAACACAAAATGGAAGTTACTATTTTTACACTGTATCAGTGGATCTACGTGAAATTACTGAACCCCCAAATTTTACTATGCTGATGTGGTATGCTGAAATCTGAATAGTATGAAATGTTATCATTTTTATACATAGTTTCTTGTTTCCTGTCCTTTCTTCCTGGTGAGATTTACAAAAGGTGTCTAGGAAAGAAAGATATGCAAATTCCATATTGCAGAATAACCTGAACCACATGAATTCAGGTTATGTTTTTCAATGCTCATAGCCAAGTCTGAGGGACTATAAGCTTATAAATTTAGGGAAATACAAAAAATTAGAAGGAATGTTGACCTAAATCAACTTATCTCTTATTCATAAGGATTATATTACGAATGCAGTATATTCTTCTACTTCCTCAACTTATATTAAGTTATGCTGTATTAAAATGATTCAGAGAGCTTCAACCAGACTTGAAAGATACAGATACTTAGCACAAAAGCTCCAAATCAGCTGGAATATCCAGATTTCCATTAAATTCTCATTTCCTTCTTCTGCTCCAATCTCATACCACAGAAGAGAAGCAATTTCTGGTATTTCTGCTTGATTTTTTGCCCCACTACTTCTTTTCCCTTTATGCATTTTACCCTCTACTTTCTCCCATTTCTTTTCCATTTGTTTCTATTTTGCTATGGGGGTTGGTATCCATTTTACTGTTTCATTACCGGAAGACCATGTTATGCATTTCCTTATGATAAGGAAGGACTGACTGTGTTTTTGATACAAATCTTTACATCATACTTGGCAGTAAATACACTCTAGGTCACCCAGCAGGTTTGGGTTTGAACTGTGACAGTGCCATGTGCCCGTAAAGATACTCCATAAATTCTAAAGAATGTTGGGTTTAGCCATCTGAGCCTTGTAGTCTTTTTGTAATGAAGTGTAAGAACCTTAATTCAATATGACTGAATTTAGAATAATATATTATTTTTCATTTGTCACTGCTTAAGGTGAAATTGCTACAGGGAAGATCTGAAACCTTGTTCCTTCCTAATTCCACTGTTCATTATTCAGAACGCTAATTTTACTGTGAGCTGTATCTGCCAAAGTTACAGCTTGATACGCTAGCTATCAGAGAAAAGGGAAAGGGGGGAATCTTATTCTAACACCTTTTTTCAGTCAAAAAGTACCTGATGGGCAAACCACAGAGCTAATAGAGGAGCCATGTACATTTAAAATAAGTCAAAGAAAATTACTTGGCAGCTATGCTTTGCCACCATTTCTGCTGTAGATAATACAGCACTGTGGATTTCACATTATCATGAAGCCTTAACCATCCATAAGCCAAATTGTCTTGGTGGCGGTTACATCAGTAAGCCATGGAGGGAAGGGGCTTGTTTGTTTTAAGCATTAGTTTGAATGTTGTAATTTTTTGTTACTCAAATGAAAACATTTACATCTTCAGGTTGTCCAAAGACATAAATGCTGGAAGTCCACATCAGATAACAGTACCTCAATTTGTCCTCAAATACTAAAGCATTCTCAAATGGTTTAAACTTTGACACTGTTGGGTTTATCTAATTCATTGGGAAGAACCCAGATAATGTCTTAAGTACCAAAAAAACCTATAATGATCTCCTACTGTCTTCTGTGGGAATGTTCCTATTGGTTTCAGTTAATATGGGATGCAGGACGAGACCTTATAATGTTAAGCAAGGGAAAAGTAAAAAGTTACAGATATGTTCCAGATAACATGCATACATAGAGATACCGAAATTACTCTGCTTCCTTGCCAGTCACCTTTAGTCTGCAGCTCTTCTAGAACAAGCTACTGTGTCAGCTCACTTGATGCTCTGGAGAACACAGTACAGAAAAGCAGTTCACAGGCGTATCACAAAACTTAACTGATGGCTACTGATCCCTTTTTTGGCAAAGGTAGCGTAAGTATTATGCATGATGGAGCTGCTAGTGGTCAATAACATGTCTTATGGCAAGTCTAAAGAAACTCACAGAAGAGATCACTCCAGTGGGCTGCACCTACAGTAACTCCACTGGGGTTAACAGGGTCCACAAATAAGCAAAATCACAGTAAGGTTTGATCTAGTCTTTACACATCTGACACTGCTTAGCATGGATCCAAGTACTTTTAAATACTACAATGTGCAGTAAATTCTCTTTTCCTTTTAAGTGGAGATACTTTAGAGCCATCTGGGGTGTATCACTTTTCTTTGCTAAATAGTTCAGTATTGTAACGCAGCTTCAGAACTATGGAGACTTTTTCAAGAAAATGCAAACGATCTCTCACAGACTCCTAACCACCTTATCTTGCCTTTTCCAATGCTCATTGCCTTTCCTTATCTCTAATTTAAGTATTCTGTCAGAGAGTATATGCTGGAAGAAATCCAGAGCTGCTGTTTTCCTTAAGAAGAAAATATTTTTCTGCAGTACCAGTTTAAGATGGACAGAAAGCAGTGGCAGAGGCCTGACCCTGAAGAAGGCCACACTTTCCCAATACAGTATATCTAAAAAAGGTTTTATAATTGCAGGGAAGAATTCCTAGCTAAACAAACAGTATTTTTTTCAATCACAATTCTGTATGGTCCCCAATAATAAGGAAACCTGGTTATTTTCAGAATTCAGCTCAAAATAACCCAATGATAATATTTGCAAAGAAGCAGGCAATATCCCACAGTCATATGAAGCTCCATAAATAGATTCATTTGACCAACTGCTTGATGGCAAAAATTATTATGCGTTTGTTGATATTTTTATAATACTCTGCATTGTTATTACTTTTCACTTGCTCATACTTCTGCTATTCTATAGTTTGAAACCAGCAGCTCTGCTTTCTGTAAACAGCCTGCAAAGCAAATAGAGCAAGTGACTGCGTTAGGACTGTTTGTTTTGTACTGTTTGCTGTTCTGCCGCTCCCAACTTTGGACACACAATGTTAACACTCACACAAAAGCGGTTTCAGCACAAACGATAAAAATGTGTGCAGGCACAGAGAAACCACTGCTCAAGAAGAGTCTTCCCTCAGTTCAGCTTCAGCAGAATCATTAGAAGAAAACATGTAGTAAAAACATCCATTTTAATCAGCTGAATTAACCTGCTTGTGTGAGTTACAGGAGCAGATGCGTGTGACATCACTGACACTCCTGTGTCGCCCATAATCAAAAGCTCAGACACAAGACACTTTATCAAGGTATTTTTGTCAAAGAGCAAACAAAGGCTTTAAACAAATGTTTTCTCATTACAGCATAGTTCTTGCTTCTTTCTTTTGTAGTGATGTTAGAGACTCTTTTGTCAGAAACATTATAAATACTTTGATGACAATTTCAATTTCATAGATTGAGCAGTATCATGTCAACACTAGCCAGAGGAGTACAACATGAAGTACTGATGACCATCTTCCAAAAATCCAGAAATTGTCTTCAGGAAAGTAGAGAACTTGGCTTAACTTTACATTACTGTAAATGTACATCGTTGACTTTACAGTTTCAACAGCTCAACTAGAAAATAAATATAATGCATCTGAGAACTTTCAGTGATATACTTGATGAAAACCAGTGAAGTAGAACTAAACTCATCCAGAAAATTTAGCTTAGAACTGCTGTCATACAGTAGGACTCCTCATACCAGTATTCTGTTGCTGAAGTATTTAACATTCATCTTTGTACTACAAATCAAACTACACATTTTCCCATATTCATTAATTTATTATAAAATTCCGTGAACTTAAAAAATAGATGCTTTTAAATGCATAGGCACAAACGCAGAGGAAAAAAAAAGTCATTTTTGTCACAACATAAGTGTCTTGAGAAATAATATACCTCAGAGGAATCTAATCCCTTCCATCTATGTGTCACATAAGAGAGAGATATTTTTTCTGATCCTTCTCTACTTCACATCAGTGCTGTGAAGTACCAGCAGGAAAATAAAAGTAATGGTTATATTTTAAACACTTTAAAGTGATTTTAAAAAATGCGATTTCACTTACCTAATTCTTTAGAAACTGGAGAATCAGCTGATATATCCCCAATCTTTGCAAGGCTATCATAATACGCTCTTCCAGCCACTACCATAGCTTGGGGGTGGAGGGAAAAAAAAACCACAAAAGAGTGTTGAAAGTCAAAGTCAAAATATTTTCCATTATCCTTACTTTATGCTCCTACAAAATCTCGTAATCCAGGGCACATAGTAAGAGAGGGGTATATAGCAATAAGGAAATTCTGCTACCAGAAAAAGTTCCATGAGTCGCTGAGCTACAGGCTAATTTGTGAAACCAGGTGACAAAGACAGAAGACCAGACTACATGAATGGAGTGAGCACCCAGTGGGTAGATTTAGCCATAAGCCATTGGTCAGGACCTAACAAAGTTCCTTGGTACAGATAAAACCACTGGAAAACCAGAAATGCAGTCCCAAACTTCCTAGAAATGCCAAGGTCTCTGCCCTGTACTAAGCAGCCAAGTCACATATCTGAGAAATGGCTACTGGCCACGAGACAAGGGACCTACAGTTGCCAGAAGGAGACAGGGAGCCCTTCAAAAGCAAACCATCATTTATTAAGTTAGATGAAAAAGTAACTTGCTTAAAAAAAAGCTATGATGGAATGCAGTTGCTAGGTGTGACAGATTTAAAATAATGGTGAAATGTGAAAGGTTGGATAAAGTCATTCCTAAAAATTACTACCATTTTGGATAACACTGTATAGTCATCATCTGTCATCAATTACAAGTTCTTATCAGAACAATACATTGCAATAAGAGGATTCTATATATAGACACTAACTTTTCCACTTTCCAGAAATTTTAGGCCTTAAAAGTTAAAACTTCAAAAATGAAATCTCTGAAAGATGACGTTCAGGTTATGGAGATAATCCATTTGGCATTCTTTTCTCAATTTTCAATGTACCATCAATACCTAAAATCATTATAAATTACATTGTTCAGCAACGTAATAAGCTAAAATGGTGGAAGATCTCTGGTTTCTTGGACAGACATGAAAAACTAGCACTGATACATACAATTTCTGCACAGAGTTATTTTGACAGTCCAGGAAAGTGACTTCTTTTGTCTTCATTACTGAACTCTGGATGGCAGAGAAAATCAGTATTCCAAGTACTTTAAGCAATAACAACCTCAGGCAACAGGTGTATATATAGCTTAAGTAGAAATCTGAAGGCTTAACATTCCCAACCAAAAAGACAGACCCTAGTTAACACTTGGATGCTCCTCTTTTTATCCCTTCAGGACAGTTCCCCCCCTTTTATGCTTTATAGTTGGGGTTTAGCAATTCTAGTTTTACAGGCGCTAATAAGCTCTTCTTATATATCACTAAGGTTTCAGTTATTCTCAGTTAATCATTTCCTGGTTATAGCTATTTTAGCAGCAAAGCTAGTTGTGCTAGAATATGAACAGGGAAACATCAGCATTCAAACTGCAAGGAGGCCAGTAGTGAGAAACATTTTATGTATGTAGTAGATCTGCAGTTGTTGCCTTGCATCTGCACAGTATTTAGAACTGATCTGCACAAAGAAATAGCAAGGACAAACTAGCAAGTACATTTTCAACCTAAAGTAGGAGCCAAGGAGACTCTCACTGCTGACTTTAGAATACTTTTTTTTTCTGAGAGGAACATATGTGGCAATTGCCAACTAGAGTATTTTAGGTTTGTATTTTGTGATTTTTACTAGCAAAGGTAACAACTTTGATTACCTAACTATATTCACTGAGAAACCTGAAACTCTTCCAGATGAAACAATGATTGTTTTTCAGGCTTTACTGCATTAGACAAGAGTAATTTCTAAGCTGTGTCTCACAGGTGCTCTATATTCAAACTTTCTCAACAGAGAAACAGTACTGGTGCCACTGACAGAACGAGCAGTATGCCACCCATATGCAAAGATTTTATGCCATTCCAACTCTTCCTACCTAATGTTTTCTGGAGATAGCCCCAAGTCAATCTTTTGTCTCAATACAGGCACTAAACCAGGAACAAAAATGTATGATTTCTCCTGTGCTAATCAAGCTAAATCAAGAACTCCACTTGGATAGTCTCTTCACCAGCTCTATGGCTAGTAAACAACTTCGGCAGAAAAGAAGTTTTGACCTTTTATGTTCAAGATGTATAAAAATACATTCTAAATCTATCAGAAGGTCTTGTGAGCGTAACGTTGTCAGCCTACTCTGACTTGTTTAGAAATCTGCATAGTATTTGTCTAGCAACAGAGTATTTACTTCTTGTTACAGACCTATTTATACCACTCCGAACTGATGGAGAAAAGATTAACCATTTATGAGTCCAAAGAGGACTTTAATGTTGTTTCTCAACAGTTGTTGCAACATTGTAAACATTTATTCACTTGAAATTAAGCACTCATGCTGGATATGCTTTATCAGCCAGTCTTAAAAGACAAACTTGCTACACCACGGTTTCCATCAGCTTCTCCAGTGCTGCTGTGCACAGTTATGTTGTGACAAGTTGAATTAAAAGAGAAGCAGCACGATGTAACTTATCAATAGTAAAGCATGTGAAAAGCAGAACCCTCAGAAGAAACTGGTATAACCATTTTTCAGTCAATTGTGGAAATACTTGTTATTACTTCTGGTACTACGTATAATCCCCAAGGTTAGGTATTAGGTAACCACAATGTTAATCCATCAGGTTAGGCATTACTGCATGCAAGTCAGCATTTCCCTATTTTCATCTTCAGCAGGTTTTAGTTTCATCTTGTTCTCAAGCCTGGTCTAAAATTTGCATGAAGAGAGATTTCAATGTCTATTTGGCTATGCACTACTTCTGCAGTATCACATTTCTCAGAGTACTAGATTACACATAGGGAAAAGATATGCCACAGACTTGAATGAGGCAAAATTAGATTTTACATCGCTTTAATATGGTATCAAGCAGCTCAACAGGTCTGCAGAGGTGAAATGGAGCAAGCTCTAACAGGTCCTACAATAAGAGCTTTGGGAATCCAGGGCCCAGTCCTCGAAACCCATTCTTAGGCAGACAGCTTCTGTGAAGTCAATAATGGAAGTAAACATCCATGTTACAAGAAGTTTGAGAGTCTGGGTCCTTGGATTCAAATTTATTCATTCTGATTTTGACTCCATTAAAAAGATACTGAATCAGATTCAGTATGGACAACGAAAAAAAAATTAACCCACTCCTGCGATATTTCCAGAGAAAAAAAGAAAACTAATTTACATAATTTGTTTTTTTTTTCCCTTTTATATTATTATTCTAATGTGTGTTATTTACACTTGATGTTCAGTTTATTTTGCAGTAGCTCTGTGTTTAAGTGTTTGGGATGCAACTGTTGCAGGACAGTTAAAAAACCTTATGTGGATTGGGTACACATGTATTTGTGCTTTTCTGTTTTTTTTTTTTTCCTAATTAAACACATCCAAAGTTCAACTTAGAAATTAAGCTTATACACAACCCTCATATCCAATATGCATATTTAAATGAAATAAATATAATTTTAAAGTTAGCACCTAGAAGACTTACCATTAACAGCTTTTTCATAGTTCTTTCCCAGATTTATTAAATTCCTCAGTCCTGGATTGAACTGTTCCATAACATTCTGGAACAGAAAAGAAGATTTGTGTTATAACCAAGGCAGTTCAACAGTGGATGGAAGTATTTATCTCAGTGTCACTTAGGTCTGTTTTAGGTTTTGCATGTACAGCGTACATCTGAAAGGTCTGGATGGGTGAAAAACAGAAGACTTGGGAGGAAGAGGAGAGCAAAGCATGGAAGGGAGAAGAACTGAGCAGTTAAGATCAACAAACAGGAAAAAGAAAAGGTAAACTTTCCAGTGGGGTAAAAAGAATCTGGCTGTTCATAATACAAAGAGATGTCAAGTATGTGATCACAGCTTGCACAGATCCTTCTCTTGTGGTAGGTGATGGTGAAATAAAAGGGACAGAAAAACCTCTACCCACTAACTGTTTTATGAAGTCAGACAGTAACAAGAACCTTGATTTGAGTTCTTGTTGTGCCCCTGCTCTGAGCTGAAAAAAACCTATAATACTAGGAAAAGGAAAAAAAGAAAAGAAATTCACCAGGTAACTGATCAGGGGAGACAAGTGCTTTATTTATCTTTTCTAAGTTACAGAGAGCATTAAGAGAAATCAGTAGGGGTTTTTTGTTTGTTTGAAAATACTGCATTTCCTTGTGCAAAGCTGTGGTCCTTTCAGCAAGAAAATGATGACCTTATTTAAATAGAAGGAGAAAAAAAGTCCACTGCAGCTGCTTTGGCTGTTAAATACAATTATTGGCTGAAACAGCCAGAATCTGAAATCCAGCAGCTCCAAGCATGACTACTCTCATACCTAGCAAATTCTGTGAACTGATGAAGTGGTAGAAATTGCGACCGGAATTTTCACAGTGCAAGAAAATAGCTACACTATTAAATAGAAACATTCCAAATTTTTGCAAAAAGTAGAAAATAAGTTAAGCATGATGCATGAATTCAAATTTGAACTTGCCCAGAGTCGGGGGGTGATGAAGAGAGAAGCAGCAGCTTTTGCTCACCCAAAAAAGAAAATCACTCACAAAGTCTGAGTTGTCCCTACTCATAGGAAAGGTTCAGTTCCCTTCCTTCTGGTCAGAGACAGAAACTCTCTCCCAAATCAATATTCCAGAATTACTTTTATCTTGTTATTAGCACTGAAAAAGAGAAAAGCTGACATGCTGATATAAATGCAGTAGTCATTCATTCCTTGGAATCACGCCCTTCAAGATGTCTCAAACACATTTAGCATAAATAGTGGTATTCCAAAGTATGGTATTCCTGGATGTTGCAATTAACTTCTGAACAATGCTAAGTAAGTTTGAAGGAGAGCCCCCTGAGCTTCACTTACTTGGTGGTTTCTTGGTTTCTTCAGGTAGAATCACTACCTGAATTGAAACACAGCATGTTTGTTTAACAAAACCCCCTTTTGCATGTATGTAAATAACTACCTTGAACAAGTATTCTAGAATTTGCCATATGTGCCTGGTCATTTAATAGTCAAGTAACTGCAATGTTCTAATCCTTTCTTTTCTCTCTTCCATACAAACTACAGTTTCATTTAACAGCAACTACTGAGTCTCAGGAACAATTTGGTAAAAAGTATTTTGTATTACATTTATTTTTCACAGAAGCTCTATACTTCCACAGAGGAAAAACTTTAATGTTTTTGCAGCTTCTAGACCTTGTTTTCCCAGAATCTTCCTAACAAAACTATACCTGTGACATTACGTTGTAAAATTTTATTGTCATGAGATACCTGAAGACACCATTCTGCTATTCTATTTTATGACAGTGTTTTTATGACACAACTCACATGTTTCTAGATACTGTTCACAGAGCAGAACTTTCAAGTTCCAGGAATTCAAAACAGATGCTTTCTGTTTACAAGAAATACAAAGCACAGACAAGTGAAATAGTCTCCAGTTTTTGTCTGTTATACTACTAACAGAATGAAAATATTTCCATTTAGTATGTACATGGATCCAGAAAGAACAGGAATATCATCATCACATTTGTCTTATTTTCAGACAAGGTCATTCAGACAGAACTTTACTATTATTATTCAAATAGAATGCTATACCTGAACTTCAGTCAATTTAAAAAGTGAAGAAAAGAATTAGCTCCAGATTTCACCAACTCTACTTTAGCAGTCATATTGAATAAAAATAATATAGCTATTAAACCCCCCCCCCCAAAACCCTGTTAGGTTCTGATGGTGGTGTAGTACATATGACATCAAAAGCAGACACAGAACAAGAATGCCTAGCCCCACTGCCTTTATTTGTACAAATTAAATACAACTGGGATTTATTTCTGGTCTTACCATTAAGCTCTTACCCACCCAAACATGATCACTGCAAACAAACTACCTAGTGTCCTCAGGCTCTTGATTTGTGTTAACTCACAAACCACATCCAGAAATCATTTGGGAAAGTGTGTTTCAGGTTGGGCCAACAATGCCAAAGGCTATTCTAACAACAGTATGGAATTTCAAGCTCTGGTGTCTGGGAACATCCTTCCTTCTGCCACAACTCTTTAATTTACTACTGTAAATGTTGCTGCTGTGCCTCTTTTGCCCTCCCTGCAGCTGAGGCAGTGTGACTGTGAGGCTTTTGTTCAAGCGGTGTTTCTTCCTACTCCAACTTCTTGCCATTCCTTCCCAGCAGTGTACTAAAGATGATGTCTCTTGGCATACGTGGAGCCAGTGAATCACAAGAAAAAAAGAAAAAAGGGTGAATTAGGGTATTGTGTTAGAATATAGAGTCCTGTGTTCCAAGGATATGGAGGGGGAGGAAGGTGTATATGATGTAGAAACCATGTGTATCCACGGCAGGTAAGAATCCCAACGCCATCTTGAATTGCCACATGACACTGAAAATAACTGTCTTGAAAGACAGCTCCTGTCCCTACTTACCCTCCTCCTCATAACAAGGACTTAGAGTAAAAACCTCACTGCTTCCTACCCAAAAACTCTAACAGTAACATGGCAATTATTAGTCTCAAAACACTGATTTTGGAATGACTGTCTTAAGGATTCAGGGGTTAACATTCCAGTTCTCTTGCCATCTAATTCAGATTTCAAACAGAAAGCAGGGATTGCATCTCCATCATTAGTTGTTTTAATTTAGGAGGAAGTGAACAAAACCCAACAAAAATGCCTTCAAAAAACTTCCCTCTCTGAAGTCAGATCGCTTACTTTCACTAGCTGATTCTATGCATACTGAGCATTCATGTATAGCAGCTATAGATCACACTGTGGAAACACAACAGATCCACTGAAACACACCAAACTCTGAGGAAGAGCTCCAGTCATCACATCTGCTCAACATATACGTAAAACTGCTCAAAAGTTGAAGAAACAATTTATAGGTCACTGCCTTTGGTAGCTGAAAGGCACACAACTAACGGATCTTTTCTCCATCAGACCAAGCTGCCTCTGGAAGATTTTCAGCCTTTACACTGCCACAGTGGTTGATTGTTAGCAGAAGCGTCTGCACCAGTGAACGCCCGAGAAGCAGTAAAAACCTTTGCAATGGAAATTCCCCTTTGGAATTTGACTGGTTTAATGCAGGGTATGGTTAGCTCATCCTCACAGTGCTGTGCAAGGCTCATCTACTTTCCTACTAAGAGTTTGTGATAGACTTAGCTCCCCCTCTCCCATCCACGCTGGGTCTCCAAGATGGTATAACGAAATAATTCTTAGATGATTTTCCTCTCTTCAGCAATATAGAGAAGCATAATATGTGTTTTTTCTTTCTAGATTCTCAAAGCAAAGAAAAACCTGGCTGTGCTTCTAGTGCTCTTCTTATATAGTTAACCATTGCTGCTGCCTTTGAAGTACTGCCCAGGAACATATATCTAGAGCACATTTTCAAAAGGAAAACTGTCACTGGCAACACTCTCTTCAGGACTAGGTATAAATTTTATAATTGCCAAAACATTTTAAATCAGTTAAAGTGATTGTAATATTTTGTTCAGCTTCAGAAGTTATAGGGGAAAAGAGCCACTCAAATCCATCTGTATAGCTATTTTTTTCATATGATGTCTTACAGTTGTACAGCTTCTCTTACTTGCAGTCTAAAGAAAAGGTAATGAAAATGAGTGGGACTGAACACCAGTGCAAAACTGCAAGGCAGACACTGCACCCAGATCTCAAAAAAAGCAGAGACAGAGGAACAAAGAACTTCTGATCAAGACAACCACTAATATAAAATTATCAAAAGTCTCATAAAATATCACAGTCTTGTTATGTGCCATGCTCTACAATGACATGGGAATAAAACTTTTATCTTAATCCAACTAGACATCACAAAGCAAAAAAAAAAAAAAACAACCTAGGAGAGACAATGGTTCATAAGACATCATTTGTCTGTGCAGTGAGGGACACACACTCTGCTTCCTAATTGGCAATGAAGTGTCCTATATTCTAGTGACACACTACCTCTCATGAACAGAATAATTTACCAGAAGAGGAGGCACATGATCAGCTCCTACAGCTTTCTATTATTTAGGATGAATGGAAATAAAGGGAAACACTTTCAAAACAGGCAACAGGAAACATCTTTTTACATAGAGAATTTTAGAGTTGGCAAAAGTGACCTTCCAAGAAAACTCAAGATAAACCTGCTCTGGTCATTTGAGTCATTAAACCCTCATATAATCTGGTATAAGAGCTGCTATATGCCTTTCACCGCATGAAGCCAATGCGAGTTAATCAGCCTGGTAGAAAGGAGCTGACTGAAGCCTTGTATTTCCACTTGTTGTGTGTAGGTATTATATCTTCTGCAGTTCCTGATAGTGATATAAACAACATTAATCTTCAAAACAAATGACATCCATTGTAAAAGTGCCTTCCTGTAAATGCTCAGCTTTGCTTTTTACTTAAAGACACACCTCACAGAACAATAGCTCAGCAGGTATGAGTACAACTAAACAATGCATAGACTCCCTGTAGCTTCAAGTTTACATCCTGCAGGCACTTTTGCAAGAGTGGATAACAATGTATTTGGGTGGAAATCCGAAACTATAGAAATGGCACCGAAAGAGTAGATCTTGATGTCTAACATTACTCATATTATCATCAATGTATATATTTATAGCTAACTTTTGTATAGCTACTAATAATTTAAATTGTTATCTCTCAACTTGGAAAACAGTAAAATTAAGTTTTTGGAAAAAGTCTTCAGTGTCTATGTCTGAAAACCCAGTTGCGAAGATCTGAAGAGCCATGTAGAAGGTAAATCATACTGCTCTCTACTGTACTTGGAGTGTTTTATACATTATTGCATTTCATTTCCTCCTTTAGCTTTTGAAATCCACAATACAGTTTTCAGAAGGGTGCGATTAAGCTCTCAATACATCTCATGTTAAGCTATCTCAGCTGTAAGTTAGCTTAATATTGTTTTAAAACAGGTTTAACAGAATGGAAAAAAAAAAGGTCAGGATGCCAGTGTTTATTCAAAAAGACTGATTCTTATGACTAATTATTAGTCACCTTGACAGAACATTTCTTGATTAATACAGCAATTAATCATCCATCAGTGCATTTCAAATACAAACCTTTTCAGGTTATGAACATGCAACCCAGGATAGACTCTAAACAGGAATAACTCTAAGTAAGGTCAAGAGATAGTATGCACTAAGATAGAACTGGACTTTATACACATGAACTCCCAAAGGCTCCACTTCCCCAATGTCAGATTTACATTTCAGTGATGCAAAATAACAGCCTTAACTGCAGCACGTGCTAGGACCACAGGTGAATTTTAATTTTGGTAAATAAGTCTGGTAGTTTAATCTCATTGCAAGTCTTTTTAAAAACACAGGGATATAGATTCGGGACATGGAATTTGGGACTTTAAAATGAATTTATCAGATATATTTTCATGATAAAACAATATAGCCTACCAAAATAATCATACCTACCCCCTTAGGCAAACACAGCATTCCACTGAATAAAGGTTGTTTAGATGCATCCTGATTTTTTTTCTAATTACACTTTGGTTGACAATCAAAATTTCTGGGTAAGATTTACCTGAATTAAATAAATCTTTAAAATCCAAGATTACCAACACCAGTGAATTGCAGCTATCATGCTATTATCAAGTGCTCCAGAAACCTCAAACCATGGGAGCAATAAGGGAGCTGGCTGCCCAGCCCTTTGACCACATAGACAGAATGACAGGTCTGTAACTCAGTACTTTCCTGTTTGGTCCCCTTTCCCCTGCACTGCATGTATCACAGTTGGATGCCAAATAATTTTCCCCCACATACAGCAGACAAAACAAAGCTATAAGAGCTGCATTGACACACCAACATGTAACATCTTTCTTGGGGTTATCAACTGTATGAGGGGGTCATACAATGTCCCTCCAGAGCACACCACATGGCTGCAGTGAGTTCAAGGGCAGAGCAGTGTCATACCAGCGAACCCCTCAGCAGTTCCTTGGTAAAAGGGAGGCTGTGGCCCTCTTTAGTCATAGGCTTCCACGCCCTTTGGCTTCATTTTGCACGTGCCATTCCTAACGCATTAAAGTGATTCTTCAGGTATTACATAAAGAGTCAACGTCAGCCTTGATTTTTGTGTGTGCACACATATATTTGTAGATTATGTTGTTTATTTAGTCAGGTTAACTAAAAAAAAAATAATAAAAATGTTGAGGTATTCGCTTTCCGATGTTGTTGCCAATGAAAAAGATGAACAAGGTAAAAATACAAGGTCATTACTTAGCTGCCCGATGACTTCTGTAAGTGTATTTTGAAGCTTTGCATAACATGGGTTACTATGTACTGAATAAATCCAATGGATTAGCACTGTAAGAAAGGGAAAAAGGAAAGCAGACTAGCATCACATTCAATTTCATTCTCTATTATTTTTCCAGGTCACCCAATTTTTTTTTTAAATTGTTTTTTTGAGAAGTCAGAAGCCTGTGTTTGGTCCTGCAGCATACAGATGCCATCGCTACACCACACTGGTTTTCCCATACCAAGCCCTTCTTACTGGTAGGAGAAACACAAACACTGCTCCCGATTTTATCATTACCAGCATGGTGTTTTAAGTGCTGGATTGCTAGGATGGCAAACAGTAAGAGCAGAAGTTCCATGTGCATTATTAAGCAAAGGAGAGCACACTCACCTTGCAGCTAAAGCACAGCACAAAGAGGTGTTCATTTGTTTTAGATGAGGGAGCTGTGATTAGTCACTGCAAATGCCAAATACACAGAGTAGTGCTCCCTGCCCGTAAGAAGTGAAGGGCTATTTTCAAGATTTCAACTTTGATATAGAAATAACTGCTTTAAAGTAGACCGAGAATCCATTCTCTGCCTGAAGCAGCCTTTATACCTTATCTGGATAAAGTTTCAACTTTTAATGAGGGCAGGGAGGGAGGGTTTCCAGGCCTGTGAGTACGAGCTATGTGATGCAATGCACCAGATCGCTCAAAATACTCACATGGAAGACATTTCATCACACTGTCAACATTAACTTTGGATTACTGGGCTTTTGCTGGTAATTTCAGTCTTACGTTATCTCCTTGAATAAGTTAAAAACAAAAAAACAGCAAAAAGGTAAACTTTCTCAGGAAATATGTACTGAAAAACCAGGCAGGTTTTGTTTATTTAGAGGTCTGTCATCCTTTAAAGCCTATTTTATATTATACCTGTTACATCACACAGGATATTTTCTTCCCTCTCCTCTGTAAAGCTGTATTAGCTACATTCTGGAAGTCAATAGACAGGGTAGGACATTCCTTTGTCGGCACAGCCCTGAACAGTCAACTTTGCACATTTCTCTCCTATGAGCCTGTATTTACAGGCTGTTCTTCTGAGAAAGATGAATTTATATTTGCTTATGGCCTTGCCATGAATGTAACTGATACCACAAATCACCAGACCGTTTAAGATGACCTGCATCAAATATAGAGGACAAAATTTATAGGCAAGTAATCTTTTTTTTTTTTCAGTAGTTTTGCATGAATTTGACATTTAAATCCAAAGAAAGTAACTAGCAAATACATGACACCAATATAACTGGACTACTTGAAGGAGTAAAGTTACCTTAAGAGTGTTGGAGAATAACAAAACTAACAGCAAAATACTACAGTAAATACTTTCAGAGACCTTTAAATGACAACATCTTCATAAATATGAAAACATTCATTAGTAAACCAGTAAGATTTAATTGTAAAATAGAACAATCCCCCAGAAAGCTTTCCTTTCAGCTCAAAGCTGTGAATGAACTGCAGCTGCAAGTTCATTTGCATGATTAAATGCATTTGCAAATTTAAGTGCTTTCTCTAGTACAACACACAGTACAGAATGAAGATTACAGATCCAACACTGCCATTGCTACTTTGCCAAAAGGATGGTTCTTAGGGAACTTGCACAGTTAAAATTGGTGTGTTTTGGAAGGGCTGAGTTTATAGAAAGTTTAATCAGCAGCTACTGCCCATACGCAAAATATTTTAAAACCTACAAATAGCGAGGCATTTTGTAAAGTTTACATGCTCGCTGACATAAACTGGACTGTCCTCACCCACCGGTGCTGTGAGGCAGCTAGGGCGTACCTTCAGAAATCTGATTATCAGCTCGGGACCCAGGCAAGCAACTGAAGTCAGCGCCAAGCTGTTTTTAGGCTCTGGCCCGTACGAAGAAACGGTTCAAGCAGAGGACCACAAGCACCAAGATCTCCAAACCACTTTATCAACAAAACACACTGCGGGCACTATGACTCGCTGGAGAACTGTGCCTGCTAGAGAGGGAGAATCCAGCCTGAAAGCCCGCCTTGTCCGGAGCTGTCTCTCTTGGCTCTGCGGCCGCGGG
Source organism: Pezoporus occidentalis (assembly GCF_034315485.1). Taxonomy (NCBI): domain Eukaryota; kingdom Metazoa; phylum Chordata; class Aves; order Psittaciformes; family Psittacidae; genus Pezoporus; species Pezoporus occidentalis. The sequence goes on along the minus strand of NW_026913082.1, from coordinate 1,824,988 downwards.
CAGGACCAAACGGGGCGGGGGGGGGGGGGGCGAGTCTCCCGCTGCCTCCGTCCCGGACCCCTTCGGGACATTTACGAGCGAGCACCGAGCCGCCTTTGGCACACTGCGGGAAGGCGGGGGGGCGGCGAGAAGGCTCACAGGGGAAGGAAAGAGGAAAGAAAGAAGTTCGCTCCGCTCCTGCGTGAGGAGCCGAGGCTGCGCTGCACCCTCCCGCCTGCCCCCGCCTCAGCCGACACCGGAGCCGGCCAGCGGGGGCAAAGGTAGCCGCCGTGTCGGCCAGGGCGGCGGCAGGCAGCCCCTCCCCTCCCGTACTCACTTTGTAGGTACTCTCCGTCAGCTTGTTCACCTCATCGGGGTCCCGGGACATGGTGACTGCGGGGAGGCGGCCGGTGGGAAGAGCTTCGTGCTCCGGAGAGCTCTTCGGCCCCAGCCCAGGGCGGCCGCAACAGACCGAACTCCTTCCTCCGCCGCTAAGAAACTGTCAAAAACTTGTGGAACCAGCTGGGCAGGGCCGCCGGGGCGGGGCCTGCGGGGCCGCTGCCGCCTGACGCGGCAGGACTGGCTGGGCGGGGCGGGGCCGGGATCGCCTTACCTCGGTTCCCCTCAGAGGGAGGTGTGGTTGGCTTCGTACCGCCTCTACCTGAGCTGTTGCTGCCACCTCCTTCCTCTCTCCTTTCCCGGTGGCCGCGGGAGGCGAAGCGCAGCCGGAGCCCTGTGGAAGCCTCTTCAGGAGGCAGCCGTGCTGCGGGTGCCCAACGAAGGGGGAAGTAAATTCTTCCTCACAGCAATTAAGTGAGGATTCTATAAGAATTAATGGATTAATCTTGTTAGGATTAATTAGGGTAGTCCTAGGGGTGCTAGTGAGGCTGGGGTGGTTCCTGTTCTTTCTTCCACAGTAGCACCACGTGAAGGAGAGGGAGGGAGTTTCCTCAGGGACTCTCAGGCAAGAGCTAAAGTGTCTTTTTCCAGAGTCCTGGTCCAGTGCCTCACCCGAGCTTCATGCTGTATGCTTAAGTTGAAGATTTCTTTTAAATATACACCAATAAAACAGTGCCCCAGTCATCTTTACTGTGTGAAATGACTCATGAGGCCTCCATGGGGGGAGCAGGGTGAGGAAAGCTGGGATAAGCTATAAATTTTTGTGGACCATAAATTGTCCAGAGATTGTGAGATTAAGTATGCTAGTTGGAATAGCTTTCTGATAATGTAATACCAATGCTATCTTGAAGGACTTTGTGGGAATTTCATAATCTTGGATATTTTAAAACTGAGATGCAGTGCGAGCTATTGAGTGCGTGAGGCATAATCAACATCCTTACACGTTGGACATCCTTCTCTTGGTTGCTATCTCTCCCTCTGATTCCCACACTTTATTGCAGCAATAGAATAGTGTCAGGCAGGCAACAAACACTGGACTTGGAACAGTACCATAGATATTGGACTCTGGTGTGGGAGGAGGTTGTTACTGAGTCTCAATAGCTGTAAAAATGTTTTAATTCAAGCACATGGAGCTGTTTATGCCTTTAGAACTACAATTTACCTTCTGGAAAAAAAGCGCATAGTTGGAGCATTATCTTGAATACAAGCAAAATGCTGGGCAGAGAGGCAGTTTTTTGAGCCTTCATACTCCCAGGTAAAGTCTTTACAGAGTTCTGGTATTTATGGAATTAATTGCCTTTCTGTAATAATCCAATTTATAATGTTGTCCTATAGGTCTAGTGAATTATTTTGGGCCTAAGTCTACAATATATGTACCCACTAGACAGTATTTGCTTATGTAAACAGTCCTCTTGAATGTGATATGGCTGCTTGCCTGAGAATGGGATGAAGAATTGTACTGTTTATTCCCGACTCTTTTTTCTGAAGAGTCTGAAAACAGACTCTTCCTGGGTACTACTGCTTTTGTGTTACCATATGCCAGTGTGGGAAAAGGATGTTCCTCCATAACAGGCATTCAAATTTGTGGGAGCAGGTACCCAAAGGAAGGTAGAAAAGGATTTTTCCTTCCCCAACTCCTGCTAAAGGAGCTGGGAGTGTATTGTATAGCAGGGAGTTTATTATTCCTGTTAGGGGCAAAGCATTTGTCGTATTTCCTCTGAACGATGTGGAGCACCTGCAGCTCACCTAGGATTCAGAGTGCTTTGTTTCCAGTTGGCATGATTTAGTTCAGTAGTAGTAATGGCAATGTAAGTAGTAATAAAATACGCATATCAGAAAGAAACAATGTGGATAATTGATGTAGGTAGAGTTGTTTAAAAATGTTATGATGCTTAATGTGGGGATGCTTAACATTTCAAAAATATACTTTTCTAAAAGCCATTTTACTTTGTAAGCAGATGTAAATATTGTAAAGGTTTACTGAACTTCTTGTGTGTTCTTCATGATGTTTGGTAATTTCTGTAGTCTTCATGTATATACAATTTTTAGAGTTTTTACATAATCTCTCCTAAATTTTTAGTGCTGTAGATTATTAAAAAAAATAAAATATTGACATTAAAAATACAATTGTGAAGTAGTGGATGGATAGGGGTAAGGAAACAAGGAAAAGGAGTTTTAAAGAATGCCTAAGTGGAAAATGGAGCTAGCAAGGAAGAATCAATCCTTAATGTGGGGTAATGATTGCCTCTATTAATTCTTCTATATACAGATTAAAATGCTCATAAATAGTTGAGGCAGTTAAAAGATGGAAAATACCAGAACTGACTTCTTTCTTAAAGTGAAAGAATTAACACTGTTTTCTTCAAATTTCAGAAGTGAGCATTATAAATAATAATTTACAAACCCCTTAGGAGGTCAGGTTGTGTGTTTATAAAGGAAAAAAGCAACAGCCAGTTTTATTGTTGAAATTAGATGCTGATACAAAAATGATAGTGTGGAAAATATATTTAATGCTTTATTCATGTTTTACTTTGTCACCATAGTCTTGTATATTTTTTTTCCATATCTTGAGACTCTTACAAGTGTGTTAGGCATTTGGAAACATTTTCTGTATTTGTTTCTGTTGTGGTGTTAGAAATATTTTATGTATCAATTAATAATTAGTAACATTGCCCTGTTCTGGTGTAGTGCTGTGTTTTACTGTGTAATTGAAAACCTTGAAACTGGACGAGCAAATCCAGTTCTTAATTTACAAATATCCAGACCTTTGCTATAAATCATCAATTTTCAAATGAGAAAACAAGTCTGCTTGAGCTTGTAACAAATGCAAATATTTTGTTCACTTAATAGGGGATTTTTGATCTTACATTGTGTTAAGATTAGTGTTACGTTACTGACTTAGCTGGAATTAGTCCTGATGTGTGCAAACAGCATGAATTTACAGGGGTTGAGTGAGATCTTATTTTTTGTAAGTTACTTTAAATGCTCTTACATTTAAATGCATGTACTGTAGTCTTCTAGTATCATACCAAAGTGTTTTGCCTGATCAGGACAGAATATTTACTAGCTTGCAAAACTGAAGCCTTAATGAATACATCTTTATGCTCTGTTGCCTATATAATGCTGTAAGCATTTGTAATAAGCACACATGAGATATTTTTATTTAGAAGTTTGTTTTATAGTATTCATAAATAGTCCTGAATTCTGGGTGCAGCAGCGTTTGAGTACTTGGGGTTGTACATTTGGGAATTGTTTCTTAGAGACTCTAAAGAGTACTTGCTAACTTTGCTCTTGGAAGGAATTCAGAGCAGGAGTCTAGCTGTGAACGCTAATCATATATGCTGTCTGAACTGCTTGGAACTGAAATCCATTTGATTACTTTTTATATGCTTACTTTTAACATATATTGTTTTGTTGGACAGAAAAGATGAAGAAGGAAATATTCTTCGGTGATGAACCCCTCCTGTGGTATAATTATGTCTGTTGACTATCTGTGTGCTGCATCTCAAGCAATAACTGCATCTCAAGAATGATGAAGGTTAGAGAGAACCTGGCAGGTTAGTAGCTTACCTGGTAATGTCTCCCATCAGAGTAGGGCTAATTTCAGCGTTAGGTTGCTCAGGGTTTCATCCAGGCGAATTTCTAAAGTTCCCAGGAAGCAGAAGTTGAGGAACAGAACTGAAACAGTTCTGTTTGCAACAACCTGTAACTTGGCAAGTGACGAAAATATTTTACAATGTTACAAGAGACAGTATTTATGTTTTATAGGGGGGCAATCCCCAGAGGTATGTTACCTGTCCAGCTAAGTTGCCTATCCTTAACAGACATCCTCCATGTTGTGACTAGAGCGTTGGTATTAGCGTGTAACACATTGCCTGTTGAGAAAATAAAACTCCTTCCTCACTGCCTGTCATTCTGCTGCTTCACATTATACTTTCCTGATGTCAAACAGCAATACCGGTAGGCCTGTAATTATGCATAATCTCCAACAGACCCCCTTGATGATAGCAGATTAAAGAGATGACTTGGACTTTAGTGATGTAGAAGATGTTGCTTGCTCAGCACAATATCCCAGGCAGGCGCAGAGGATTTTGATCATTCATCCCAAGGAATATGTATTAGGTAGGCGGAATAATATCAGTGAGGTGAAGCTTTGTAACTTCTGTGTATAAGTATCAGATGAAGGATCCTTGTAGGTGTGTTAATTCACCACTGAGCACCCTTTCCAGAATTAAAGTCTCCCTCTAAACAGACTTAGTGTGTTTTGAGTATTTTATTTCAAACTGACAACAAAGTGAGTAGCAACAAGAAAAATTTCCCCATGCATTGTCAGCTTTATAGAATTGAAATGGTAATGATAAAATGGTATCATTGATGTATCTTTTGTAAAAGCCCATATTCAGAAATATTCCTTTGAATAAGTATCACAGAATCGTAGAATGGTTTGGTTTGGAAGGGACCCTAAAGTTAATTCCATTCCAACTCCCTGCCATGAGCAGGGACACCTTCCACTACACCAGGTTGCTCAAAGCCCTGTCCAACCTGGCCTTGAACACTGCCAGGGAAGGGGCAGCCTTTGGGCCACCTGTGCCAGGGCCTCACCTCCCTCATAATGAATAATTTCTTCCTAATATCTAATCTAAATCTACCCTCTTTCAGTTTAAAACCCATTCTCTTAAAATCTAATGTTTTGATGTGACTGTTTTCTGTAACTGTCCTATTTGCATGTCAGCAGCATATTCAGATATTCTTTGGAAATGATTTAAGTGTGCTATAATGACCCATTAATGCAGCTCATCATTAGATCTTTAGCATGTGTTTTAGTATGACTGTAAATAATTACATAAATTGTGGCTAAGCAGCAATCGTATATGCATGATATAGCCAGCTGTGGTCTAACTCATTCCCTGTGGTCATTAGCAGACATTTAACTTGATTAAGAAAAAATAAATGTACACAGCTTGTTATTTAGTGACATCAAACAACATTCAGAGTCAGAATAAAATCTTCTGAATAGGAAATTAAAGTGACTCTACCCACTTGTTTTTCTGATTGGTGTGTATGGTTTGTCCTCCGTTGACACTTAAAAGGATTTTTTAAAGTATTTTAATCCTCTTCAAGCTGACAATACAAAACTCACTAAAAATTGTCATTTGAAAGAATTATAGAAAACTTTTGAAGGCTTTACTGAATCTTTTGGTCTTATTCAGCTCTGGCTAGTTACATGGATTTAGTCCAGTTTAAACTGGATGCAAGCAAGCACAAAATCATTTTGTTCCCTGCTGTTCCTTTTGTCCTGAGCTAGTTTCAAAGCAAATGAGCTGTAACTCAGGTCAATTCGATAAGATACTGAGCTCTCTGATCAAGGAAGACACTTAATCAAACGCTTAGTTTAAACATGTAATGAAGTCATTGTACACTGGGAGTGGAATCAAGGAGGTGCAAACGGCTTTTAATGAACTTTTCTTTATCCATACTAAAGATGATTGTTTTGTCTTGGAGATGAATGCTTTGGATGCTTGTATTTTGTATATCAGCTGTCTCAAAAGGCAAATTATTTGGCAATGTTATAAGGTGAATTATGATCTGATTTCTTCTTAAGGTTTATTTTTTGGGACTGTAAAGAATGGTGTAGAAGAATGCAGGTTTTTTTCAAGTTCTTTCCTTTACTTTGTTTCCTTTTTCTTTTTTTTTTTTTTTTGATTGCCCAGAATTTAGAGTACATTTACCATTGAAGGAACTGTCGTAGGCAATTGGCAATGTTGGCGGTGCTAACCTTTTTCTGCTGTTAATTGAAGTATTTAATTCAAAGCTGTTAAACCCACACCTTTTGAGTGTTTCTTGCTGAGAGACTCTTCGTGTGCTGTGACCACTAGATGGCAAGCAAACTGTGCATGATGGAACAAAATAAACTTGCATAACCTTTATGCTCAAAGCTTTCTCAAAGTGCTTTATAATGTAACAAGATAGATATTAGTGTTAAGCAAATGGAACAGCCTTTATATTGCTCATACACAGCCTTGGATTTTTTTTTCCTTCAAGAGTGTAAATGCTGTTAGGATGTTCATGTTATTGAAATCTAAATATGCCTTGGGATCTGTGACTTTATTTTGCAAGTGGGCACTAGTAGCAAGCCAACATCCTGGTGAAATTCTTGTTAGAAGCTTCTAATCCATTTAGGTTTCAGGAGTTTATGAGGTGACTCATGCCAAAACCACAGTGTTTTTAATAACTACATATTTGTTATTCTCCCTTTTGTAATTTGTCTGCTGGGTATTAGTTAACAACAGGTGTACTCTGTTCCAAATGGATAAACTGGTTTTGCCTGAGGCTGAATGTGGAGTACTGCGGCTAAACATAGTATCTGCACATTGCTGATCTTAGTTACATCACTACTAGATTGTGCGTTAGAACCAGAATAAGAATTATCAATGCTGTGGGGTAGAAGACCTCAACTGGACTGTGATACTGTTGCTGAGCTAGCAACTAAACATATACCAGGTCTAAAGTATTTCTGTATTTTCAAAGAACTAAAACATAAATTTTGGTGCTGTCCTTACCTCTTCCTTTTTGCAGTTAGAAAAAGATAGAACAAGCACATAATACTGGTAATTTGAGTTACTTTCAAAATCCTAGAACTGTATTTCCATATTGAAAAGAAACTTGTAGCTCCTTAACCTCCTCTCTGTAATGGGGAATCACTAGAAAAATGTTCAGGGAAGATTCTATGAATACTAAAGAATTCAGAGAAACTATCATTACATTATTCCTGTAACTTGGCATTTAGTTGTGAACATTTTTTTTAGGAGCTGTACTCATAGCACAAAAAATAACCTATTTTTATTTTTCGGTAATAAAAATATGATGGGTCCAAAACCATACATGGATATTTGTGGATTGAATCCTACTGAAGTTTCTTTATACAGCCTCCTTATGAGCCTGCCTTCTCCTCTTATGTTCAGTTTCTGTTCCAGGAAGCAGTGCAATAGAATATAGAAGTGCTGTGCCTGCCTACTCCTTGTTTCTAGACACCCACTGGCTAGTGGTAATACCAGCAACATTTCCCGGACAATGTACGAGCAGTGGTGGGTGATGCTCAACAACGCAGATCATGGGAGCTATCTGTGCAGCTGAGGATGGGTATTTATAATCATCCCTGTAACAAGTGTGAGCGTGTCCATAGCAGATGGTGACAGTTACTGTCTCTGTTTGAGATCTTGTATCTGGCTTGCAAACCGCCTGAGAAGGGTCATGGTTGGAGGCAGTGGGTTGTTCTGCAAAGATGGGAGGATGATTATTAGATTAGCCTGGCAAGGGCAGTCTTGGAGATAGTGATGGAGAGGATGGTTAATCTGGTTTTCTGAAAGATGGTAGCTCCAGGGTCAAAATACTTCACCTCCAGCCACATTGAGATTGGGAAAATAGCTTGGTTAAGGAAGTTGGTGATTATGGGTGGCTTTTCTGCTCCTGATTAGCTCTCTTCATTAAGTCAGTACAATACCTAAATATTTGCTGCAAGAGTTGATGTTCTGCTCAGCTTTCTCATTTGAAAATAAAAACTGTGGGCTGTATCACAAGGAGAGATTCCTAGCCTCAAGGCAAAGTGGTGTGGGATGGCTCAAGTCCACCTAGTTCTCGGTGGGTTTGCTCTGGGGCATGCTGACTGCATCCTTGCTGGCCAATGTGGTTTGGGCCACTGCTCTACCCGTTGGGCTGTACACCCTTAACCATTACTTTGGTTTGTGTTTTTCAGTTCAAAGTGTCTGAACTAATCTGAGAATTGTGTTGTAGGTTGTCTGAGCAGCATATGCATGGAATGGTGCTGCAGGTACATGGTGTGTGCCTGGAGGCTTGGCAGAAGGGATGTGAGAGTCTGAGTGTGGATTTTATTCCACAGCCTTACAGCATTGTGTTGAGTGGAGGCAAATAAATCCAATGTAGTTGGACATGTTTGACCTTTAAGGTGGGTCCTTGCAATCAGCTTGTCTCAGAGTGCAACTCAAATTTCATTTTAAAGGTAAGGTAGCAGAAAAGAGGTCCTGCATGTAAAGTAACACTTGTCATGTAGATGATTGAGGGGATGTGATGTAAGAGAGAGCTAAGGAGCGTATTTGTCATCCTCATCTGACATGCAAGAAGAAAGCACATGTCTTGTGATAACTGCACAGTGGGCTACTCACTTTCAGTAAGGTTTTAAGACATGACTCTTCCATGGTATCAAGCCAGTGAATTGTTAGAGTTATAGCTAACTTACTGTGTAAGAATTGTTTGGATTGTGGTACAGTATAGACATTGCAGCTGCTCAGTTGCATGGCTTCCAAGGAAGAAGCATCTTACTATTTCTTTTGTCCTTTTCACATAAGCACTGCAGTTTCAGTTTCAGGGATTCCTGGAGATCTTTAGAACTAACTGTCCTGGAACCAGAGAACCTTTCTTCTGGATCCAGGAGGTAAATGGAGTTGCTTCTATGCTGCATATTACTGCCACTCTACTCTAGAATTCACTGAATCCAATATAATGATTCTTATTAACTTCAGGGGTTTCTAAATGGATATGTTAAATTTAGAAGCTCTTTTTTCCCTATAGAAAGCCTGTACAATGCTGCTTGTCCAAACTAGGAAAGGAGGTGTGCATAATCATGTCTGAAGTTCATGTCATTCTGTTAAACTTAGGAGAAAATTTCGATTGAAGGAGTTTTCAATTTGTTTCAGTGAACTCCAGCTTTCATTTTTATTCTCTTGATCTGTGTTAATTTTCAAGTAATGTGAACTTCTAAGAGAGAAAACAGTTCCTCAGAAACATAATTTGTGAAACATTTGGTACTGTTTCTTCCTTCTTTGACTTAAAATCAGGAGAAAGCTGTTGTATATGCCACGTTTTTTATTGCCTGCTCTTCATCCATCAGTTGGTTGTGCTGTATACAGAGATGGAATTTCTTTGTAAAGCTGTTTTACATTAGTTATCAAGGAATATACATACTTTGCAGCTAAAGCCTTATATAAAGTTTTACCTCTCTGCCCACATTGTTACTATTGTAATACTGCTTAGCAACTAAAAGTAAATCAAACAACAACAATGAAAAAACACTCAAACCTCCTCTTTACAATAGAGAGAAGGGTCTAAGCTGCAAAATTCAGATGCCAGTTTGGATCTGACGTAAGTTTTACACTTTTAGAATAGAATTATAGAATAGTTAGGGTTGGAAAGGACCTTAAGATCATCTAGTTCCAATCCCCCTGCCATGGGCAGGGACACCTCACGCTAAATTATATCACCCAAGGCCTCATCCAACCTGGTCTTGAACACTGCCAGGGATGGAGCATTCACAACCTCCCTGGGCAACCTATTACAGTGCCTCACCACCCTAACAGGAAAGAATTTTCTCCTTGTGTCCAATCTAAACTTCCCCTGTTTAAGTTTGAACCCGTTACCCCTTGTCGTATCACTACAGTCTGTAATGAAGAGTCCCTCCCCAGCATCCCTATGGGCCCCCTTCAGATACTGGAAGGCTGCTATGAGGTATGTATTATCATACATAGTAATGAATGAAAAAAAGACAATTATGATTGTCCCCTTTTTTTGAGTACCCAGAGAAGATGTAATATTTTACTGGGAGCCTATTCTAGATCAGTATCGTAAGTCCCCATCCTCCCCCAGCTGACAGGAGAGATAGGTTTATCTGTCTCTTACAATTTCTGAACCCTTCAAAATCCACACTGTGAGGAACTGGGGACAGGTCTTTTTTTCAAGAAGCCCTATACCTCTAGTCCATTTTAATTCTCAACTTCCTGGCTGAAGCTTCAAGTAACACTTCAAATATTAACAAGTGTTGTTGATTTTCCTGGAAGCTTCTAAGGGATGAGATGGTGCATAGAATTAATACTGCTAATGCAAATATCAGTATAAGTAGTAGTATTTCAGCACTGCAGGGGAAATGTACAGGGAGAGTATCTACAGTCTCTTTCCCCCAAACTTTATTATATAAGCCCGTAGCTTTTCAGCAGCAGAATTACTTTACTGTGACAGTGTGACCATTTTAGGTCTGTCTCTATGCTGTGGATGGCTCTTTAGGCAAAAAAAGATATTGCAAATTATAAAGTTATAAGAGCTGTAACAGTGCAACAATGACAACATGACAAAGACTGCTAAGGGGAGGGCTGAAATCTGTGTTTATTATAGTTGGCTATTTATAATGGAATAATGATTATAAAAACAATAAAAGCATCCTTGAGAGTCAAGGACCAATATCTGTACTCATGGAAAACAAAAAGGTGAAAGATAGGCAGCATTGTAGCAAACTGACAAGGAGATCCTGAACACCTTCATTAGTAGCAACAACAAAACTAGTTATTGGAATAACTGCAGGCAAAGAAGGGGAAAGTGACAGTGAATTTCTTTTGATTTCCTTCATTGTGGGGAATTGTTCAAGACTTAAGAGAACTACGTCAGCTACATAACACCATGTCAGGAATGACGTCAAAATGACCAAGTCAAATGGGCTGTGGAATGGGGAATTTAGAACCACGCATCGTTTACATTGATGGATAACTTTTTAGAGAAATGAACATTTTGTTATGGTGATTCACCAACTAGCAGCTGGATATTTTTCTCAAAACATTCAGAAATATTCAGCTTGGTTAAGTACAGCCAACACTTTGTGCCGTTTGGGCTATGTAAAAATGTGTAATATTTTCTTAGTTTCTAGACAATGTGGACCAAAGTCACATCTCTTCAGCAGCAGCACAAAGCAATTGAAAAGGCAGACAAAGTGGTGGCTAGCTAGGAATTCCACTTACACGGGAATCCCTTGATAACAGACAACTACCATAGCAGCCTAATGTAAAGTTTTCTCCAGTGTCCAATCTCTTGAAATGCCTGAGCAAAACAAGAGTTGGAAATTCGTTTCTGCTTCTGAGTTAGTCTGAGCTGTCAGCACAGTCTTCCAGGAAAAGTGGGTAGCAGCATATGTATTAGGGCAACCCTGCATCTTGAATTCTGTTTGATGTTGTGCTGGTCTGACTCACAGTGTGAGGTAGATTTTACCACAGCTGCAGTGGAGTTTGAGGTCTGAAGATGGAGCTCCCTGGCTGCCACCCAGTCTGTAGGATCAGATGCAGCTGGGATCAGGTACACTTCATATTCTGAGCTCTTTTTTCTTTGCCAATTTTGAGTCAGTCTCTATTTCTTTACTTTTCAGTTTTTCCATCCCCACCTCCAGGTGCTATTTTCCAATATAATAAAATGAAAATAATGTATAAAATAAACCACATACACACAAAGGAACAGAAGTCCCGTTTCCCCCTTTCACATCTCTGACATTATGTTCGCTTTGTTCTTGCCTCTCCTGCTCATTTTATGGCTCTTTCCCATTTCAATTACTCTCTGCAGTCATTGATTACAGATGTAATATTTCCTGTATCAAATTCAGAGCTATAAAAATAGGCCACAGTGCAGAAAATACTTTAAAGAGGGGCTGGGTTAGTTGAGTTAATGAGGTTCTGTGTTGAAGAATAGTGACACATTAATTTATTTATCTACAGGGAATCGTTAGTGAAGTTTCTTGTTTATGGCATCTCATTCTTTCTACTGATTCTTTCTCACCTGTTTGCTGAAATTGTAGTGACTATGTAGAAATAGTGTGACCTAAATAGCTCAAATTCATTAGAACATGATTATCATGAAGCAACAGGGATAGCAGGTACGAGATTTAAATGAGAATGTAACATAGGTAGCTCTTTATGAAAGTGTGAAAAAAAAGAGTTACATCTTTAATAAGTTTAGGCAACTAGGTCTCCAGCATGATTTGTGTACCTGCTGTACATACAAGCGATGTGAAATAAAAGCTAGATGCAGCATCCTTCCCACTACTTCCTCCTGCTTTTGTTGATTTAAGTGAGGCTCTTGGGTATCTGATCCTATCCTGATGCCTGAAGATTTATTCATATAACTCCCTGTGCATCAGCATGATATTATACCCCTTGTTCTCTAGAGGAAATAATTAAGCAAATTACTAACGCATAAAATGCTCAAGTTAAAATGCTTAAATATTCCATTTGATGCAGTTATGTATAGCTTAATGTAATGTAATAACTGTGGTATCCTCTTAGTCAGAATGCTGTGTGCAGTATCCTCTTAGTCAGAATGCTTTGGCTTTCATCCTCATTAAATGGAATTCTAATTAAGAGTTGATTCCCATTTTGTCAAGGTTGCTCTGTTGTTATACTCTTAAACAAGGTCAGAAGGTGAAAAAGGACTAACGTGCATATAAACTAAAACTAACCATCAGAGGTCAGTGCAGTAGTGTTACTACTGTATATAAATGCAGACTTTAGAACTGCCCTTACAAATACTGTGCTGCCAATCAGGGTTTCTAAAATGAGACATTAACTTAATCTATTGACCGACTTGTAGCAGAATTTGCTCTTGGGGAAGGCAAGTTAGTTCAGCTTAAGCACAGTTATTGCAAAGAAAGTGAAAATAGTAACCAAATGCAGCCAGTGAGGAAGCAGATAATAGAATTCAGTCTTTCGTTGGAGGAACTAGCATGAAAATGCAATTCCAGAAGAGCTGCATGTAACACTCAGCAACTTATGGATGCACATTAAGTTCCCTCTGTCTTGCCCAAGAAAGCCATCAGATAACTGCAGTTGTGTATAAGCTACTTAGACATTCCTATAACAACTGTGTTGTACTGGAATTGAGCACTGACTGTGTGACAAAGACATGGAGAGGAAGAAAAAGCTTTCTGACAGTGGGTGTAGGTGTAGATTTTGTGATGCAGGTGGCCACTTCCTTCACTGCATACATTCAGAGTTTCATTCAGTTTTTGCTAATGACATGAACTGAAACAGTATCTAAATGCAAAAACTCGTCATTTGGAATTAACTTTCTGTTTGGGGCCTGGTAAGAATTCAGCATATACTGGCTCTGTTTCTGTGTATTGCTTGCTGAGAAGGACCATAGATCATCAAAGCTTTGCTGATCTATCAGCAGTGTTGCCTTCCTATAGTGTTCATAAACCCCTTTGTACTTAGTAAGTAAAATGTGCTGAAGCTAACAGTGTTGGCCTTTACTCGAGTATCATGCATTTGTATACTTTGGCTCGGGAAGGAAAATGAAGAATAGATTAAACTATAGTATATTGTTGATTCACATTTCCTCTTGACCTAGTCTCCATATAACAGAGATTTGGAGTGGATTTTTGAGCTATGCCAGTTTCACAGCTCGAGTCTGTTTAGCAGATCTACACAAAATGCAAGAAACTAGTAAATTTTGTTCATCTGTTAAGTAGCTTTTGTGTCACTTTGTCTGTCCCCCTCCCTAATATTTTTCTCACCTTGATGCGAATTATGGACTTTAGGTCAGAGAAACCTAATGCTAATTAACATTTCTGGTCATAGAGAGATGTGCAGATGTAAGAAAAAAATTGATATGCCGGTGCTCATTTGAAATGCAGAAAATAGTGATGCGTTGCTAAAGTATCTTTCATCTGAATAGAAAGGAGTACCTTTGATTTTTTTCTAGATATGAAATTGATAGACCTTCTGGCACCTGAAATTGCAGTTTAAAAGTACCATTCAACTTGAACATTTGTGTAAAATAGGAATATTATTTGTGTAAGCTAAGGGATGTGTAAGTATTTTTGACTATACATTGAAAAATATTGCAGTATAACAAAAATATGTTGTGAATAATATATATACATTATTTCATGTTGTTTGCTAACAAGAGGTCCTTAATTGCTGATCCCACCTACTTTTTGCAATGCTTACTTTTGTGGTTGTACATGTGGTCAAGTCCACTTTATAGAGAATCAAATCTAAAGTTAGACGCAAGGTTTTTCTGCTTTGGCAAAGGTGGGTGTAAGTTATAGCTCCTAGTCATGGTCACCCAGAGCCTCTCCTCAGGAAGCTTTTTTGTTTGGCATTTTTTTCCAGGGTATGGAATTTGTCTGTTGTACTCTCTCAGTCAGTAGCCCTGATTTACACATTCCCAATTTTGTGACAGGTAAGTGGGAGGAAGGGCCCCAGGCCTACACCGGTTAGAAGATCACATACACTGTAACCTGATTACATCTCTTGGTTTTATTTTTCAGTCTCTTTATTATAAAGTTAAGTATTTGTGTAAGTATAAATACATGAAAAAGTATTGGCATGATGTAGATTACAATGTGTAGGTGGCATTTGAGGGTGAGTGCAAGAAAATAACATGGTAAATATCTGCTGTGTGGTTTATTTCTGAAAGATTGTGTACTGAGATGGTCTGATCCCACCTGTGTCTCCCACTGGTTCACTCAAGGTGGCTACCTACTCAGAGCTTTACCTGGGTTCTGCTTTTCAGAAGTGAGTAGGCACTGGGACTTCAGTGTCACTTAATCTATCTGAATATACTTTCTATAATAATATGTTATCTTTTATTTCTTCAGGAACTGCTGCTGCGTTTTCCTGCTTCTCATCAGCATATTAAACCTCTTCTTCACAAGCTTTGTTCAGCTGTTGTATGAATAACCTTCTAGGTGGTGTAAATTCAGGGGAGTTTGGTTTGGGGAAAAGTTAGCAAAATGAAGCTGTAAATTGTTGGAAAGAGTTTAAACTGAGAACAGTGTTGTAAGTTTCCCATGGAAGTTTAAGTCAGATTAATTTACAGAACTGAAGTACATCTTTGAATTTATATTCAAATAATGGTCACTGTTATTTTCTTTATTAGGAATTTTTAAGAGCTCTTTGGGGAACATTTCTCTACAGATACCTGTTGTCTTTACAAAAGAGCCAAGCATTGCCATTGACCTTGAGTGTTTTCAAGGGAAGGGAGCAGGGAAGGCAAAAAGTGCAGTTTGAGCCCCCATTTACCAGCTGGCTTTCAGTGCCAAGTGTCACAACTTCCAAGAACTCTGAGGAACTCTCATCTTCAAATGATATGAAGTCTGAAAATGACATTTATTTTGATTGTGTTATAAAATGACAGATAATGCATTTCAGTTATTCAGGAATATAATGTCAGAGCCAAAAATGATTCTAAGCTGAGTAAATTTAGCTACAGTGTAGGCTCTCCTGTCTAAAATCATGATCTTAAAAATTTCTGAGGCTTCAACTTTAGGACACCTGAAGTTGCAATTCTTTTGGTCAATCTATGAAAAATTCTTCAGAGTTATTCTTACTGAACATAAGGATATTCTAGTGAATATTCATAAAGTCAGCTGTGAGTGGAGAGCCTCTGAATCTAGACCTTATTACTAGTAATGTTTATATATTTTGTCCAGTTGCTTGTTGCTTCTCAAGCAGGTATTGTGCATGACATATAGGAGCAGTTGATACTCTAATTGCGCATAGTAATTTCCTCATGAGAGGTATCAACTGTAGCTTTGAGTTACTTCACCTTGAGGCAGGACTTGAGGTTGGATGTGTTCTACATTGGGTTAGAGCTGTAAAATTGGAAGTGGAATGAGCACAGTGTTTCCAGCTTTTATTTGGAAGAATGTATGTAGCCCCCCCTCTTTTATGTGTATATATATATATATAAAATATATATTATATATACTTTAAATATAATATATGAAAATATATATGTAATATATGACATATATATATTATATGTTATATAAAATAGATATATAAAAATATGCTTTTTGAAAGAGAACCAACAACACTGAAGTGATGTCAGTTCTTTGACAGTATGAGAAGTACCTCAGCACCTCTATACCTCTTTTTCATTAATACCATGTAATATCATGTTCCCATTGTAAATATGGTTGCAGTTGTAGTGTTTTGCAGCCTGTTTATTTAGACAGAGATTGCACCTATCCTTACGGATCCTAGTGTTTTGTTCTAGACAACTGCTTCTAGTGTTGACTTTGGGCATCTCTTTGCTTAGCATATTGCTGCCCTGCATGCTGTATAGACAGGTTTACTTTTCCCTCTATTTTCCATTTGGACATAGGTCACTCCTAAAAGCTACCTGTACTTGGGTTTTACATTCTTGAGTCCTTTATTGCATCCTTTTTCCTTTATTGTAGACTATCCTTTTTTCCTTTACTGTAGTACTGTATTTGTAGAAGGGAACCCTTTTATACTTTCTACTTACTCAGAATAATGAGTACAGCATCTGTCATATTTGTGTTCTGAGGAATCATTCCTCTAATGGGCTTTTGTAGTGTTTAAAGCCAAGCAAATGTGTTTTTCAGAGCTGACCAGCATGTGCAGGCATCTGTCCTGTATTACAGAAGAATCTTATCTGTGCTGCAGACACCCTGTTTTCTCTCACCATGTTTATTTGCACTTTCATTTAAAAAATTATATTGAGAAAAGAGAAAGGTGATAAAAAGCGAAGAAATGAGGCTTCAAATGTGCATCATGGTAAATATCTAGTGGAAGTTTTGGTGGAAATCTTGCAGATCTTTTCAGAGTAACTGTTACAGCAAGACCATAACTTCCTATTACCAGTTGTGTCTGTACCAGCGATAGACAGGTACTCAGGTTTGTACTCATCCTTTTAAAAGATAACAGTTTGTCTTAGAAGAATATGAAGAATTGTTGTTCAGAGCCAGAAAAGCCGTTGAGAAGATCATAAAATGTAACAAAATTCTATGATATATGTATTTATGAGTGATACTATATAAAGTAATTCAAAGGACAAACCTGCATAGCTTCTATAAAGTTAAATGATGTCTTTTCAACTGCTACGAATTCTTGGAGGATTTAATGAAACATAGAAGAAGAGAACTGAGAGCTGTAATATAGGTTTGTGCTAAAGTAACTCATACAAAATTAGTAAAAAAACTGGAGAAAATAAGGCAAGGGGAAAGTTTTACTACTCATGCAAAAGGCTTGAAGAGGTAGGAAAGATAAAGAGCAAGATCTCTGCCTGGGAGGGATTAGAAAGAAGTGAAACATTGGGGTTATTTGGGGTTTTGTACACCAAATGATGCATTACTATGAATCTGCTTGGAGTAATGGTGACAAGCAGGATGTCAATACATGGTTATGTCATAAATTTATTTTAATTAGGCAATATTAGAAAATATTGCTGAAAGCTCCAGGAGAATGTAATAGGACTTGGTTATAAGATGTCAGATTAAATTCAATTTAGATGAATGCATGGGAATTAAAGTATAAATCACTTTATCGTGCACAGCTCTAAATTAGTCCCTAAGAAAAGTGCATGATATTTTATTGGATTATTTGAGAAACAATGTTTTGATTAAGTAAAGATTATAATAAAAAGTGTAATAAGGGCATAAATGCTTTAAAATGCTATGAGCTGTATTCTTGCACATCTTGATTATTGATCGTTGATGATAGTGCTTCTATAAAGTGTGCCAGATTTGACTGGCATGGCAAAAACACTGCAGTCTCATTCACAGTGGGCAGCTCGGTGAGCTGGTATCTGGCTTGTAGATAGAAGTAAAGGTTCGGACAATAGTGTAAAGTCTTTTTTCCACTGAAAAGGGGATTTTCCAAACCTCACTGTTCTCACCCCAGACTAGCGAAATTCAGGGAAGTCTCTCCTTTCACACATGGGCTTAGTTCTTGGCTCCTGAGTGTGAGGAGTAACATTAGACCTTTCAGTCTGTAGACTTCCAAAGCTAAACAGAAAATATATCCCCTCACTGGTAAAAGCTTTTAAATGCCCAGATTGTTGTAATCATTGAACCAGGCAAAATAGGTCTGTTCTGAAAGTTATATTTATGGTTTTCTATTATGTAGACTAGTTACAGTAATGGGCTGCTTCACAGCTCCCAGATCAGCAAAATTTAGATGCAGATGCAGGATGTTGCCATCACAGGCTGTGGGCAGCCAGAGGGTTGTGCTCAGTCTGCTAAAGCTGGCCCACAGTGCAACATGGGTCCAGAAGGAAAGCATGAATAGAAACACTTGATTCTGCAATTTATTTATTTGGGAGTTTTGTGGGCAGGGAATTCATTGGTCAGGAAGCACAAATAATCCAGGGATCTGGGGGTGCAACCAACATCTTTCCCTTCCTAGCTGAGTTTCAGTATGAAGGGGACTCCTTCTGTATGTGGCTTCTGCAGAGATGTAGGCAGACTGGTAGCATCTTGATATATCATTTCTGAATTGTAATTAGCCAGTAATAGGCATTAAAATGCTTCTGAACCTGCCTGAGTTTTGGTATCAAAACATGGGTGTTGGTGGTATTTAGGTGCCTATATTTTTTAAGTATTGGATTGGATTTCACCAAGCTTGGGGAGGCTAGTTCCATAAAGATGTGCAAATTCCAAAATGTCAAGCTGCATGAGTACGTGGTAATACTGTAAGCATCATTTTTCACTTTCCATAATGAAAAGGTGGTTGAATTCATATCTCTCCATGCTTAAAAATAACAGCTCTAAACTGAAATCAAGACTGGGAAATTTCAGCCCAGCTAATGAAAATCAGTATTTTCAGCTTTGTTTAATTCTGCTGCTTTCCTGAAACCACTGGAAACTCTGCTGCAGCTGGTAAGCGCAGGATATCACCTGCAAGATTCAGAGACCTGTATGTTATACTAAAAATTCTGATCTAATCTGTATATTGTGGCTTCTATTAAGTGTCTGCAGTAAGACTGCTTACAACTAAATAGTTACAGATTTGACCCTAAGTCTGTTTTTGAGTTATCTCTGAGGATATAGTGTAGCTCCTCCGGACAGCAAAGGCACATCTGATTTTAAATCTTGTCTGTGGACTGATATTTTCTTTGAAAAACCCACTGTATAAAGAGATTTAGATAGTATTTAGCCCTGAGCTTACTCACTTATGATGACTACTGCTGCTTGCAATATTACATATTTATACAAGGAAAGTGTTTTTAACTGAACCAAAACATACATTTTAGTGGATTACTATTCTGCAGGTTTCCAAAGGAAATTTTGTTTTTATATACACATAGACATTATATATATGGTTATTTGCCATTTGGCTCTTTCCAGCTTTTAAAAATATCCTTAAAAAGGAGCAAAAATCTCAGAATTGGAAAATTACAACAGCAAACATAAATAATGAAATGATGCAATTTTGTTTAAAAAAAAAAATTGTGTTCCCTTTGATTTCTTGTTTGCAGTTGTAGAATCATAGAATAGTTTGTGTTGGAAGGGACCTTTAAAGGTCATCTCCTCCAGCCTCCCTGCCATGAGCAGGAACATATTCAACCAGATCAGGTTGCTCAGAGCCCCATCCAACCCAACCCTGTATGTTTTCAAGGATGGGGCATCTGCCACCTCCCTGGGCAACCTGTGTGACTGTTTTACCACCTCATCATGAAAAACATTCCTTGTATCTAGTCTAAATTTCCCCTCTTTTAGTTTAAAATCATTACCTTTTATCGTGTTGTAATGGGCCCTACAAGTAAGTCTGTCCCCATCTTTTCTGTAGGCCCCTTTTAGGCATTGGAAGCTGCTCTAAGGTCTCCAGCCTGGAGAAGAGAAGGCTCTAGGAACAAGCCCAGTTCTCTCAGCCTGTCTCCATAGCAGAGGTGCTCCAGCCCTTGGAGCATCTTTGTGGTCTCCTCTGGACTTGCTCCAACAAGTCCACATCCTTCTTATGGTCCTCAGAGCTGAATGCAGTACTCCAGGCGGATTGGAGAGTGGAGTACAGGGGGAATTGCCATGCTCAGCCTGCGGGCCGTGCTTCTTTTCAGCTTCTAGGTTTCCCTGCCTACCACTTTATTTATATGAAAATAATTCATGGGAAACCTAAAAAGTGCAAAGTATGGAGATTTGATATTACTGCCTATGTTTTTCTACAGTCTTTAATGTTTATCATATTTAATCTACTAATATCAAACAGTCTATAGAAATAAAGCAGAGCTCGTATCACAGTGACAAAACAGGGAAAAAAAAAGCCATGATAAAGGAAGTTAAAAGATCATTACTTTGTGAATTAACATTTCAAATCTACAGTGTAGAAAAATAAATTTTTGGTTGTCGTCAGGTCTTTGAAGATATTTGTATCAAAAAGTCTCTTTATTTCATACTGCTGATGAAAATCTGAGTAATTTGAAAAAGTAGTTCCTTTTGTTTGATCCTTCAAATCCCAAACTCCAGGGATAGAAGATGTTTCCCATTTGTAAGTAGAATGGGAAGAAGCTGTGCTGCTGACCTGCTTCATCAACAGATAACATAAGGGAACAGAGACAATTAATAGAAATTACAACAGTACTTCTAAACATAATCTTGCAAAAACAACAGTTCCAAAAGGGAGGAACAGGTTTTGGTGTTCCTACAATGAAAGAAATAATGACCATTTAAAAAAAATACTCATGCAAAATCATACAGTCAGAAAGAAATTTCTAAACATTTATAGATATTTGGTTGAAGAGAAATTACAGTCTTACGTTTGCAGTATCTAGGACAGGAGCTACAAGTCTTTTCGGGCACTAAGCATAGAGTTTAACTGCCAGCTCAGTTTTTCCATCTGGTGCAATATTGCTGGATAATGCATAGTGCTTATGCTGGTAGTGTTTATCATCAAAGCACTAAGGCAAGGTCCAAGTATAGTACTGTCAGTCTCAGGCATTCTGAAGCAAGACCAGCCTCCCAAACACCCATAGGATTGGCTTAAGATAAACCATGAGATTTAAAAATTGTTTGAGGCTATTTATATTTTAATTTTTAAAGCTGAATTTCACCAGACAGATTAGTAACAACGTTGAGATGGAGCTGCATGTTGAATTTAGTTTTGGAATCTTATATAAAAGCTGAGCATTTTGGCCTAGTTTACATCAGAAGTTGCAGAGGTTGGATTTAAATACAGGAAAACACTTTTCAGAATCACTATCTGATTCAGGCTGGTCTGTAGACATGACACATGTTTTTCAAGAGTAAGCCACAGAATCATAGAATGGTTAGGGTTGGAAACAACCTTAAGATCATCTAGTTCCAACATCCCTGCCATGGAGGGCATATATAGTTGAAATGATAAATATAATATGGAGTATGTTACAGTTTTGTAGAAAATTATAATGGATTTTATCTGTTGATATTTTATTTGGTAGCTGTAATTTTATACATTTTAAGCAACTGTGCTTCATCTATACCTAAGAAATTAATCAAACTGAAGAAGGAAACAATCCCATGATGATGATGGTTTTAAAAAGAAAAGCCAAAACATGCAATTACTAATAAATACTGGGAAATTCCCTGTATGTTCATGTAATTCTGTTAACACAATGCATTCCAAAACTCCCAATCCTTTAAGCAAGAACCCCTGAATCACTGTTGGTTTGATGCCACTGAAGAAGTTTTCTTATGTTTGTTGATGATTATGATATAATTGGCATTTTCTCTGTTGCTTTATCAGTCCCTGTCTACAGTGTAGAAGTCTAGGAGAGGACTTCTGCAGTCTTCATGTTCTTCTTGCACTTCTCATTCAGACTGAAATATTCCCCTTCAGTATCCCTTTATGCTTGGGCTCCAGTGAGATTACTTACCTTGTCAAATACTTATCACCTGTTAATATGAAAAATTCTGTGTTTTAGAGAGAGGACATTGATCACTCGAGTTCTGTGTTAATAATAACTATTGTCAAATCATCATGGATAAAGGATGTCCCAATTTAGGGATTTTTTTTTGCGTTGCTGGCAAGAGAAGTGTGCTTAGTCACTGCAGTTAATTTTGGCTATGGTTCCAGAGCCTTATAATGACTAAAATCAGTCTCTATTTTTGGTTGTCTTCTTATATTTGAAAAAATTGGGAACAGTTTTAAAGAAAGGATTTGATGCTATCTGAAATGACATTGGTTGCCTTTTCATATAATTTTGACGGAATTCTTTGCTTTTGTACTTTGTTTCACCAGTACAGCTAAATCTGTCATTCGCTCTCAAATAATACATGATCAGCTTGCTTTATAACATAAAGGATTAATATAGCCTGCTTATATATTTTAATACTATCTGGGAAACAAAGGTTTCCTCTTATCTGTTTTCAGAAGCATAAAAATGTTTTACAGTTTCAGCCCTTATGCATTGCCTTCGATGACTCTGATGTAAAAATATGGAAGCAGTAAATCCTTTCTATCTTTAATTGAAATCCTTTCTATCTTTAATTGAAATTCTTTCATATCACTCTTTAGGGCAGTCTGCATTTTGCAGTTATTTACACATACTCAGTAAGAAACATATGTTCTTACAGTTTCTACAGTCTTTGTCCTTCAACATTGCGTCTCATGGCCCACAAAAGTTTTCCATGTTGTGTGGTCCATGTTTATGCCCTTTTTATTTGTGCATGGGGTTCATAATGCTTTCTATCTTTAGAATCTGCAGAAGTAAAGCAGTCTTGCACTCAGTTCCTTTCCTTGCAAACTCTGATGTTCAGTTCTACCTCTGTGCAAATTAAACCAGTGTTACTACTGAAGGCTGCAGATCTGCATTAACTTCTCTTCTGCTGTGCAATCGCACCTCTCCTCAATGGAAGGGTATGATGTTCAGGTGCTCAAGTGGAGCAGGCTCATCAGCCATAATCTGTCATGGATTGCATTTTACTGCTACAGGTATTTGTGTCAACTCGAGGAGAGATTAAAGGCGAAGGCATGGAAATGGGTACTTGGACTGGGAGGTGCTGACTCTTTGCACTGCCATTGCAGTTTGAAATTGCCAGTGGATCTATAAGGCTGGCCAGTGAGGATCAAGGAGTTCAAGGAGGCTGCAGAAGTATCCAGAGCCTGATAGAGCGCTTGTGCCAGTGGTTGCATGTTTATCTTTCCAATGCATTGCTTCCACATGCTCAGTCCCTCCGCATTCACAGCCTCTGTGACTGTGGGTCAGGGTGTTGCATCTTCTGCAAATTCAGAGGTTTTCTGTAGGGCAGTATTGCCAGTTCAGTGTGTCTAGATAAAAAACAAATGAGGTTTTCCCTGAGTTTCTGAGGTCAACTTTGTGAGGGGTTTTTAAGTTTTAGAATTGCTCAACATTTGTAGCCATACAGCTTTTGGCAATGGCAGCAGTTATCTGAAGCATGAGGCTTAAGAAGTTTCTCCTTTGTATTTGTGATTTTTTTATATTTTTTTCAGTGAAGATGGGGCTGCTGCAGTAAGTTACAGAATGCACATGATACCTTGTTATGGAGCTATTCTAGCACTGCAATGTAGGCAGGGAAGGAATTTCTTTCCCCTTGCAGGCTCTTTCAGTTTGTTTTTTTTAGGTAGCACAGAAATGGAGCTGTATTCATAACCAAAACAATGTGTTGTACCAATGCTGTCTACATAGTAATTGTAATTTTGGATGTTGTATGAAAACATGAGCAATAACTTTGCTATTCACATGCTGATTATTCTTTGTGAG
The DNA here is from genome assembly GCF_034315485.1 of Pezoporus occidentalis. NCBI lineage: Eukaryota > Metazoa > Chordata > Aves > Psittaciformes > Psittacidae > Pezoporus > Pezoporus occidentalis. Next base: position 1,801,342 of record NW_026913082.1, on the reverse strand, counting down.
TTTCTTTTCCTGTAAAAAACCCCACACCCCCAAAAACCACTAGAACGTTGTAAGAAATAAAGCATAGTAACGTACCTAGTAAGTGGGATGGATATGACTGTGCTGAGAAAAAGATGCCATCTTCCTTTGGGAATTACACTGTTTATATTGCTGTTAAGTCACTGAATGTGTCCATGGTGAAATATAGACTTACATTTACAGAACTCTGAACAGTGTCTAACTGAGTTTCAGACTTATGTAGTTAATAAAAGATCCAATTCTCTTCAGACAGCCTTGAATTCTTATTAAATGTATAAGTTTCATTTTGGGCAGCAGGTTTCTACATATCAGAACCCTTAGGCTAAAGGAAAAAGAAAAGGGAACTTGTATATGTTTGTAAGTATAGTGCTGAAAGGAGAATTTTTGTTCCTGCTCCAATGGCTTCAACTAACTTAGTTGTAAGATGGTTTATTTTCCCCTTTAAGAAGGGCAGAGAAGAAATACAAATTGAGGAGAACATAATTTTATTTCTGGAGCTCTCAAGTAGCTTATGTATTTTTCACTATAAAGAGCATTGGAGGGGGACAGCAACTGCTGTTTCTTAATAAAAAAAATTTCTATGTCCTGCAGAAAGAGCAATAGAAATCCACCTGGGAATTTTCACTAGAATGAATGTGACTAGTTGTAGATACTTACATAGTAGATAGTACTTACTGTAGTACTATGTAGTAAGTGCAGAAACCTCCTGTTTCTTTCACAGCTTGAAAACTAAGGCAAAGAGAAGTCATATGACTTGACTATAGCACAGATTTGTGTTAGAGCAAGGAAGAGAATCCAGATTATTAATTCCTGACAGTGCCTCCCATCCTACTTAGAAACAAGCTTCTTTAATGCTTGAAGTGGTAAAATCATTGACATAATTTGTGATAAAAGTCCATGTAGGCAACATTTCTTATTTCAAAAGCAGAACTGAATCAAATGAAGTAACACAATAAAACCTGCACTTTACGTATGATGCTCTTCACAGCAACACCAGTGTACCTGTAAAACATCCTAAAATCTGATTTTTTTTCTTTAACTTGATTCAGACAATGTATCACTGAAAATATACTCTCATAAATGAATGGCTGCTGTGGGCTTTGCCATTCAATTTAATTGCTTCCATTTCCAGGCAAAGCAGCTCTCCTGAATCCTTTGTTTTCTTCTGCCTAACAGAAGGCTAATAATACTTCCTCATGGAGGCAATCCCACACAGCAGAAGGAAGCATGTGGAAATGGATGTTTTAAAACTGCTCAGTTTACCTGCTGATGGGTGGTAGATGTGACAGGAAATTTCACATCAAGTAAGTGGGAAATACATATGTATCACTGGCACTTCTGTCTAAGACTGAATACTTCTAGGTGCCCAACATAACAGTAAATCTTGAAGCTGCTACTGCTGTGAATAAACACATGTGAGAGTATTTATCTAGAATGGAAAGCTTAAAATGTATTTTGGAATCATATCACTGACATATGGTACAACAGTTTAAATGATACAAGCAGAGTCATTGTTCTGATGCAGACTTTACAGATAGCAGTAGCAGAAGAAGTAAAGCTCATGGAAGGTGCGGAGCCTCATGGAGTGATTTACAGAGAAACTGGCTGTGACAACGCTAGTCAGTCTAAAAAAAAACCCAGCCCACAAGTTAAAACAGTGGAACAGCTTTTCCTTCAAGTGTAATGATGAAGACAAACAGATGAATGTGGGAGGAATAAAATAAATCAGCTGTTAACACCCTTTTTGAAAGCACTTTTAAAAGCTAATAAAATTACTTCATATTGTTTTTTAGAAATAATTAAACTTTTCATTCTTTTGAAGGAAAAATTAAAGTACCTCTTGATTGTATACACATTAAAAATGAAGTTTTGCGCAAATTTGTGAGGACATAATCATAAAACGTGTTATGTCAGATTGACAACTGTTAGTAGTGAGAACAGATATACTTCAACACTATTTTTAACAAGTGCAGTAAGATGAGTTAACTGCCATCAGCTATCACGACTTTGGCCTCCACTCCAAATCCATTTCATACAAAATTCTGGGGAGGAAATGGGCTTTGTGCTGGAAAGAGAAAAATGAAGAAATGTGGGTCAGAGAGTGTTCCGCATTCAGTGCTTCTGTGCCAGAAACAGTCTGTAACTTTCTGCCTAGACTTTACAAATCATCAGCATCCTCTATAGTTGGACTTCCAAGCAAAAGAGAGCACAGCATAAATAGTGCTGATATAAGATGCTCAACAATATCAGTTCACCCAAGAAAATGATCCCATTATCTCTTCCAAATCCTAATGGGCTGTTTCTGACCTTATGTCCTCTCTATTTCTACAAAACCTAGTATTCTTCTTGGTTCTTATTGTGAGTTACAAACCTGATTTCCTGGGTCACAAGCAATTGCAGCAAGCTTGAAGTTTTTTTAGGTCTGTCTTTTCATGAAGATACACTATTCAGGATTCAAAATCATAAACACAGAACTGAAATTAATGGTGTAGACTCTAGTTCTGAAGAAATGTAGAACAAATGAAGTAACTAGAGTGGCTGAAAGTAGAATCAAGACTTCCCCAAAGTTCAGAATGGGTATATTGGTAAAGTCTTGTTTACTTTAGGTCTAATGAGATGCATTTTTAGTTTTGAAATTGAAAATACCATTACGTTATAGTTTTTGAAACAAAGCACTGAAAATTGGGTATTGGACAGTAATCTGTTTTTTTTTACTCTATCTCCTAATCTCACGGGTTGATAATTACTTTGCACCAACTGCCAAATCATTAAAGAGTGGAATATTTTTTTACTTGCCTATGCTGATGAGAGATGTTCTTATTTTCAGATTTTAAGCATCTCATGAGATGTGTAACAGCTTTAAACACTTCTGTTGCTACAGCCTGCTGGGCTGTCTTCTTCATGTGTTGTGTTTTTAGGGGTAGTATCTCTTGTTTCAGTTTATTGTCAGTGCAGTGTAAGACATCATGAAGAATCAATTTACAGCTTTGGGTACTTTAGAGGATATTTCTTCCTGCATCCATTTCTTTCTCAGAATAATTAAAAGCGGGGAGAAATATCAATATTAAGAATAAATGCATTTTAAATGGTATTGTAGACTTGATTTTCAAAAGATGAAGATGGCAGTGAGCATTACATAGGATGATGTTCCCATGCCCAGCTCTACTGGTAAGGAAACTTCAAGGGAACCCCAGCTTGATTTCCTGGCCACAGGTTACACATACATGAGCAGAACTGGTGTGCAGCCACCCCACAGCCATACTTACATTCGCCTCTCTGAACCAAGCCTGCCTAGAGACTGTATGAAAAACACAGGAGTGCACTGCTCTCCATCTCCAGTATTTGTATATTGTATTTAAACATCCGTATTTATAGGTTAGGTTCTGCACTTTGTACTTTTTTTTGTTTGTTTTTGTGGGTTTTTTCTTTTTTTTTCTGCAATTTGCCATTTTAATGTAGATTTTCAAATCCATGAATATGTTCTGGTAATTTTAGCAAAATGTATTGCTTGTTAGTTAAAATGATACATATTTGACCATTGTATATTGGAAGAGGTAAAAAGAAATGCTCTTGTGGTTGTGGTATATATTCTAGATATTTGTGTAGATGGTTTATTTGATAACTGCCATTCTGCTTTAGCTATTTAATGGGGTTTTATTTCTTATTTTGCAATGAAATACAGAGACCCAGGTGTACCAGGGGACACTGAGGTATGTTGCGTATGGTTTTACAGAACCATATTAGTGTTCCTTTATCATTAACTACCATAAATTGTGGTTATGTAACTTTTAAAGTAGAACACATGATTGTAGGTCAGAAATGCATTAAGAAACTTAAACATAAAATTAAGTGCATGAAAACATTGCTTAGGTGACCTTGGAGACTCCATTCCGTTGTGAACACTTGTTATTAGTGGTGAGAAAGGATAACTCTTACAGTGCTTTCTGTCTGTGGATTTAAAAAGCAGCTTTACAATGAATTGTTGTACCCATTTGCAGATGAAAAGATTGAGACTGAGAGAAAAGAAGCAATTTATCCAAGGTCACCTGGAAAGCTAATGATACAGCTGGAAGGAAACCCAATGAATTCAGAGGTCTGGGCCAGTTCTCTAGTCAAGTGTGGTACTGCCTGCTTTGCTTCCAGCTGTTCCTAGTTTTCTGAAGAAAACAGACGTACCCACTGTAGTTTCCGACCAGAATGTGGTAAGTATTCTGAGAAAACTTCTGCTGTGAACTTCCAGTTTTATTGTTTGTTTCTGGCAGCATCACACTGTTAACCACATCGAGCATATTTTTTCCTTTTTTAGTTGATACCACTGTAATTCCAGTGTTATTTTTTGAAATAAATTGAGTTATTGTATATTTTTACCAATACAAATGAAGGTAGTTTGGCCCAATTTTTCTACATTGGAATTCCTAGTGTTCTGCATTTAAAGAGTGTGATGCTGCCTGCTGCATTATTTCTCATAATCTGTTTATTTAAATTGTACCAAAAGCAAAATTAGAGGAAGGGCTTTAACTTTGCATTAAGTAAAGTTCTTACTCAGATTTAAGTTATTAAAAAAAAAGGGGAAAAAAGGAAAAATACATTATTTTTCTTGTACTTCTTGACTATACATGAAACTGTTCAGTTTAATTCTGTGAATGGTATCCTGCTTCTTGATGAATTCCTAGAACTGCCATTATAAATCTTAACTTTACAAAGTCTGTTTCCTCTAGACAGTGCTGGTTCTTGCTATGTCATTAACAGAAATTGCATTTATATTTTATACTTTCTGATGAAATCATTGCTGGTTAGAGTTAGTTGAAAATCTAACATATCATTTTAACCTATCTAGTGGAGCTGATAACCTCCTGTTTTTTTAGCTTGTCTCTCAGTCTTCAGGTCTACTGAGGCTTTTTAGCTATGTCACTCTGTGACTCATGTAGTGTGTATTAATGGGCTTGCAGATGACTTTACTAGGAATAAGGTACAGTTTTCCCTCCTCACTGACCACTCTGCTTTTGTAAGCAGTGTTAGTAAGCCACAAAGATCTGCAGACTTTCAAGCAGGATTTAGTATGACTAATCATGATCTCACTGGATTTGACTGACATTTGGTAATGGCTTCAGTGCAGCAGAAATAAGTCTTTAAGAATCAAATATTTTCTGTGTTCATATTGTTGCAACAAGCCTAACAAAGAGGAATGGCTCTTTTGTGCACTGGAAGAAGAGATCGTGAAAAACAAGGGAACTAGCCAGTTTTTTACCATATACACAAGGGTTTGCTAGATTGATTGAGCACAAACAGATCTAATTTTGATGCTTTCTAACTTATGTATACTTGGCTTTACAACTCAGTAATACTTTTCAAGACAATATGTACATTATCTGAAATTGAATAGGTGCCTTTCTTTGCTTAGAAGTTGGTTGTTTGTTTGGGTTTTCTTTTCCATGAAACAATGCAATAATATACACGGAAGTGTCTGGTCTTGCGAAACTGTATACTTTTTCCTGAAATTTGCAAATTATGTATTGCTTTGAAAATATCAATGTAAATTTCCCTGTGGAAGCATAATAAAGTGGTTTGTTTTTTTTTTACACCCAGATATAACCTTTTCTTTCTTTGAAAAACAGGCTTCCAGCTTCATGACTCCGTGATGTAGTGTGTCCTGTTTTTAATGTAGGAGATCTTAGTCTGCTTTATCTTCTAAAATACAAATATTTGTATGCAAATTTCAATCTATAAAATGAATGTAAAAACAACTTTCATTCAAAGATTACAGTTAGTTACTTCAGACTCTTTATTTGTTCTTCCTAACTTTTTTAGTAACTTGCTCCTTATAATTCCTGGCTAAAATCAGTCATACCACATCATTTTGGGTGGCATCTTCAGAGGTGCTGTTTGTTCTGTCTTGGAGTTTCTTTTTTCATATTACTTAATACTGTGTTATCCTGAAATATGTTTTCTACAGCAAATTGCTTCTTTGGCATTCTGGAACAATAAATGGCAATAAAATGAGGTGAGTTTTCAAGTTGTATAAGAAAATCATGTAATTGTTGTGTTTTATTGAAAAAACATCTAATTACTTTTTAAAACCTTTTTTAGTCATCTTGGTAACATGCACTGTGTGGAAGCTAAGAATATGTGACTCAGGAGAAAATGTGTTGCTACTCATTTTGGAGAAAAAAAAATCCCATTGTGTTCATATAGAGACTGAGCTGAGCTGCAAGGGAGCAAACAGAGCACTGTTCATTGCATACTGCACAAAATCTGGGGATGATGTAAATTTTCATAACTCATTTGACTTCAGTGAAGCTGCACTGATTTATAGGAGCTGAATGGTTTTTGCACAGTGGTATTTTCTCTGTTTACTTAAAAAAAAATCTGTGCTTAATATTGGACAGAACAGCAAAATAATGTTCCCTGACCTGTATCTCTTGTCCTTGGGGAAGTCCTTCTGGATTTACATTAATGGAACGAGGTTCAAAGTACTGAGAGGCCTATCTATTTCTTTTTTCTTTTTTTTTGCTTCCTGCTTTGAGCCACTTTGTTGGATCAAAGGTAGTTGAAAGCTGAGCTAACCAGATGGTTAGGGATTTCCCTATGGAAGACAATCCTAGGGAGACATAGAACTAGAACAGGGGATTACTTGGTTGGGGAGGTACTGAAAAGCATTTGGCTAGAGTATTGATGGGCACAGGTAAACTGCTTGAATGACCTGGGGGCTGGCATAACATAGAGCATCCCTAAAGCTGTCCTAATGGCACTGTGAGATGGCTGTGGGATTAGTGGATAGAAGAGGAAATATGCCTGTCTTTTCCCAGCTGTGCAGGGTGAATCTCAGCTTCAATGCAAAATTCAGTCTGTGAAACAGAATTTTTACTTGAGAAGCCAGAGTTTTATATTTTCATTTGAGGAGTACTGTTTTGTATGCAAACCTTCTCAAGCATCAAGATGAGAGTATTCTCTAAGGTGTGTTACTGCTGCTTCAAGTACACAGTTTTGCAATTCATTAAACTCTGCTGTCTTGCATGAAAATGTTAGTTCATATAAACACCTGTAATGTGCATTTACAAAATGGCACGTATAACCATGTTGTGGTACCTTTCCGTTAATAACAGTTCAGTTACTATGCAATTTGCAAATTTAGCAAGTGTTACAAAACAAAGAATGTTTTTTAGTGCTATTGAAAGAAACCTAGGATGTTTGAAATGATGAATATTGCTGTTTTACTGTAATATTCTTACAACTATTTCCAATAATTTAGGAGTTCTTCATATTATTTCCTAATGGTTAAACTGGTTTACCCATTAGATTTCTAAGTTGCAACACAAATTTAAACTATAATCACTCCAAAGTCTTGGCTGTACCTGCCTGAAGCACCACTTCTCCAGGGAAGATCATGAACAGCTGAAATCTTGTGACTAGTTTGAGCAAGTAGTTACCACATGAATGGATGGCAGCTAACTTTTCAGAGAGAAACCTGTTACAGCTCAGTTGATGATGTATGTCATATTGTGGGATGATAGGAAAATGTATCAAACACAAATTTGACATATTTACAAAAATTTCTGCTCGTACCATTTGCATTGTTAAAAACTGTGCCTAAATTTAGATGCAATAAGCCTGTTCTTCTGTTGTTTATGTGAGTGTAAATTGGCGCAGATGTGATGGTCCTACCCTATGTACAATTAACAGAAGAAGAAAGAATTGAGTGTTTTGTAATTTATAAAAGTTTCATGAAAATGAAATCTCTTCAGCTGCTGTAAATGTTTAGAGGGAATCTTGGCCAAGCATCTTACTTGGCGGTGGAAGATCACCCTTAGAATAAGCCTGTTCAGCCTGGAGAAGAGAAGCTGTGTGGTGCCCTTGTAGCAGCCTTCCATTCTCTGAAAGGGGCCTACAAAGATGCTGGAGAGGGACTATTCATCAGGGACTGTAGTGATAGGACAAGGGGTAACGGGTTCTAACTTAAACAGTGGAAGTTCAGGTTAGATAGAAGGAAGAAGTTTTTTTGCCGTGAGGGTGGTGAGGTATTGAAACAGATTGCCCAGAGAAGTTGTGAATGCTCCATCCCTGGCAGTGTGCAAGTCCAGGTTGGACAGAGTCTTGGGCAACATGGTCTAGTGTAAGGCATCCCTGCCCATGGCAGGGGGATTGGAACTAGATGATCTTAAGGTCCTTTCCAACCCTAACTATTCTATGATTAATGTACATTTCAATATTTATTCACATAGGTTTTTCATTTTTAATTTCAGCACATATCTGTAGTCATTCGCAGTCAAAACATCTGTCTTAACATTAAACGAGAGTGCTTCTGGTTATTATGAAATGTGAGGATAGACTAATCATCTCTAATACAGCATTAAGAAATTCCCTGCATGGAGAAAGATTTACACTAGCTTTATCTTATGTGGGTATATGAGATAATGGAAGAATAAATCTCCGTAGTATAATAAAATGTATAATTTAGAATCTCTTCATGAGATTAATGCATACAGTTTTCTCTTCTTTTTTTTTTAGTTCATGAGATTAATGTTTTCATGGGTTTCAGTTTCCCTATCAATCAGTCATCAACTGAACATGATTACAGGATTTTGGAATGAAAAAAAGTATTCTTAGGGTTATTGTTTTTAGGAATAAAATTGCTCCATAATAATTTTACTGTAGGTCTTAAACCTCAGTTTTCATTCAGTTGCCAGAGACTTTTTATTAGGTTTATTTTATGGTACTGTTTTTACTATAGGAATCAATGCTTTCTGGAAATATGGTACATTGTCATAATGAAGAAATGAAAACACAAGAAGGAAAAGTAATATGTAAAGAAGGAACGTTAGCACTGGTTACCAACATGCAATAAAAATACAGTAGTTTTGTGCGATACTTTGTAATTTAAGCCTATTATCAGATGTTCATACTTGTAAGAATAAAGGCTATTGTTAATGAACTCTGTTCAGAGAGACAGAAAATCAGATGCCTCTTAAAGCCCTTTGTTACTGCTTTGTAGGAGATGTTGAAAGGCAGCATAATTAAGGGCTTGGTTACTAAACTAAACCAGAGGTCACTAGTCCTGACTGTCCTGAGTGGTTTGGCATTTCACCTCATTTTCTGTGTTTCAGTTTACTAAGTGAAAGTAAGGGTAGCAGTACAAAGCTGCATGAAAATCCCAACTGATCCTGGCAAAAATAAAGGTGTTACAGGATGCTGTTCTATGATTTTGTTGCTAGGAGTTAGTGTTCAACATACTTGTTCTAATAAAACCTCATCCTGTTATTTATCTAGTTTAAAAATTGCTGCTTCTTGCATGAGGCAAATGGTTCTTGTGATCATTTTGCCTTTTTAAGTTTTGGATTGCTTATTGCTTATCCAATGCTTTGCAATTGGATTGGATCAATTTTCTGTTTACAGATTGGAAATGGTTTCACTTTGAGGTTAAACTGTCACATTCCAGCTGTAATTATACCTGTTCTGGAATTCAGTTTTTATTTCTGAGTTGAAGATAATTTCCTTTCTCAGGAAACCATATAAGAATCTCCTCTGATATGCTTTTTACATGCCTTTTATATGTTCATCTAAGTTACTCAAATGAAAGAAATGCTTCAGTATTTTCTGGAATTCGATGGGATTTAAATATTTGCTATTGATATCAGTATGAAGTGTGCTGTGGTACTCTTTGTAAAATCTTTTGCTGTAAACTCAGAATTAAAGCTATTTATTTTTGGAACTTAGCAGAAGTACTACTTACATATCCTTCAGTAGAAGTGGGTGTGTGAAACACGCTGCACAACTTTAGTGATTCTAGGTTTTGGGATATGCTTTTTACTGTTGTCTAAGAAAGCGTTACTAAGGAAGGATTACTCACTTATTACTCATGTTCCCAAGCTCTACAGAGTATACTGAGCCCTACTGACGGTATTCTCTCCCATCCACTGTGCCTCGCACCATCCTTGTTCATCACTTGACAGCAATAATTCTACTATTTAGAAATTAGCTCCTAACACAATTAACCATTACAATCCAGATACAGAGAAAAGACAAGAACTGAACAGTCTGTTTGGTTTTCTACTTAATGAAGATTCTCTGATAACCTTTGGCAATGCTCGTAAGTGAACAGTTCTGTGTACTGTACAGAAAATAGTCTGTTTGCCTTTCATCCTGAGAAACATACAGCACCAGAAAAAAGTAAGGTGGATTTGGGTAGAGGTGATGTGCCTGGGAAAATGCTTTGAAAATACCTGGCACATTGTAAATGCTGCATTATTTCAAAGACTAATGTTTACCCCTCATAAGTGAGCTTATGTTATATATTATTTCTGGCAGAGCTCGGTTAAAGGAATTAGAAGAAATGGACATGCCATTGGGGGCATATAAAGGCCTTTAACCTTCTCCTGTGCTGATGAGAATACTCTGATCTTTGTTTTAAACACTGTACATTGGATCCTGTGTCCAGGAAAAAGAACAAACTTGCTTTGTGTCGTTGTTCCAAATATCTGCTATACTATAAAATGTGACAAGAAAGATGCTTTGAAGCCACGACCTTCAGGGTTTGAAAAGGCTTTATTTTTTTTTCTAATTCTTCAATCCATCTCTGTTTTACAATAGCAAATTGCAGAGCTTGATCTTTTTAATCTGTGTTTCTATTTATAAGTGTGTCAGAAAATAGCTCTACAACCTTTCTTCAGTCTGATGCAAATTATGCAACATTTCATTTTTTTGGTATTCTTAAAACTGAATAATACTGATAGTTATAGTTAGCGTTTATGTTGTACTTTACTGGGGAAAAAACCCTGTAAAAATTAATTAGGGAGGGTTTAAGGAATATCATTGTTTTTCTTCTGCCTCTCATTGTGATAATTAAAAAGCTTTTTTTTTTATCCTGTGAGAAGCCACACTGCATCAAGGCCAACAGAGCATTTACAAGAAGTGATATATGAGCTCTGGGTAGCCATAAACTACAGTGAAGTAAGCTGACATTGACTTGGCTTCTGTAAGTTTCTGTTATTACAGGTTTGTAATTTTACTTGGAAAATTGTGAAAGTTTGTTTTATATAAATGCTAGTGATGTTAATAATTGTGTCTAGAATCAGCACAGTGCATCATTGATCAAACCCGTTGCAGCTTTGTTTTAAATCAAATGTGAGAAATTTGACAAGCCTGTAGCTCTCTGGTATAGATTTTTTTTTCTTGAGATGCTCCAGGTATCAAAGTTAGAATTGTAAAAGCGTTAAAGAACGAACGCCAGTTTACAGACCTGTCAATAATGGCAGCAGCAGCATTATGATTGATGTAATACGTATAAGATTGCATGAAGAAAACTCAGCACAAATGATTTCTGTAGTACCTGTTACTTATAGATTTTACAAGTGGTAACATTTAGAATAATGACCATCTAATACGCTTCTTTACAAAACCACAGACCATAAATTTCAGCTATTGGTTCAACTTGTGAATTGGTAGCTTGTATTCAGATATTTATTGTTGACAATTTTGTAAGTCCTTTTAAGAGTCATGGATTACAGTGTTTAATTTTGACACTACAAGCCTTGTATTTGGCAGTTTGGAAGAGCAATTCAACTCCAGTTTACCAAGCAAAATGTATTGCTCTGTTATTGTCCACTCTTTTCCATTCTGTCCATCTTTAGTCCTTTTGTAAACATTATTGGCTTTAATTCTGTGTTTGTAGTAAAAGAATACATTATGGCATGGGCTGAGAATCAGTCCTGTAGATAGCTTTTAACTCTAAATAATTGATAACTACTTATTAAGAAATACAGTATCGAGAAAGTATTTTCTGATTTGATATTGCCACTTAACTTCTGAGTATTCTTGTTTCTCAGAGTCAGAAACTCGTGTGGTATTGACTTCAAAGCTTCAGAAATACGTTGTTAACAGTTTTTGTCATTTGTTAGTGGGAATATTTGATCTGAGAAGACGTATGTTCCCTGAAAATCTGTTGAGGTCTATAAAATTTAATTAATCCTTTAAGAATAACTAATAATCTTTAATCGCATATTGCATGATGTTCCTTGAAATCAATATTGAGGTAGATGACTCACAGCAGTATAAGTCACACTGTTTACTCTTTTGAAATATTGGCAAAACAATGAAATTCTTTTAGTCTTATGGATTTTTCCAAGATACATTTATTCTAAGGGAAGTATATCTGTTTTCTGAAATTGAATAAACAGGAAAAAGTATACCTTGAGACATGTCTAAGATGCTGTTTGTCTCCTGATGGCATTCTGCAACAGCAGGGAGAATTGAATTGGATTTGGCATTAGTAAGTCTGACTGGAAAAGGATTATTTGTAGGGGGTTCACCAGTAGTGCTCTAGTACTTGGAACCTATGGCTTCCTTGGAGGTGCTGTAACAGTCTTGTGACTTTTTTGCAACGCACCTGGGCTCTCAGAGCAGTGTGAGCTGTTTCTCTCCCTTTTGAATAGATTTGAATATTAATGGATTAATAGATTTTTCAGTACTAATGTTGGAGGTTTATGTTGTCATAACCTAAATTGTCAGGATGCCTTTTTATAGGCAATGAAAACAAAATCTGGAGAAGAAGGGGGAGAAGCCTGCCATTGTATACTTGTGCTTCTGGATTGTCAACAGTGGTTGAAGCCAAAGTTTTAAACATGCTTTGGTATAGACCTCCCTATAAACATCAGTCGTTGCTGGCTTCCCTAGATTTTGCAGCTTCCCTAGATTTTGCAGCTTCCTTACATTTCCTATGTCCTCTTTTTCTTTTTAATGTGCAAAACAACAATAACAAAAAAGGTTCTTTATGTACTGTATGCTTTGTATAGATGAGTAAAAAAATCCTTGAGCTGGAAAACCAACTACCTTTCTTCAGTGGTGAGAAATACTATAGATAGAGCTGCTAAAACCTTGGCATCTATTATCATGCCAGACTTGAGCATAGCTGTAGTGGGACCCTTAATGGATTGATCTGTGAACTCAACTCAGCACCCCTGAGAGCATACAGACAAAGCTTTAAATTACAGTCACAACCTGTGATCCTAAAGGTATATTCCAGGGTTGAACCTTTTGTCCCCTGACAAGAAGCCTAATATAACTTGTACTTGTGTCAGAAGTCCCACATTGGGATTGCAGAGTTTAGGAATACTTTTCTCAGCTCTCTATTCCATTTTCAGCAAAATGCAGGAGGCATCTAATATCGAAGAAATCTTCTGCAAAGTCCTCCTTGGGACAGCTTTTCGCTTTATACCATAGAAAGTTTTACTAAGTTTTGAGGCACAATGTTTTTCACAAAGCTATCACAAATTGGACTGTTGCCAAGCTGCAGTCAACATTCATCCTAACATTAACATTTTGCTCCAGCATTAGTGAATACATATCCTTGTTTATACCCATACTGCATTTTGCTTTAAGTTATTGTAATGCAATAGTCAGTTGTAGAGAATAATCTTGTGCATGACCTGAGTTTCAGCTTAGGGAGTTCTTAGAAACATTTAATCAGATTTGCCACATCAATGGAAAGAAGTTTGCATAATGCAGTATGAAGAACTTGCAGTAGTGTTACTTAAATCAGATAGAGGAGTTTAAGTTGATTCTTATTTGTTGTTTACCGTTTTCAGCTTTACTAAGGTCTAATCTCTTTCCAACATTATTTAAAGAAGGTGCTGTCCATGTTCTGACTTCTTTCTGGTTTTATGTAGTTATTTCCAATTATAAGCATTCTTACTTTAACTTGTCTTTAGTCTTCTAACCTCTGTTGTCTATATTTTAGAAAACCTTGGCTCATGACTTACTCTCCAGGTTAGATGTTAATTCCTAACAGCCCCACAGTTAGCCAGCTACATGCTGTCTCCTTATCTCCACCCTTGGGACCCAGCTGTACATTGATGTGTATTAGTCATTCAGTATCTGTATATACAAATCAAAATGCTCACATCCACCCTAATGTGAACATACACCTTTCTTTTATACTTGAAGATGTTCAGAATATTCAATGCTCTGTCTTTATACTTGCTGGGCTAGAGAGCAGGGAATCCAGTTCAATGCCAAAGCTGATTCCTCCCCCCCTTTTTACCCCAGTTTATTTATCAGCAAAAGAAGCCTGTCTTCACACACACATATCTGTATGTCCATGTGCTTTCCCCTAACAACTCACCTAAGAACTGTATTGAGATCATGAGCATAACACAGTTTGCTAGTTTCTGGTCCAGTAAAAGGTCCTGTGGTATTTATACCAACTCAGTGTGCAGTTTGAAATGTAACTGGTTCATCCAGTGGTTGGTGTGGATCTGATAGAGGGGAAAGCTTCATTGACAACAGCCAGTTCTTTACAGCCCTGTGTCTTTTTTTATTTCTGTGGTGTTCTACACATCTATGAGCTTTTCAAGGATGATCCTGCTTTGTTTTTGAGATCAGAAGTCATACTCTGTGTGGTTTTTACTGAGTTGATCCATCTGCTTTTAAGGTCAGTATTTATATGCAATTTGGAGGAAAGTCTCATCTATTACAATTCTTATTTTAAAATCATTTGATGTTTTTATTATGTACTTTCAGCAAATGCTGAAAGTCTGTAAACTATGTCCAAGGGCTCAGCAGGATTTTAGGGAGTGCAGCTCAAAGTTACATTGCATATGATGCCACTACAAGCTGCTCCCAAACCATTCGAACCCATTTTCCATCTCTGTGCTTTGCTCTTGCATCTCTTACAGAGGTGATTGCACAGTGTCTGGGGGATGATTGCGCATGGGGTAAGGCAGCAAAGGATCACCTTTTCAGTGACAGTTCACTGTTAGCTTGGATTAAGTCAATGAAGTCCTGATCTTACTGTTGTGAACTGCCTTACCTTGGTATGGTGTGAATCATGAACCATGATGAGTCTCTCTTTTCAATTAACTGGACTGAACCGTTTTTATCTGAAGTGCATCACATGGGTTTAGGCTAGATTTTCTGTTCCAGTGAATGAAAATCTGCCTTTGTATATACACAGACGTAGTAAGGAATCCATGTGCATGAAGGGGAGTAAGATCAGTACACCAGATGAAGCCAGCTCTGAGGCATGATGCTGCTCGCAGATTTCCTATGCCAGAATCAGGCTGAAGGTGCAAGCTTGCCTCTCCCAGTTGCAGTTCTTTTCTAGCTCACTGCTTTCTGCAGAGCAAACCAATCTGCACTGGGCCTATTTAGTGTTACAGTTCATTCCTTCATTGTCGCTTATCTGCTGGTAATGGTGTGCTGTTGGATCAAGGTCCATCAACTCTCTTCCGCTGAGCTATTTCCTCCTTGCCTGCATCAGTGACGGAGCCATGACTGAGGAAGGAGCTCCCTCTTCCTGCACCTTGAGCCCTTTTTGATAGACAGTGCATGCTACTGACACTTTCTGACAGCACACTGTTTTTGAAGGCAGTCTTTTTCATCTACTCTTCATGTGATGGAGGGGTAATTGTTTCTGAGCACTAATGAAGCCGAACACAGTTTTCTCGCTTTATAACACTTTTATTTTCTTTTCCTAAGGAAGTATTTCAGTTACATCTTTAAGTTAGTCCCTGATGCCCAGTGTAGATTTTGCTTTCCAGCTATGTCGAATTTGGGATTTTGCCAGGAGCATAGCTATCTGTAAAGTGCACGCTCTGACTTCTCTAAGAGATGCTTTGGAACTGTATTTATGGGATTCAGGGACACCACACCTTATTAGTGGTTTTATTTCCCCTGCCTGAAGGTTGAAAATTTTTTTCTCAAGTTCATCAAAACTAGGACATGACAAGGCAGTGACTTTTCTAATTTATTCAGTAGTAATCAGTAAACAGATGCTTTCTCATACCCACTCATCATGTTTTGTGTATGCATTTTGGTTGTGTGGAGGCAGATTGCTGTCAAGTTAGAAGCTTCAACACCCTTAGTAGGATCTCTTTATTAGTGTCTATTGATGGGAATTTGATCATACAGTATTAACTGATGGTGGGACTGAGTATTGGCTCTGGGAGTGTTACTAGTTTTGTGAGTTATGAGTTAGTTTGTTCCTCCAGCTGATACTAACTGTTATGTAGTTTGGCCGTGCATGACAAATAGCCAATGGTAAAATAGTTTTAGATTTCTATTCAATAATTTACATGAATAATTAGCATTATGTTTGCTATTTCACTTTTATCTGTGAATCCTGCATCCTTTCTGTGCAGCAGAGCAGTTGTACAGGAAAGGAGGCTGCCTGCTCTCCATAAAAGTCACAGACTAAAAGCTTTTCCTGGGAAGGTGGGGAATGAGGTTTGCAGCCTCTCAGGCTAAAGAGGAAATTGAATCTAGGTCTTCCACCACTTGGAAGAATTTTCTGATCTGCAGGCTTTAACTAAAATACACACATCAACATAAACCTATCTTGGAAGAAAAACTTACCTGGCCACAGGATGTGTTGCACATACCCTGAGATAAGACCCTCAGGAAACTAGATACAGAGCTGCTCAGAGTGGGTAATTCAAGATATGCACGCAGGAGAAGCATTAAGTGTTGAGGGAGCTTTAAGGTCTGGGAAGCAGAGGCTTATCACTGAGCAACTGTGGCAATGTTTTGGTTCTTGTTTGAGATGTATATGCAGAAACTCTTCCAAATAGTATAAACATCTTTTATAGAAGTTGGGGTACTCTAGAGCTGCATTAAGGGTCACAGGAAAATCTGCATTTTTATAGTGTGAAATAAGGTGAAGAATAACTAATTTAGATGACAAGAACTTTCCAGCAGCCATTATCTGTACTCAGAGGTAGTTGAATGGTTCTCAACAGTTTGTTGAAATGTTATTTCCTGTGGGTCTGAGTACACCCATAGTTGCAGTCCATTTATTTTATTGCTGTGTCTGATAAAAGTATAGCATAATACAAATTATGCAGGCAGATTTTAAAACAACTGTGTGGTGTTTTGCAAGTTTGGTAATGTTTCATACTGTTGACTTAGACAGAATGGTGCTCTGAACAGTCACTTGCCATGTGTCCATGGCCAAAAACCCAGATAGGTTTTTGTGTGTAAAATCCATGGTCTGTATGTAGGATCAGCAGTTAAATGGATAAATGGATAGAAGTAAAAGGCTTTGTAGTGACTTCTCTGTTGTAGAATACTATACATTATTCATGACACCAACCTGCCTTGGCATGCTTAAATGTATTGCTGGCATTTAACCTGAGATATATATCCAAATCCAGAATAACACAGCATCTACTAGTCTGATCCGAGCATATCTTATTAAGCCTCTCACATCTCTGTCAGTCTCTAGAGAGGAAGAATGTGAACAGCTAGCCTGAATATTACTGGATTTGAAGTTTAATGGAGGAGAAAAAAAATCATCTTTGGCTGTTGCTTTGCTAATTCATTTTTATTCCAAATGGTAAACATGGTGGTAGATGTGAATGAAAAGCATCCAGAGTATAAATAATAAATGCTTCTTCCAGCTGTACAAAGCACTTTATGTTTTTGAAATGATGCTACTATTATTTTTGGTTTGCTTTTAAATGGATTACATTTGGATTATATTGTTACATAGTACTATGCTTTCTGCTAGACTCTGAAAAGGTCTTTATCTGTGTTCATAAGTGTTGATTTTATATAATTACTAGCATAAAACATCATATGCTGCTAATTAAACACGAACAAATGGAATGAATATTCAGGGAATTCTTGGCAATTTGTAGTCTTTTGTATGAGCTCAGTGCAGATGTTCAGGAGTTTCTCACTTCTTGACAAGTAATAGATGTTTTGTTCAAAATGTCTGAATTAGGAACATATTTATGTGCTTTCTTACTAGGTTAATGTTTGTGAATTTATCTTACCTGAATTATAATTACTATATTAAATCCACACTAATGACAGCAATAAGTGAAATCAAAATGCATGCCTTCTTCCATCCCCTGCTCAACACATTTCTAACCATACAATTGAAGATGTGTTGTGGCACTGGCTTCATCCCTTTGGGAGTCCTTTATCCCCTCCAGTTTGGCTTCCTTAAGGTCTAAGGTTCATGTTAGTATATCTTAAGCGGAAGACAAAAATATAAATCAGCTATCCTTCAAAAGCTCCTTTGAAAATCACAGTATGAATCTTTCTAAGCTTCCAGCTATCACTTAGGAGACAAACACTGACTTTTCTAACAGTGTAAAAGATAACGCCTATCAGAAAACCACGAAGTGGGAGGCAAAGACTGAGTTAACCTTCGAAGTTTTTGGCAACTCTTGTAGTATACTTTCTTTGCATAAATCTGCGAGTTGGTCAGTGGTGGAGGTAATTCACCTTTATGTTTCATAGTTGTGGTATCAGTATATAATACTGAATATATATACAGGGCATTCAGGTGAGATGGTATGGGGGTCTGCAACATACAAGAATAAAAACATGGGCATTACACATTTCAATAAAGGTGAAACCAGAATTGTTTTCAAAAGCAGTCAATTTGTATGACTAGTCTTTCAAAAAGAAGTGCCAGCTGAGGACAAGAAACTAGTATTTATTGTCTGTCAGCACCCTGATGAGATACAGTTCAAAACAAAGCATGTAAAACCAAAGATAAGTTTCTGTGCTGAACTGCTGTTTATTCTTTGGATGAAGTGAAAAGACGCGAGAGAAAAAAATGCTGTGTTGAAGAATATTTTGTAGGAGTCATAAAGTAACCAAGTTATACCATGCTTTAGATTTTGCATGGTTTTCCCTTTTTAATGTGAATAAATCTATTGCTAAACCACTGTCTGCAATTTCTTTCCTGAATTGTCTCTGGTTTAACACATGGATGAAATTCCAGTCAGAGGCAGTTGCCTTCATTTCCTGAAGGCACAGTCATATAATATGACTCTGAATTAAATAGTATATGCAGATAGAAATTTGATAATGGCGCATTAAAGATGATTGTCCAGTGGAGGTAAATGGGTATTTGAGCCATCTGTGTCACTGGAAGTGTGATTAAGGCAGGCGCAAGAAGTTTTTCAAAGAAGGCAAAGCTTCAGCTATGAAGAGTCTTAGCTGTTAGAAGGCATTTGATATGCAACTGTATGGTGAATTCAGAGCAGAGATTTGATCTCTGATTTGATTAAATTTCCTTTAAAAGAAAAGGCTTCCTTCTCTCTTTTTTAGGTATAGGAAATTCTCATGAGAAATTGGTCATACTTAGACTGCAGAATGAGGTGCTTAGATGCTCTTTTGCTGTATTTTCTGCTCTCTGGACATGTATTGCCTCAGGCTGTTCATTCTCAGCTCACCAAGGCATTACAGCTCTCACAATTTCTTATGCTTCTTTTGAGGGCAAATGTATTTGATCTCTACTTTGTGCAGTGCAGTGTTCTGGTCCTGTTTCATCATCATGAGTTAAATTCTCTTCAGACTCCTTCAAATCCTCAAAGAGTCTTGACACCGCAGAACTTTTGCAGCTGAGCTGTATTGCGCACCAGGAGTGCATCCCTTGCTCTCTACAGGAGCTTTCTGGTTCCAGCATGGGGAGGTCTGGACAAGCAGACAGCTCCCAGGCTGTGTCTGAAGAGAGCTGAAGAGTAAGTGCAGGAGTTTGCTGGAACCAAGTGGCAATTGTGGAATAAAAATATGCAGTCAATAGATATAGACAATAAAAGAATAGTCACTGAATCTGTGAACTCGTTTAGGATTTGGCTCAACAACAGCAGTAAATGGAAGCAGATGATAATCAGGTTCTCCGCTGTTGGTGCGCAGGGTATTGAATGAACATGTACTGCTTCTGTGCTGAGGAGACATACTGAGTTAGCAGCCGCATTTGGCTAGCTTGGCTTTGATTTTATTACAAGTGTCAGGCGCTTGTGTCTAGACTGGTGCTTTGGCAGCTAATTGATCTCCAGCATTTGATATGCTAATTATTTCTTTCATAATATGCTAATATGTGTACCATGAAAAAAACACCTTTTAAATGCTACGGGGATATCTCAGAGGCATATTTGGAAATGGAAAATAAGACCTATAAATCTTGATTCATATCAGCAATATACAAATGACTGAGTGCTTATAATTGTGGGAATTTAACTGAAAAATGTGAACGTTAAGACAGATATTGTTTAGTCATACTGTGACTGTATAGGGCATGTTTAACAGGCTGGCCTGCGCAGCCCGAACAGCTAGAAAATTGGTGTGGATTAGGGAATATACGTCTCTGATCAGCAGACTTAATAGACCGTGGCAGCTTTTGTGCTGCTACTACATGGGTGTTCCTTTTTGTGAGGTCAGTAATCTGAACATCCTAGTGGTTTTTTTTTATCATATTTCCTGCAGTTAGAGATTGAAAAACTAAGCAGAGGAGTGTAGTGGAGTCACCTCCCAGTTTGCCTTCAGGAAAGCGCATATGTCTCTACATGAAGACTACTCCAGGTAACTGAGTTACTTCCTGGCTCTCTGAAGAACCAGCTTTTGACCATTCAAAAGTAGATGTTAGTTGAATGCTTTCTGAGATGTGCTTGTATGCTCATTCCCCATTTTTTTTTCCCTTCCCCTTTTTGGATTTTCTTCACACTATCTGAGTATTTCAAAAATACAGTCTGGTGTGTTTCAGTTACTAACTCTGTAGTTCTGTGTGTAATGATAATAGTACATGTTCTTCAATCCTTGACAGAAAGGCACCATCAAGGAGAGTTTTCCTGCACGTTTTCTTTTGTCTGTCTCTGCTTTTATTTAATACATAAAACCGTAAGTGGTTTTGGAAGCTATCAAAGCAAGTCTGCGGAAGGATAACTATGGAGCAGCCTTCCTAGGACCTAGGCCAGATCTGCAAGAAGACATTATTAATTCAGTACAGAGCCAGGGCAGACGCAGGACCCTTACTCACCTTTGGAGATCAGCCATATTTGGCAATGGAACCATTTACTGTATTTAAATATTTTCAAAAGAAAACTGTTAGATTTTATTCTGTACGGACACCTTCTGCTTAGGCTAATAGGCTGTCCCTGTGCCATTAGGTAGACAGTAATTAGATTACTAATATGTACTTAAAGTTTTAAATAATAGGAAATGTCTGATCTACATTTGGCTTCAGTCCCTGGCAGCAGATCAGATGAACACCTATCAAGTGTTATAAGTGCATGAGCAGATTCTACAACTGTTACTGGGAACAGAATCCGTGCCTGTGGTAATAAGCTTATGTGTATGCTCAAAGCCCTAATCACGTTCTTGTTGATTAGAAAGAACTTTGATTTTATCCACAGGGGTATAAGAAATTGATTATTTAGCTCTGCAGACTAAACCAACCCAAATAAAAGCATCCCTCCATAAACAGAGGAATGTTAATGAACTGATTCCTGAAATTGAAGTAAATGGAGCTGTATTTACTGAAGGCTGAAGCAGTAAGTCAGGATGCCTTCTTATGTCAAGGGTTGTTATGTACAGTTAAATTCATCCAACTACAAAATACTGCAGATGATGTAGAATCACAGTAGTGTTCAAGGCAAAGAGGGTTTTGTTTTTATACTGAAATGTAGCATGTTATATTTAGTTTCACTTTGGGCTTCTTCAGTATTAATATAAGCAGTTGACAAAGTAGAATTCCTCATCCTGACACAAGTGTAAGTGATGAAAGGATCTTGTCTCTTGTAAATAACATTCCTTCTTGTGCTAGCTTATTTTTCAAGCATTTTATTTTCTTCACTTGCAAAACTGATTTTTGGAAACAAGTATCTGCCATCCTGAATCCCCTTCTTAAACTGGAGCTCTTAAGGGAATAATTTTAATTGAAGTCGAAGGATAAAATGTATTTTTGCATCAAAACAAGGACTACTTGATCTTATTTGCAGCCCTTTACTTCTGGTTCAGGAAATTATTTCCTGGATGCACTCGAGCCCTTCAGCAATAGACTTGGGATTTTTTTTATCTTTTAGCTCAAAGAATTACATCTGGTAGAGACCATAGAGTTATACAATAACTGCTCCTTTGGGGCTTCATTGATGAGCCTAAAACCTTTGCCACTTTCATCTATATGCATAATATATTACAAATACCACATAAATTAATGTCTTAATATGCTTACATTATTCAAACATAGCACACAGAGGTGTTACTGATACAGGTTTAACCAGGGACAAACTTGGACCGGTTAGGTTATTGAAATACATCTCTAACAGGAGAAATAATTAAAACTTGTAAGTGACTTGAACAATGGAGCGTAGTGACTTCACTATGAAGAAATTCAATATGCTTCAGAGATCTTACATACAACTGAGTGGACTTTAAACAAATGTATTTTGTGACTCTTTGAACACTGAGTTGAATTTATTTTAGCCTCTTGCATTTGCTTTCTATAAATATTCTAGACAACAGGATTTATGAGTGGTAATGTTTACCAAAATAATCACAGCATAACTTTTGTAAGCACAACACTATTCTCCATAAGGTACAGTATCCACACAGAAGATATGGTGTTGTAAATTTCATCCTGCTGACAAGAAAAACAAAACATACCTTTGAAGAATTAAGTCAGATGAGTCAAATTTAAGATGCTAAAAGCTTGGAAGAAAATTCTAAAAATGACCCAATGAGTAAGTCAGTGGGGATGAGGAGAGCTGACAGATAAATCATACTGCATAGGACCAGTAAATGGTCAGGAAGAAAGAAATCATGAGGAGAGCATGAGTTCCAGATAAGGCTGTTAAGAAGAGTTAGCCAATTAACAAGTATAAAGGGATTAACATGGAATTAAATGGAATTAATTAAAAGGAATTAAACATGGAAAATAGTTCTCCAGAAAGCTAATGTGCAAACTATATGCCCCCTTAATAAGATATGTATTGGCTTTCGAATATAAACATGCCCTATTAAAATTACACCAGGGATCTCATGGAGTCACATCATTATGCTCACATGCCAGGTACTGTTTCCAAAGTGTTTGTTATGCAAGCAATACACTCACATTGGCAGTTAGATTAATGGTACTCAATGGATTAATTAGAGGCTGCCACTGCAGAACATTCAGTGCTTTCTGACAGTTCAGTAATGCACCTAGGATGCATCAGTTTGTATCCTGTGCAACAGATCATTCCAAAATAATTTTCTCGCGTCTGATTTTTAAACAGTACTTGAATTTTAAAATCTCTCTGAACAAATGCTTCCACATACTCTAGGCTGGGCGTCAGACAAATTAGGGATTCTTTCTCTTGCCCAATTGAGCTTGGAGCTACCTTACTTTTTTTATGATGCATCTTTAAATTCATTCAGCGTCTGTTGAGAAATGTATGCAATATACTGAGTTATTTTTAGAAGACTGGAGTGCTTCTGAATGAATAGCTCTAGCTAAATAAACCATTTTATAAACAGATGTATCTTACTGAAAGATCTAAGCTACGACTGCATCTTAGGCAAAAGGATTTGCTGAATTGGCCTTAAGACTAGGCAGCTTCGTCGTGTGGGGTGGTGTCTTATGGCATACTAACTCAGGGACTCATACTCATGTGAGTATTCACTGAGCCTGAGTACAGTTAAGAGATAGTACACCTCTCGTTTTTACACTGTTCCTTTGGATGTTAGTATCCCATTATTAGTACCTGTAATCTTTGAGCAATTGAAAATAAACATCTGCAATAATGAAAGCTGTGGCTCAGGTCCATAATGTTGAAATGAGAGTGTACACCTGCTAAGGCTCTAATTTTGAGCTGTGATATTTAATCTATATTACTAAATATATCATAAATTTTGCCCAACCTTCTTAGCAACCGCGAAGAACTGTGCTGTAGATAAAAAGTCTTGGTGGCAGTTGCTTTTTAAGTGGTTCTTACTGCAGTAATCTACTTGTCATAATCTGGAGGCCTCTGCTTGCTGCTCAGCAATCAAAGTTACACTTAACTATAAAGACCAAGCCATTTATTCAAAAATCCCAGTGCTGCAGCCAGCAATGTATACAAATCTTGCCTTTACTGCAGGGAAGGAGGGAAAGTGTGGAGAGAATCTGATTTTGGAATAAACCTTATTCACAAGACCTGCCTCCCTCTGTCTTGCTCTGGAGCAGTGCTTAACATTTGTTCTTACTCTGGTTTACTTTGTAGATCCTAAGCATTAAGAGCTTGTATCAAGTCTATCTAGGAGAAAAAGAATAAACCATTTAGAAATGACTAATTCCATACTTGAACTGTCTTTTTGGCTAAGCAGTTATATTACAACCTCTGACAAGAGTTCCTTAACCATCAGAAGAGAAGATGTTTAGTTTTCCCAGCAATTTAGTTTCATCACTGTTGCATTAACTCTATCTTCCAGCTTGGAAAATGGAGGAACAGACTTGGTGATTGAGCCCAATGCAGTATATTATAAAGCACAACTCTGAGCTGTAGCAGTGGCAAGTAAGTCAGACAAGATTTTAAGAATATTCCCTTTACTTTTTTCTTTATTTTAAGAATATTCCCTTTAGAGGCTTTCATTCATAAACAATATTTTACAGAAGTATGATAGGATGACACTAAAAATGAAATGTGGATGCAAATTAGTAACACTGCAGCCTGAAGTTTCTGGCACTCTGTAAAAGGTTAAAATATTCCTGCAGAAAAATAAGTATCAATCAGTTATTCACATATGAGGGAAGAGGTTCTAAAATCTCCTAGTCTTAAGAATTTCCCTCATCTTTTCTCAGCGTGGTGATGGTGCATCATGCTAGGCACATCTGTAACTTCTGGCACACTACTGTGCCTGATGCCTTTGACTTCCCAGCTCAAACAGCCAAGTACTCTTTCACCTCTGCTCTGAGTGAGTGCAGTCTCTGGCACACAACCCAGGGTCAGGATTTGAACTTTTTGGATTTGTAGCGTTTCCTTCAACAGCTCTGACACTAAGCCCTTTATCAGATCAAGCAACAGAAAAGAAATTCTTTGATTTATTTGACTGTGGTAGCTCAATGGCTCTGTATTGAATTATTTGCCATTGAGCCAGACTAAAATAGCGTCATGCATAAGCTCGCATGTGCAGATAACTTCAAGTCATAATTTTTGGAAGGTATCTGGTTACAGTCATTTTACAAGCAGGAAGAAGCTAAAGTGATCATCACTAGACGATCACTAGATTCATCCTTAGAATTTTAACAGTCTATGAAATCATATTGTACTTCCAGAAACACAGATAAAAAATAGTGTATATGCTTAATGATTCATACAGTTATTGAAATAAAGAGATGACTAAGGCTCTCAACATTGTACAAACAGATTGATTGGATTTTGATGTGTAGACATCTAATTATTTTGAAAATTTGTCTGTAAATGCTCTACTTTATCTTTGTTTATCATCACTAGTAATGTCTTTTATAGTTTTGGGGGAGCTTTGATTTTGATCAGTTGCTTTTTAATCACGCCATTTAGAAGGAGTTTAGCTTCATCAGAACTGCTGCAAAAGTGATCTTTAGTTAAACCTGTGAAGTGTGAAAATCATCTGTCAAAGCAGATGTACAACATGTCTACTGTTAATATCTCTGGCCTTTAATCCTCTTTTTTCCAGTTTGTGTGGGAACTGATGGTTAACTCAAGTTTCAGTCAAACTTAGATGAATAGGATTTTTTCCTGCCCCTCAGTCAGCTCATCAGACAATCGGTGATTTTTTCACCCTGTTCACAAACTCAGTAGACCTTTGTTCAGACCGGTTCAAGCACAGCAAGGATGTAGAACTTGTTCTTTCATAGACTGGGCTGTTTTTCACAGCTTGAAGATTAAGGATTTATGGGCAAAACATTTCCCATTTTACTTGGAAATGAAATCTGTGTAATCTGCAGCTGCAAATTTTGGACATACATTATAAAATTAAAATATTGAAGGAGGATCTGTTTCACAAATTAATTACCTTAATGCAGTTCATTTTATAGAACTTGATAGCCATTTAAATGCAAAGTACTGAAATTCTTTACATTGCATTACTGCTATTTTGGTATACGTTTTCCACTGAACATCCATTGGTGTGCAAAGAAAGATAGTCCATCATATCGTTTCATGGTGGAATACTGTGTGAAAGATACTGAACAAAGCAATTAAACATAAAATTACCAGTGAATTTAGATCTTAAATAAAGAAAATATATGGGGGTAATACCATTACAGTACTGAGTATTCGTATCTGGTGTCAGTGGGAAGTCGTCTGGGTACTATAGAACACATAGAAAATGGACAGTCACTTTCTTGTCATCTTGGATGCTGGAAAGGTAACAGGTTAAATCAAAATGAAAGTGGGCAAGGGGCAGGATGGGTAAGGTAAATCTGTTATGAACATTAAAATCAAAAAGGTTTATTTAGATCTATCCTTCTGAAAATATGCTTGCAGCCTCAAGTAGAGTCTGTTCAATCACAAGTAAATGCATTTTTGACAATTATAATCTGAAAAGATTTGGGCTGCTTAACTCTTCTCACATACAAGTACCTCTTAGTGCAGATAACCGGGCATGAAATACCCTATGCAGGCCAATAGTGGACCTGCTGTTGATTACAGTAAAGCCAAAATACTTCACAGTCTAACTGGTGGTGTATACAAACTAGTCTCCAGATTAACTACAGCCTAGCCCTAGGTGGTTTGTCTGAAACACACTTGGTGCAGAATCGCAGGTAAAACCACATAACCTTTCATTTTGTAATTTTCTTGTGTCAATCTTCTTCCATCTATGTTCACTCTGGTTTCTTTCAAAAACCATTTCCACAGGCAATGACTTTTTTTCCCCTGTCCTACCAGAACCCTATGGAGCCTCTCCATGGATTGTTACTTTGTCACACTCATTAGAACTTGAGATGAAACCTATTGCAGTGACTTTAACAACATCATCTCAGAATACCAGGTGCTTTGGCATTTCACATGTCATATGGGTCAAGACATAATAGCATTTCTAATTGTCAGCCACAGAATGAAACACAAAAATAGTGAAAGGAGGAGGGAAATCCCTGTAGGGAGAGCTCAAGGTTATCACTCCACTTCTGACAGAATTGAAAAACTAACTCAGTGACATGAAAGACTGAGCTTCTTCTATCTTAATGTTCTCTAATGGAAAGGCACTGAAAGTTGTTCTGCTTTTGTCCTGGATTTCTAATCTCTCATGTATTCTTTTCTTTCTTTGTCACAAGGTGGGTACATTACATTTATTCTGTGAATTCTAGTCCTAAATCCAAGGGTGTATTTCTGGCATGGTGACTTAAAAAATGTATTTAATTAAATATATATGTGTGTGTGTGTGCATCAAGTACACACGTACAGTAATTTAAATAACTGATAGAAATGTTTATTTGTGGTTTATGTAACTTTATCATAGAAAGAAAACAGAACTTTCCAGTACTGTAATGACAGTGAAAGAGCTGGTCAAAAGATACAATTTCCTGGCCAGCAAGAGGGAAAATATTCATCTGTTACTGGACTTTAAAGTTTGTATGACTGAAGGGATTTCAAGGGATTCCCATTAGCTTATTGACTTTAGAAACCCATCAAAGCAGGCCTAAATGTGGACTGTAATAATTATCCATACTGCAGTATTTGGAGATGTAACAGGAGATAATTTATCCTGCTCCTGTGCAAAGCACTGAGACACCTGCAATGGAGTTTAATGACTGTGTATCACAGCTACTGCACTGAAAGCTATAGTCTATGCGGGAAGTGCTGCTAATGGAGTTAGCAGGGAGGAAATGCATCTTGTGCTACAGAAAGAAGTGCAGTATTAGGTCTTTTCACAGCAGCATCTTATTTTGCAAAACCACCAAATTTAAGTGGACTAAGACTTTTGAAAAGAAATTTGAGCAATAAATATCCAGTTCTGAATCTGTAAGAGGATTTGATGCCCTGCAATATATTTTATATCTATGAAGACTTTAAAATATATTGACATGTATTTGGCATATCTCTAGCTAAACTCTGTGTTTTGTATTGCTCTTGGAATTGGGCAAAATTCTTTTAACTTCAGGGATACATGCATTAATAAGAACTGAATAATAAAAGTAAAGGTCTCAGAGTTTGTTCTCCATGCAACTAACCTATTTCACAGGAAGATAACAGGTCCTGCAGCAGCTGACCTGCAGTTTCACTGGTTGGTGATTAGCATCAGGGTGACAGGCAGCTCTTGTGTATTCCTGGAAAAGTCTCCTGTTCCTGTCCTTTAGTCACCAGCAGCATATGGGATTGCTGGAGGCAGTAAGTTCTCTTTTAAGTATCTGATGCTCTTTGAAACTTCCTGCAATGGATCTCTCTAAATTAGCTTTTGCAGTGAGTGCTTCTACAGTAAGTTCTGTTTTCCTTCTGTTAGAAGGAAGATCATTCTAATTCATGATTCTCAGAAAAGGAATGTATCATTTAGATGATCTAGAGAAATCCTGAATTTATTCAGGTCAATGGCAGAAATCCTGTTGACTTAAAGGGAATATATTTTTCATTTATGATTTTCATAGACCAGCCTAGGATATGGAAAGAAAAAAGGGAGTATGTCTCTTAATGATTGGTTTCTTCTAACATTCTATCTGTATTTTGCACATAAAAGCTATATGAGATGGGAATATTAAGAACATCTAAAGTATGTTGAACAAAATCCTCATGCTGCAATATCCCTGGACGCTGTGTCTTTTAACTTCTTTAGGCAAGTTTCGTATTTCTTTTCCTGTAACTGGTTGATTGCCTCTCTTCCCCCTGCCCAATACTTGCCAGATACCAAGTTTCTTGAAACATGCTTAAAAATGTTGGAGTTCAGTTTTGTGGCACATCTCTAATCAGTAGCCAGGAGACTTTCATGCATTCAGAAGCAAGTATTAAAGATTAAGAAAGAGCCTGTTCATATCCAATTACTTCAGCAAACATGTTAAGAATACTGAATGAAGTTCAGCATTTCAAGCTTTATTGCTGGTGAATAGTTCTATAGTTTTGCTAGACTTGTATGGTACAAGTGAAATTCATCTTTTTTGACAAAGTGATTCATGCTTTAGGAATTAGTCATTTATTCATTTATTTATTTAAGCTTCTGGCAGTTGTAAATGGCAGCCCAGGTAGCAGTTTCTTAAAAGAAAATGGATTAAATAAACTAGTATAACCTAGCTCATATAAACACTACTCTGATACAAATAATAAGCATCAGGTGAGACCATGTCCCATTGCGATTCACATACAGGAATAGATGGTTTCTTTCTGGTGAGAGTTTAAAAGCTGAGAAAGGCTGGAGGGAAAAAGGGAATAATATGTTCATGTTACAAACAGAGAAACGAGGTGCAGAGAAATTAAAGATTGTTTTTCAAACGTCCCTAGGGCCAGGCTGTAACATTTACATGCATCTGAGAAAGATGGGCAGTTAGCTGTTTTGACAATTTCACTAGGCAGTTAAATGCTTAACTTCCATTGCAAGAAGAACTGAATTTCTAAATCACCTGTACAAAGGATCTAAATCTGGATCTGCAGGTCTAGGCTAAGTTGAGCCTTTCAGATAATTAGGCCAGTGTTTTACATCTGAATAATAATGAATGGAACAAACCCAAAGTATCAACAAAATAAGAAGCCTCTCTTTAATCTAAAGTTTGTTGTACACTGCCGTTCATGTACTTAGGCTACACTTTAAAAATGAGGCACAGTCTCCTAATTTATTTAGAAGTTTTGCAAGATCGTGTTAGTGATGGTGGCCAGAGAGAAGTGAGCTGGCAAAGTTCTCTGTCAGATCTCCTGAATTCCAGTCCTTCATCCTAAATACAAGAATTTTATATATGTGGAGAATCCAAATGCATTTTCCATACATATTGAAGTTCCAGTATTAGATATTACAGTTGCGCATCAAAGACAGATAGCAGCTAGCATGCAAATACTGCTTCCAAAGAGAATAAAGCCCTTTTGAAAGCAACAGAAACTGTCAAAGTTGAATTAAAAATTAAAAAGCCATTCTGTGGGCTGCAGAGATGTGAGTCTGCCTGACAGCCACCGAGCCAGAAGTTTAACAGCCTCTCAAATGCATTAGTAAGTTATCTGTACTCGCTGGGCTTCCCCCTCTACCCCAATTGAGTTTTATGCCACAGTGAAATATAATCACTGTGCCTATGAACTGCTCATCTTGGTCACAAGGGAAAAAAATATTCCTTTTTTTAAACATCTCAAATTATCAACTATTCAGCTTGCTTATGCCTTAACATGTGATATATGGGAGTATAAATTATAGACTTTCTCAAATATTTAGTAGTTTATGACTTACTATTTATGATAATGTACTGCTGCATGCTAGTCTCTAAATGAAGACTGATAAGCCTTCAACATGAAAAAAACACTGGCTGCAGTCACAAACAGCATTTTGATAAATTATTACATGCATTAGATTTAGGTTTCACAATCTGGAAGTGGGGTGAAGTGGGGTAATTTGTGGTGTTTGATGTTTTTTTTTTCCTGAAAGCACTGAAGTACCACAGTGAAAGAAAATAATAAGGATGTTAAGAGGTGTCCCTGCCCATGTTAAGGGGGTTCGGAACTAGATGGTCTTAAGGTCCTTTCCAACCCAAACCATTCTGTGATTCTAAGAACGATGGATAATTCCTGCCTGTCTCTATGTTTGTCCACCCTTCCTCCGCATTTATGCCCCCACTGTGTGGTAACTGACATTTCTGAGTGTCTTTGTTGGGATTCTTTCCTGTTCTACTCACCTCCCCTGTCAAAAAGAAACAGTATAGTAATAAAGGACAATACTTTTGATGTCATGAGCAATTTACCACTGCATACCTTACAGAACTTCAGAAGGCTGATGTTTATTGCTTTCTGCTGCTTATGTTTCTTCTCAGCTTGCCTGAATAAGAGACTGTGACAAAAATCTACCTATAATTAAGCAAAATCTTCAAGCTACACATTGCTTGAATTTAAAAGGAAGCAATACCTTTATCACTGTCATGCACTGAGTCAAAATCTGTTTGGGTACAGCTCTGAATTGTAAAGTTGGTTTTAAAATCAGGATCAGTTTTTAGGTAGTATGAGGTTCTTTTTATAGGGTACCATCACAATTCCTATTATAGGGGATGGAATCAAGCTGTATAAAAGCAACATAGTACTGTTGTCCTACAGTAGGGTGACAGGCCTTAAGGATAAGCAAAGCCACCATTTTACAATGATTTTACTAAGTTTTTTCATGCTGTTTCTCATGACATTCAGGAGAAATGACCTATACAGATGTGACCGAATACTTTGATATGTTGAGCAAAGATTTAGGTACATTACTGCATACAGACTTTAATATTTCTTGGACTTATGTGGACTGGAAAGACACTGTGATGACAGATGAGGTGTCCCCAATATACTTGCGTGGTCCTCCTCATTGCAGCATCCAGAATTTTAATCAGCAAAATGATTAAGCAATGATATTCTGTTGATTTCAATGGGAGTTAAATGTCTAACCAGGAATTAGTCAGAGCCTCTGTATTTGACTGCATACTTCAGTTCCATTCAACCAGGAAGCAGAGCAGTCTCTTGAGACCTGGTTTCCAGACAAAAGGAGTTCAGACAGAAATTGGAGCTTCCAGTCACTTATTGAGCTCCCTCCATCCTCTATATTTTCTCTCCTTGCTTAAGCAATATGAGCTGCATCTCTCACTTGCATGGCCAAAGGATGTGTCTGCAGTCAGCTTTGATTAATGTGACTTTCAAACAGGACATTGCTGAAGGAGTTGAACAAATAAACTGGACTTCACAAAGCAATCAGATTTAACTATCACTGTGATACGTGCTCCTTCAAACTTGCTAACTCATTCTGTAACACAGCAATTCACACGGTGACCAAAAAAAGCTAAAAATCTTTCCAATTATGAATTCTTTACTATTTTTATTATTATTAAAATGTTACATATTTCATAGTAAGAGCTACTGACCCTATGGTAAAATGGCTTCAATTTCCATAGATAAACTTTCTAAAAATTTAAAATTCTACTTCAGGGTTTTAGAGTCCTAAGAGCAGCCTCTGCTGATGCATGAGGAAATTGTTTCTCTGTTTTCCTAGTAGAGGTAACCATTCTCATTGCATATCCATAAGAAGTTTGCAAGAACTGTTCAAGTTGGTGTTTGTAGGGCATTTGGGAAAAGATACAAGCCCTCAGAGATTATAAATTTATAGTAACTGTATCAGTGTTAAAAATACTGTATAGCACAAACAATGTAGCTACGCCTATAAAGACCTTATGGTCCAACAACAGCCTTATGGTACTCTACAAAAATTTCTCAAAATGTCCCTTTCCCTCCATCATAAATTTGAATACTGGCCAATCACTTGAACTGTATCTCGTTTTTGTAATGACACCTTTTAGCTTAACTAGCTCACTGGCCCAGGCCGGCAGAACCCAGGCTGTGTTTGAAGTGGTTTGAGGGTTAATGCTGTTCCTGTACTTGTCTCTGCCTGGATCACATGGAGCTACCGTGTTCGGTTTTGACCCCCCAGTACAAGGACCTTGACATGCTGGAGCGAGTCCATCAGAGGAGATCATCGGGATGGAGCCAGGCTCTGCGCTGCGGTATGTGGTGTGAGAACAAGGGACAACGGGTAAAAGCTAAAGCAGGAGAGGGGCTCAAACTGGACATGCGGAGCAGCGTTTTCCCCGTGCGGCCCTTGGGCCAGAGGCACAGACTGGCAGGTGGGCACAGACTGGCAGGTGGGCACAGACTGGCAGGTGGGCACAGACTGGCAGGTGGGCACAGACTGGCAGGTGGGCTCTGCAGGCCGCCCCCCGGCTGGACAAAGCGCTGGGACAGCAGTTCAGGTCCCCGTCCGGATCCACGTCCGGCCGTGCCAGCGCATCCTCCTCCCGCTCCTCGCCGGCCGTGTCCCCCCAGCGGCATCCCGGCCCCGGGGACCGCGTGGCGTCAGCGCTGCCTGCAGCCAACCAGCGCACGCGGCGCGAGCCGGGCCCCGCCCCCTCCACGCGCGCTCTCAGGCTATAAAAGCCGTGGGACGGCGGCGGGCGCGGGAGCGGCGTGTGGAGAGGGGAGCGGAGCGGACGGGACGGGGCGGCGGGGCCGGCTTCACCTCCCCTGTCAGCGCGGCGCCGCCTCGGCCCTCGTCCCGGTGTCCCCTCCGAGCCGTCACCAGCCGGGATGTTGCCTGTGGTGGCCGGGCTCCTGCTCGCCGTAGCCGCTGGCGCCCGGGGCTCGGCGTCGGGCACCCAGGAGAGCCCACCCGGTAGTCGGTTCGTGTGCACCTCGCTGCCGCTGGAGGCGACCAGCGCGGGCTGCCCGCTGCCCCCGGTGCCCATGCAGGGTGGCGCGCTGTCCCCCGAGGAGGAGCTGAAAGCCACGGTCCTGCAGCTGCGGGAGACCGTCCTGCAGCAGAAGGAGACCATCGGAAGCCAGCGGGAGGCCATCCGGGAGCTTACCGGCAAGCTGAGCCGGTGCGAGAGCGCCGACGGCAAGTCCGCTACGGGGACGTGGAGGAGCGAGCTGGGGAAGGGCAAGGACACGATGGGCGACCTGCCGCGGGACCCGGCTCAGGTCATCGACCAGCTGAGCCGCACAATGCAGACCCTGAAGGACCGGCTGGAGAGCCTAGAGGTAGGGCCGGGGAGGGACACCCCTGCCCACCGCATAGGGACGTGGAACGAGTTAGGTATGGCTTTGGGTAGCTGATGGGCACAGCTACTGTCCTTAATCGGGATAGAGCTAAATCCCAACTGGCCAAGCTCTGGGAACAAGTTGCATGGTTGGCCTTGTTTCTTGACTGTGTATCTGCTTGCTTCAATGGTTAAAATTCCCAAAGGGCCCCTCTGTAGCTGTGTTCTCCCACTGTGTGGGGTGGGATTATGGTTTTCCTCCTTGTCACCAGCTTAGTTTCTGTATTAGTATGTCTAAATCTCTCTTTCTGGGAATGTGACTTCATGGGGTTTGAGCTATACAGCTGACGTCTTGGGCAGAAAGACCTTAGCATATGGTGCTGAACAAACCAGTGGTGATGAGGAGATTGTGTTGGGCAGATTGTGAAGATCAGATGATGTATTTAGAGCTGGCATAGAATAAAAGCAACCTAATTCTCATTGTGTTTGGATAGAAGGGGTGTTTGGTCCAAGCCTACCAATAGGTGATTTCCACAAGCCTTTGGACAGTGCCTGTAGTTGAGTGGAACTCATGGAAATATTTTATAGAAAGTATTCCCACAGGAATCTTGCTAGATGTTGTTTTGCTTTCCACACTCTCAGTCATATGAGGACATGTGTGTCCTCATGCTGCCCTCCAAGCAGTTGGCAATGATGTGAGGATGGCAGGTAACTTCCTAAAGGTTGTTCTGTGAGGTCTGAACACTCTGGGCTGTCTTTCAAGTACAATTTTGAGCAATCTGGTAGTGTGACACCCCTTTATTACTGTTGCTGTCTTTGTGAGGCATCTTTGGTTTAGGGCTGTAGACGAGCAACTCTACTAGAATAATACGGTGGGTGGAATCATTGGTTTCTTAGCATCATTAAAGACACCAGTGTTATCTGAGAGAGTGAGGGGTGGGTTTTGTTTCTTTGGGGTTTTGAGGGTTGGTGGTTTTTTTGAGTGGCTAAAATTTACAGCTGACCTAAGGAGCATCTGATTTCCTTATTCTGCAAATCAAAACTGAGAAAACTTTCATTTGGTAGATTTGCTTTTGAAGTAGCCTAAATTCTTATTTAAAAAGAAATAATAGTCCTTTTCTGTTAACTTAGGCCGCCAATGTCACTTCCAGTAAGTAAACCAAAAATTGTGTAATGTGCCACATGTACATACTAATGGGAGTGCATTAGACTTGGCTCCCTACATTAATTTTTACTGAACTTAAATGTATGAAGACTGCTTTGTATGAAACCCTGAAAATCTCTAACAAAAGTGCCCTTTTGTTTCAGGACCTGTTTAGCTACACTGCTGATAAAAGCACTGAATGTTACAAGTGATGGAAAGCAATGCCTCTTTTGTACTTGCTGGAGAACTCTGAGATCTTGCTTTCTCCCCTTTGAATCAAGAGCATGTCTTTATTTCACAGTTTCTGGTTTAGAAATGGCAATTTTTTTGTTTTTTTTTTTTTTCCTTCTTATTTCTACTAAAGCACCAGCTCCGAGCCAATGTGTCGTACGCAGCACTGCCTAATGACCTTCGAGAGATGCTTCAGCGAAGGCTGGGAGACCTGGAACGCCAACTCCTGAGCAAAGTGGCTGAGCTTGAGGATGAAAAGTCTTTGCTTCATAATGAGACGTCAGCCCATCGGCAGAAGACTGAGACAGCCTTGAATGCGCTGCTAGAAAGAGTGTCTGAATTAGAAAAAGGTAATCTGTCCAAAATCTAAAAGCTTCCCTGTGCTGATTAATTTTGTTTATTCCTTCTACCACATTAGTCTAAATGTGGGCTTTCAGGGCAAGACAGTTAAGGTGCTGGACTAAATAGTAGGTGACAGTGCAAATACTTGGATTCCCTTTTCCTTTTGTCACAGGCTTCCTGCCTGACAGACCTCTGCATGGCTTTAGCTTTCTGTCTCTTAATTTGGCATATGTAGGTGGTTAGGATGAAGCCCTTTACTGTTTGTGGGACAGAAGGCTCTATAAGGAGGCAAATGGAAATAGGAAGAAAGTATGACATTGGTGTCAGGTAAAGACCTAAATAATGTCAAGTCCATATCTAAGTAGAGCTGCCTTTATTTGGACTGAAAATCATATGGGCAAAAGTTAATTAGCACAGCTGCCTTTGATGTAACAAATGGCATTTTATACCAGAACCATTTCCTGCTGCTTTGGAAGTATTACTGTTGGTCTTTCCTTTCATTGCTGGTTATAACTTTGGATAACTGCAGATATTTGAACTGTGTCATAGCCCAAGTGTATAGCCTTCAGAGTTTACAGTAGATTACGCATAGTACCACTGGGGGATGCTCTCTTAATCCCAGTCATTGATTCAGATACTTAGATTAATTGTTACAGAGATCTCTATGCTTGAGTAGAGTCTGTTTATTTGAATTACAAATGCCCATGGAAGTGAGCTAAAGAACAGAGCTATCTCTCTGTCTTGACTATATATTTCTACAGAGTAGACTGTAGGACTGGTGTACCAGTAAATATCACTGCCCAATCTTTAAATTATTTTTCCAAGGTGAATAGTCTCTCTGCTTAAAAGCAGCTTAATGGGCATGCTTTCTCAGTGGTGCAAACATAAGTATCACGAATTTTAAAATGCAGCCTAATGGATCCATTTGTGTAATATTGTATCCATTTTTTCATTTACAAAGTGTGAAGGAGGGGAAAAGAGGAAGAAGAGCCCTTCCTTTGGCTCTGTCAAAGTATTTCCTGAGAGCCAAGATAAAACCTAAACCACAAATAAAGATCTGGAGAATTCATGGCATGTTGATGTCTTATGTGGCAAGTATTGCTAGTCCTTGTCTCTGAAAGATGTGACTCATATCGGCAAGTCCTCAGCAGGAGACAGGGAGGGGTGGGAGAACAAGAATGTGTAATCTATGTTAAAAATAGCTTGTTCCCACCTTTATTTTTTGTGTGGGGAGAGTGGGCTGTCTTAAGTCTTGAGGGAAGAGAAGAACTTGGGCCAGAAACCAAGACACAGGCTTTTAGTTGTGTAATTTGCTCTCTTTCAGCATGATTTAGCTGCTCTGTTCGTTTGAGTTCTCTGTCAAATCAAAGTGAGGGTAATAATGATGTAAGAACTTACTGATTTTGTAGGTTAAATACAGATAATATTTGAAGTGATCTGACCTATTTTGAAAAAAGTATTTCTATTGTGCTTTTATTTTACATGCCAGATTGTTTCACATTTCTTCCTGACAACTAACTAGAGTGTCATAAGCTCTCCATTGTCTTAAGACCAAATAAATGGAGGAAAAAGCTAACTTTATAAGGTGATGCTCTGAACTTTGGGGTTTGGTAGTTGAGGCAGCTGTTGTTAGTTAACAGTGGGGCAGAAGAGTTTGAAGTTTGTACAGTTATTGTAATTCCCAAAGTCTCTCGTAATTCCTTCACTAGTTGTCTCCATTGGCAGCGGTAAATGATGTATTAAAAAGCAGGACTTTGCGGAGAAATAATCCTGTAACTAATAGTGCCTGGACTTAAATGTGATTTCTAGCTTTGCTGGAGACACAAACAGGTCACTTCTTATGTCAAAACCTGTTTTCTCCATCTCGAAAAGGGAATAACTATTTCTCGCTTATTTTGTCCAAAAATTCACGTTATATAGCAAAAGGATTGTCTTATCCTGTGCATGTGCGCATTGCTCTGGAGGATCTTGTTATCATTTGGAGTTGTGGATGTTTTCAAGTCATGAGAACAAAATGAAAAATACAAAAATCGTGAATATTGTTTGTTCCTTTCCAACCCATTATTGCTTCCTTAAGTTCTTTCCGAGTGACTAATACTCTTAATGGGATATGTTTCTTTTATGGATGTAAGATTGGTTGTACCAGCCTAGTGGAGGTTGCTTAACATTAGTCTTAAGATCCTGGGGTTCTTTTGCCTAGAGTTTAGAATATCTCAGTTTCTGGTCTGTATGTTCCTAAAGACAGATGTAGCATCAGATAAGCTTTCCACCCCCTCATTCTGTGAAAAATGCAGTCAAAACACTTTAGTTGCTTCTGAGAATGGGTACTGAGAGAATGCCAACGGTTTAAAAATTACATATGGGGATTGTGGCAACCTTTTGTGACAACAGCTCTTCATTTGGATTGGAGCATGAATTTCTGTGAGGGGATTGAATTCATTTCAGGAATGGGAGTAAATGAAGTGAGTGGGACTTGGAAGAACAGGTTGCTAAAAAGTTGAGGGTGACACTCTACTACAGAACTGTGGGGTTTTATTTTGTGGCACAATGTGGGATTTCTCTTAATATTTAATTCTGGAAAATTACTTGAAGCAACTACTTCAGAAGTATACATGAACTATATAATACAGAGTATTGCAGGTTTAGAAAGCCTTGGTCTTAAGGGTTCTCAGTTTCATAAACGTCTCTAGGACATCTCACTTTTACCACATTTTATTAGAAAAAGCTAACTAAGAATTTCTGCTTTTATATTGAAATTAATTCTAATGTTTTCATAGTTCCTAAGTTCATATTGCATTTTTTAATTCAGGTAATTTTGAACTTCAGCTGTATGTTTTTGTTAGATCTTCTGATTTGTCTGTGGGACAGAAATTGGTTCTGCTGAATTTAACTTTGCTCTCTGGACTGTGGCAGCTTTTTCATGTTTCAGATCGGCCACCCAAAATGGGAGCATTAACCTGTTTCTCAGCCTGCTATCTGTAAAATGGAGATGCTGCTGCTAACTCCCTGTGTAGCAGGAGTAGGAAAAGAAATACTGGTTTTGAAGCACTGTGATGCTTTAATAATGAGCATACCAGAGAATCCATGTTTAGTAACAGTACATATCTCTTAAAGCAGTTAGAATTGTTTGAAATAGGCAGGCCTCTAGCCATGAACTAAGCAATGAAGAAAGAAAATATTTAACAGATTCTTGTTAGTTGTCTGCCATCTATTCTTTTGCTCTAAATGAGCAGGAAGAATAAATAATTAGCACAATGTGTTGCATCTAGCTGTGTTTTTCTGTGCTGCAAAATCAGCATTCAGTAATACTACTTCAATATAATTTTCTTGTGTACCTCTCTAAAGTGATTGAAATTCCAAAGATTCTCATTATCAATTACATAATTTCTTAGCCTGAATTACAAATACATTGTTTTGCTTAATGTTAAAGGTTTTTCTTCCTCAATGTAATTCTAGGTAACAGTGCATTTAAGTCACCTGATGAATTCAAAGTCTCCCTTCCTCTTCGCACTAACTACTTATATGGGAAGATCAAGAAGACTCTGCCAGAGCTTTATGCATTTACTGTATGCTTGTGGTTGAGATCAAGTGCATCTCCTGGAATTGGCACTCCATTCTCATATGCTGTTCCTGGGCAGGCTAATGAAATTGTCCTTATAGAGTGGGGGAATAATCCAATTGAACTGCTAATCAATGATAAGGTGAGAATTGATTAACTCTTCTTTATTGTCTGTGTAATCAGAATAAAGTCCACCCCCTTGATACCTCTCTAGTAACTTTCATTCTCTGAGAGAAGCCAGTTCTGGGCCTTTGAGATGGTAATGTTGTTGTCCATCTGTTTGTTTCAAGTTCATAAAGGTACTTGAAGCAAAGTTGAACGGCACATGTATTTGTGTGCTTAGACAAAGTGATGAGACATCTAGATGTGCATGCACTTATACATGTTCTCTGAATTTACAAGCCCATCTTGTTTCTTGTTTTATGACACAAAAGCAATATTTGATGCTCCACTACTGCAAAACCTGTGATATCTAAGCCAGTTGCAGTATTTCTATCTTTCTAATCCTAGAAGTTCAGATATGTTAAGAGGAATCTTGCTGAAGATGTAAAGCAAAAGGCATGTAGTTGTGCCTGGGGTTTTATGCTTAGTGACTGAACATCTGTTTAAATACAATTTTTTCAGGCTTTAATTACAAAAAGCACAATTGTCTCACACTGTTTCATACCACTGATGGTTTCTGACAGGATTCAGAATAAGGCTTGAGGAAAACAAGACCCATTGTAACTTGGCATTAAAACAAATCACTTTCTCCCCACCCTCAGTTGGGTTCCCTAGTAACTCGCTTCTCTCTGAGGGATCTCTCTGAGGTGTTTACAGATCTACAGCTCAGGGTGGTTCAGTCATGTGGCTAGTTAAGCACTTTTAACAGCCTTATCATCCTCCAAAATCAATAAAAGTGAAAAGCCAATTATTTCTAATGGGTTGTGGCAAAGGAGGAAACCTCAGGTTGCTTATCTTTAGCAATAACTTACTCTCTTCAGTATTTTGTCAGTACTATTAATGTTCTGTGAGGCTTTTCTTCTCCTATGTCACTGCCGCTCCACACCCCACTGCATTTGTGTCTTTATGTTGCCTTGAATAAGTTTTCAGGTCCAATTCCTAAAGGAGCATAGTTCCTCCTTATTTGGGGTCCTATGTAACATTTCCCGTAAGTCTTACTGGAAGCAAGCAGATTCGTTTGTCAGAGTTGTTACTGCAAATGGTGCTGGCAAACCCCAGATTTTAAGAGAAACTTTACATGAGCACTGGATGTGAAGAAAGGACTAATCACAGATTTAAACAACAGGTGCCACATTAATATACAGGCTCAGGGGGTAGTAGTAGCTTAGGCTCTGGTATTTGTGTCACTTGATTCTAGATGAAACAAAGGCTCACCTCTAGAATAAAAAGTATGGCTGTGTTTCTGAATACAGGAGAGTTGGAACAAAGTAGAAAGATGGGGACTAACTTCTGCCTGTGAAGTTTTTGCTTCTGAGGACAGAGTAAATACTGTCTCTTTCCAACCGTTGTGCTTGAGCTGGTAGGCTTGGCTTGCAACATGCATTGTTCTTTGGGTTTTTGTAGGTTGCCCAGCTCCCTCTCTTCATTAGTGATGGGAAATGGCACCATGTCTGTATAACATGGACAACCAGAGACGGAATGTGGGAGGCTTTTCAAGATGGTGAGAAGCTTGGGACTGGGGAGAATCTTGCTCCTTGGCACCCAATTAAACCTGGAGGTGTCTTGATCCTGGGTCAGGAACAGGTGAGTGAATGACAATGTATTCCAGGGTTTAAAAAAATAAACTCAGAACTCCCCAAACAGCAGCAGTGAGGAAAATTTTGTTAAACACTTGGTCCTGTTGGAAAAGACCTTTAAGATCATAAAGTCCAACCTTTACCCAGCAATGCCACTTCCACCACTAAACCATGTAACTGAGGGCCTCATCTACACAGTCTTTGAGCACTTTGAGGAATGGTGATTCCACCAGTTCTCTGGGCAGCCTGTTCCAATGCTTGGCAACCCTCTTGGTGAAGAAATATTTCCTAATATCTAATCTAAACCTCCCCTGGCACAGCTTGAGGCTGTTACTTTTTGTCCTATCACTTGTTACTTGGGAGAAGAGACTGATGCCCACCTCATTACTACCTCCTTTCAGGTAGCTGTAGAGAGTGATAAGGTCCCCCTGAGCCTTCTCTTCTCGAGGCTAAAGCTCCCCAGTTCCCTCAGCCACTCCTCATAAGACTTGTGCTCCAGACCCTTCACCAGGTTTGTTGCCCTTCTCTGGACCCTCTCCAGCAACTCAGTATCTCTCTTCTAGTGGTAGCAGATGCTCCAGCTTACTGTTAAGTGGCTGGCAGGCTTTCTGTAACTCATGCTATTTGTCTGTACTATGCTTGGTTCTGTCCTATGCTAGCAGTTTCATGTGAGTGTGATCACACAAAATGTGTGATTTTTGTCCTTGAGCAGTGGATGGAGCAAATGTTTTTAGGCATATGCAGTAGCAGTCTGAGTTAGTCATTTGGTACAACCAGAAGAAGCCTATGTATTTTGAAGTAAAGACTGCATCTTGGAGACCCTGCAGACAATTGGTCAAGGGCTGTGGTTACAGTTTAATCCTTAGCCATAAAGCTTTTGCAGTGATCTTGCATATCTATGCAGTTCTTGCTGAAGTTGTCCTGTGCCAACCTTGCAAAATGGCTCCTAAATTAGCCTCAATATTTAAAGCTGTCTTCCTGCTTTACTGCTTGGGGGCAGGGTTAGTTATATGTGCTTTGTGTGATGGTATGCACAAAGCACTGTTTGCTTTGAATTGTTTTGACAAATTTCACATTGAAGCTTTTAAATGTTCCTCAGAATATCTTGTTCAAAGTAGTCCTTTTAGAACCTTGAAGTTGTTTGTGACCTGGCTCTGCACCTCGTTCTAGCAGTGTGGCTTGGGGGGAGGGTCGTCAAGTTGTGAAAAAGAAAATGCTGAAATAATCTTCTCATCTAATCATAACTCTTGTGTGCCTAAAGGACACAGTAGGAGGAAGATTTGATGCAACTCAAGCCTTCGTTGGAGAGATGAGCCAGTTCAATATATGGGACAGGGTCTTAAAAACTGAAGACATCATGAATATTGCTAACTGCTCTACCAACATGCCTGGCAACATCATACCCTGGGTTGATAACAACGTTGATGTGTTTGGAGGTGCTACTAAATGGCCTGTGGAGACATGTGAAGAGCGTCTGCTAGATTTATAGCTGCAATTATTTCCCATTCAAGTGCCCCCTTTAGTAGGACAATCTTCTGTGCAATCTAAAGCACTTATTTTTCTCTCTGTCCTTCCCCAGTCTTAATTCCTCAAAAGAGTAAAAAAAATTGAGTAAACTGCCTCAGTGCAAAGATAGCTGCTAGTTGGGGGCGTTGAGCCTTACACTGAAAGAAGCACTTCTTGGCTAGCACAGCCCGTGTTTTTTTTTATGGCCTGATCCAAAAATATGCTTTGGCCTGCAGCAGCCTTTTGGTTAGGCCTGAGTTTAGTACATCAGCTCTTCTGGCAGGGAGGGAAACAGCCATGCACACATTAACTACAGTACTCCCTTTGATCATATGCAGTGCTGGCAAAGCGTTGAGATGAACACGCTACATGTGAATCCTCCCTTCCAGTCTATCGTCTCCCTTTTGAACGGAAGCCATTCTTTTTTAGCCCTTTTTAAAGAAATCACTTCGTCCTTACACTACAGTGGTTATGGTGCAACTATGGGTAGAGCTGAACAGCCACTGTCTGAGTGCAAGGGTCTTGCTTTTTAATTTGCAGATTAGAAATCCTTGTTTTATGATAAGGAGGCAATGTAATGTATCTGAGATATGCTATTCTAGCTGAGTTTAAAGAGGTCTGTGTAATAAGCATAGCCCCACTGAAACAGAGATGCTTCAGGTAAGGTTCTGTCCCAAAGCCTGTCTTTTGCTAGCCAGGATCCCAGCACAGATGGATAGATGAAAGACTATTTTCTGTAGGATGAATGTACTGAATTTGTAGTGACCTGGCCTGTAAACTTTTCTCTATTGTTTCTCTTGCTTTAGTCAATGTCTTTATTTTTTTAAATATACAGGCTGTGACTAAGTGAATTTCTATTTTGGGTTGCTTTGAAAGGCCTTTCTATGAGCAAGTGCCAAAGTTCAGTTCCTGCTTGCTGAGAATTGCTATATATTTTTCCAGCATAAGTCTTCTGCACTGTTTTCTATGTTATTATAATGGTCTTATGTAATATGAAAATGTGCTGGTTTTTTCAATTCTTGTTGATTGTCTCTTCTGTAAGCACTGGGCTGACTACTATATTTTTTTATCACTTTCTCTGAATATTTTGCAGTGTTGCTGTTTCCTTGGCATTGATGTGACTACTTGGTTTGTGGCTCGCGGATAGCAAATGCACTGTAATGGGAAAGAGTTATTACTTTTGTTATTTAAAAGAAAAAGGATTTAAAGGGGGGGAATTTATAAAGCTAAATATCATATTTATTTTTCATATGTTTGAATTGTAAGAATAATATGGTGACAGTCCCATTTGTAGGGTAAAGTTACATATTTCCATTAATATGTAGTATGCTGTTATTAAAAGAAAATTCTTATAATGAACTTTTAATTAAAATGCACTGTAAAATGAGTCTTTTAATTCCTTTAAAGTCACACCAGACACTGAATATTCTCTTTCATAGGTGGTATCGGTTTAGCTACTGTCTCTCTGCTCTAGTTGAAGTACAGTCCTATAAGAAGTTGTCTTTATTCCCCAAATGTCTTAAATCACAATCTTCAACTAAAAGGCGCTTAGGTCTGCATGTAACCTTAACTGGGGAGAGTTTTTCCACATATGGATGCAAAGTGTTTGAATCTCAGGTTGAGATCTGCTTTTTACCTCTACATCTGTGTTGTGGCCTGGGATACAGTGGTTTCATGGGAGTGGGATGGGATGCAGAGCCCATGTACATACCCATTTTTATAGTTGGGATAAATTGAATCCTCCTGGGTGAAGGATGAGTTGTAAGCAACATAAATGTCCCAAACCAGTGTGTAAAACTGTTCCAGCACAGAGATGACTTGTTGAAATGTGATAGCAGAGGCATTACAGTGGTGTAAGTTGTTCAGTGTCCATGGGGTCTGACAGTAAACCAACTGCTCTGCTTGGTAAACTAACAGTGTGATAGTGCTTTCTGTAAGAGAACAACCAGCTGGGCAGAAATGCTTGTCCTCTTCTGACATCCTCTGGCCACGGAGAATTTGAGCTTCCTATGAAGCATCACACAACTTGACTTCAGACATGGTTTTTCTGGTTGCCTTAAACCAAACACCACCACCCTGCCCCATAACAGTACTCTTCATGCCCTAAGGAAAAAAAAACCACATCAATATCCAAAGAATCCGTGTCTTAAACTGAGAGTGTAGAATTCTCATGTCATGGGTTAGATCCTAGCAGAGGCATCAGCCCTGCAGTCAATTCACCTTTCTTCATCAGCTTTTTCCAAAATACACTGGAGGAACTCAAGTCTGGAGTTGTCTGTGCTAAGGTCTCCCCTTTCAGCTCTTGCATGTTTTGCTCTATTGTTAAAAGGTGCAGTGGTGAAATTGTCTTGGACACTTCTCTGTGTGGGTAGAAGCCTGTGTGTGGCTGTGGCCTCTTGTTTTAAACGCTGCCTGGGTGTTTGGATTAATTTGGTGGTGAGGGAAGCAAAAGGCTTTTTACACTTCCTTTGGCTGTGTAGAGTTATTTGACCACAGTCCCAACGTTAGGTCTGTCTTTAGCACTGCCTTTAACAATAAACACCTGAGTGAGAAGCCCCACCTGCATGGGGAGGTGATTGGGGTGGGGGCTGTACTTGTTGGTTTTGAGCAGAGGGAGAGCACCTGGTTTAGGGGCTGTTGTTAGGCTGATGTTGCTGAGTGTCTGCTTGCTTCCTTCCTTGGGCTTTGCTGGGTTGTGTGAAGGAGCAATGGAGCTTCTCTTCATAGTGGAAAGCAGTGCAAAAAAGTTGGGGTTTTTCTATGGTATGTCAAGGTGCTCAGGTGTTTGGGGACATTCATCCTGTCGCAACCTGGCTGGAGCAGAGGTGGATCTTTTCATCTAAAGGTAAGCAACCTAGTCCTCTGGATGTGGGTTTGTTTGGTTTTTTCACTGGTTATGTAACCAAGACGGCAGGGATTTAGGGGGAAGGTTTGGGG
This sequence comes from Pezoporus occidentalis, assembly GCF_034315485.1. Lineage (NCBI taxonomy): Eukaryota > Metazoa > Chordata > Aves > Psittaciformes > Psittacidae > Pezoporus > Pezoporus occidentalis. The sequence continues at coordinate 1,756,466 of NW_026913082.1, read as the reverse complement.
CTTTTATTTTTTTACACACTGGCTATTCAGGAAAAGCCGAAGCCAAGGACTGTCTATTCTGCTGAAAAGCGTGGCGTTTGTTTTGTTTGTATTTTTCACTATACATGCTCTTCCTTTTGTGCAGTAGTACCTTTTTCATTAGAAAGGAAAGATGTGTATTGATTTTTGTACCTTTATCTTGCGATGAAAAGCTACGGCTGTTCCTCTGCTGCTCCACATTCTGGGAGTCACATGGTTTATGTGCATATATAAGCAGATGGCAAAGCAGGAGTAAATATTACCATATTCCAGCGTCTATACTGTTTATGGAGCGTGGAAGTGACAAGACAACCTTCAGTTCCCAAACTGCTCTGAATACACAGAAGTAATAACTTAGGGAAAGCTGACTGACAGCTACAGCACTTGGAACATGCAGTAATGCAGATTTCTAGAAAATCTGTTTCTGTTTAAAGCCAGGCAGAGCGAGGGCGCCTAAAAGCAGTGTCCATGATCAGAACAAGTCAGATTACTGGGCTCACTTGGGAGCTGTGAACTGGCTGGGTCTCCGCCTGATCTCTTGGGTGGGATTGCTGTTCAGTTTCTGTACTGCACTGTTGTGTTTGTCTATACTTGCTGCACTTAGTGGCTGTTGAGCAACAAAGGATCTACCATTTGGTGTGTTTAAATCCAGGTTGTATTTCTTCAAAGACAAGTTTTTTGACTAATTGGCTGGCAATTAGAAAGTGTAGATTATATCATACCTATGGTACTTGCTTGCAGGCTTTGGCTACATGCTTGCTGCCCAGCTAGAGCAGAATGTTGCTGAGAGGAGGAGGACTGCCTCTGTGCATCTGTAATCCCAGTGTGAAGAGGAGACAGATTCCCTCATGCAGGTGACTTTCTGCTGGGCAGCGCTTGCTCATTAGTGTTAGTTTAAGTCTCAAATGCAAGGAAGACCACAGAAATTCTTGCCAGTGAAGCTCCTCCTTCATTATCACACACGCTTCCCCAGTGTTCAAACATGGGAGACTGCCAGGGAGAAGCTGATTCTATTTTGCTCCAGAGACCTGATTTCCCTCAGGCCTTTCCTAAAGGCAAAATGCAGCTGGTAGGAAAGCTGATGTGTTGTATTAGGTGTTTAAAGCTGGCACATTCTCAATTGGGATAACTGTGGTTAAAAAAATATATATGTAACTGCAGACTACGTATTTGTTGTCTGCTAATGACCCCTGTGTGTGTGTATAAGGATTCTTTGTCCAGCTGATTTCAGTTATCCAGGTTGGGAGGGAATACCAGGTGCCTTCTGCTGCACCATCCTTGAGGGGACCTGAATCTTGCTAGGGGTGCAGATGCAGGGTAAAGTGGCCTGGCTGAGGCTTTTATGACAGATGATGTTCCCTTGATACCACAGTAGGAATCTGAGGTTAGGCACAGCAAGGACCCTGCTGAAACAGCGACCTGTTGTTGGAGATAGTCAGGTACCCACTGCAAAACCAAAGTCTCTCTTGGTAGCTGGTGAATCTGGCAGTTTTGAAGGTGTTGCAGGACTATTCCATGGATCTTTCACCAAAACGTCATTTTCTTTCTTTTCTTTTTACACACAGAAAAAGCTGGACCTTCATAATATTCATGGTTTAGCTGTGAGGCTTAAATAATACATGAATTTTACAGAGCTGAAAGTCTTCTGGAAAGAATGGAATTAATTGAACCCCTAGCTATAGCTGTTTTTAAAGGGTTGCACTTACAAAAGTATAGATTTGCAGAAGGAGTTCAGAGGTCCTGCTCTTTCTCCACAGGAGGGCTGGGCTGGTGTTTTGGCAAAGCTTCAAACACGAAAGCTCACTGATGGCTTGATGCCACTGACAGAAACTGGTTTGTTTATTAAAGGTGCTTTGCTGTTTGACCCGAGGTGGCTCCCAGCACGTTTGCCCAGGCAATTTAGCTCCTGACAGTGCTGTTCCAAGGTGCTCCTGACACGTGAAGGATGCCAAGCAGTTACCTTTGCAGTACCACTTGTTCCCTTGCTGCCAGTCAGCTTGTACAGAATCATAGGGAGCAGAGCTTGCCTCGCAAAGGGCGGTGTTGAGTGACTGTGACATGGTGCATGTGTTTCTTCTGTGCTAGAGGTTTGCCCTGGGTTTTAGATCACTAAGCTGGTCCCACCACTGGTTCTGGAGTGCTTATTAAGCATTCAGAGAAGTAACTGAACGACTATTTCTTAGGATGGTTTAGGTGGTTTATAAGGTATTAGATACTCTTACTTGCATCTTTCAAAACACTTAAACTAGCTTATGGCTAACTTCAAATCCATACACTGCTGCAGCGGACTTCATCACCTAGGCTTACCTCCGCAACAAAAGATTGCTCTCCTGACCTCACTTGGGCAAAAGAAAACCTATTTAAAGGATAACCTCATGTGTTAAAAAGAATATGCCAAAACCTTCTGGGTAGCAACACTAGCTAAGCAGGTGATTATAGCCTTTCTTCATTTGTTACTATAGTTGGTGTTGGCTGATGATGTCCGTTGAGAAGCCTGATGTGACAGTGTCCCAGACATAGCTGTTTTATCTCCAACAGGGAACAGTTGGTTTTCCTCGCATTTCAGAGGGCACAGAGCAGGCTGTTGCCTCCTCTCTGGTGCAGAGCTGGGAAGAGATTGTCCTGTGCAGTAACCTTCTATCTCTGCAACTGTAAAAGGATCTGGGACAAATGATCTGCGCTGACTCTTAATTTCATATGAGGCTTCCCTGCGGGAGATATTTGTGTCTGACAAAACAGGACAGACCTAGATTTACTTTCCAGGGATGGTGTAGCTTGCAGGAATGTGCTGTGGTTTAGGCTAGGGTTTCTCTTTTTTTTTCTTTTCTGCTTTCTTTATGGCCAATTCTAATTGTTGATAAACACCTGTAATAAAATACAGATATGCATTGGCAAATCACCCTGTTTTCCATTAAAGCAAGATGTTAGTTACTATGTAGAGAGTACATATCCTCCTAAGAGATCAGATTATTTATGGCAGTGCATTAATTAGCTTTTTCAAGGTTTCTAAGGTCTTGTAGATACTTCCAGCTCCAGAGATAATTACAGTAGGTAAATACCTCTTTGCATTAAGTATAATCTAATAGGAAATAGCTGTCAGTGTGTGCTTCAGGCTTCTGGCCTCTTGGAGGCTCTTGTCAAGTGGAAAATTAGCACCTACAAGGCTTTTACAAGGGAGTGGTGAGAACTTACTAGTTGGGCAACTATGGTGGCCACAGACATCAGACAATTCAGGATGCTTCCAAAGCTGGTTTGGCCACCACTTTTACTTGTGTAGGCCTGTCCTGTCATCTGAATTGAGGCTATCCTAGCACCCTCACTCACCCATTGTGCCTCTCATTCTGGTCTTGGTAAGCAGCAGCTCTAACTCTGCTCTTGTGTTCATCAGCAGCTCCAGGGCTTTTTTGTAGTGGCAGTTCTGCTTTTTACTGAGATCCAGGCTTTGTGCATCCCACCTCTTGAATTTTTGTGTGTCTGTTCACAAGTATTTGGCATTGTTCAAATACGCTGCTATGGTTACTCAGGCACCACTGACTGCACAGGTCAACCTGGAAGAGCTTTAAACGAAGTATTTGGGACCAAATGCAGCTTTTGCTTGTTAATGTAAAACCTGGCACACCAGTTTGAACAGATTACATAGAGGATAATGTCTTTCTTTTTTTTCCCCTACACTTGGGATTTGGAAAGAACATAAGAAAAATATTGTCTTGACGTGAATCCAAGCAATGACAGTGGCTCCTGCTGAAAATAGAAACTAGCCTATTTGTGCTGGGAATTGCCTGAAGGCCGGCTGGGCTTTGTGCGTGCAAGTGGAAGTAGGGTGTACAAAACAGAGCAACCTGTTGAAGAGTACAGGCTTCCTCGCTGCATCAGGGCAGATCAAGCATAGCTCTGCTGATGCGAGTGGGACTCACTGCAGATCACCACCACAGTGTGAAACCTGTGCAGACACTCAAGGGCCAAATTTTACATCCCTTGGGAAGTGGGAGGGGATGATTCTTGCCCCTCAGTTTGCCACCTGATGGTCAGGGTAAGGTGTGAGCTGCTGCCTTCTGGAGACTGGGGCTGGGATCTTTGAGGTGATGAAGATACAGGGTGCTGCATGAATGACCTGTTGAGGGCTTTAGCCCAGATTTTAATCTTCTAATCCTGATTGCATCTTTGAGCTGAACTGTCATGGGGTGATGTTTAGGTCCCAGAAGTATAGTGGGATCCGTTCTGTACTGCAGAATGAGCAGAGTTTGAGAAAGGATCGCTGTAAAGTGACTTTACAGACACGTAGTGGTGCCCACGCTAGCCTATGCCCTTTAATACCTTTCTGGTTACTTCACCCTGGAGAAATTAATTTCCTCCTCTGATTACACTAAAGGCAAAATTTCCATAGGCTTGAATGGGAGAAGAACAGGAAGCTGTTTGAGACAAGTCTGAGCATGCTGGTAAAAATGAAACAAAAAAATCTGGTGTGACTTTCAAGCTGTTTTTAAAAGCACAAGCTGGAGTGGGTTACTCTGAATCACTGGAGTCTGTTCTGTCCTTTTTTTATTTTTCTTATTTTTACTGAGTAATTTTGAGGATACAGTGAGAAGACAAGTCTTTCGATATAGGTTATATGTGTTAAAGGAGGGGAATGAGCATTTGTTGGGCACAGTAACTATTGATGCCAAATGAGCAGGTCCCTTTTCTGATACAGCAGAAATATTTTTATGAAGCCATTTCAGAAAGCAAGAGAATGTGGTTGATTTATTAGTTTTATTAAAATATTAACTTTGATTCCCTCCTTGATTGTTTCTGTGGGAAACTGGATGATGCTCGGCATTTGCTTAGTAAATCTTCGGGCAATCTCATTGATGAGTGGGTTGTGCTGGGGGTTTCTGTGTCTCCTCATTCTCTCCTTCCTCCTGCTCCAGCCCTTGGGGGAAAGTTCCCTGCAGCTGAGGGCTGGCACTAAAACTAAAATTATCTACCTTCATTTTAGTAAGCAATAGCAGAATCTTGCTAACATCTCTTGTATTGCATCCTTGTTTTCCATTCAGTGCTTGAATTCAAAGGCTGATCATTCATATGCTTGTTTTTCAGTTGAAGGATGCAGATTTCAATGGCATTCATTGAGCTAAGAAGTGGCAGCTCTTTATGCAGTTAGTTTTCCCTGTTCATTGTATCAGACTTCTTGCACTTTGATGAGGGTAGGGATAAGGGTGGAACAGCATAAACCACCTGAGGTGTGAAGTGGAAAGGAACTGTGACCCCCGCAGTATGTGTGGTAAGGGGAAAGTTGTCTTTGAATTCAGCAGCAGAAGTTGGAAGTAATGTCTGTTTGTTGTGATTATTGTAGGTAGGGAAAAACCATCTTCTCCTTGGACTTTGCCTAGAAGTCAAGTTTGTATTTTGGGAGGCTGGACTGCATCAACAACTTCAGACATGCTCATTTCCATCCTACTGTCCTGGGGGGGGTGGGGGGGGTGGGGGGGGAGGGTGGTGTTTATCAAAACCCTTTCATTACTGGAAATACAATAATTTCTTTTTCCAGATGCATACAGGAGTGCTTGAGAGCACTCTGAATTAAATCCAAGGTGAAAGCAGGTTGATGTAGAAACCGTGTCAGACTGCAGATAGTTCTTATGCACTTCTGGGGCTATGTTAGCAATAAGGATCCTTCAGCTATATTATTTTTCTAGTGGTGGAGCCTATGCAGTATGTAGCATAGCGCATCCCAGGTTTTTTAAACTTCTGATAAGGGCTTGTTGGTGTGGGGGGAAACACCTCACAAAAAACTCTTCTACAGCACTGCTTTCTCCCTTCCTCCTAAGTATAAAAGGCTGTTGGTGACAACTGTATGTAACTTGTGTGTCTCGAAGAGCTGACACGCTACTTCATTCTGAACATGGCTATGGTGCTTCCTCAGCATCCCTTTGATACTTCTGCATCTTCTTGGATTAGCAATGTTGTTATAATAGTGCATGGCACAAATCTAGTTATGTGAGCTCTTCCTTATTTGACTGTATTCTGATCAGCATTTCAGACATTATTAAAACATTTCTGTATCCTTTTTGGCTTTGAAAAACACAAATTCAGAACAAAAGCCCATAAATCTTTTTTTAACCAAATTACACCTCTAAGAACAGTCTACATGGATATAGTGTAACAAGGAGGGTGAATTCCAAATAAGGCTTCGAAAATCCAGCTGGAACAGAAAATCTAGACTGGTGGGAGATTTTCTTCCTAGAGAAATCACTGTAATATGCTGCACTGTCAGTGCCTAAGTGACAACTGTAAGTTGATTTAATTAAGAGCTCTGCTAAGGTATCTTGTATCTTCTAATGCATAGTTTATCTTTGAAGATGGAAATGTTCCTGGCTCACTGAAGCTGCGTTGGTTTCACTGACTGAAACTTGCTTGTTGACAGTCTTGTCAGCTGAAAACATTAGAAGAGAATATGATTACATTCTGGGCCTTACCTCAGATGGGAATTGCTGTAATATTTTAAACCTCAAAAAGGATGTAAGTGTAACAGAACAACATGACCACAGTAAGATTTATTAGTGCTGCTTTCATCTTGGCTTTGGGCCATCCCCTGTCTGCAAAATTCCTGTTGATGTCCCATCTGGGTTTATGTAGAAATTGATGGTAGGGTAAAGCTCTCTGATCCTATCAGTTCACATTTGCATCACTTTCTGGTCTGGATGTGCTAGGAAGGGCTGGAAGCACCACTTGTTAAACTGTAATTAGCAGGCCAGCAGAGGAGAATGCAAGGTCAACTTGGCACTTGTGGAATTTAAATCGTTTTGTGAAATGGAAGGGTGGGGGAAAGAAATCAAAGCCCATATCTCTGAGTTCAGCTCCATTTCTGAAACAGTCCCTTAAGAGATAAACCAATATTCGACTATAGACCCATTAAGCGCTGGTTTGCTCTGTATTTTGCTGTCATAATTGCCGCAGAGGTTGTACTTCAGTGCACGCAATTTGGGTTTGATGTCTGTCTTTCTCTAAAACACATAGAGGGTGAGAAAAAGGAAACTTCATTGTGACTACTGATTTCTTCCATTAAAGCAAGAGAGTGAGGTTTCCAAATCTCAGTGTAGCAGCTCCTTGGATTTGTCTGTCCAAAGGTTTTGTGCTTCCTGAAAGAGGCACCCCAATTGTTATCCCAGTTTACAAAAAGTAATTGTTACACAATATATATATACACAAATATATAAACCATATAAAACACAAAAGTATTGTTACCCCAATACTTCCTAATGATAGAAAAATCATGATAGTGATACATGTGTCTGCTTTTTCTTTCCCTCCCTATTTAAGCTAGTTATGTCATTAAAGTCTTTAACCACAGCAGGTGGTATGACCTTAAACTAGGAGGAAGCTACACTCAGACTTACAGTATGAAGGAGGAAGTCAGTAAGAGTCCTTGAGCAGGACATGCTCCAAACATGGACATCCACCCTGAAACTGAAATTTCTGGCGCAGGTGACAACAGTCATCTTCCAAACCCAAAGGTTGTGTGCCCTGGGCATCCTCCAGAGAGCTATAGCCAGTGAGTTTGTTGGCTGCTTTACTCAGTTGTCCTTTAGAGGGTGCCCCCTCTCTGCCCTCTGACTACTGAGAGGACAAAGAGGCTCATAAAGTTAAAGGGAGCTCCTAAGAGCTTTAATCAGATGCTCCACCAAAGAAAGTGGCATTCAGATAGTGTACTGCTCTGTTCAGCTTCAAGCTGAATTCGTTTACATTATTGCCTAATATTTCTGGTCTTAGAGAAACTGTTGACGCATATCAGAGGTCGCTGATGCAGACAGACTGTTGTTATAGGTCTGAATCGATGTTGCAGTATGATCATTGGCAGTCCTGTTCTCCCTGTGTGTACCCATTTATTCTCTAGATGAAGCCATAGTGAGTGAAGGCTCATTCTCCAGTAAAAGTGATTGAATGCAGCTGGTTGATTAAACTGAACGAAGATAAACGCTCGTGTGTCACTCAGCACACTCTGCTACATGAAACAAGGGGATTAGATATGGTGAATTTCTAGTAATGAAAGCAGGCAATCGAGTTCGTCATAAAATCAGCTTAAAAGAGCTTTCTAGATTCCAGAGAGAACTAAAATAACTTGACCTACCTTGGTCCTATAATCTTTAAATACTGCTTAACATCTGCTCGTCAGCACTTGGCAATAATATTTACGGTGAAATTTTTAACAGCAGGCGCTGTCTTGTGTTGAAATGAATAACGTGGAGGGGTGACCTATGGAGGAAAAAATGCTGTTACACAAGAGTTAAAATTGAAACTGAAGTATCTGAATTCAGTTAACAGACATATTTGGAAGTTGCAGCTGCAGAAATCTTAGCGCTGTCACCAGCTTGGTCCAAGTGTGCCCCAGTGGCCTGGGGCACGGTGAAGCATCCTTAGTCCCCTGCAAGTAGTGAGCATTAGAACCACTTCTTCAAGGACCTAAGTTAGAAACTTTCCTAAATGGGTGTGAGAGGGATGTGCTAGAGATGCCCTTAAGAGTTGAAGTAAATCAGAGATTTCTTTCTTTTCCCAGGACTGGCAGTTCTGAAGATGTTCTTAACTTGGGTGCCTAACATTATGTGGGCTGCACTTGAGCCGTTATAGGCAGAAGAAGGAGTTTGAAGGGCTAAGTTGCTTACTGCACAGTGTACCCCTGAAAACTGCAACACAGGAATATAAGAACTCCATACTCCTGACAGTTATCAAAGAAAAGCAAATTGCAATTCTCAGCTTGAAACATCTTCCAAATAACAAGCTCTGTAGATTCTTGCAGGTCTCAAATTATTTTTCTACCGAGCCTGTAATCTGCTCTGTGAAGTGGGTTTCCTAGAAAGGGTCTGAAAATGTCAGCAGGCACTGAATCCACATTTGCCTTTGCAGTGTGTTCCACCCAATTCTCTCAGGGTTAGGATGGTATGTCTTTCTTTCCTAATTTGATTTTTGTCTGCCTTCAGGCTTTCACTTATTGGTCCGTGTCATGATTAACTTTTAGGCATCTTCCCTCCTTACAAATCAACTGTGGACATCTTCTACTTGTTGCATGAACAACTGGGAGCAATTTTGGGGTATTTCTTGCGCCCTTAATGCTTTTGTACCTTTTTCCTCTGCTATCATGAGTCTTTCTTCAACATGAGGTCTGAAATAGGAACTGGTTATTGCCAATGCCCTATAGAGAAGTCAAATACCATCCCTGCTCCCAGACGCTGTTCTTACATTCATATATTCAGGGATGATACAAGATAGCTTTGCCACTGGGAGTGCCTAACAAATTGCTTGTTCTTGATATTGTCCAAATCCTTTATTCAGTCTGCTTTCTAGGATGCAGTTTCTCATGCTGAATGCTTGTTGCTCCTAGACATGTAGCTTTGTGTCTTGGCTCTATTGAAGCCTATTTTGTTGGCAATAGCCCAATCTATTAATCTATCCAGGCCACTCTGTTGGCCTCCTTCCATCCTTATTTACTACTGTGTTGTCCTTTGTGTGGTCTGTAAGTTCACTGCTAGTAGAATATATATTTATTTCAATATAATAAATGGCAGTATGTCAGGCCTGGTATGAATCCGTGTGGCCCATACAGACATTTACTGATATTTTCCTGTAGACATCTACTTCTGGAGATGTATCACTTCCCCCACTCTTAATTCATTTAACATGGACTTTAATTGAAACTACAAAATGGTGCAATAAATATCTTAAAATTGAAATCCCAGTAGTCTTTAGCTGCCTAATTGTGTGTGGTCTTTCCTCCCAGCATTTCCTCTAGAGCTGATCAATACCTGTTCACTTTTCAATTCTCCCTCTGCACGCACACCCCCTGCCTATTCAGGGACTGGATTTCTTAGACTGTTCAATAGAGCGTATGCTGTTTCCCTACAAATGGGTAGTTCTTGACATTAACATTCTGTTGAGACTTCTCCAGCAAACTCGGATTTCACCGTTAGATTCCTCTTATAATATGTCTCTGAACTGTTTTATCCATTTTTTTTTAAACTCTTGTGATATATATGTTAACTTTGTCTTTCAGGGGAGTCGAAGTAGAAGGACTACTTAGCATCTCTAGTAAATAGCCCCAGCCTAATTCAAGGAGACTCTTCAGCATGTCCTGAACTGTTGAATTGAAATGGAGACTTGCGGTTTTTCATGGGGGTCTTACTATTTTTCCTTCCTTCATGAATCATAGCAGTATGAGGGGGAGAAGAAAGCAAGTCATGTCCAGTGTAATGCTGGCTTTTTGTTGTTCTGTGGTTTTGCTTTGTAAAACATTGTGAGATCTATACAGAGTAACTATTCTGCACTTAGTATCTCCACTGAGGAGGGTAACTTGTGGTTTCCTGCTGCTTTTCCTATCTCCACAATGTGTCCTGTCTGGTTGTTGTTGCTTACTTCAGAGGCAGTTGTGTTGAAGTGCTACTGTGTGTATTTACTTAAATAATAAAAATCCAGGGGTCAGTAATAATAGTGTTGACTGGTAAATATGGGTATGTTTTTTTTTCATATGCATTTAAGTTTCAGATTTTCTCCAGATCTCATTTAAAGTATATGATGTGCTTGACCTGTGCTCCTGTGCTGGTGTAAATCAGGAGGACTCTGCTGTCCAAACTAAGGCCCTCACCCCTAGCCTACAGGCAGTTCTTGCATCCTTCCTCCCTACTAGGCCTCTCTCTGTGCCTCCAGCTAAGTAGGACAAGCCACACACCTTGGGGAAGACAGGAGCATGTTCAGGGAGGGAAGTGTTGCTGTATCAGGTGGAAGCTGCTGTCTGTCCCTTGGCCCAACACCAAACATTATGCATCCCTGGGTTTTCCAGGAAAATGCTTGACAAATTAATTATACTAACAGCTGTGCTATCTTCATTTATATGCTCGGAGAAGTATTATTTTGTCCTCGTTGTTAAAAGTGAATGTGTAGTTCTTTGCTTTGTCTCTGAGCACAGCATGTCTTGTTGTTACATTTAAGTTGCTATAAACTCTAAATCAATAATCCCGTTCAGAAGAAAAAAGTGGTCTAGTAGCGATAAGTACAATTGCAGAGTTAATCAGATCATCTTTATTCGAGTTGTAGACTGTTTCCCAAAGATGTTCTAGTTCTACAAAATCAATATGGGCACAATAAAGTCGTTTTGTTTTCTGGGTATCAGTGGTACAAGGGCGGGGACTGGATATTTGGAGGGAACCAAGGGATTTTGCTGCCAGTAATCAGAGTAGCTGTGGAAAAGGAACGGTTGCTGCCATGGAATCAAATAACAGAAAGTAGTGTATATTTTGGGTACTCAAATGTCTGGGGGAGGTACAGATCCAAGAATTTCTCCCTTATTCAATCCCCAACAATTTCACAAACAAAATATGTCTAAAATAACACTGCATTTTAAATAGAGCATTTTGAGTTGATAACAACTTGTTCTACAGTGTAAAACCCACCTGATTTTACAAACAGATTCTTCAGAAGAGATGGATGATGTTTTTCTTTTTTCTTCTTCCCATCACAATTTCTAAATGTGGTCCTTGCTGCTGATCTCTGTGCTAGTTTTACGCTGCCTAGGCTGAGGAGATTACAATGAAATTTAAACTTTCCTAAACCAGGCTTTGCGCAACTTCTTTCAAGTACAGCTGAACCCCGTTCTCCACAACCGCTACCCTGTAAATAGCTATTGAAGACAATAAAATTGAAGCTACAAAAATTATGGGCCTCCTTGTTATTTCATTATTGTTAAATATGATCTCTGCTGTGGTGTGGAATAACCAGGGCCCAGCGCTGCTGGATCTTTATTGTTATTCAATGATCCTTTAAGCTGAATGAAGCTTTATGTTCAACAGATTAGTGTACTGCTTCCTCCATGCACTTTACATTAAGCAATAGATCATGTAGCTGTGACTTAAATATTTAGCATGCTTGTGTTAGCTAATAAAGGGTTTTTTTTTTAGGACAAATAATGTTTCACACTGACACCTGGGCTAATAAGCATGTGCAACTGACTGAATATGTATTTCACCATGGCTCAGCGCTGCCTGTCCTATTTAGAAATGATGTTGCAGTAGCACACATGGTCAGATCTGAACACTTGATCAGAGCTATTAAGCTATTGGACACATGTAGGTGTTGTCCAGTGGGTGCTGGACAGAGTGAGAGGGGCTTAATGTCTCCACAGATGGGAGAGATGAGCGCAGCTTTCCAAGAACAGGCTTAATTCAAGCTGTTGTCATGCTTTTGGTGATGAAGCGCCTGTCTGAGCTGGCCTGTTAGCAGCTTCTCTTTGTCAAGAGCTGACTTGTTCCGGAGTTCGGGGATTCCAGGTTGAGAGAGAGGCAAGACACAACAGATAAAAACCCCAGCTAGTTTATTATTATAGGAAAAGAGGGAGGAAGAGCTAGCACAGGGTAAAAGAAACAGTGGTGGGTATTTTTGGTGTTTATCTTTCCAACCCCAAAGGCCATGTGATGACGGTCAGGAAACGAGCTCCAAGAGACATCATCGCAGTGCGAGGTGGCAGGCTCAGCCTTAGCGGGCATCCCTGCGGAGGCAGCATTGACCTGGGTGGTGTGAGGTTCTGCCTGCCTGCATTGCATGAGGCTCGGGCTTTTATGCTGGTGAAAGGTCACACTCATTCTGAAGTAGGGGCACAGCCTTCATCAGAAGGAGTGGCCACTTGTGGCTACTTGATATGGCTGTGCAGTTAGTACAAAAGGGGCTCTGTTCCTGGATTTCTAAAGTGGACTGCGGGACTTTCAGGGGATTTTCTTGGAGGAGCCGCCATGGACCATTATCTCATGTGTCTTGCAACTGGTTTGAGACTCCCTTCTGCTAACAGCGGTGTTAACTCCCCAATTTTCAAGGTTATGTTCCCACAACCCATGCCAAACAGTACTGTTCTATCTTTGTGTGTTTCACCAGGGACCATAACCTAGTGTCACTGACATGCTTGTCTGATGCATTCTCAGCTAGGTGGCTGTACAGCCTTCAGTAGTGCAGTGGGAAACTCAAAGACATCCCTGCAGTGAGAACTAGGCTTTGTTTTTGGTCAGTTTGTGTTCTAAAATTGCCTCTTGGTTTCACCAAGACTTGATTTGAGCGAGATCTTTTTTCAGGTGATTCTGAAAACTCACACTGTCTTGGTTATCAAATTGGTTTTAAAGTATAATTAATTTCTTAATGATCATTTTAAACTTCAATAATGTTCAAGAAGGTATTCACATGCTGTTCTCACCAGCTGGTCTTTCTGTGTTTGATGGTTTGCTTGAACATCCCCAGACCTGATTTTCCTCCAGTTACGCTACCTTGTACTGAAATGACTTGTAGCAGCAATCAGCAGTGCTATATTTGTACCCAAACTGCCTCTCTGCTCATGTAAGAGAAGTATCTGAAAGGGCATGGTTAAGAATAAATGCCGTGATTGTAACTATGTGCCTTTTACATGAAGCGTGGAAAGTTTAGAGTGTTTATAGAAGAAAACTCATTTTGATGAGATATATACTTTGAAATTGGCTTAAACGAATTGATTTTTCCTATCAAAAGAGGAGGTTGTATATGAGATGGTCTACTTGCAATAGGATATAGAGCTCAGTGGATTTATTCTTGTTCTTTACAGTTCTCTGCCCAATTTGAATTCTGCCTAAAATTTAGGTATCTTCGAGGCTCCTTTTCTTGGCATGAGTACCATGGTCTGCACTGACATGGGAAGCAAGTCCAAATCTTGAAGAGCTCTTCTTGGTGGCAGTTCTGACGTTCAACCATATATAAAATTGTTTGTGTGCATACAAATATGCACATTCTTCCCCAGATATGTGGGAAAAGGGAGCGACTGAAACCGAGATTCCATATCCACTTCAAGCCACTCTGGAAACACAAACCCACCCACAGAGCTGTGGTTAAACTTCACAGGAATGCTTCCAAGTAACCACAGCAACGATGTCCTGTCTTGTGGTGGGTTATCTGATACAGGCATGTGCTTTGTGAATGTGTAAATACTTCACGGATGCAGCATAAAATCCCTCACCTTATTTCAGATGTACAGCTGGAGATGTACTGATTGCTTAGTGGTGTCTATGCACTACAGCCACCTGATCAGCACCAGAAGATGTAGAAGGAATAATGTATATCCTGAAGAAAAAGCATTGACTGGGATAAGAATCAAACTAAATCTTGGGAACAAGCGGGTGAATCCTTGGCTGTATTGTGTGTTTTCTGAAGCTCTGTGAGGCAGTCAAATGGCTGGAACAGAGCTAGAAAAGTACCCAAATGTTGTATTTTAGAGTAATATTTAATGTGGATCTTGCTCCCAGTCACTTCGAGCACATGGGCATGTGGAGCAGGAGGGCATGTGGAATCTTGCGTGGCATATATTAGTAAGAGCTGTGCTAAAGAACTTTTCAAAGACTTGCTTTTGCTAAATAAATTACTGGTCGTGTTTTATTTAAAATACTCATGCTGCCAGCAGAGAACACAGCAAACAAGCACACTTCCAGTTAAAGTAACAGCTAGGATTTTCCTTCTGCTGCTCCCATGACTTCTTGTACTTGTTCAGCTTTATTGCATGTGGCGTACACACACAGTTCACAAGTGCACGTGGCATCATACAGTAAAGTGATTTATCTCCTTTTACTTGCAGAAGTCCTCTTGGTAAACATAGCCAGCTAACCCCAAGCCTGTTGTGTTTAGATCCCATAGAATGGATGCCAGCCTGGGTTTGTGTTACTGCCCAATGTGATGTGTTACCCCAAATCCAGTGTGGAGCCGGTTGCTGTGACGTGGGGTTCGGGTTGTTCCCTGTGCCTGTCCATGTGCTGCAGGCATTGAGGGTGGATCAGTACCAAGCTGCGGAGTGACAGGGGGTGGGTATGGAGGGTGTGTATTTCTAGCAGGACAGATGTTTGCATTCTGTTCTCCCAGACATCTGCTCCCAAATATCTCTCAAACATCTGCTCATGTGCACTATTTTGGGAAGGACAGCCTGTACTACCCTCTGTCACCCTGGTGACTTGAACCTTTCCTATGAGTGGTGGCCAGGCTTCCTATTCGGAGATGGTTGCCTTGTCACAGGAGGGAGACTTAAGTTTTGATTTGTGGGCTGTTTTGGTTTTGTTTTCCCTCAGCTACTCTCATGTGATCACAGTATCACAGTATCACAGTATGCTAGAGATTGGAAGGGACCTCAAAAGATCATCTAGTCCAGTCCCCCTGCCGGAGCAGGAACACCTAGATAACATTACACAGGAATGTGTCCAGGCGGGCTTTGAATGTCTCCAGGGAAGGAGACTCCACAACCTCCCTGGGCAGCCTGTTCCAGTGTTCCGTCACCCTCACTGAGAAGAAGTTTCTTCTCAAGTTTAAGTGGAACCTCTTGTGTTCCAGTTTGTACCCATTACCCCTTGTCCTATCATTGCTTGCCACTGAGTAGAGCCTCGCTCCATCCTCGTGACACTCCCCCTTTATATATTTATATACACTAATAAGGTCACCTCTCAGTCTCCTCTTCTCCAAACTATAGAGACCCAGCTCCCTCAGTCTTTCCTCATAAGGGAGATGCTCCACTCCCTTAATCATCTTTGTTGCCCTGCGCTGGACTCTCTCCAGCAGGTCCCTGTCCTTCTTGAACTGAGGGGCCCAGAACTGGACACAATATTCCAGATGGGGTCTCACCAGGGCAGAGTAGAGGCGAAGGAGGACCTCTCTCGACCTACTAACCACCCCCCTTTTAATACACCCCAGGATGCCATTGGCTGCCTTGGCCACAAGGGCACAGTGTTGGCTCATGGTCATCCTGTCGTCCACTAGGACCCCCAGGTCCCTCTCCCCTACACTGCTCTCTAGCAGGTCGTTCCCCAACCTATACTGGAACCTGGGGTTGTTCCTGCCCAGATGCAGGACTCTACACTTTCCCTTGTTATATTTGTTATATTATATGTGATATCCCAACAGCTCCCTGCCATCAATGTTGGGCAGTTCCTGGGCTGTTTTCAGTAGGTTCTGTAGATTAGATCTCTGATGCTCTTACCTTGAGCATAACATCGATTAGCTCATGTACCAGCTTCTCGTTGAAAATCAAATGAAAGGGCTTTTGAAATGACTGGAAGGCAGGGGATGGTGTACAGGAATTTTTTCAGAAGCTGAGCAGAGAATCTAAGTGCAGCTAGACGGTGTGTGCCTTTGTGCCTAAGATGCTGCTTTTTAGAAGTATCTCTCAAGGGGTGGATGGGAGTCTGACAAGCTCTCCTGGGCTAAAGGAGCAGCATTCTCAAAGTTTGTGAGACTTCATTTGAGATTGAGGAAGAAAACCTGAATGAGCAAAAGATGAATATCTGGGGCAAAGAGTGCCTGGGTCTGAACATTTGATAGGATGCCGATAGCTTCTTTTTCTAGAAACTTTTGAAGCATTTAGTCTTAAATGTAATGGAAAGGAAAGCTACCAGTAAGCACATTGAGATGAACAATTGCTATGCTTGTGCTTTCTTGGGACGAAAAGCAACAGGTCACCAGGAAGCAGAAAGTTCTGGATTTATCCCTGCAGTGCCAAGGAATGTTGGAAGTGGAAGTGCTCTTTCCAGCATGGCGCATATTCTAGTGCAGTAGGCATGGCTATTTCCTTGAAAGCAATATTTGTAAGATTAACAAAATTTGAGATACTGTGGTGAATGTTCTAATTGCACATGTCGAGCCAGATCAGAGATACTAAACTTAGAATTATGCCTCTGGTTTCCTCCTAGATTGATCATGTTCCATTGAGAAGCTACGTGGAACAGAGATTTTGAATTTATTTCTTCCTTGTCCCACTGGACACATCCCTGGAAGCTGGGCTTTTGTTCAGGTTCCTCTAACTTACAGGTGAAACTAAGCACTCTTCCACAGATTCCATGGCAAGGAGAAAAAGTTCTTTGTGACCAATCTCTGTTACTGTGAATACCTCTTGGTGCCTCTTAGAAATGTACGGGGGACCATGTCAGCATCAGTTTCCAGGTGGTTTTGTATGTATTTCACAACCAAAAAATCTGAAAAGCACATTGGATAGTCTGAATTATTACCTGTAGGGTAGGGTGCAACCATTTGCTCACACACATTTATTCAATTAGACAATCATACCTTCAGTTACCATGTTTGCATCCCACACAGAACAGTCTGGACTAATCTCTCTTAACTTTATAGGCTGCCAAGTGTCAATGTAATCCAGAGGAATAATGTAGTGCTGATCTGTCTGTTTTTTTTTCCTGGGGAAAGGATCCCAGAGAGGCTGTTGTGGCAGCTCTGGGACTTTTGAAGCAGAGTAGCACCTAAAGCATATTCTTCTTCCTCTGTGCTGTGACAGGAGTCCTGTACTTGGAGAGTTTCAAGGCAGAGAATTCCAGTTGCTTTTTTGCCTCTTGTGTTGGGAAGTTGCTTCACTGGGATCAAATTTAGCCACTCTGTTGTCTTAGTGATTAAAGAACCCAAGTTAAGGGTATGTTGATGGAGGTTATTCCCATGTAAAACTGAGTCATTTGATTTGAAACCCTTCTGAATTCGTTTCCTCAAATTCAGGTTCTACCAATTGGGCTGACATTGAAAACCAGGATACTTAATACAGTCACTTAGCCAGTAACACGGTTGAAATGTGCATTCTTCTAAAGGTTTGTTATGAATATGAATGAAACATTTTCTAATATTATTAAACCAGTGTGGACTAAAGAAATGAGAATGATGGCATTCAGGGGTGATCTCCGTGTCATGCCTGTCTGCTCCAAAATAGCACTGCAGTATTGTGGTGGAGGCAAATCTGCATTCTCTTTAATGCAATAAAAGTTTGAGTCCTTCAGTCAAATAATTAAATTTATGGAGAGATAATGTTTTATGCAGGATCTAGCATGGGACAATCCCTTTCTATGCTCCTTATACTAATATCTAATCCAAAGTGTTATATGAGAAATGCCATATGCACTGCAAAAAAGTCTGTGTCCAGAAGTCCCTGGTTCTGGCATGTATCCTTTAGTCTTTGGTACCTTTTTGTAGCATCTTTTAGTACCTGTAGAAAATATCATTCAGAATTGTTGAATACTTTTGGATTATGTATGGGTTTTGTGTTCTTGGTATTAAGTACTCTAAGGAAATCACAAATTTTGTTTAAAATGCAAATACATACAGTATATAAATAGCAATTTTACGGTGTTTCTTCCTTCAGGTTTTCCAGCATTGGCTATTATCTGAGGCCTCTGCCCAGCTAGAAACTCAGTTTTCTTTAGAGGAGGTTCAAAAAGAGATTCTTATATATCCACAAGTGCCTGTTGAGCTCAAGTTCTTGTTAAGCATTTTGGGTAAATCTCAGTAGTAGCTGAATGAACCATACCCAGGAATGAAGATGTCTCTTATCTACAAAGCTTTACAAATATCTAACAGTACACTAATTAATCCAGACAAATTACCTTTAATTAGACAACACCTCATTAATGTTTTTCAAGTTTGTTTTAGTGTGTGGTGTTGTTCTTATGGGGCACAGCTTATTTTAAATGCTCCCAGAACCATTCTAAGATCATGCAGTCATTTGGAAGAAAACATGTTTTTAATTACATTTCGGAGGCTTCAGTGCTTTATCACTCCATCCCTTCAGCAGAAAGGAGATTAGGTTCATTGCCAAGTGACTTGCATGACCCGCTGTCATGGGATGTGACTGCCTGGGTCTTAGCAGGCTAACAAAATGATTCACCCGCGCAGCGTGGTTTCATTGGGATGCAAGTACCTAATGAACAGCCTTGCACAGATAAAGGAGAAAATGCCTTCCATAAGGATCTTGCGAAGACGTTTGGACATGCAGGGTAGAGCACAGCTCTAGCTCAGGCCACAGACAGCTAAACTGTCCACCAAAATACTGCGTAGGAATGGAAGCTGTGGTCTTGGTTGAATTGATTGTAAAATAGCTCCATGTATTTACCAACATCCTATTTAGCCTTGTTTTCACATCTCTAAAAAGTTTCCTGTGTTTCCAGCATTTGAAGGGTGTCACTGGATTGTACAGACAAGATCTGATTCTTTAGTCCAGACAAATATTTGTAAATAGTCTTGGCAATTTCTATGCATTTTTCTTGATAATGTGTCTGACAAACACATGGAGGTTTACTAAAGGAAGTTTCAATAGTGAAACTACCCTACTACCTACTAGATATTTTAGTCTGATAGTCAGAATGCTTTTTTACATATTCAAATCCAATCCCCTGAAGCTTCATTATATTTAGCAATGGTTTTCCTTCCAAGTATTTTTATATTGCAGGGCCATGTGTAAGTAGGAGTACTTTACCAAAATGGGAATGCTTCTCTACTATTCCAACACTGTTCCCAGGAATACCTCTATATCTGCAAATCTGTGCATTGGATTCACTTGAAGACAATGCACAAATGATTTTTGGTGTACTGATTTTAGCTGGTGCAGCTGTGCTGGTCAGGGACTCTGGAAATTGCTTACTGAATCATCCTGTGCAAGGTGCAGGAGTTGAGATGATTCAAGAAAAGAGGAAAACCACAAGAAACAAAGCAGTAGAGTAGCCTGCACTCAATATTTGCAGGGCAAAACATGCTGATTAAGGTAGTAACTTCAACTAGTAAACCAAGAGACATCTTTGTTCTGCTAGTATGAAGCACCTGTAGTGTACAACAGCAATATAACAGTGTACCACTAGCACTAAAATGAACACCGTTTGGACACGCAATTGGCAGATCTCTCTCAAACTCTGCTGCGCACAGACTTTTGTTAGATAACAAGTAGAGGAGTGCATTTTAGACTTTGTGTTCATCTAATGCTGATTTTAATGCTAATTCTAGTGCCGCAGCTGTCAATCTGATTTCTACATATGATGGCGGTTGCATGGAAGGCAAGATTCTAATTGGTGTAGCAAAATCTGTCTGACAGGTAACTACATGTTCCAATTAATCTTAGCTGGGATATAAGTAGATCCTGTATCAAATGTAATGACTCAGTTACTGAACCTGATGCTAATGTCAGTGAGATCTGCTTCAGCCTGTGCCTTCCTCAAAACTGGACTGGAATCAGGCTTGTGAGTGACTTTGTATTAGGATAACCCCCACTTAAATACGATAGGTCACACTGATCTCTGATGCCAGTAGAGGTACACTATGAGAGATTTGTCCTAGTGTATTTGTTGTTTGCTCATATGAAAGGACACAGTTGCAAAAGGTTGGAATGGGTTTTCCAATGCTCTAAGACTTATCTATTATTTACTTTGGGAATAGCAATCACATTTACTATTAAATTCCAGATTTCCTTTAGGTGTTTACCAGCTGTCCAGAAGATTAGGTGCACTACGTTAGTGAATGTCCCTTTTACATCAGTTGTCTTCTACCTCTCTTAGTTTATAAACAATGGAGTCACCCTCTGTACCCCTTGTCCCCAGTGCTGCAGTTACCCAGGACTATCATGTTCCTCTGTTTATTTGACCAACCTTTATGGAATCTGCAAACCTGTAAGCAGATTTTTAAAAGCAGGCCAAGTTTATTCAATTATAAAGAACCAAATTCACATGGGAGGTGGTATAGCCTAACTTTCTGCTCTGTGGAACAACGTCTTTTAATATTACTGCATTTTTTTTCAGACAAATGACAAAGCTGAAAGGGAAATATGCATGTCAGTCTTCAAAAATATGCATTATTTATCTATTGTCAATGACAATGAGTCAAGATGTGATTTCAGCTGCTTCTCTTTACAGGGGGTTTGGGATCTTTGCTCCCTTAACCAAATTCATGTCCTGTTTATTCTGTCTCACAACTTCCTTCAGACTGTGGTCTCAGGTACTGGGCTTAGTCTGTACATGACCTGGAGGCTTTCAAGGAAAAACTAAGGATAAGTGTTGATCAGGAAATTGCATGCTTAGGGCTTTAGTTTGATCTAAATGAAGCACTGAAACCAGATATTTCTCCCAGCTCCTAACAGTAACCCATTTTGCTTAGAGACTTTCAGCTGGCAGTTGCATTATAACTATGAATTATCACCGTGACTTGGTTGAAACCAGTTTCCAAAAGCTTGGGATATAAACAAAGCAAGCCAGATGCAAACCTCTGGTGCCTGGGAGTCCCTTGACACCAGATGCTTGTAAGCTGTTTGGTCAAGTTTTCGGTGGCTCTCAGGTCCCCTGCCAGACTTGTAACTGACCATACAAATGGTGCAACCTGTTCTTATTCATAAAACTATACACAGATAAGGGATATCCTTGCCCATAGCTGGGGGATTGCAGCTAGATGATCTTTAAGGTCCCTTTCAACCTGAACTGTTCTATGATATATATATATACACCATATACTATTATATGCTATGTATTCTGTGTCTAACACCATCTGTCATCTATGTGTGTGGGTTTTGTTTAAGGGAAGATCTTAAAAATCTGAATCATTCTTATCTGAAACCAACTCAAAACATTTAAAAAAAATCAACAATAGACTGACTAATGATATGGTCCATTAGGAGAAAATATAGCTTTGGACGCAGACCTTCAATCACAGGCAATGGACTTTGATTGGCATCAGCACTAAGAATGCTTCAGAAAGGGCTATGTAGCTTTAAGGGCTGAGAGAAAGTATCCCCTTGTGCTTTTGCCAAGATCCAGTTACAGATTTCTCTGCTCCCCTCATTCTTAATGATTTCAGTGGGCGTTATGATGGATAACAGAAATAAGATTATTCTATTTCCAGTGAAAGCTTTACTACATTGATTTCTTCTTTTCTGTGCTGCCGCTTGTCAAAAGTGGCTGATGTACAAAATTCAAGTGTCATTGGGAATTCAACCTGTCGCTTCTGCTAAATTTTGACAACTGCTTATAGCATGGAAAACTTGAGCACTGTGAAAGGTAATTTATTGTTGCTATAATGGCTGATTGTTAATGGACTTGGTAGAACACTATACAGCATTGAAATAGAATTCCTGTGTACAACTCTAATGACACATTACTTCTGCAGTATAATGCTATGTTGATACAGTAATACTCTGTGCTCATATCACCTTTTATTGTGGGATCTGAAGTGTTAAACAATATTATCATGCTTCATAACAGCCCAGTAAGTGCTATCATACTGGTTTATTAGACAGGTAAGCTGTAACAAAGACAAGCAGAGATTTCACAGAGATGTGAAATACACAGCCTTGTAAAGCACTACCTATATGCATAACCTGAAGCACCGTCTTAATTCAGTCCCTTAAATATTTTCTGAAACCTGGGCCTATGTAACCAAAATTCCAAGTCAGCTTGATTAACTTTCAGATGATCCTTCCTAATATTCACTAGAAATCAGTGGGATTTACATACCTGCTTATTGTTTGGCTCCAGATTAGCTGTTTGCTGGGGGCACTGATCAGTGCACAGGCGAGGGCATGATCTTGAAAGCAGCTTATGGTGCACTGAGCAGAATAACTGGCTGCTACCATTGTCATTCTTTCATTTAGATAGTGGCTTTCATGAGCTTTAACTATTTTTGGACTACCCAGCACAGCTGCTGCAGCAAGTCTGCCTCTGGAGCGCCAACCTTGCAAACAAAGTAAATATTACCTGTAGGCTGTTGTTAATAAAAGAATCCTTCCATTTGTGTTCACACTGGAAATGCACACTGTAATTTGGTTGACAGGTTTTGAATGCTCTTTATATATTTCATTCTGAGAGCTCCAAGTGCACGGCAGCCTAGACAGCAGGGAAGATGGTAATTCAGTAAAGTGTTGTTAATTTATTTACCTTCCTTCCTGGAGTGTTGGTTTGCTGGTTTTGTTCTTAAAAAATACTGGAGATCTGTATAAAATACATATTCTGGGAATGCTAGCATGAAAATCATTTCATTTAAGCTTGATCAGGCAACTGATTCTGTTATAACACAGCCATAATTAAAAAGTAGTCTTCTGAGGTTTAAGCCATTACAGGTATAGTGTGCTCCATGCGCAGCATTACTAATGAGGAGGGGTCCTCTTCAAGCTGGCACGCTGCAGGGCCATGCTGTGTGAGGCAGTGACTGGGCTCCTAAGCAGGGGGGTTGGAAGGCTGATGTGAGGGTGGTTGATCACAATGACAGAGTAGAGAGGCAAACAAGGCATCCCTTCCCGTTCTGCTTGTTATCCTGCAGGGGATACTCAGCCTGCCTATGGACTGCCTCATGTCTCTGTGTGTCGCTTCCCTGCCCTGGTGGGAGTTTCTGCTGCCTGTTCAGACCAGGAGGATGGGGGAATCAAACTGGGAAGCAGCTAAAATGAACCTTGGGATGGGGAAATCTGGTGGGAACGCCAGGCTGGATCCTCTGCAATGACTTCAAGAGGAGCTGTGTTCTTTCACTATCAGATCCATCAGTGTTATAAATTTAGTGCTGCTGGGAGTATACCAAAAGAAAGTATTTTCCTAAAAATTGCTTGGGCGGAGACATATGATTGGTGGTGAGGCTCTCCTGTGTTCAAGAGTGTTCTTGCTCTGGTCCTCAGCTTACCTATGGGAAGTTGTCACTAGTATTATTTTGATGTGAAGCTGAAGACTGTGCCCTCAACTCATCCTCACTTGAGACAGAAGATATGCTCTGGAAACGCAGGCAATATTGCAAAGCTGGGTCACTGAGCCCCCTTCCTGGCTGCTAGAAAGGAGAGACGTGCAACCAGAGATGGCTGTGGGTGAAATCCGTACATCCTTCTCTTGCTTTGGCAGTGTCCTGGAGGCTTTGTCACAGAGGCTTGGCAAGAGGTGCTCTCAGTGGGTCTGCCTGGACAAAGTGGGGACAGGCATCCTGCGCTGCATGACAGATACTTGGTATGAATACAACACCAGTGTGAGGCTGTCGCTTTTAAATTCCTATTTGGTCCCCCAACTCCCCCTCCTTCTTTGGTGGTCTTTTTGGTGTCCCCCCTGTCCCCTTCTGTCTCTCTAATCACCACAGGTACCTGCAATTTGTCTAGACGGCTCCAACCACTGGAGAACATGTCTGACAAAGCTTAAATCTTGATCCGAGCAAATCTCTTTTAGGCTTCCTCATTTCAATAAAGCCCTTGTTCAGCTGTATTAATTCCAAGGAGTGCCATGCTAGCACTCAGTCAATTATCTGGAGGCCTGCTTGCCGCCAGCATGCGCACAGTTTTGACATACCCCTAATTCATAATGTAAGAGCAAACTCTCTTGAGGTGGGGTTAGAAATTCAGGATGAGGGTGAACAACAAATCCCTGATGCTGCCCATTAGCAGTCTCACAACCTCTGCAGGGTTCCCTCTGTGTTTGCAGTCCAGCTTTGCTCAACTCACCCCCTTCAGTTTTGGTGTCTTGTACAACTGGGAACTGGTTGCTGGCTCCTGGCTAGCTCTGCTTTAATTGCTATGGCTGGTAATGAGATGTTTTCCCTTTGCTGTTGCAGACCAGCCTGACTGTAGTGCCCATGACAGCACTTAACTGTTTTGTCTGTGACTGATGTCACCCAAATCGGGTCAGCAGTGTTCCCCAAACAGCCTTGCTGAACTCAGCAAGTTCTCAGACCTGGAGGTGCGTTTTGTCCCTGCTGCTCTTGGGGAAGGCTGGAGTGAGGCAGACTTTAGGAAATTGGGTTTGTTTATCCTCATTCTAATTGCTGATTTCTTTTTTTTCTCCTTTGTTCCATGGCCTGAAATAGAATTTTCTGAGAGCTGGTATATTTAATAGAAGGGTTTGCATCCTGTAAGGCTTTTGTGTTTGTATATGCAAACATCAGATGAAATGGTGAAAGGTATGTTTGTAAATTGAGTTTATAAATGAAATGGGTTGGTTTTCTCTCCCGGTGGCTAATCTGCTCCTGCACATCTGCTGGTACATCTTACACAATTTGGAAGTGATCTTTTAAAGCAAATGCTTTCCTTTGCAGACTGCTCATTGTAGCATGTTATAGTATATAATATCATTCTGTTCAACAGCACTCTGTTCTGTTGTGCAAACAACACCAAAAAGAAAGGAGGATGGAAGGGGAATAAATAAGCAGACACACACGAGCAGAAATTTTCCTTTGCTGGTACCTGAATTGCTCTCAGGGAAGCTGATGCATTTGTATTCTGTCACTGTTACTATGACCAAAGAGATCCCCGAGTCCCAGAGCTCCAATTTATAAAATATTGCTGTATAAAGCTTTGAAGAAAAAGTGTTTCTCAAATGAAAAAACAATGATCATGGAAATGAATGGCTGATGCCACTGCTGGAGCTGTCTGCCACCAGCTGGATCAGAGCCCTTGGGCTCACCCTGCCGGGCACTGCAGCCATGGGCTTTTCCTCTCCTACATGGCATGATCTCCTGCTGCACCATACTCCGGCTAGGACAATGCCTTAGGCTTCCAGTGGGTTACATTTCTGATTTGCACTAGCTAAGCATGTGAAGAATGGGGGTGAATTCAGAGCAGGGTGAGAGATCTGGTCATTGCGACCTGATGGGTACAGAGACGTGTCCCTGGGATGTTGTTTTCCTCTCTGCATCTGTGTCTGAACACAGAAAAAGCGCAGGAGGAAGGAGGGCAGTAGATGTTTTCTATAGTCTAATCCTATAGCCCCTCTAGACAGGTACTTCTACCCAGTGCAGAACTTGCTCAGAGATACTGAACTGGGTGTTTGTAGCTGTGCCCTGTGGTCTGATATTCTGCATTTGGGCAGAAGTACTCCACTTCTCCACTATTCAGCATTAAAGAATCATATCTTGCTTTAAACTCGGGTTAACCTCCATTCCCCAAGTCATCTTGTGTTTCAGGCTTGTTATAAATTATTTA
This sequence comes from Pezoporus occidentalis, assembly GCF_034315485.1. Lineage (NCBI taxonomy): Eukaryota > Metazoa > Chordata > Aves > Psittaciformes > Psittacidae > Pezoporus > Pezoporus occidentalis. The sequence continues at coordinate 1,730,752 of NW_026913082.1, read as the reverse complement.
AACAAGAAGGCAGCTTGAACGGTAATGTAGGCAAATGCTGTTTATGCTCAAGGAATAGATGCCAGTCACACATCTTCTAGAATTTACAGAGTTATTTATGTTCATTGCCACATTTTTATTCGTTCTGAAAAGGTGATGTAATTGTGAGTCAGTGCTGTGATGTCTGGTCCCAGCGACCTCACATGACATGCCCTAAAAAAAGGACGCTCCAGTCATGTTTTGCCAGTGTTCCTGTGACTTTTAAAGCAATTTTCTCCATCTTCTCCCAACTTTCCCTGTTTTTCTTTTAAACAACATTATCAACTAGTTCCTTGGCGCTGTAGAAACACTTCCCAGACCTGCCCCAGAGAATGTGCCGTTACTGCGTGCCAGTGTCAGGGCTGAGAATAGAGCTCAGGTGTCCTCATTTCCTGCTCTTACTAATTGCCAACAGCTCCCTGATATTGTGTGCATGCTAGGACACATTTGTGCAGTGATGGATGAACAATAAGAAATCAAGAAACCCAGCAAAAACTAAGCTATTGCCCTGAACTTTTCATTGAATAATGATACAAAGAGGTGTTAGATTCAGTGATGTCAGAAAACGTGAAACCAGGCAGCAGCTTCCAGGGAGCCTGAGAATATTCAATCCTCAGTGGGCTGCAGTATAGCCAGCTCTTTTTTTGATGGCAAAGAAAGATGAAACACTACAAAGATATTCCCAGAGAGAAAATAGATGTCATACAACATTTAAATAGATCCTTTCAAGGAGAGCTGCCGAAACCCTTATAACTAGCTAACAAGTGTGAACCTGCTGATTTTTTTTTTCATAGGCTGCTAGGACAAATAGCATGCTTTAAATATACAGTCCTGTTGTCTTGATAGCGTAATTCTATTGTTCAGCTTTTGCCTGAATGTGCCAGCTAATAATAAAAGCAATACAGGAAGCAGGTCCATACCTACAAAATGAGTGTTTAGAAAAGCTTTCTACTCTACAAAGAAAGACATGTCGAAATAGAGATCTGGTTAAAATGGAAGTTTTAAAAACTGCACAGGGATCCATGGCAATAGAGAAAACACAAGTAGCAAAGAAACTTTTCATGTAGTGGAACTGAAATATTGATAACTGGGAGATGGGAGGGGAATACAAGAAATTAGAAGAATGCCTAAAAATGGTAATTTCTGTCCTAGAAAGCTATATGCACTACAGAATGAGGGCAGTTGTCCACTTTTAAATCAAGAATGATTTAAACTTGACCTGTTTGTATCAAAAGGCATCTCAAAATCTCTCCATTAATGACTGGAAAAAGCATAATAACTGAAAGGATCCTCTGATCCTGAAACACACATATATGTATGTGTGTTTGAGCAACCTGGTGTAGTGGAAGGTGTCCCTGCCCATGGCAAGGGGTTTGGAACTGGATGGTCTTTAAGGTCCATTTCAACTCTAACCATTCTATGATTCTGTATATATTCCTATTATAGATATCCTCCGTTATAGATAATTATATTATATATTCTGCTTTTTTTTTGCCTTTTTTTTTTTTTTCGGCAGAAAGCAGTAGCTAAGTGTATGGATGGAGGGAGGGAACTGGCTGTAACTTCCCGTTAGTGCTTCCCACCCTGTTGCAGTCCTGTCCCCACTGCAGAAGCTGCAGCAGTTCTCTCTTTGATCTCCATGAGCCTCTGAGGGCAGCTCTGCTGCTTTGGTGCTCTTTGCTCTGTTGGTGCCAGGTCCTGGCTCAGGGTCCTTCCCTACTCCTGCCTTCAGCAGGACTGGAGAGCTTTGCGGGGAGCTCTGACAACTTACTGAGCCCTTTAGCTTTTCTGGCATGTCCACGGAAATGAGTTGCCCCATTCCTTGCAGCACCGCTTCCATTACTGCTGAACCTGTCCCACTACCTCTATGCTTCGCTTTCACTTCTCAACTGCTGCTTGTGCTTGTTCCTCGGTGGCTGCGGGCAAATTAGCACCTATTGAAGGACACCATTGAGCAAACTGCTGCTGCTTGCTGGTTCTTGCCAGAAGAGAAAAATTCAGCTGGATACCAGCTTGAGGTGGAGTAGTTCTACTGAATTTATGTGGACTTAAAAGTTGAACCCTCACTCATTATTATATACTGATGGAACTGATTAGAGCTGGCCTATCCACTAGAAAATGCTCATGTTTTTAGCCTTCAGTAGCTCCGTGAGTTACAAAGCTGATCTGTCTTTATTTGTTCATTTACTGCCTTCATCTCAGGAGAGAAGGGCCGCATCTAAATGACACTGGTAACAGCTCTGTGTGTCTTAGGCCAGCGGACGCAGGTGGCCATGGTGGTACAAATGACTCATCTCCAGAGGTGCTGTCAGACCGACTTCCTTCAGGCTCATACACAGGTACCATTATATTCCTCTGTCAAGGTGATTTCAAAGTATCTGCTGGCTGTGATGGAAGCAAGGATTTTGTGAATTTAGAATTTTTCTATTGATTGTAAGGAGGAAAAAGAAAGAGGTTTTCATGCCCAAATTATCAATCGTGAATATCAATATTACATTGATAAAAAATATCAATAGTTATACCACTGTATAAAGTGTTTCCTGTACTGGTAATGCAGATTTAAAGGAAAGATATAAAGCAAAAAATACAAAGGACACCTTTCCTATGAATTGTTTGGTGAATTCTCTTCCTCTGTCTTTATTGTTTCCGTCACTATATATGAATATTAAGAAACAAAACTTTAAAGGGGAATATTCATGCATGCAACGTATTTGTTGGACCCTATTTGACACAGGCAATGCAAAGCCTTTGTCTGGGGCTCACAGCTGTTTTCTTTTCCCATTTAATCTTTCAGGAGGATGGATTTTTCTTCCAAGCTAGCACTGACATTGGTGCAGAGCCAGGACTGGCTGATCCTGCATAAGGATAATGGAGGAATAAGAGATTTCGTCAGAGTTTAGGGGGCGTTAAGTTATAAAAGATGTTTGTACTGGCAGTGTGAAAAGAGACAGCTCATGGATGACCCACTCATGGGTACCTGTGACTGGTGTCCCTTTTCTGCACAGAGGTCTTATTTCTCATGAAATACCCATTGAAGGGGATACAGGGCAACACTGTTGTTGAGCTGGTGATCTTCAAGCTGGGCTCGTGCTGGGGAGGACTGCGCTGCTCAGAGGCTTCTCTTCAACCCATCCAAGTGTTGTAACATTAGGAAATATGTGGCTGGTGAGGGAAACCATCAGTATCTTTGCAAATCATCCCTTGGGCACCCAGAAATTGCATGTAAAAAACATGCAGCAGCTTTTGGAAGCAAAAAGCATGTGCTTTTTGTGGGCATAGAATCATAGAATAGTTAGGGTTGAAAAGGACCTTAAGATCATCCAGTTCCAACTCCCTGCCATGGGCACGGACACCTCACACTAAACCATGTCACCCAAGGCCTCGTCCAACCTGGCCTTGAACACCGCCAGGGATGGAGTATTCACAACCTCCCTGGGCAACCCATTCCAGTGCCTCACCACCCTCACAGTAATGAACTTCTTCCTTATATCCAATCTAAACTTCCCCTGTTTAAGTTTTAACCCATTACCCCTTGTCCTATCACTACAGTCCCTAATGAAGAGTCCCTCTCCAGCATCCCTATAGGACCCCTTCAGGTACTGGAAGGCTGCTATGAGGTATTCATGCAACCTTCTCTTCTCCAGGCTGAACAGCCCCAACTTCCTCAGCCTGTCTTCATATGGGAGGTGCTCCAGTCCCCTGATCATCCTCGTGGCCTCCTCTGGACTTGTTCCAACAGTTCCACGTCCTTTTTATGTTGAGGACACCAGAACTGCACACAATACTCCAAGTGGGGACACATGAGAGCAGAGTAGAGGGGCAGGATCACCTCCTTCGACCTGCTGGTCACGCTCCTTTTGATGCAGCCCAGGATACGGTTGGCTTTCTGGGCTGTGAGCGCACACTAAAGCTGGCTCATGTTCATTTTCTCATCCAGCACCCCCAAGTAACATACATCTGTTACAACAAATGGGGAAAATTTGCTGTTGATGGAGGGACCTGGAGGATGGAGAGCAACTGCTTGCTTGCTCGCACTGGTCATACTTAAAATATGTCCCCTCTTATTATAAAGCTGATAAAATTTTGAGAGGTTTCTTGTACTTACAGCCTCAGCTGAGCAGATTAAACATTACATAATGTGCCTCTCAGGAGCACTACATGATTAATGGATGCTTACAAAGTGCTTTGTTAAATATGACATAGTACTAATGTCTCTCTTGTAAAAGAAAAGCTGAGGAGGCGTTAGTTGAAATTGTCTTCCCTGAAAAGGCATTCTCCAAGCCTTTCTTTTTCCTAAATTAATCTACTGAATGAAATAAAATAAGCTGTGAATGATATGCACAGTAAAGCAAAACACCAGATTTTTCTTCCTGTCATGGAAGAGGGAATTAGTTGCTCAGGAAGTCATCCATAAAGTCATACAAACTTTAGAACAGGCAATGTGGAGGCCAGTAATTTAACTGACAACTTTCTGTGCCACAGGCATAAAGAAGTAATAGAACCTGAAGCTAAAAGGAAACTTTCTTGACATTAGTGCTGCCATGATAGCTGAGCTTTGATTTATTGTTATTTTGCATTGACAAATGAATCCACGTGGAGCTTTGGCTTTAAAAATTTCTCTTCAACCAGAAATATTTCATATATAATAATTCTAATAAATCCATTTTGGAAAATTGAGAGCAGCTAAAGAAAAAAATATTCCATTGTATATGTATGTCTCCTTTGGCTTTAAAAATTTCTCTTCAACCAGAAATATTTCATATATAATAATTCTAATAAATCCATTTTGGAAAATTGAGAGCAGCTAAAGAAAAAATATTCCATTGTATATGTATGTCTCTGCATGAAGCTGGAATACAAAGTATAGGTCTATTCAATTAAAAATCAATATTTATAAAGACCCTGCAGGGGCTAATTGCATACAGTTAGATTGATGGCTGCTGCAGATCAGCATGGATATATTGGCTTTCTTTTTTGACAGCTGAAGATCTGGTCTTCAGTTTCCGTCCCTCTTATTTAAATTCTGGATAACTTATTATTGGTGTTACATGTGTCATTCTGTACCTTCTCCCAGAGAGAATACTTGTGGTATTGAAAGGAAAAATCAATATAAATTCATGTTTTGTATCTTCGTGACGCTTGCAGTGGCTGTCACTGAGAGTAACGAGGGACTGAAATCAGAGGTGGAAGGATGGTAGATTAAGCTTAGTTCTGTTAAGGGTTTAAAAAACTGACCCTGTCCATGTGGCTTTCCTGATGTTACCTGCTTTCTTCCAAGGAGATCCTATTACTGCTCTGATTTTTCCAGCTGCTTTATTTTTCAATTATGTTACAGATTTTAAATTTTTAAAAATGTATTTTCTATTTCCTTCTTAAAAAAAAGGGGGGTGGGGGAGTTGATGTCTTTGAGAAAGTGAGAGATTTGAAATGCTGTTATTTTTCCTTGCTTGGTAATTTTACACTGAGAGCGTAAATGGTGATGTTTTGCATCCATATTTCACTGAGATAAGTGAAGACATGCATGTGGCACAATGCAATGGAGAAACAAGCCTAGAGGCTGGCATCAGACCAGGCTCTGGTCTGTGTTACTCCACTGCTTCCCTCCTGGAGTCCTGAACGTATTCCAAGTTTGACTGAGGCCAGAATTTGAACCAAGCTAAATTTTGCCACCAGCCTTTCAAGGCACTTCAAACTTGACTTGCTGTACGTAGTTTGGATAGAAGATCAAGATAGTCATTGCCGTCACACGTACTGTGTCCAGAAAACTGGGTGAATGACTTATTACTCAGTTTCTTCTTAAAATAGAGATAGAGCGTTTGCTTATTGTAAGGCTACAATTGCTGAAAGTTTGTTCCTGAAAAATCAAGCTTTCCTTTTGCTAGCTGGATGGAAACAAGCAGACTGATCAAGTGCCAGAGGTTTGCAAACAGGAAAGTGGATGATGGCAATTTATCTTCAGCTAAGAATTTGACAGAAGAGTCCAGAATATGCAAACTCCGGTACAGTTTTCTTTAGGCATCTGAATAAAGGCAATTACATTTATGCATTTGTGATTGTAGGCCTGGAGAATCCAACAATTCTTAAATGCTTAAAGGGACAAACACAAACCCCTGAAATTATCATGCGCAGATTTTGTGGCGTATTTTCTCAGTAAAACAAATTGCATGTTCCTGAATATTTAGGTTTTAAAAGTGTCATATACAAAGCTAAGTAGTTAACTGACATTTGGATTATAATTCTGAAGTGCTGTGCAGCACAATAATTGTGGTATTGCTTCTGGTGTACTGTCTTCAGGTCCCTCAAAGGTCTTTGGTGTATGCATAACTGCTGTAAAACCTCACACCCCTTGTAAGGCTTGTGGGACTGAAACAACTAAAAATTAGTGATTGTATTGTTAATGCTTTCAAAGGGCTTAAAATATTGCTTTGCTTAACGGTATTAATGGGCACTGTTGTGGAAAGTGTATTATTTGCCACGCCGGTTAAAGTTGATGGATATACTAGCCTCTTTCATTTATAGTGACTAGAAAGACCAATTAAGTGCTCCTTGGCGTGGTGCTAGATGAAACAACAAGTTGATACCCAAGGCAATGAGCTGCGCAAAACTAATGAGCAAATGAACTGAATGGACGGGGGTTTTCCTGCAGATTAATTGCAAACTCTGGTTTGTCTGGTTCATGCTGTATCCTTCCGTAATCTTGAAAAGTAGAAATTAAGGAGCAGCACTGCAAAAAGGGAGAGAGGCAGTGCTTAACCTAGAAGAAAGCCAAGAGCAAGGACTCTTTGTAGGAGCAGGACTCACTGGGATGTCAGTCTTGGGCTTCTGAACAGAAAACGGATTCATGTGTTGAGGAAGCAGGGTTGTTTATCCCTTTTATTTTTTTTTTCCCCTTGGGAAGCAAGCCCGCTAGCTAGACCTGCCCCCTCCTTGTGTAACCCCTTGAAGAGAAAAAGAAGCAACAACATACTGAAACATGAAATGGTTTTTATTTCCACATGTCACAACCTAGACCAGATTTCTGTGGGTAGGCATAGTGGTAATTGGGAAGGATCATCAAAGGTGAGGGTATTTATGGTTGGATTTGAAGTCTTAAAAACAAAGCTATGTGATTAGATTGTTTGTGGTAGTTACAAGCAGCGCCGACGCACTGTGAACCTGAGTGCAGCTGGTGGCTTGATTCATGCCGGGCTTGGTATGTGCATTAAAAATGACGTACTATAACGTTTCAGTTATTATTTTACTGATGCTGCTGCAAAATTCATGCAAGGATTACTAGGGTGAGGATGTGAATGGTTCCCTGAAGGGGAAAAAAGTCTCAAAGGACTTTTTCTGACATTGATGAAAGCTAGTTGGACACTTGGGATTTATGGTAACCTCCTGACAGCAAGATAATGCCTCGGGGAGGTGGGCTAAAAATTGCCAACATACTCTTTCTTAAAGAATACTGGAGTGTGTGAGTCATTGGGGATTAAATACAGGAGAACAGTATTCGTTTTCAGACAGCAACACATCACTGCCCACCAAATGGGTTTAATGTTTACCCTATTGTAAGATTTTCTTCACTCGTGGTTTTGAGAACATCTTGTTCGCTGCAACTTAGTCACAGATGTGTCCCTGTACAACGACTACAGAAGTCCAGCTGGAAAAGCTGATGGCTTTATCTATTGATATACATGTCACAACAGGATTTTCTTTTTTATTTATTTGTTATAGCTGTCATTGTTACGAGTGTTAAGCACTTGCAAGTGTTAGGCTGTTCTGGTTTGTTCCTTCCAAAATGTCATTCGTGGGGAAAATTGTTGTTTAGGTGTATATAATATTTTGCTTTTTCTATGGAGTGGTCCGTCTTGACTAGTGTATTTGTTGTATGAACGTATATGGGTGCTCAGTTCAGTCGTGACAGTGTAAAGGTATTTTGAACATTATGGGAAGTTTTCCTTTCATATTTGTATGATTTATATTGGTTCTATTTATATAATTTCTCTTCACTAATAATGGAAGGTTCATCCCAAACTTCAGGATGACCAAGCCAGAGATGCTTAAACCTGAGAGTTTAAACCTCTTAGAAGAATATGCTGTCTTGTGATCCAATTATGAAACATATAAAGAGCGGCTGTCATCTGACAGCTGGTAAAGATTTTTTGTTCAGAATAAGGAAAATTGTGTTATATTCAAAGATGTGGCCCCTTTTCTAGCAGAAGGGGGTTGTAGAATAGGGCAACATTTTTATGTGCTTCTTTGTACCCTTTTTGTGAATGGCAAGGAAAAGGAACTGCTGCTAAGCAGCTTACATAGACCTTGTATGTACTGTTTGTTTGAATGCTGAAAGATAACCTGACCAAAAGCTTCACTCCACCTTCACAACAGGATTTCATGACAAAGTGATTCAGGATACTGGTGGGAGCTAGGAGAAAAAGAGTGGTGATTCTGTAGTTTCTGGCTTTGCTTAAAAAGCAAACAAATACTATACTGCAGGAGACTATTGGATTCCTTCCATTATAATGGAAACATCAGCCTGTCTTGCCTTCTTTTCTGTGCTTGCATTTGCCTTTATTTTCTGTCTGAAGTGATGCCACAGCTCCATTCTATGAACCCTACAGCCAGCATGTGTGTCCCAAACCTGCAGGCAGCAGGGATTGATCCTCATGCTAGCATGCAGCCTCTCTGACACAAGCATTGACCTGAGAGGAGATCAAGGCTACTGTATTCATGAAGCCCAGGGCAGTGCTGGTTTGCTTTGAGCTCTGCCGCGTAGGGAGATATTACACAACAGCAAGGGAAGGGATTTTCATTACGAAGCTACAAGAAGCCTTATGCATGTTTTCAAGAAGAAAAGCCCTGAAGGCAAGGACTCAAAAAGGCAGTCACCTACTGCAGAGATGCTCTTTTGGGTACTTGTTCCCTTCGTACATATAAATTCTGTATACACATAGCCCGCTCACCCCCCAGTGTATAATATTTAGATCTGACTTCAGTATACTGGAGACAAAGTTGAGGCTGTAGGCCAAAAATCCCATATGGCTGCTCGGCCCTTGCTGGGCTGCAGTGAGGAGCTGGCAAGGCTGATCCATGAGGATCTGCTGGCTGGAAGTGGAGCAGATCCTGATCTCCGCTCGTGTCGTTGTGGTTTAATGGCATTACCCGGTGGTGTAAGTGTCTGTGCAGGAGGATGTGGGGCTTCTGGGGTCAACCAGTTTTAACGTGTTTTGGCTGTGTGGTGGCCATCCCAAGCAGAAAGCACGGGGGAGTAATTGTTGCAGAAAAGTTAATTTGTACCTGTGGAAGCCCTAAGATTTGAGTGAGATTTTTCAGGTAACAGCCATTGCTCAGTACTTACTCCTGCTTTGGGGGGCTTGAAACAAATTCTCCCATCCTTTGCAAAACCCTGATATAAATAGAGATACTCCCTGCTATAATAGCTAAATATTATTCCTTCAGCAGAGCATTGAGAGGGATGACCCACAAAGATGTAAAATTGGAGTGAATTTCTGGCATTGTAGTTTGAACTGTGTTCAAACCATGGAAGGTGGCCTTATGCTCCCACTGGTTCAGACCTCATGTGGTCTGAACCAGGCCTGGTGTATTACGAAGTGTCTTTTCTGAAGCATAAAATCGAGCCAATATGTGAGAGTCTTGCATTTCGTTTTGCAGGAGAGCAGAGAAGAGAGGAGATAGGAGAGAAAGACATGCTTTTAAACCAGCTAAAAATAACAATAAGAAAGGGAATTAAAAAATTCCCACAAACTCAATATTTTTAAAACTACGTGACTTTCTAAGTCAGCCACATGACTTTAGAGGGGACAGGGCTGACTCATGGTATTTGAATACTACAGATTGGCAATACTAAGCCTCTCTGTTTTCCGGGCGGGCGTAATTACTGTTAGAGAGTGAATTGCCTCCCCCGGATTTTGGAAGGGAGTAGTAGAGCAGAGGAGTAGCTGTGACTCAGATGTGAGGATGTGCGTGAGTCATGGTGACTCTTGGGTTGGTAATAGCTTGCTTAGGACAGCACTTAAAATCTCATGGTGTATCCCTACAGTAAGGTGGGTATTTGCAGCAGCCACACAAAACCAATACCATTGTTTAAAAACAATACCACTGGGGGCTCGGAAAAGAATGAGCCATGGCATTTTGCTGTTTTACAGGTGAATTAGGAATTAAATGGAAATGCTTTGATTTCTTTCTCAACACATAGGCCAGTTTCAGTATTTAAATAAACTAACCCCTAAGTGCATTGGAGCGCTTAAGTGTTTGTGGAATACTCACCAACAGAGCCTAGATGAGGAGGAAAGTTTGACTACTAATGATAGTTTGGGGGTATGAAAGTTTTGTTGTTGTTTTTGTAGCTTTCATAAGGTATTTGTCATTCATGTTGGCAGAGCAGGAATTCTAATGAGAAATTGGCGTTGCTATTGTTTATTGCTTTCATGTGAAATCTATTTTATTTATTTGTTTGGAATTCAGCCCAGCAGTGGATTACTGTTTTGTCCATGTCCGGTTTAAAATATTTGATTCAAGCTTTCAGCATGCAAATTAATCTTGATGTATTTGTAAATGGAGAAACCGCGCAGGTTTCTATTTATATGATATTAAAGATAAGGGACAAGAAGCAATGAAAATGCAACCAAATATTTACAGTTGCGAAAAAGGGAAACAGCAACATCTAAAATGATATTCTGTATGAACCAAGCTAGAGAAAAAAGTGCTGTGAGAACATAAAAGTAGTTGTCTTTGCCTGCCTCTAGGAGATATTTATAGACATAGCAGAGTTTAAACCGAAACTCAGTTTGAATAAATTCTAGGCATGGTCTTCATGAGAATACAGATCAAAAGCTCTGTAGTATTTCCTGTGTATTGGAGATACGTGTATACGAAATGGGCATTGTCCAGTTTGTGATTTCCATCAAGGAGGCAGAGGAGATGTGCATGGGAGCTGGTGCTGCCTGTGGAGAGCCCTCGTGAGCACCTGCTGCAGCCAATCCACCATGGCACTTACACTGGGGCTGGGGACTAGAGTTGGGGTGAATGGGACATGCAGTAGAGGATGTTGGGCAGACACATCTGAACCCTGCATTGCTGGTAATGTGAGTAAAAGCTTGTTACTTCTATAGCATCTGAGCTTGTGTTGGCCCCAGAGAGATCCAGAGCTGCCACTTGGAGTAACTGAAGTGCTTATTCCTGAGCTTCCAGACAAAAATGAGCTGCTGGGCTTCAAGGACATCCTAGCTGGCTGCAAAGCTCCTAGATAAGCCTGGCCAGCTCCCCAGGTTTTATTTCAGTGGAATTTCACACTTCAGTTTTATGTGTGTGTCTGAAATAGGGTTGAAAGCCACAGACTTGAGCGACATTTTGTGGAGGAAATTGCACAGCTCTTAATTTAAGTAGCATTGCACAGCTGCTTCCCACAGCAAACTGGTGACCTTGGCTAGCAGGAACCTAGCACCAAGGATGCGCCACTGCGGCTCCCTCTGCTCCCACTCCCAGTAAAGTGCAGAAAAGAGACCTGGAAGAGACAAGGGCATCTCCTCATCTTTATTTCCCACTCCGTGATTAGGAATATCTCAGTTGTTACAATTCCTTGGTGAAATGACTGTTGCAGTCAATGAAATCATTGTCAAATTGGTCTATCCCCAAGTGATTCAATGGTGTTTCAAGACTAAAAGGCAGTTTGAGGGAATTTACAGGAGAGGATTTGCAATCAAAGCAATTCTGATCTTTTTAAAGATACTATTGCTTTAAAAGCTATTAGGGATAACCCCTCTCATCCAAATACTGTTTTTTAGTGGTTGAAAAGAATGAGTGGGGGCAAAATTTGTATATTCGGAAAACGAACAGAAGATATTGAGTGCCTTGTTCCTGGGTGATCATATTGCACTCTATATTCTTTTAGTAGAAATACCAGTTCCATCTGAGCTGAGATTTCAGGGTTACTGTAGTGCAAGTGACACTGAGATGGGGAAAGTTCTGTTTTCTTTTTAATTTAGAGAGGTATAAAAATAAGTTTTCTCAAAAAGGCTGATGTTTGGGTTGTTTCACTGTTGCTTCTTTTCCATTCTCTCTATTTGTCTATCCTTTGTATATTTTAATAGCATAGTATTGTGCTTGTTTCTTCCTGCTCCATTCATGCTGTACTTGGCATAATTAAAATGAGCTATGTACTTATTTTGCTATTACTTGTACATTGGGAATCTCCTGTGTGTCTGGCTATCTGTAGTCAAATGTGCTCGTACAGTGGCTCTAGGGTAAAACCTTGTCAGCATTAAAATCCAGCCAGGGTCCTCATGGAGTTCAGTGGCCCAGCATTTCATTTCACCAGGGGAAAGCTCTATCAGCAGCTATTCATCCCATCAGCATTCTGCTTTTCCCTAGATTAGTGACAACTTATGGGCTATGGAGATCCCTTGAAACAAGGAGCCCCAGCCCTTTGGGATCTTGCATATCAGTTAAATCTCTAGTTATTAATACTGGTGACTCTGACTGAACTCAGCCATGTCAGTAAAGGCTGACACTACGTTAGTGAGTATTTAGTGTCTCTGAAAACTGAATTTCAGGTATTTTCCTGTCTGTCTTGAGGTTTTTGTTCATTGCAAGACCATCCTTATCCCAGTGGGCTCCAACTCCCATCACATTGGGTTTTGTAGGAGCAGAATGAAGTCCTTGTGTCTTGAGCCAAATTAACCTCAGAGCATGTCACTAACCCTCAGGTGAAGCTTGTATTGTCTGCTGGGTTGTGCTTAACAGAATCTGTAATGTGTTTAACAGCCCTTTGCCAAAATTTAATTGTATCCAAATAAATACCAGTGCTGCCCTATACAGCAATCAGTTTGGCTAAAATCAGTGCAGTAAATGCAGGCTTTACCAATAAGTGCTTTTCTCCTATACACTGGAAAAGTACACTTTAAAATAAAAGTGCTTTGCTGATTGATGGTTGTCCTTTGCTGTGCCATTTTGAGGGTGACCTTGGTCTGTTTTGACACTCAAGCAGCTCAGGTTTTGCTCTAGAGTAAAATCAACTTTTATAGGCACTATTTTTTTTTAGAGTTGTGCCTTTTATTTGAATGAAGCTAGGCTGCCTTTCCTGAGGCGGCTGCCTGATGCATAGTGCAACCAACAAGCCTTTGTAAAGAGGATGAGCCTTGTCAGGAATACCTCTACCACTGTCAGCTACAGCAGACTTAATAGCTCTTCAGTTAATACAATCCCTTAATCGCTGCATTCAAACTGCAATACTGCTGGACACTGGCTGTGTTTTCTTTTCTGTGTCCCAGTTTACTGTATTGATGCATTTTCACATCTAAAAATATCTGAGCTGTTTCCATGATACACTCTGCTTCAGTCTGCACAGAAGACAAGTCCTTGTTTGACAAAGGAATATCTGCATTATATCCACCAGCACAGAGAGTCACTGGATATTCATGACTGAAGAGGCGGGTTTGGTGCAGCAGTTTATCATCTTACATGACAAACTGGGTAAAACAAGTTACAAGGGAAGTTGTGCCTGTGACATCCAGCTTGACTCCAGTTTACAGGGTTCATTCCTCACTCCTTCCAGGCTAGGACAGACCTGTCACTGTTCTGTGCTCTCCTCTTTGTGTTTCCTTATCAATATTCTGTGTGGGTGCTTGACTGGAGCAGGCAAGTCAGAAAAAAAACCCAAAAGGAAACTATATCGTTGAAGACCAAGATAAAGTTTTAAGGGCTTGGAGAATTTCCCAGTGGCTTTTGAACTGATACAGTTTGAGCCCTGGCAGGAGAGGCAGGGTATTTTTCCTCTTCCTTTGGCAGCACGGCTTTGAGGAGATGAGCTGATTGGTTTACACAGAGAGTGACTGCAGTCTCCAGGATGAAATGCTTCTCTCAGGTGTCATGTAATGGGTCAATAATAAATAGGCTGTTGCTCCTCAGATGAGCCAGTGTTGAAACCAGGCTCCTCCGAAGTCCTATTCCTAGTAAACTGCATCTGGAGACTTGGGAAATAGGAGGTAGAGAAGGTCCAGCAAGGTCTCCTCCTCTCAAGCAATGTATGGTTCCAGCCCCAGTGTGTAAGCAAAGTGTTTGTGCAGAGGTAAAGAAGCAGCTTTGCCAGTTGGCAGGTTGTTTTGTGGTTTGGTTTTTTTCTTGTTTTACTGCTTTTTCTTTTAACACAGAAGCCCAGTTACCCCAGGGAGGCAGCGCGGCTGGGAGAGCACACATTGCTCCATGGGCTACCCTGCCGTGATCCCCGCCTGCTGAATCTCAGCCTTAGGTCTGTTGTGCTGGGTAGGTGGTCTGCTGGTGCCATGTGATCCGTAAAACTCGCACTGCACTCTCTTAGATCTGCCACAACTCAAGCTGAGTTTAGTGGAATTAAATTGGATTTGCTTCAAGTCTGGCAGAAAATTCTATATTCTCAAATAACATAATCATTACCACCTATGGCACGCCTTATGGATGCAGTGCTTAATCTTAAAATGTTGCTATGGAGCTGAGTAGGAAAGGGTTTTCCTGTCCCAGAACCTCGTTGTGATTTCCAGCCCTCTCTCAATATCCTTTGTTGATTAGACCTCTTAAAGAGCTTTTCTGGGAGCAGTGGTGTTAGACGGTGGTGAAAGGAGGGAGAAACAATGCTGAGAAGGAAAACGCCAGTGTGAGGCTCAGACACCCTGGTCCAAGTCCATGCCTTGCCCCTCTCCAATGTTCAAGCCTATTTATTATTGCAGGTTTGGTTGCTTAGACTTCCCCATCCCACTTAGAATTACTGACTCATCCAGGATGAGATACAGATTTCCTAATGGAGATTTATAAAAACTGCAATCAGTCCTACTGAAAAAATTTACTAAGTTGACATATCTAATGGAGGTAAAGAACCTCATCAGAAACTTTGTGCCATCAGTGGTTTGTTACTCCTATATAACATGTATATTAGCTACTTGTTTACTTCTGCTGTTTTGGGATTTATAATGAAAAGTGATGCCAGCACCTCACCACTTTATAAGTAGAGGTTGATTGTCAGCAATACCGGATTTCAGGTACCTTTAGTGCTTCTTACAGTTCTAATTTATGGCCAGCTTTTTTCTGTTGGTTAATACAGGGATGGAGATACAAAATTCCAACTTAAATATTTATGTAGCTAGCATATCTTCGTGAATATTTCTCAGTGGCGAGGAAATGCTGTTTAAAGAGCAATACATTGCGGTTCAGTGGGAATGACTATGTGAAAGCTGTCAATGTTTTGAACAAAATCTGTGGATGCCATAAAGTGGTAGAATTACTCATCTGCCAAATCTGTGCTTTGGGAGGGAGCAAAATGTGTTAGTTAACGATACTTCAGTAGTGACAAAGAATTTGTCTAGAAAATTGGCACATCAGTTGAGAATATCTGGTTATTGAGATTAAGCATTTAGGGGTTCAGTGTTTCTTCAGTACATTTAATTCCAGCTAAAGGGACTGAACTTGTGCACGCGCAAACTGAATAAAACCCAGACAGCGACTACTAATCTTGCTCTCATATATAATGTGGAGATGAGATGATTCTCAACTTTCCGTATTTGTCAAATCTGACAATTACAATTACAAATGTCTTTGCAAAAGATCCCATTTCCTTCCTGCTGACAGCTGCCTAGAGGATTCACAAGCATAAATCCATTCTGCATGCAAACACCTCAGATAAAAAAGAAACTGTTTCTGCAAAGATTTTGGGTCTGCAGCATGGCAAGAGTTACATATACTGATCTGTATCTCTGCTCTCTTTTTGCCCACTTACCGTAAAAATAGCTAACAAAGAGAGGAATACAGTTTAATAAAGTCTTATGAAAAAGATAAGCACAAAATTAATCTGGAAAATTATCTGCCTACTATAGGCTTTATTGACACTTAATTTTTTCAAAGACCTTGAATTACTACATACTGATTGTATAATATTAAAGTTTAAGAATATATTAAAATTTTATGAAAATGTCTTATATAGCAAGCTGAGGAGCCAGCGCTATCTAATTTTTTTTGGTGTCCGATGCACCTGCAACTGAAATCTCTGCAAGTCTTTCCCTTGTCTTTAATAGATATCAGAGCAGGCTTTTAAAGGAGCAGGTCTATTTACTAAAGGTCAGACACATTTGTAATGAAAATTCCATTCATCAAGATGCATTTATAGGGTGAAAATAGCTTACTGCTTCAGAATGGATTTTTCTCTCTCCTTTGCTCCCCTCTGGAAAAAAACCAAACACCCCTGGAAAGAATGATGGTAACATTTCTCATGGCGCTCAAAGGTCAATTCATAACGTAACAGCCCTGAGGGCTTACTCAGCTGGATGAGGAAGCTGTGCTCTTGCAAAGTGCCAACATACAGACAGGTCTGTAGGCATTAATATCTGTTTGAAATAATCTATCAATGCTGGTATCTATGGTTTCGATAGTTAAATAAACTTGGTGCTGAAGAACCTGGTAGATAAAAATTTACTGGTGGATTGTCTGCTTTGAGGGGTTGAGGAGGTCCAGTCTTGTCTCTGCTGGTGTCTGTAAGATCATGTATTTATTGTAGCTTTTCCTCAGAAATGGGTGTGTTTAGTTTTTAGAAATGCTTGTGGTTTTTTGTTTATTCCCTGGGAAAAAAATGCTGTTGTGTTTTGATATAAATAAACATTTAAATAAATAAATAAATAAATAAAAATCAAAGCTCACAGGTGACTCTCAGAGCCTGCCAGAATTCAAGGAGCAGCTGGATGCTGCTTTTGGTCATATGGTTTAGTTTTAGCTCTGCAAGGCTCAGGGAGCTGGACTTGATGATTCTTATGGGTCCCTTCCAACCTGTGATACTCTGACTCTCAGAGTACTTCATCAAAACCCTGAAATCCCTCCAAGAACGTGCAGCTAAGATTTTTGTTGTTTTTTACAGCCCTACCCCATCCTTGTCTTTCCTTTGCATGCTTTCTCTCCAGCTGATGGAAATGGGGTGGACAGTGGGAGATACAGTCGGAGACTACACCTACAGGAAAGTTTAGGGTAGCATTAATGAGTTAAGCTCAACGCACAGCTACTAAATGCAGTAATGGTATTTCTAAATTAATTTATTTCTGACAACCCAAATAATTGTGTAGCTGGTGTAGATGAAATGGTTTTTCAGTGGTGTTTTGTATGTAGCTGGGGAAAGAGGAACCCAATTTACACTTATCTCACACTAAGCCATTATTAAGAAAGGTGAATCTATTTCCAAGCTGTGCAGCTCTCCCCACTCTCCCTGTCCCCTCTGCTGCTGCTAGCAGTGCTCAGCCTTGCTTTGGCCTTCAATAACAAAGCATCTCATTCCTTATAATGGTTTCAGACTTTGTACTTGCTACCCTTATTGCCTGGAGATGTGATGCTGTGGGCATTGAAACTGAAGGCTGTCCCAAGAAGATCCTGCCTCTGCATGGTGTAGGCTAAGTGAAGTCTGTACTATTTTTATAAACACTTATTTTGTGTCTGATTTGAAACATGCTTCCATGCACAAGCAGCTGCCTCTTTTTCCCTTCAGGGGCCTATCCTGCACAGCCAGCAGTGAGACCTGGTGATAAACTGAACAACAGTTGAAAGCAAACTCCCAGCTTGTGCCCCAGAGATGTCTCATCCCTCCTGCTGGGAGCTTAGCTGCCAGCATCAACATTGCAGGGTCAGTCTCCATCATGAGCGTGTGTATAGATGAGGTGGGGATGCACAGCTTTCACAGGCAAAGAGAGCCACGTGTCTCCTTCCTCACACGTGCCTGCAGCTCATGTGCATGCCTGCATGGGAGAACTAGTTCCTTCTATGACAAGTTAAATGATGTTCTAGGATATAGCTTTGCTGCCGATGCAGTGGGCTGGGGTAGGAGGGAAGTCAGCCACTTCAGAGCTCTCAGAGATAATGTTACTACTAAAGGTGCTGTGCTGGTGGTACTGAAGCTGCTTGTATTAGTGCTGTGGATCTTGAAAGGCACTCCTCCCCCTTGTCAAGAGAATATTTGTTATGCATTTTATAGTCTCAGGCATGGCCATCTGCTAATATAGTCAAGTAGACACAATAAAGGAGGTTTATATCTTTTTAGGTTCTGCTACTTCAGGTTCTATTTTTGATGCAGTAGGAGCTAGCACAGCTGAGCTGAAAGACTCTCAGGCACATGCCATGCATTTTATAGTGAATGTGACTAAAGAAAATTTGCTGAAGGACTAGAATTAAAGGCAGCACATAACAGAGAATTTGAAATTGCTTTTGCCTTGCCTTTAGCCAGGCGTCATTCAGAAGCTCTTTTTTGCACAGAAGACTCGAGACACTCTGACATTATGTAGTCAGTGCAGTGCAAGTCTCTGTGTGTGAACCACACTGAGGTATGAGTGGTCAATGCCAGCATGTCTTTTACCAATATAGGCATGAGAAGCTTTTACTTATAGTGCAGGGAAGGGTCTGTCACATTGAACTAGTCTCCTGACACATGGCAGGCTCGTACCTGCATTAAATAAATAAAGCACACCAGTAATTGTGTGTATAGATAAAGCTTCAGGTGTCCGGTGGGTCAGTTTCTTTGCCTTTGCTGTAGGCATCGCTCATCGAAGTTGGGAGCTCAAGGCTGGAAAGACCTCCTGGGTAAATGAGCTGTGTGTGCTGCTTGTGCAAGCAACCACGCTGCTTGTTCTGCATTTGCGTAAGCTGCCCTCAAATCCGAGGTGTTTCTCACTTTCCAGAGAACTTACAGTGGAACTTACTCTGGTTCAGCCCAGTGTGAGTCAGGTCAGTGGGAAGCAGCCCAGTGGCACACTGTGGTCGCTTGGGCTGGGCAAAGCAATGCAGACATCCATCCACATGCCTTCTCAGCAGCCAAGCCAGGCGGGAGGAGGGACTGAGTGGCTGTCAGTGGGTTATGTCCCATCTCAGTCTGTGCAGCCTCAATGTCCTTGGGTGGTTTGGTTTTTTTTGGGGGGGGTGTTTTTTTTAATTATTTATTTTCACCATTTAACCTGCATGCCAGACCTCTTCTACTTACTTGTTGTGAAGTCCCTCACAAGATCCGATGCAGCTTGACTTTTTGCAGTTTTCTTGTCTATCTGTATGCTTCTTGACCCTCCTGTAAGATGTTATCATCTTTGGCTGATTCTCTTTTTCCCATTCAATGTATGCACTATGCTGCTCCTGAAATGCTTTTTCTTTTTAAATGTGACTATTCAGTAGGGAATTTGGAAGTGTTCTCTTAATTCGAAGAACTCAACAGGAGCTGGGACAAGAACAAAGTCTAAAAGCTCAAGCTGAACTTTCAGGATTTGGGAAAAGTTGTGGAAGATGTGCAAAAGAAATTCACCTGTTGAGAGCTGGAATTTCAGAGTGCATTTTTCATTCATCCTTGTCTTTGCCCCGAATTGTCACAATTCGAAATCTTTTGCTATCTCTATGCCTCTTATATATGTCAACCTTTTTTTTACAGTTCTTCTAGCTGCTTTTGTGGTTAATTTGGGTGGGCAACACCACTCAGAGAGCTGCTCTTAGGCTGGCAGCCTGGCACAGAACGCGTTGTTCCTGAGACAAACTTCATCAGTGATGGCAGGTTTGGGGTTTTCTTTTTTCATCTTTTAACCTGCATGCTAGAAGGCTTCTAGTTACTTGTTTTAAAGTCTCTTGCAGGATCTGATTCAGCTTGACTTCCTGCAGTTCTCTCTTGCAAAGAGAGAAAGCAGCTGTAGTAGGATCATACCCTCGCGCTCAGTTTAGTGTAAACTGCAGCGCTGTAGGACGCGGCTCCCAGCTCGTAGCACTGTGGCACTATGACTTTCAGCAAGTTAATTAGGTCTGACCAGCTCTCCCTGGCACGTTTCTGATTAACTGTGGTTTATGCCAAGCCTTTCGCTATCTTAATCCTTCTCTGCTACTATTTTAAGACTTCCCTGATAACCAAAACTGATGACTTGGTATATTTTGTGATATTTACATCCCTGCATGTTTTCTTTTCCCTGATCCCCTGAACAGGACAGAAGAAAGAGAGGCTCTGAAATGAGGAATGGCAAAAAAAATTGGAGCACAGAAAATTGTCCTTTCTCTTTTCGGGTGCTCTTCCAGAGTTTCTGCATGCTTGGGACAGGTTCTCATTTACTTCACTTTCTTGTTTTTCTCATTGTTTTCTAGCAGGCAGTTGGCTTGAGGATTCTTCTGAATTCTACACATATCTATGCGATGGATGCATGCAATCCTCTGTGGGATTGTTATTTTATTCTGTGTTTTTCATGTTTTTGCTTTCAATTGTGTGGTCATCAAAATGCCCTTCATAAGAAGTATTCAACTTCTTATTCCCCAAGAGTTACATGATAAGATAGCAAGTGTCTAATTAAACTTTGGCTAGTTGGCTACCTATCTTGATATCTGTAACAGCTGTAACATGTGCCTGGTCACAATTAATGAAAGTGAATATACCCTTGTAATTATATAAACTCGTTTAAATATCCATGACTGTGAGCAACAGTAATAAACAGTTAAATAAGAGTGTTAGGATATTACCTCTGTGGGTGAAAGAATCTTCTTGGAATTACACAGAACAGTTTAGCATCATTAACATTAATAGCATAGTAGGTGATTTTGCAGTGAAATTTTGTGTAATAATTGGTCTATTTGTTTTTTTTTTTAGCTAATGCATTTTACAGCAAATGCAATAAATACTTGCAATTTATAACATATGTTCAGGAGAAAATCTCTGGTAATAGAAACTGTTCCTCTATCATATGCTTCAGGTATTTTTAATATCCCTACACGAGGTAAGTACATTTGCTAAAGTCACAGATAAGTAAATGATCATGGTGCAACCAAAAATAGAATCATAGAATACCAGGGGGGTACTCGGGTGATGCAGTAGCCCCCTCCAGTATTAGAACATATTTCCTTCAGATATCACCATGTATAGAAACAGCATCTGGAAAAGTAAATGTCTGATCCTGGCAATGGAAGAGCAATATGGTGATGACAGTCCGTGGAGACATCTTGAAAAGATTATGCTTTCTTTTTGTTTCCCTCTGTCTTTTATCTCACATTTCCTTTGAAGGTATCCTTGGATGCAAACAGTTTCTGCATCTGTGGTTTGGAAATCTCATAAAAACATATGAGCTTTCCTAGTATTGCTGAATGAAGGGACAGTGATTCCAGCTTTTGTTCTTTAGAGAGACATGTTGAAGGTATGAGTGAGAGTGGGCACTGATGGGTAAGAACTTTGAATGATGTTTTGTCTGTATCCAAACCTGTCTGATCTTGTGATTTCCCTCTCCACATTACCTGAGAAAACTCAGAATGTTACAGGTGTAAGGAGAGGAGATTTAGAGGGCAGGTAAGAACAGGGTATATTTAAAAGCTCTGATCTGAGATTTCATGTGGAACAAATGTCTGTTCCAGAAGGCTCAATTGCTTTATTATTAGGAGCATGTGATTGGAATAAGTATAGTCCTGGAAGCAGTGCTGGCTGGAAAAACACCATTTCATTGAAACTCAGGTTGCAGGATTTCTTCATGAGTTTAACTACTTTGACATGCTTTCTGAGGGGAGAAAATAATCCAACCTGAACATACTTGCTTTGAAATAGCATTAAATTCTGGCTTGAGGAGGTTAAGCCTGCTTCCTATCCTGAAGATATGAGATAGCCTTGAATTCTGAGGAGGAAAACGGGCCCCAAATTTATTTCCACAGGTAAGAAAGGATTCATTGTGAAATTGCTTGATGCAATCAGAGGGTCTGTCAACAGGAGATGGCTTTGCTCAGAGGGAGGCGCAGGAATCACTAGGCTGTGGGAGAGGTCAGAGAGGACAAAAGGGCAGAAAGAAAACTGCAAATCACAGGAAAGTATATAATGTGGAGGGAAAATAGAAGAGAGTAAGGTTGTGCTATGGTTTTCCTCGTAGTGAACCTCTTTATGGTAATTTATTTTCCTGTGGGATGTGCACAGGGACAAGGGATAGGTCTGTTGTGCATTTTCACAGCCATGGCTCTCTTCTGCCATCCCTCCTGTTCAGATTTTGGTGCAATAGCATCGCTCTTAGACGTGGCAATTACGTTTCTGTATATCTTGTATATGTTTCTGTGAATGTAAGTGTTAAGGTAACTTTGTGCCTTATGTAAAACAAACAAACAATCACCTTTGCTTCTTTACAGTGAGTTTAAATTGAATATTGTGCTGGCATATTTCCACTTCAAAAGGACAATACTGACCGTTTCGTGTGGGATTTTTATGGGTGTTTTTAACTCCCATTTTTATAAGTAGCAGCTCCAGTACTCCAGAGATTTGGCCTGGGCTCCCACGTCCCCATTGTTCTTCACCACCTTTGCATGGATCCTCCAAGTCTGCTAGAGGAAGCAAAGGTACTTTGTGACACATTGAGCTCTTCCAGCAGAGGTATCTGGCACGTCTGCTTGAAACATTCTTCCTGGCTGTCTGAAGATAGTTCTCAGCCTTGAAATCCACCTGGGTGTTTTCCCCCTGCTCAGAGCGGTGCACCCTCACATCCTTTGGTTTTGTCTCATTGTTTCAGATCTTCCTTGGGGAGTTCTTAGCCTTTTTCCATAGATTTTTTTTTGTCATTTTGTTTTGATAATACTGGAAGGGGCTGGGGAGTGGGGGGAAGGAAGCTTCAGTCCTGCTGGAGTATTTCCAAATCAGTTCGTCATCGTTAATCTTCCAATGTTATTTCCTTTCCTTAAAGCTTCTTGGTTCATTATTGCCATGAAAAAAAAAAGAACCCTTTGTTCAGTAACAAGGGAATTCATGTCAGTCAAGGCAGCAGCTTTTTTGCTCCAAATTCCGTATCTAATTTTGCAGAAAAATATTGTCAGCAAATTGCTTGAGGTATTGCAGTGAAACACAGGGCATGTTACCAGCAAACATTCATGCTATTATGTAAATCTTTGCAGAGCTGTATTATCAGAAAGATAAACAAATGGAATGATCAGAAAATATACCTGCAATCAGGACATGGTAGGTACAAAGAAGAACTGGATAGTGACACCGTGAAACAATTAGCTGTCTGCTTAAATGACACTTCCACTTCATTATACACAGAGAATTTAACTTTATTCTTTAATTATTGAAAAATAACTTTGAACAGGAGAATAATGCTTTCCCCATACGTGTAATCTGTGCTTGCAAAGCAAAAAATCCCAGTGGTTCAAAATGGAAATGTGTTTATTGGCATGCTGAGTAGCTCTCTTCTGCCAATGTGTGGAATACTCAGTGTTTAATTTCCTACATCTGGGCTTCCCAGCTCAGTTTGTTTGGGAACCACCAGCAGTGTCTATGCAACAGCACCTCACTTGGTGCATGCAGCTCTTAGGATGCTGTGCAAAGAGGCTGGTGCAGTAGTAGCCATGGTGGCATGCACAGGGAACCCTGTGACACTGTATACCTTAGGCCTCACTTAGAGCTGAGGCCCAGATACTCAGAACTGTCTAGTTTCTAGCTGGAGGCCAATAACTGTAAAAGATTATTTTCTGGTTGCACAGATATAAATACCACTACTCCGAAGCTTGCATTTTCTCTAGATTCTGGAAAACGATTCTGTGACCATATCTCTGTTCCAAATGTTGCTACATTTATCATAATTGGCATTATATTTAGAAACTGGGTTGTCATGTTCTAGCATTTTGAACTGTTTGTCTTCAAGTCCTTTGGAATATTGCACAGATCCTTGTAAAGACCGGGATCTAGAGAAATGAATAAAAATCCCAAACATCACTTCTGTACCGCCAAAGCTCAGAAACATTAGTTTCTGATCTGCACTTGAGTTGTTCTCAATTATTTCTTACTGGATGGGGCCCAAAGAGCCTAGTGTCCCAAGGACTTCACAAATCCAGTCAAATACTCACTCAGCACAGCCCACATGCTACCAACTGCCTCCCCCAGACATATGGCTATGTTTTTTGCTCATCACTATATAAGGTTAGAGTAGGGCAGAAACGCTTCCCCCTCCTGCTCAACGGAATAAGTGTGATAGTTTTTCTAAATTAAAACAAAAACAACTCAGGAGCGTGACTAATGCAATGCAACCCAAATGACTTATATGGTATGTCAGTGGAGAGTAGTTGCTTCATTGACTTCACTATATCATGCAGCTTCTGACTATGACTTGCATTTCGTTCTCTGTGTTTAGACTTGTCTAGAAGCTCCCTTCAAAGATCAGATGTCTCAGTGCACATGAGACGTGACCCTGTAAGATGGAGACCTGACATCACAACTCTTCTTGAAATTCAGTGTTGAGCTTTCAGTACATGTTGCTGTTGCCTAGGGTGGAAGTCTCTCATCTTCTCTAGTAGCAAAATTCTTCCAGTGGCTGCTGGTGCCTTTGCCTGCCACACTGGATAGCAGAACCAGAGAGATGGCAAGGAGGATGCTTACAGTAAAATTTTTGCATTATTTTTCTCTTTACTGACATTTCTTTGCTCTAGTCTTACCTTGAGAAGGCTCATGCTTCAGAAATGCTCTATACGGAGAGCGTCACTACTGCCATTTAAATCCTTTTGCTGCTGGGAACTAAAGAACAATGGCAATGACACTGCTGTGTCATTGGCAGGACAATACTGTCTCAGGATTCAGCAGTCACTGGCAGGTGGCTTGTGGGAAGGGTTTGAATAGCAGGGCAGAAACTGGGCCTTGCTGTCTTCAGAAAAGCGCCATCTCTGCTTGTTTCTGCACTCAGCTGGAGCTGGGTGGTGTTGCCTTGCACGGGGACAAAATATCATTGCCCAGCTGAATAGAGGCTTTTAATTCACAGGAGCTGCATCTCCTGCTGAATTTCTCCCAGTGCACCTACTGCCTTGGTTTGGGAAAGAATAAACATTGTGTGCCATATTGCTTTTGCAAAGCTTCCCACTTCTATGTTTTTCATCAACTGTGTCAATGATCTGATGTGTCCAAACAAAGTGCTTGCAACGGATACCTGGAACTTATAAATAAATAGAAATTCTAGGAAGAGTTTGAGCCTACCATCAGAGCAAACACTGCTGCTACCCTGGAGAGTGAGTGGCACCATTCTCTGTTTCATGATTTGGCTGTGATCCTTCAGCAGTGTTTCAAATATTTGGTCTTCTGCAGCTAATGGGCAGGCTGCTTCTTGCAAGCTTTTGGGGAAAAAAAAGGTTGAAGATGGACAGTGCTATGATTAACAGGGTTTAAGACTGGGCCTGAAGATTTGCTTTCTCATTTAGCCAGGGTCTTCCTGTGCAAACTACAGAAGGTCACTTGATCTCTCTATGGCTTGATCCTCCTTTGTAGAAAACAGGTAATGGTCCTTTATCTTGCCTATATAGATCATAAATGATAAAGAGATGGACTTAAGTATGTAAACACTTGGTAATGCAGAATTTCCAGTCATGACTGGGACTTCCAGATGCTACTGTCCTACAAATAAATAACAGGATGGCAATTCCTCTTGCATGGCTATAATGAAATCCCAAATGTAGTTTTTATAAGAAAACATTTTGGGGTTCAGTTCTGCTTTTTTGCTTGCTAATCATAAGCATGGTAGTGTTTGCTAGTCAGTGCTATCCTACTTGCATCTTGAAAACATTCTATTCATTTGGGGCTGGATGGGAGGGAACAGAAGAGGAATTCAAAACTTCTGTACTTAATTGGTCATGGATAAGTCTCATAGGTTTTACTCAAAACTCATCATTGGTTTCAATAGGTCTGCTTAACAAGTGTTGGTCTGAAATGCCTCAGGGTAATTAATGCTAATTCTTACATGGCCATGACATTTCTGCAAGAATTCCTTCTTAAGAAATAATCAAGGGATAAATTATTATTTTAGCATATATAATGATGCATTCCAGGAATTAGGATGATAGCAGCTAGATAACTAAATTGAGAGGAATTTCTTATACGATTAAAGTACTTATGAATGAAAGTTCCCAGACATTTTCTTAACTAACCTTACAGAAAGGTAATACAACCAGAATCTACTCTCATAATCAGCCCATAGAGCAAAGTAAAGATGGTTGAAAGAAAATATCTGTTTTTCTCTGTCACTAATAAATATGGGCCAAATCAAGAAAGCATTGAAGCATACACTTAGAGGAATGCTTAAGTGTTTCATCAGGACCTAAAGTAGTGAATTAGAGCAACTCTTACCCTTGTTCAAACCACACTGATGTCAATGGAACGACTCTCATTAACTTCTGAGAATGTTGTGTTAGATCTGTGGGTAAAATTCTGGTTCCTTTGAAGTTAGTGGTGAAGCTTCCATTAACCTGTGCCTGGGACTTCATTTATTTTGCAAAAGGAATGTTCCCGGCATAAAACATACGATCGTGTCCTGATAAATATAAAGAAAATTGATGCTATTCACTTAGGAATATCCAGCATTACCAATTAGTAGGAAGTCTGAATACAGAAAAAAGCTAATCTAATTATGTGAAAATCCTTGCTGTGTAATAAAATAGAAATGGTTTCTGCATGTTGTACTACTAATGAAAGGGATCAGTATTCAGAAACATGCTTGAAATTATTTCAATATGTATAGAAAACACTTTTTGCTTTGAAACTGCTAGGTAACCATTATAGGCTACTTTTACCAGCTGTAAAGCTTCATTTGCCTTGTAGTCTTGAGTTGTTTCTCTGTTCCTAGTAATGTTTTAGTGGCAACCTGTTCATATTCTGTAAGGTGTTATAATGAAACCTGAAAGCTCTGTTCATTCCATGTTTCTGAGTCATTTTATGTGGAAATCTGTGAAAAAGAAAACGAGTCTGAGGCTTGGAGGACAGATAAAATCAGTCTTCAGAAGTTCAGGAAGAGCAGTTGCATCAGTCTGAAAGAACATAGTTAGGGCCAGAGTTTTCAAATACGGGCTGAAAGAATGGAGTGTATTTAGCCTAGAGAAACTCCAGTGAAGTGATGAAAAGGCACCCAGAATCACCATTTTCCTTCTGAGGTGAAAAAAATATTGAGTACCAGTATAACAACAGAAAATATATTAGGGGCTGGCTGTAAAATATAACATAGTGAATAGAAAAGCTTTCTAAAATGGGTCTAGAGGGTGGCTAAGTTATGGGCATGTATGCTATAGGGAAACTGAAGTATGAATGTTCCAAATTCCTTTTAAAATGTAGTCAATTAATTTCGTTAATGGAGGAAATGCTGTTTCATCTAAGAAATCGGATTTAAAGAAAAGCAAACAGCAGAAATAGCCAAGTCTGAGAGATGAGCAGTTTCCACTATGAAAAGTGTTATCTAGAGGATCAGATTTTTTGAAAGCCTGTAAAGCTTTGGTAATCCTGAATATCTAATCAGAAAAATAAATGGAGCTTAACATTCAAGTTTTTTAACCAGTATTTCCAGAGGATTCCAGAGAACAGCCTGCAGAGATCTTTAAGAGTGGGGTTTAAGGAGACTTGCAGCACTGCCTCCTCACTTACGGAATGTTTATGGAAGACAGTGCTGCTGCTGCCAGGAGCAGGTCTGCATCCTCTGGAGGGGCAAGCCCACGTGGCACATAGCTGTCAGCATAGGGCCTTCAAGTGAACGTATTTTATAAAACACTAGCAACCACATTAAGCCATGGCATGCTTAGTCTCATTTTTACACACTGTTTCAAGTAGGATGATACACTTTGCAGGTAACTCACCAGCACAGGAGGTATTAATGCAGTTACTGAACTGGAAAACCCATTTGATGTCTTACGAGTCACATACTCTGAGGTCTGGGAGCCGCCAAGTGTCCTCAGCTGATACTAAATATGTTAGGAACTGAGGGTACTTGGTAACCCCCGAAATCAGGATGATAACCCCAGAAGTCTATCGGATTAACTTATTTTGGAGGAGTGGCTGCATTGCAAACCTCTGTAGTAGATTTCTGCCTTCATCGCCAGCTCTGCAGCCCCTAATGACTACAGTTAGGAAACCTACATCAAAACAGATGACATTGTGTGAAATCACGTTTGAAAACATGACTTTGAAACACTGCAGGTTTTTTTTTTAAGAGGATGAACATTATCTCCCTGTATGAACTGGAGCCTTCTGTACTCCGAGATCTTCCTGTATCTCTTCCCCATGTGCCTAATAAACTCACAAATGAAGACATAAATGCAGGTCTTCAGAGAAGACAACTAAAATAAGACAGCTAATTAATCTGAAAACACATTTACCAGTTAATGAAGTGTTCCTGAGTTCTTGAGTGCTGACAAAAAATCTGTGTTGGGAAGTTTTTTGTGCTCCAAGGTATCCATTTGCAACAAAATCCCTGAATGGCAGCATCTGCTAAAGAGCTTCCCAGTGTATCCTCCCAGTTCAGTTGTATATTATTCACAGTATGTTTTCTTGACCAGGCTACAGTCAGTCTATCTCGACTATATTTCCCAGGGTTACCTATGAACTGTCAAGTAAAACAACATTAAGAAATGTCAGAGAAATGAAATTACATTCACTTCACATCTTTGTTCTTTGCAAATCCACGTTGGCTATTACTCATCTTCATGTCAACTTCTGGTTTCCTACAGGTTATTTATTTCAGTATTTCTCTGCATGCTGAATGATGTATAAATCCCTGGATCCTTCGTTGCTTATTTTCTAGCAATCTGGATTCTCACATATCTCACTTCTGCTCCCCAAACTGTACAACTGGTTCCCTCAGCACTCCTTTGATTTTCATTTATTTATTTTCTGGCCAACAGATATATAACTCTCCAACTTAGGCAAGTATTCTTGGTTCTCCTCTGATTTTTACCACACTTCATACGCTAATCTCTCTGAGCTAGCATCAATTTTCTATCCATCTGATCACAATTAACCTTTTTAGTGAGGACTGAGGCAGAAGAGGAAGTAAATGCTTTGGTCTGCTCAGCATCATTTATTGAGAGATTCTTTCCTGTTGAGCAGCAGACTGACTTTCTGTGACCTTCCCCTTCCTACTAATATACCCTGTTTTCTTGTTTCACTTTGTGTCTTGTTAGCTGCACCTTTGTCTTTTTTCTCTCTTCTTTACATGCTGCAGCAGTTCTTGGACGCACCCTTAGAAATTAGATGAGTAAATTGTATGTTTTCTGATGAGTCTTGAGAGGACTCAAAGCCTTTGCAGAACTCTAGAAATACTCCAGCTGTAGCTTTAGCTGTAGTCTGCTTCAAACTCTTAATACATTAACATTATATTAATAATAATAATTATTAATATTAATTATTTAAAGGAATAATAATTAAAAATGAATGACAATCAGAGGATCAACTAGCGTTTGATTACTCTTTCATGAAATATATAACATTTACTGTAATTATTAGGCCATTAAAGGACATATGCTTCCCTGGATTTCTTAAACTGTATGTGTTTCAACAGTAAACATTCATAATTCAAGAGAGATACCTATTATAGCTGAATATGCTGAATATATATTAGGTTTACCTAAAAAATAATTCCTAGCTAATAGGCCTATCTTACATTTTTTTTGTGAGACTTCACTGATTAGGAGATATTTGAAAACATTTATTTTGGTGTGGATATTTTTTTTTTTGGTGGGTTTTTGTGTTTTTTTTTCCAATTTTTACCCTTTCTTTATCCTTTCATTACTGCTGTGCTTGAAAAAGCTTCTTCAGATGTTGTCTATCACCATCATTTTATAATGAGCACTGTAAGGCCACAAAGCTGCACTGTTAATACAACAGAAATAATTGATACTGAATACGTATAAATGTTAAAAGTTCTTTCTCCAAATGTAATGGTAGGCTAACAGGGGCTCAGAGTAACGCCAAGTCTCTTGTGTCACCTGTGATTTCAGAAGGAATGGTGTGGCACAGCTCACTATTCTAGCAGGCAGGCTGCCCTTGCTTTACCTTTCTCCTGTCCAAGCCAAAGGTTGTTGGGAGTTAAACCATCATGTTTTTCATTCCTGAACATAGCCATGTGCTCTCAACAGTTCTCTCCCCCTATTGACACTGCCTGGATTATCTGGTTATTGTCAATTGTAGAACCAAATGCCGTATAACTATGAATAGCTGAAAGTGTCTACATCCTCGAGGGCTGGTGAAAATTAAAGGTAGTACTGTTTTTGCATTGAGCTGCCTGTGACAAGAGATTTTGTGTTTTTCAAAATGATCAATTGTTTTTTAAAGCTGAATGCACCATTTATATAGCCATTGAAAGTGGTATTAGGAGTTAATGCCCAAATCCTATTGAAACTCATTTGATACTCCTTTGTAATAATGAAAATCTCTTTCTCCTGAGGTGAAATATTGATGAGGGTATAATGGAACGATATTTACCTGCTTGTGATTCAGGTTTTGAAGACTTACTTTCTTTTTGCAGACTCACCTCTCCCTGCCCAGCCAGAGACCCCAAACACCTGAACTCATCCATTATGTCTGTCCTTCAGATGGAAAGTTTTTAGTAGGGTCACACTGCTGGTGTTCATTTAAATGCAGCTTCCTTCAACAGTTGCTTTCAGCTTCTCTATGGTGCTCTAATACCACATATTTTCACATATAAATTGTCTGTCGGCTTTAAATGTAAAGGTGTTACTTGCAGATGGAACTGATGTAAAGTTTAGACTTGCTTTATTATTACAAAAACCATCTATTTTTTTACTGTAAGTGTATAGTTAGTCTTTGTAAATACTGAAGATTAAATTGTGTTATTTTAAACAGGAAGGATGACTAACAAATTTAAATTAGTTGTATTGGCATCAGCCTAAGATGTGAGGTACGTGACTGTATAATTGCTGCTGAAACTTGGAGGTTGGCTACCTCAGTACTGTGATGGATAGTGCTGTTGTGTCCAACTGTAAAAGTGCATCTTGTGGGCTCTGGATCTGGACTTCTGCACTTCATCCACCAAGGATTCTGCTCACAAATGGTCTCCTTCCGTGGCGCTTTGTGTGCAACCGCATGGCTGAGTAGTACATGTCAATCAGTGTCTGTTAGCCCTGGGCTGTATGACCCTTGCCGCAGCCTCCTGGGACCCTAGGATGGGAAACAGGAACTAAGGGGGAAGTTCTGGAAAAGCACTGCAAGATCTGCTAGTTTTCATGTGATTAAAAATGCTGAACTGCAACACAGGGATGCCTGCAAAGAATTGCTTGTGGAAAGAGCTGGTGGTATTTGCTGAGAATGTGCTATATGTGGCGTTATTATCTCTTTGCTAGTGCCTGCACAGGTCTGTGGGCAGAGCTTCTCTCCAACACCTGCAGAGTTTGGGCTGCGATGTTTGACCCCTGCCAAAGAAAAGAGAAGGGTCTAGGACTGATTCCAGCAGAAATAATCACCTCCATGAAAATGAGAGCCCTCAGGTCCCCCTTTGATTATTGTTGAAAGGATGATGGCTTTGGGTAATAAAAACCATAGTGCTTTTTCCCCCTTCCAGTTGCCACCCCACTGCTGACATTTAATACATAGAACAGGACCTGTGCCATAATGAAATGTCACTTGCCTAAGTGACAGGAGTGATATGACCGGTGCTGGGGGACAGCAGGCTGTGAAAGCACCAGGCAAGAAGAGTCATCCTTCCCAGCTGATGAAAGAAAAGTTAAAGGGGATGCATAATTACTGAAAGAGGCTTCTCAGAGACCAGAGGTGAAAAGAGTGACAAAGGAAGTGCTCATATTGAAAGGCACAGGGACTGACGTGTGCAGCCCTGCGTGACACAGAGGCTCTTTCGCAGATCTTGTGCCTCCCTCCACTTGGTTAGGGTTTC
This sequence comes from Pezoporus occidentalis, assembly GCF_034315485.1. Lineage (NCBI taxonomy): Eukaryota > Metazoa > Chordata > Aves > Psittaciformes > Psittacidae > Pezoporus > Pezoporus occidentalis. The sequence continues at coordinate 1,699,121 of NW_026913082.1, read as the reverse complement.
TGCAGCTGGAATCAGGCCCCTCTCTGCTCATCAAACACTATGTGCTGATTTTAATAGGCAAGATGAAACAGAAGACAGCTCAGTATGGGTTTAGATTGAGTCATGGTTATTGAATTTTTCCAAGGTACAAAGGTGCTGTTTGCAGCAAAATGAAATAAGTGATAAAAAAAAAAAATCCACAAAGAACAAAGCGACTGGAGAGTAATATTTGTCACACTCTCAACAGTCTTCTGCTGTTTCTGAAAGATTTATATGAGAGGAAAAAAAAAGAGTAAGAAACATGCTGCAAACTTGCAACAGTGAAGTACCTGAAAGTAAAAAAGTTTGATGAAAGTTGAGCATTGGTTTCACTCAACTTTACAAAAGCTTAGGGGAGGGATAGGTTTGGGGAACTGAAAAGAAAAAACCCACAAGTAACAAAGAAACAAAGAAAAGGCAATGTGAAGGGCAATGAAGGAGCATTCATGGCCCCCATGTGGAAACCTTATAGTTGTGCAGTGCCTGGTTCAGTCATTGTGTCCATGCAATGTTGAGTTGGCAGTCGTACCTCCAGATATAAGGCTCCTACCCATCTGTCTGTGTACACTTCTGAGCCTTTCCTACTTTCTGATTTACAAAGAAACATGTTTGTGTAAGTACTTCACTATCTGAGGTTTCCTCTGTCCCTTTTAGCTCTTAAAGATAGAAATAATTTTCCTTGTCTGTTGTAGGTGTCTGTGATGATGAATAAGTGATAGGTGATTACTTGCTATAATAAGAGAAGTTTGGTAGGTAGGTGCTTCAATGTTAAGATTGTTGTGACGGGTTGAGGACATAGGCACTGCAGGACTTGTAGGTAGGAGTGTCTTGTAGGAAGTACTCTGTAAAGTGTAGTTACCTTATAGGTACCCAGATACCTGTGCACAGCCTGCTCTTAATTTGGCACTTATTTAAGTCATTTAATCTTTTATGACACATTTGCGTCAAAAGAAAATGACAATATTGAAATAAATTGGGACAGAAATCAAATTAGAGGTACTTTTAGATGAACCCTTTGCCCTCTCTTCTTTAAATAGGCATCTAATCAACCTCTGCTAACCTTTACCTTTGAGTTTCTTAGCTGTGGTTACTTCCAGAAAAAAGCAGCTATGGGTAGAAGACTCGGGCAGGTGTGTGCCTTTGCTTCGAGCTTGGAGGGCTGTACCATCTCCACAGTGACCCAGCAGGGTGCTGTCTGTATGTGCCAGTCATTGTCAATTATGCAGTATCAGCTTTTGTTTCAGCTGCTGTCTGGAATCCGTAGAAATGAATAAGCCTTATCAGGAAGGAGCAGTAGAATGAAAAGCCAGCTGGAGGGAGATAAACTGTTTTCTTCCTCTCAGTAGAGTTCTTCCATGTGAAGTGCTGCCATCCCTCATTAATGTGCAGGCTGCTGGAGTGCTGTGTCTCTCCCAACTCTGCTGCCAAACCTATGAAAGCAGATGCTCTGACTGTGAATGAAAGAGAACGGTCTCCATTTTCTTCATGACTTAGACTGGCTCTGGTTCCACGGTCCAGGCACCACAGCTGGATCCTAACCTGATGAGCCTTTGCTGACTCCTCCTCATTTTGATTTATCAATTCCATCACCTCAAAATCCCCCACCAGCAGACGGGGTCACCAGAGATGGGTTTACTCCTTGTTCCAAGGCTCTGTAAACACTGTGACCCAAGGAGGGTCTTTGGTGGGTGAGGAAGGTCATAGAGGGAGGTACATTGCTCACCTTTAGGAGTTGCTCTTGACTGTGCTGAAACTACATTTAACTTGACCGATTTGCTCTTGACCATCTGAGACTCATTCATTTGTCTTGGTGCTCCACTACAAATCTGTATTTCCATGCTTTCCTCTTGGGGCTGATCAGTCTTTCAGGTTCAGCACAGTCCTCCAAAACTTGTGCCCAGACACGTTTGCACCAAAGCAGTTTCAGAAGGTTTTCTGTTGTTGTTTTGGTGCAAGCTGTGTGTGTATTTTCAGAGCAAAGGTTACATAGTCAGATTTAACTAATGCAGTCTTGTCTGATATAAATTAAAAGCTAAACACTCATTTTCCAAAGTAACTGTCTGTATCTTGGACTGCACCGAAGTAATAAGAGAAACAAACCAGTCCTGTTGTAGTAAATCAGCTCTAACTGTGTTTTTGTCTGGTCTGTTATTTTCATTCTAATATTACAGATTTGAAATTCTCTGTTCTTCACTCCAGGGAAGCAAATGGCAATTCAGCTCTGCCATAACTTTTAGTTAAGTCTTTTCTTACTAAGCCATCAAACTGTTGCTCACTGGTTAAATGCAGTTAGTGAGACATTTGCTGTGTGCATTTCACAAGCTGTTATCGCTTAATGCAAATGAAGGCTTAGAAATTGAAGGAAATATAGTTCTGCTGGTTTGCATAATTTTCATTTACATGTCCTAACCGCTGTAATAACAACAAAGTTGGGTCATGCTTTTTGTCTGTGTTGGTGTACCATCACTGTACCACTGTGCTGGCCAAGAAGTGCCTGGCTTTCCCATCTTCATTGCCCTCGCATTGTTAGTAGAGGAGGCAAATACGAATTAACTTTGGAAGCCTTTTGGATAAAATGTCAGCTAATATTGTTTTTCCTGTGAAATTCAGAATCTGGGTTACTAAAATTATTTGGAATTATATTTTGCTAGGAAAAAAGAGGGGAAAAGTCAGAATGTTTTCTTTTGATATTTCAAAATACTGCTTTTATTTCCTTCTGGGTAAACAAGTGATTAGAGGTGCAAGGAGCTAACTCTGAAAGAATTGTCTCCAGTGAAATGTGTGTGAAAACTGTGGAGTAGCTGAAATCAATAATATTTTATGCACCTGAAGGCTAAAGATATGTTTCTTTATCTTGAGTTTGTCCTGGCTAGTTTTCAAGGGGCTACTCTAAAGGGAATATATCCATTACCATTTAGAGATTTAATTTGCCTTGATGGTCCCAACTATACTTGTATAATTAGTTCTCAGGATGAATGAGATTTCTAAGCAACTTGAATACGAGCAATTTCAGTCTCCACTGGGTCTTTCCAATTTTTTGGGGAGTTTTTTGTGTAAGAAGAGTACAGTGTAAAGAAAACCCCAAAGTTCCCATTAGCCTTTCAGCCAGAGTAGATTCAGAGGTCAATGGCTCTCTCCAGAGTCTTGTGCTTCTCCTACTGCCCAATAATTACATTTTCCATGTTTAAGTTGGATTTCATGACATGTCTTGGATGATGAGAATCTACAAATACATTCCACTTACACAAAAGCTCCTAAACTTCCTCAAGGTAAATAAGATATATCTTTGAACTTCAAACTATGACCTAAAATTCCTCTTCGTTTGATCTCACAATTTTTACTTGGATTTAGTTATTTTTTTCATGGAGGGAAAATAAGCCTGTACAAGAGCCAGTGACCTCTCTTCTACATAAGGATACCTGGGAATTTGGCTGCTGCACAAGGGTCTGAATTTGTTCTTTCAACTCCCATTTGAAGATGTGCTACATAATATACACCCATAAACTCTGCGATAGACACACAGTCCTTTTTCTTTTCCTTATTAACAGTGCCTTTCTAGAAGAAATCTCTTACAAAATTAAGATTTCATTATTCTTGCAAAATGTAACATGATACATTAGTTTGTATAATAGGAAGCATTATCACACTGTAAATAATTGAAGAAACCATAAATTACGGTTGACAATCTAAATGAAGCAAGTTCATTTACTGATGCTTTTCTCTGTGAGTTTCCTTGCTGGATTTTGTAAATGAGCAAGTAATTTCTAATGGTTATCCTAAACATTAGTGAATTAGCGAGGGTCCATTTTAATTAGGTTTTTTTTTTAAAGCAATTAGCAAGTGAAAATGATCTCATCGTTTACTTAGAATTGCTTAGGAAAAAAAGAAAAGCATAACTTTATTTGTACTGTATTTTTAATAACATTTTATTCCTTTTATTTCCTCCTAATAAAAAAACTTGCACCAGGACAAGGAGAAGAGGAACAGTCAAATCCAAAGTTATATTCTTTCCTGCTAGATATGTAGGCTCCTTCTGTTTTCAAAGGTTTCTGGATTGGACCAAGCATGATATATGTGGTATTCTACAGGGCAGGGAATTAACTCTGTTTTCTGCAGATGCAGTCTAGTGGCTTCACCATAAGATCATTCTTTTTCTGCACAACTTTGAACGCATCACACAAATATTTTTAATTCCATTTTAACAGAAGTGTAGCCTATTTTTTACTTTCTTCTACATTTAGTAGTACCTGAATGGCAATAGAAGTGAAGTGAAATTTTCAACCCTGTCCAAGGACATTTCTAGTTCTATTTTTCTGTGGAGAGTCTTATGATAAGAGCAAACCCTTGTTTTCCTTTTCTGTCACCTCATAATGTCAAAGGAAAAAGAGATTTGGCTGCTGCATATTCATGAATTACTGCAGGAGATTGGATGAAGTACTTGGCAGAGATTCATGTAACAGCTGAGATGTTGACTTCTTGGCTAGTGCAAGAATAATATGGACACTACACCAGTTTGCACAGCAGGTCTGCAGTCATCAGCACTGAGAATAAGTATTTTCTATCACTTCAGAATAGTGGGGTCAGTAATTTCCTTCTGTCATATTGCTGTGCACTAGAATGGTAGGTGATAATTGGAATCTCTGGGTGCTGAAAGACCGGTGATCTTTTATGTGAAAGATGTGACCTGTGTTTGAGGGACAGTGTAGTGATGCTTTCCAAGTAGCAATGTATCTGTGTGCACTGGAAGGCCAAGACCAGCTGATGGTTCCTGTTGTTTGTTTACAAGCTCGTTTGTGGATGCAAGTCTCTGCTGTGTTGCAGCGTAATTTTCAGTCTGATTTTATTTCCTCAGATCTATAAGGGATGAAGTTCTAGGGATTTATGTGCATTGTTCAGCTGCAGAAATGTTCTCCTTTAAGAAAGGTATTCTCTTCCTTGTTGTATGTCTATTTTTTCTATTTATCCTTTTCAAAATACATGTTCTGCAGTTTAATTCCAGTTGCATAATCTCTCTGTGTCATCCTTTCAGCACTGCTTTTATCTAGTTCTTTTCTTCTTGGATTTACCTTGAGCAAAGCAAGTAAGTGTTCAGAACAGACACTTCGTCATTTAGAAGCACTTTAGCTTGATGGTGGGTCCAAGTTTAGAAAAACCAAAAAGAAGTAAATATTGCTTGAGTAGACATCAGCAGGAGTGGAGAGACCCTGGCTGTTGGCTGGAAGCACCTAGGGCTGCCCCAGACCATGTTCAGCCCCTGATCAGTAACTCTGCTGCTGAAAGCAATGATTTCAGTGGTACGGTTCAGGGAGTTTAGATAATCTGCTGAGTATAAAAGTCAAGAAACAAATGCTAAATAGCTGTGGTGGATCTGTTCTTCCCCTGACACTGTGTCTGTAAGAATAAGCATTGAGTGACAACAGAGAAAATCACAGGAGGCTGCATAAAATTGTAAAATAGGGCAGATGCATATAAAAGAAAAATTAACACAGGCTGGAGCAAATCAAAGCATGACTGCTGTAGTATTTAACATGTTTAATTACAAGCTGACTTACTGACATGGTTTCTTTGCTTGAGACTCCTTTGATAGTGAGACTGAAACAACTGGCTGCATCTGAACATGCTGCATGGTTTTAACGTTGGTTTTTTTTTTGTGTGTGTGTGTGGTTGTTTCTTCCTCCTATTTTATTTTTACAGTTTAACTTTCCTTGTGGGTAATACAAACGATAAATTACGTTTTCCAGTATTCTTTGCAATACTCATAAAGAGTTCTAAGTCGTTTTGGTGGTGGGAAAGAAGTGAGTGTGTGGTAACAGCTGTAAGCCTTGCTCGGATTTGGGAGGAAAGAAGAAGGGACATAAAATAGTTGGTTGTATGACATATATAGTATCTGGCAGAAAACTAGTATTTTTTTGCTCTGATATACTCTTATGAATAGAAATATCTTCTAGTAAAACAGCTCTGGACCACTTCTTCCTTGGTGTATAGGTAACTTCTGGCTTCAGTAAGAGGAGGAAATAAAAGGAACAAATGAACTATAAAGTAATATTTATTTTTTTCCCATTTTCCTAAGTAGGAAGCTTAAATTAAGTGGCAGGTATTTAAAATGCTTGTTTCTGAAATATGAGATCCAAAATCTAAGCAATGCGTGACCATTTCAAAGACAGGATAAGTTTTCAGTTCTGTTTCTGAGCTCCAAGTTACTCCTGTGGTTGTTCTGATTCTTAAAAGGAAAACTCCCACCTCAATAACATCGGTAGGATGTGTGTGTCCCCTGGTACCACTAAGCTAACTGGAGATTTCACATTACATTAATTTACATGGGTTGCAAATATTCCTGAAGTAGCCTGTTGATCAGATTCCACATTACTGAATAACTGGTTCCTTAAGAAATGTATTACTGAAAATAATACCTTAAATTAGTTGTTTATGCAGATGAAGAAGATGATTGACAGAATATGGACATGGTCTAAATATTAACTGGGATACATAGGTAGGAATTTGTGTATGAGAACAAAGACTTCCCCATGCTTACTTCTTTTAATAAGAGATTTATGCTTCTCATGTCACATTGATAATAGTGGCAGTCTCTTCCTTCTTTGCAGAAATAGCTATCAAAGATGAAAGTACTTTGTAGGCTGGCATGAGCTGATTTGCTTAGTTCTGTGCATGATAATATTTTAATTAGGCAATTCCTTGTGGTAGTAACTAGCTTTTCAATTAACCATTTTTAAAAAGCTTTCACACTTTCTCTAATTACATAACTTCAATTTCTTAGTGAAGGAATAAATCTCAACAGGCAGGAATTCATTCACCTGAGTTTTGGGGTGCTAAAAATTCTGTGGAAAATCCAGAAAGCAATATGAAATATTAATGGCCGCTCTGTTTCTTCTACAAGTTAATTATGATTAGGAAAATGGGTGATGTAGAGTGTGATGCGCAGAATTTCTTGCTCTTTAGAAGAGTGAAATATTACTTATAATTGAAAGTACTGTGGTGTCTATTCCTTAGGTCATGATTAAGTAACTTGCCAGTTCAGCCCTTGAAGAATGAAATTAATTCCTGATCAGTGGAATCAAACTTAAGAGTTTACCTGAAGATCATTTTGTCATGTGTCTATTAACATTTCATAGAAGTTATACAGTACCTAGTAAGTTACTAAGAGATCCTACAGGTATTACTACATGTTGCATATGTATTCAAGTGATTGGAGCATCTATAGATGTTGTAGAGGACTACAGTGGAATGAAAATGCTTTAGTTTATGTATAGACTACAGGTGAACAAAACTGCTTAGACTGTAGTGACTATTTAATCACATATTTATGAATCACTTAGATGTTTTATCCACTATTTAAGGAGAATCTCAACTGCCTCTTTTTCTGTTCTGGTTCTGTCAAAGTGTTTCCATTGTTTCTGCTTTCAGATGTATTAGCAGCTTAATTACTGTTTTGAAACCAAGGAATGTTTCCGAGTAGATAACATGAAAAACAAACATCCTTGTCCCAATGGTTAGTGAACCCTTTACTATTGAAGAAACTACCTACTGATGAGAAAGATCTCATCAAGCAGATTCATAAGCAGTTGACTATGGTTCAGATATTCTCCTCAAAAGAAAAAACTATAGAAATATCCAGATAATTATTAGTTCATGGTCATCCAAAGAGCAGGGTCTAACTCACACTGGCCATAACTAGAATCTAATGAATTCCTTCATTTTTTAATTCTAATCTTTAGTTTTTATAACTTTTCTGAAAGTTATGAAATGCAGCTTGTCTTTTGTTATAGGTTGTAATGAGGAGAGTGGAGAAGGCAAGGACGTGATAACAGGATACACAAACTAGAGCTAGTGGAAAATGTTTTAGTAGAACAGTTTTTCCTCTTAAAAGTGCAGTTTAAGGGGTGGGGATGGGATTAGATATTAATTGAACGGGTTGATATTTGACCAACAAGTCTGTTAAGGACAAACCAGAATAAATATAAATCAATTTCTTATTTTGATTTCATGCATTTTATCCCCATATGCATTTTAAATAATATATAGTTTGAATATTTAATAATAGTTACGTTATTTTCTACAGCTTTGACACTTCTGAAATCTTTCTAGTTGCTAACATTATTCTACCGGAATTCTCATTCTGCAGGTAAATAACGATTTTGACTTTATGTTCCGATTCAACAGAAAAGCACATTTTGAAATGGCAGCTTTTCCTGTGGAAAGAAAATCCGCCTTTCTAAACAGATGTACATGTGTCTTTATATAGTTTCAATATCACAAAGATCTTTTCACTGCAATTGACACTAATTGGAGGGGACAGGTGGTGGTGGCAGTGGGGAGGAAATCTCTTCGGGATCGTGTAGAATTGCTAACAGGATACAATGAGCTAGAGGTGGTTGGAAAATGCATAAATACCAGTTATGTAAGAAATTGATTAGCTAAGGTTAAAAAAGAAGAAACTACAATATAATGTAAACTAATGGAAATAAGAAATACACTTTCCCTTCTGTGTGTTCACAAAGAATCCCCAGAAATATAACTTTAAACCCCTAATGTTCTCCTATGACTGCAACGAAACACCTCTCAACAAAGGAAACTCAACACAGTGAAAGCAATGGAGAGTATTTGTGGCGGGGAGGCATTGGAGGAGCTTCATCTCCTTGCTGGTTATGGATATGCGTGTTTGTGTTTGCATAGGCATAACTGAATCTCTTTCCATCTCAGAAGACAAATCTTTGGGTAGCAATAGAATAAATTCAGAGTTCAAGGTTAAAATAAATGCAGTTGGTCAGCAATCGTTCCTTAAAATTCTCAGGAGATTTCCAAGTGTACAAAGTTCTGTGGCCGGTGAGGGAGAAAGCAGGGTCTGTATTTGAGCTGGTGAGAGCCTGCCAAGTCTGAGTTACTGTAGCAGGCATTAACACAAGAGGGAGTCTGAGGTAAGCGTGTAGTACGTGTATTGTGGTGAAGTCTGTATGCCATAGCTGAAGAAGTGAAGATATTTTTCCCCATAAGATACAGGCTGTGAGGGAATAATGGGAGAATAAATTTAAGGCTGTTCGATCAATTCCGTCTGCTTTGAGGATCCGCTGGTTTTGCCAAGGGAAAATGTGAATTACTGACTTCTCAGGCTTGTGAACCAATGGATGGACTGATTTAAGAGAAACAAAGTAGATGCTATAGAAAGCCATGGTAATTACCTTTCACAAATTTGTATTTATTACCAGAAATGAGGTCGTGTTATCATTGGTGAGTCATACTTGTAAAACAAGATATAATTGAAAATTTTCACAACACTGAGATTTTTCTTATAGTATAATTATTTGTCTCTCAAGAGCCTAAAGACAGAATAGATAAGAGAAGTATGTAAAGTCATCTGAGGAATTAAAACAAAAGTGCAGTGGCTTTGAAACCACCAATACAGAATGGTTGTGTGATGCCTCATGGCTTGAAAACCAGCATGCTTTCTAAACATGAAACTCATCTTTCTTCCCATAACCCCTGCCTTTCTTCCAGGCACTTGCTCAGAATACATCAGCTCGAGGATTTAAACTTTTGCACAATGGTTTTCACAAAGTGTGTGTAAAGCCAGACGGTATGAACTTAAGGAACACTGAGAAAGGGATTTTACAGAGCAGCCATATAGCACCTTGGAACATCAGTGTTATCCATAGAAATCCTTCAGATGCTTTGATGAACAGCTCTGGAAAGAGAAGTGATGTCTCTGCCTGAAATGCTGGAGAGGAAGGCAAAGAGAAAGGATAAAACCATTTTCAAGCTCTGGGTTCTCCCACGTTTCTCCCACTGTTAGCAGTGTTGCCGAGATTGGACTTGGTGTATCTCCGGTTTCCAGCAAGAATAACAAAGTTGTATAGCCAGCTGCTGGTGGGGAGCTGGAGCGATTTGGGGTTGCTAGGGCCAGTTTCCAGTGGTGATGTGTGTAGGTGGAGCAGATGCAGCGATTTAAGAGTCTCTAAGCCTGCATCTTGTCCCTGTCAGCTCTTACAGGATGAAATGCGGCTAAACCCCGTGGTGAAAGTAACCTGTAGGTGCTTGACTGTGGTGGGGAGAGACTTGCCATTTCCCCAGCCGAAAAGGGCTGCCCGGCAGCGAGCCCATGGTTAAAGCCCTTGATTTGTTTGACTTTGGTTTGGCAGCTGGATCAGGACAAGGACTCGGGTGTAGGTAAGGCAGGATGGAACCTGGTGCAGTGGCATACTGCAGCTGTTTATCACTGCTGTACATAACCTGCAGCACTGAAACAACATTATTACTGACTTATATAGGGATTGGATTGTTATAATGCTTCCTTTTTATATACTGCAAATGAGAGGTTGATAGGAGAAAGGCTTTCCAAAGCAGAACTGACGGACTGCTGTTCCTGCAGGGGTACATCTCCCAGTGTCAGCTTCCTATTGCATATGGAAGAGACGATGATCTATCAGTGACTCACTGAATGCTTTTCACTTTATCATAGCAAGTGATCAAAAAAAAAAAAAAAAAAAAAAGGAAAAAAAAAACACCCCGATTTCCATGGCCTTATAAATGCAATAGGAGCCTGTGGTTAAAAATAAGCAGCTTAGCATGTGAAGGGTAAAAGCACGGCAGCAGGAGCAGCAGGTTAGGTGTTACTGCTGTTATTGAAATGGAGTGCACTTTGCAAGAGCTTTATTGCCTCACTCTAGTAAAAATGAATCACATTTCTCTCTCTCAGCTCCTTATTTTTCCTCTCAAAAGACTGATACGGAAAAAAAAAAAAACAAGATAAAAAGCTCAACACAAAAAAAGTTCAAGTTTCCACGTCAATGCTGTGTACAGATGGATCCATCTCTGTATTTCTAAGCTGGCTTTTTGTTTGAACTGTAAACATGTCAGCTTTGTGCAGAGATTCCAGGTTTGGGCCTATGCTAATACTTGCTTTTATCAGGTAAAATGTTATGTGGTGGCATAGAAGGGACTTCTGCTGGAAGTGCTTCCCTTTGCTAGTTTGATGGGAAAATAAAGAGAAATCTATGTGAAGTCTCCATTTCTGTGCTCTGAGAGGTTATTTCAGTAGTGGTTTATACTGGGCACTTAAATGGCATCTAGAGGTAGTTTTCAAAGTTGGATGCCATCCTTTGCTGTAATGGAAGCAGTGAACTATACACTTTCCCAACTCTGAATCAATTTTGTGATGGTCCAGTCTCCATTAAGCAGCTTTTAACTTTGGTTGCTGTTAAAGTCTTGGGAGTTACAGGCAGGAGAAGGCTCCAGCTATACACATTCAACAGGCTCTAAGTCTTTGTGCCGTGTAGTGCAGGGACTAAAAGTAATCTTTTAGGAAGCCATATCATAAAAGTACTTGCAGAGGTACAAAGGACAGGGCACGAGCCTGCAAGCAGCAAAAAAAAATTGAGCTTATAGTCCTGTAATATGTTCATATAAACTATGCATCTCAGTGTTCCTCCTTGCAACAAAATTGTAGGAGTCAATGTCCAGTCTGCAGCAGTGCAGCTTGCCAAGCAAACCCATGCTGTCTGTGATAGGAGCACTTTGCTTGCTGTGGTGTCTGGCACCTGAGAGTCCTGAAGCATTTTGTGGTACAAATGTTAATTAAGCTTTACAACAGCTTTGTATGGTAGGTGAATAGTATTAACAGGCATTTCAGCTAAGGCACAGGGATGCCTCTCCTATGGAAGGGTATTAGAGTGTAAGAGGGACCTGTTGGGTGGGTAGCCCAGTGTCTGGAACCGGGTTGGCATTTGGGAGAGCCAGTCTTCAATTTCTGCATGACCTTTTGTGCTAGCAAATTGGGACCTACAGCACAGCTGGGACCTCTGCTATTATTACATCAGGAAAGCTAACATAAATGCTCCATAGACTGAAATAGCACAGTGTTCTGTCTGCCAGGGAATTATTTTGGATTTCCCCCCAAATGACACTAGAATCCAGCTTTTGATATGCATAACAGCTCTTGTTCTCACTAACACAAAGCTTTTACTTGTTCCAGAAGCGTAACCTTGTACCTCAGCTGCAGCAACAACAAGTTGTATGGGCTTGCTCTCTGCAAAGCTTGCCAAGCAGCAGCCATGTGCCCTGTGCTCCGGCGTGAGCTTTCATTTCATTCACACATTGGTGAATCGTTAGCAGTCTGTGTGCAGCCTGTCAGCCCTTCATGTTCTCCCTTCAGTGCTCTTAGTTTCCTAGCAGGAGGAAAAAATGCTCCTAGCTTGTAACTGGAATCCTGTGCTGACACGTGTCCTTGCCCAGAGCCTCTCCAGTGAGGTTGAATGCTCTGTCCGACAGCCCAAGCTGCAATCTGACATCCAAGGGTTATGCTGGTATAATTTAGACCCATTTGAGTTTTATGGGTAAATACTGCAGAATCTCTCTGCAAAATGGTGAGAGGGAGGAGGATGTAGACAAAGTGCTCAGTGCCCTACTTAGCAAACACCTAAAACCCGTCCCACTGCGATGCTTTGTCGGATGCTGTATGCTGTGAAACTGATTGAATAAAATTGTAACATGTTTGGGGCAGAAATCACCCAGTTCAGTGTTAACACAGTGTAAACACTTCTCCAACTGACTAAATCCAAAAGTTGCCAGAAGCATTTTAATGCTTCCCCTTTCTGCTAAACCTAGAATGGCAACTCTAGCTACACTACTGTCTCCCTGGGACTCATTAGCATGGTGCCACCGTTGTTCCAGTGAGTGGTAGGCAGCCACAGGGGAAAGTGTCATACGTGCAGCTAGTGGCAACCTTCACACAGGAGCAGAACTATGAAGCAAAACTGCAGTGGAGGAGAAGGATCATGCTTAATAATATGCAAATCAATGTAGCATCTCACAAAGATTTGATTTGTGTTTTGAGGCAGCTGCTAAAAATGTTGTTTTAACCCCTCTTGGGAGCATAAATATATCCAGTAGACAGGCTAGACAGAGGAGGATTACATTTTCTAATAACTTTAATTTTACAAGGTAGCAGATTTGAAAGCTGCTGTGTCTTTCGTCCTTAGACAGAGTTTGTTGGGGAGATGTCCATGTAGGGGTAACTGTATCACAGTTACTACAGCAGAACCCTACCAACTCATGCAAAATGCACTAAGAAATGCCCTGCAGATTTGTCAGGATGTGAGAAAGTTTTGCTATACCTAATGGAATGTGAACATCTTTGTTGGTGACATGGACAGTGGGATTGAATGCACCCTCAGCAAGTTTGCCAAGGACACCCAGCTGTGTGGTGTGGTCGATGTGCTGGAAGGAGGGGATGCCATCCAGACTGACAAGAGAGACAGGCTTGTTCAAGGCCAGGGTGGATGGGGCTTTGAGCAGCCTGGTCAAGTGGAAGGTGTCCCTGCCTGGAACTAGATGAGCTTTAAGGTCCCTTCCAACCCAAGTCAGTCTATGATTCTATAAATACAGTTTTAAATACTCAAAGGACATGCTTTCTACTTACTTTTTGTTGTCATGAAGGAAGCCCAATACTTGGTGGCGATGCCTGGGCTCGGTCATTATGCCATCAGGCTGCATATACTCTTCACTGAATCAAGTGCTTATATGCTAACCTGAAAAACTCAAACAAGCCTAGTTGTTTTCCCGTTTGTAAGAGCAAACAATCAGGCAGCTTTGCCTTCCTGTAACCAATACCACGCATTGATAAGCTTGTGTAACTCAGGTGTTTTTTTTATCACCTGTGTCTCAGAGAAAGTGGCACTAGACTTAATGCAGGTGTTTCAATGTGACATAGCTGTAAGAAAGAGCAATATTGTGGCCCAGTGCCAGAAAATTAATAAATGAGCAGCACAGTGCTGCATTAGCACTTAGGGAAGAGCTCTTTGTGTCTTGCTCTGCTAAGTTATTGTTCAGGAGATTGCAAATGGGTATTTTTGTGGCTTGGATCCATTTTGATTTGTTTTCCTTGATTGAACTCATCAGCCTCCAGCCATTTTCTCGGGTTGAGTTTGACAGAGGTGCTCAGATGGACTCATGGCTCATCATCTTCTAAAGAACATCTGTAATTCTCCTCCCTCTAGTTTTTGGTTTGGGCATTTGTGATAGCAAAGCCACTGTCATGGGCCAGGATTCCCTGCTCTCTGCAAATGCAAAACCAAAAGGCAGTTTGGGACTTAGGGAGATCCCATTTTGTTTAGAGACACGTTGCTGATTGAAAGTACAAAGGTACCAATGGACTTCATCCTGCTTCAGCACTGCCCTTGACAAAATCTCCTTAACAGTTAAAATGAGACCCCCGTTGACTCAGAAAATGATTGCCCAAAGGCTCTCTCATACTCAGGCAACTGTCATAGCAATAGACCAGCAGCTTATTTCATTTTAGCTCTGCAGGTCTTATCTCCTCCTCCACTCACACGAGGCTACAGGGAGCAGTTGTGAGGGGCAGTGTGCCCTGCTGCAGGATTTGTGCTGATCTCTGATTGACACCTGATGCCTCAGCACCTCTCCATCACTGAAGAAAGGAGATTGTATCATCCTGAAACAATCTACTGAATCCCTGGTGTTAGCTCAAACACTTAATCCTGCTTTACATTACATATCTTGGCAGGGCACCATTTTGATTTTGCCTGGTCTCATCTCGACTAAGGAAACTTTTATTAGCAACTATTTCCCTTCTGCCTTTCCCTCCCCTTCTCCAAGGTCCCTGTACATTGTAAACCAGGCAACTCTTGGTCTCTGTTCTGAGCATTTTGTTTTACAGAGCCGGGAATGTTCTCTGATCCTCTAAGAAACTCTGTGGTTTTGCACCTTTCCTGCTTTTTAACATGATTTTTTTAAACTCGGGGTACCAAGAGATTGTAGAATATTCCATCATCAGTCTCATAAGTGCTGCAAATGGATGTAAATTTACTTCCCTATTTGTTGTTTATTTGTTTACACATCTAAGGATCATTTTTCAGCTTAGAGTCCTTTATTCTGTAGCTGTGCCTTGGTACGCTTCTTATTCCTAGATATATAACCACATGTTTGGCTTTAAATGAACCTGGTGAAAATTAATGGATTTTCCTGAGGTACCAAGGTTTATTAAAAATTTATATCATATAATCTCATATAACCCTGCTCCAGCTCCTCTGTGCAAGCTCTCCTTAACTGCCATAAAATGTTTATTCCTAGATCTTTAACATCCTCTTTAGTTACTCAAGGATTAGAAGACATTTAATTTTCTACTGCCCTTTTCATATATGGAATAGAAATATGTATTGAACAGTTTTACCTCTTTTGCATTGAAAACTTGGTGAGCTGTTTAGCTGCTGTGCTGCTGAGGTTCTTTTGCTGTATTTTAAGTCCTTGCCCTCAGCCAGGGTTGTGATGGGTTTTTCTCTCTGCTTTTTAGCTTTCTTAACAAGTATTTCACCTTTTCTAACTTTGCTTACAGTAATTCCTATTGATTTCCCCCTTTTCAGTAATTTTGTATTGGATTTTTGTTCCTAATTGCCACCTTAACTTTGCACCAAATGGGAATGTGCTTTTAGCCAAAACTTGCTCTTTTTTATAACTGTGGTATTGTGGCTCTTGGCCATCTCATGATTTCCCCCCCCAAGAACTCCCTGTTCTCATCCTGTCTACTTTTTCTTTTCAGTCAGTTTTGGGGCATATTCTGTTCTAGAGTTTTTGGGCAGTCATCCTTTTGGAGCCTCAGGTATGAAACTGCATTTGTCATATTTACTGTTCTCCTTTCTGTTCTGTCCTCATTTTTAATATCCTTTTTTAAAAAAAATATATTTTGCATAGTATGATATTAAACAGCAAAATATCTGGACCAGCAACAGTCTGAATAGCACTTGAAAAATCATATCCTATGTCTTTGTGCTCCCGAGTCTTTGCAGAGACTGTTTTCAGTTCTATCCTTTCCTCAGTTAACTCAATGAACTCTAAGCAATTTGTTCAGTTTGTTGCTTCCATTTCAACCCTGAAGAAGTACCCATGTTCTTCAGCCTATATTTGCAGGGTTTTTTCTACATACTTTAATTGGCATAATAAAGGATATTGCTCCTCTACAAACCTTGCTTGCATCCTTAGACTCCTACAGCTGCACTGTTGGAAAATAGGATTTGGTTGTAATCCTTTTTAGGAGGCTATACTAAACAAGGCCTCCTGACAGTAAGAATATGCTTCTGCAATGGTATTTTTATATGTTGAAGAGACTATCACAGGGATAAAATTTCTTGTTTGGGGTGCTGAGTTACGAGACCTGTTGCTACAAGATGGTGGGAGCTGGCTTAACACCAGCTTATGCTCATAGATGGGCTACCAAAGCCACTGCTGCACCAATTGCCATGAAATAATTGGCTTTGGCTGTGGCAGCAGATCTGGGTAGTATGTGGCAGCTCAAGCTGCCAGAATGATCTTGTTCTTATTGCATGGGTGTCCAGCAAGTTATGCAGCAAGCTGTAAAGCTAAAAATTCACTGTTTTAGAAGAACATGGCAATTTGAGTTTGCACTCCCAATCAGTCCCTTACTGAGTCACTTTGCCTTGTCACGGCTCTGAATCACTGCACTGATTTGATGGAGATGTTTGTTTTGTGGCACGGATGTCAGGCCTTGCGCAGGGGCATGGTTAATGATCCCTGACTCCAGGTGACTGACTGGGAAGGTTCTTCAGGTAAAACCGGACTACACAGACACAACCTCACTTCCTCCGTAGTGCTCTTGGCCATGCACCATGAAGGAATGCTTTAGTGGCTGAGCGTGGTCAGACTGAAAACCATGATCATGATTTTCTGCAGCAGTCCCCCAGATGTGTCTCTTTTGAGCATCTTCTCTAGGATTTGAGAGGCCACCATTTTTCATGTGACAGAGGACATCTGGTAGCTCCCAAGACGTGAGGCCGTTGTGCTGTGTTGCATGACGTATAAACCTCCCAACAGGAGATCCTGAAGCACAAACAGTCTGTGAGGCTGACAGCAGCCAGCTCAGGCTTACAGAGCATTCACAATGTGGCTTTCAATGTTTGGAAGAGCTCTTATTTCCATAGAAAATTTCTTGGAGCCTCAGACTTGATGAGCATCCCTGATTAAGGTCTGTTGCCACTGAGCTTCTCTTCTCCCCCTTTCCCACCACGCAGCCATAGCTGGAAAGGCAGAATATGGCCCTACTTGGCTGTGCTGATATTGTCTTCTACTTAGCATTTGCACAATCTCTCTCTGCTCTTTCTTCCCTCTCTCAAAACGCATGTTCCTCAGTATCTAAACACATCCTACCAAGAGTAGTCAGTGAGCATGAAGCTGATTGACTGCAAATGCTTCTGATGCTGAATTCAGCTGACAATCAGTTCCTAACGCCAGCAGCTATTCCTGTTTTGTATCCTCTTCTTTCAATCTGATGTCGACAAGGTCACGTTTAGAAACTTCTAACAAATGTTACTTTCTCATTAACAGACAGCTTGTTGGGTGGCTACTCCTGTTTTGTATATGCCAGTTGCCATTTTAATCAGCTCTCTCTCTGCAAGCTTCATATTTGAATATCTGGTAATGCCAGAGTGGTGAATGGTATAAGAGCCAGCAGGTCTCTGCACACATTGTTTAGCTCTGTATGGTTTTATACCAATTAGTATCTGAATCCCATTTTCCAAGTGACCGTGACCTCTGCCCTTTGAGGAGGAAGAGATGAGGTGGCAGAGCAAGGGACATGGGGATGGATGGATGGATGGCATCATGAACAGGCTGCAGATGGTCCAGAGCTGTGCCGTTAAATGGAAACTTCTTGCATGTAGAGGAGTCCTGATTCCACATCCCATAATTCCAGTTTTCCTGTACTGTGCCTTCAGCATTCTCCACTAATTCACCGCTGGCTAAGGACGGCCCACCTGGACAAGTTCCTGTGTGACGTACTCTAGGTCACCCTGCTCTTGCAGAGGGGCTGGACTAGATGATCTTTTGAGGTCGCTTCCAACCCTTAGGATTCTGTGATTCTGTGATCACTGAAGTTTGCTAGGGTCTCTAACTCTGCTAAGTACCTAAAAGTTGTGTGTCCTGCACAGAAAGTAAAATGAACTCCCTGGTGTATTGGTTTTGGATATTAGTCTGGAGTAAGAGTCCTGCTTTATTGTGACTTGAATGTTGGCTCTTCCCATCTAATTACCCCTATATTCTGTAACCTAGTGCTGCAGGCATGGATTCAGATATGCACTCATAGCAATTATATAAGTGAATTAATCAAATATACATATAAAAGGTATATAAATAGGGTGATTTAAAAGTGCATTGTGAAGATGTATATGGATACTTACAGTGAAACAAATCCCTTTTGGTTCACTGGGAATCTTTCCACTGCTGTGAGTAGCCTTTTGTTTGGCTTCTTGATGATTTATCTTCATTACTGGAAGTTATACAGAGTATGTCTTCTTATGAACAGTTCAGAGCTATCAAATTCTGGTGGATGCTCTTCTTAATGATAGTACTGAAAGTTAATGTCTGTTAGTGATGCAGTAAGATGCATGAGATTGTTCTTTCAGTCTTGTTGGGGATCAGAGCCAGGGCTCTTTAAGGATGAATGAGGGTCAATGACTTTCCACAGGTTGGAAAGAGATCTCCAGAAGAGCATTCTTGTCCAACATTTTTTGGGATTGATACCTGGCATCAGCTGCAATGAAATGGCCTCTCATTAATGCTAATCACATCTCTTAATTTTCTGATTAGGTAATGAACAGAGTTATGTACTGGAAAGCCTGATCTCTCTTTTTCTGCTGTGACAGCATTAGATTGCTGTGACTTATACTCTTCATATAGGTAGTAATACGATTATTCAGTTAATCTATTATTCATTTCACTCATGATCTATTATTTTCACATTCTTATTCTGTGAGTCAATTTCTCTCTCTGCTGTTTTAATATAGTAGCATTTTAAATAGTGAGAACATGGCATTAAACATGTATAAGATTTAATCTAATTTAAAATGCTTTCTTGTAGCAGGATATGCCTAATAAGCATAAACCAACTAATGTTCAAAATACTATGGCATATTAACATGACACATTGTGAAGGATGCATTTTTCAAATAAAGCTAAGCACTAATCAGTGAATTTGTAAAAACCTTTCTTATCATTATCCTTATCCTGGCATTGTATGATTGACACATCTTTGTCGCTGACATGGACAGTGGGATTGAGTGCACCCTCAGCAAGTTTGCCAATGACACCAAGCTGTGTGGTTCGGTTGATACCCTGGAGGGAAGGAATGCCATCCAGAGGGACCACGACACACTTGTGAGGTGGGCTGATGCCAGCCTCATGGAGTTTAACCATGCCAAGTGCAAGGTCCTACACCTGGGTCGGAGCAATCCCAGGCACAGCTACAGGTCAGGCAAAGAAGAAATTCAGAGCAGCCCTGTGGAGAAAGACTTGGGGGTGCTGGTCGATGAGAAAATGAACATGAGCCAGCTTCAGTGTGTGCTCGCAGCCCAGAAAGAAAACGTACGACCAGTGCGAGCAAGCAAGCAGTTGCTCTCCGTCCTCCAGGTCCCTTCATCAATAGCAAATTTTCCCCATTGATTGTAACAGATCTATGTTACTTGGGGGTGCTGGATGAGAAAATGAACATGAGCCAGCTTCAGTGTGCGCTCACAGCCCAGAAAGCCAACCGCATCCTGAACTGCATCAAAAGGAGCGTGACCAGCAGGTCGAAGGAGGTGATCCTGCCCCTCTACTCTGCTCTCATGTGTCCCCACCTGGAGTATTGTGTGCAGTTCTGGTGTCCTCAACATAAAAAAGACGTGGAACTGTTGGAACAAGTCCAGAGGAGGCCACAAGGATGATCAGGGGACTGGAGCACCTCCTATATGAAGACAGGCTGAGGAAGTTGGGGCTGTTCAGCCTGGAGAAGAGAAGGCTGCGTGGAGACCTCATAGCAGCCTTCCAGTATCTGAAGGGGGCCTATAGGGATGCTGGAGAGGGACTCTTCATTAGGGACTGTAGTGACAGGACAAGGGGTAATGGGTTAAAACTTAACCAGGGGAAGTTTAGATTGGATATAAGGAGGAAATTAGGTGGTGGGGCACTGGAATGGGTT
This sequence comes from Pezoporus occidentalis, assembly GCF_034315485.1. Lineage (NCBI taxonomy): Eukaryota > Metazoa > Chordata > Aves > Psittaciformes > Psittacidae > Pezoporus > Pezoporus occidentalis. The sequence continues at coordinate 1,679,110 of NW_026913082.1, read as the reverse complement.
GCCCAGGGAGGTTGTGAATGCTCCATCCCTGGCAGTGTTCAAGGCCAGGTTGGACGAGGCCTTGGGTGATATGGTTTAGTGTGAGGTGTCCCTGCCCATGGCAGGGAGTTGGAACTGGATGATCTTAAGGTCCTTTTCAACCCTAACTATTCTATGATTCTATGCCCACAAAAAGCACATGCTTTTTTGCTTCCAAAAGCTGCTGCATGTTTTTTACATGCAATTTCTGTGTGCCCAAGGGATGATTTGCAAAGATACTGATGGTTTCCCTCACCAGCCACATTATTTCCTAATGTTACAACACTTGGATGGGTTGAAGTGAAGCCTCTGAGCAGCGCAGTCCTCCCCAGCATGAGCCCAGCTTGAAGATCACCAGCTCAACAACAGTGTTGCCCTGTATCCCCTTCAATGGGTATTTCATGAGAAATAAGACCTCTGTGCAGAAAAGGGACACCAGTCACAGGTACCCATGAGTGGGTCATCCATGAGCTGTCTCTTTTCACACTGCCAGTACAAACACCTTTTATAACTAACACCCCCTAAACTCTGACGAAATCTCTTATTCCTCCATTATCCTTATGCAGGATCAGCCAGTCCTGGCTCTGCACCAATGTCAGTGCTAGTTTGGAAGAAACTATTCTATCATTATATGATTCTATGGCATGGGAAAATGTCCTTTGATGGAATAGTGTTGCATACAAGCTGCATTGAGGTTTACAAATACTGTTTCTTGCTGTCTAATGTGTTATCTTGAACACAAAATCAGTGATATCTCACAGTATTAATGCTATATGGACACTGGAGTGCTTGTGAATGATTAAACCACACCTGATTTAGTGCTGGATGTATGTGTGACCCACTGGTTGAAATAGATTTTAGGTTTCCTTTCTGTGTTTTCTACAGAGTTCCTGAGTCTATTCCAGCCTGCACAGGCACAGCCTGGCTGTTGCTTCTTATGCCTGTAGTTTTACAGACGCTTGCCAGAGTTTAATTAACTGGGCAATAATTGTTTTTGCTAATAAATTATTTGACAGAAAAATGAAGTTTTGGGTTGATTGAAAACTTGTTTGAAACAAATTCAGCCTCCTACCCGTGCCTGAGAACGGAGTGCTTTTGATGTGTTTTTAAGCAAAACATTTTTGTTTCCTGTTTTGAAATCATGCTTCCTTTTAGAAAGTTAAGTCAATGCACTCTTGTGACAGTGTAAAAGCTGCCCAGATGCAAAGATATATTTTACTATAAATTGCACAACTAAAATGAAATTGTCTGGTTTTTCTGTTTCATTGGCTGTTTTCATGATCCCTTTTGCTGTTCAGTTTTTGACCACGCAAGCAGCCCCACTGTGAGGATGCAGAACACAGTAAACCCCTGATCCCACAGAAAGTTACACACAAACTTAGGGTTTATTATGGCTGCACTGGCTCCCAAAGAGCCCACAGGAGCCTGCTTTTCCTTTCTGTACAGAGTAAGGCACAGGGTAGGGAGGCATTAGAGCCTGGTCCCATACTAGGAGGCTGGGTTGTGGCCAGGACAAACCCCCACCGTGCAGGTTTGGAAGCCTTCTCAGCTCTGTCATTTTAGACGAAGCCAGTGGAAGCTGCTTTGTAATACTCAGTGGGAAAACTCATATAATTAAGCACATCTCTATGTCTCTCCAGTTCCTGAATCTGCTTTTTAAAATCTCCCATTCATTAGCATTGTATCAGTTTAATTACAGGTTTTTAGCAGAGGCTGACGTGCAACAGGAGGTCTAATTGTGTGTTTGGTTTCCAGGATTGCTCATTCCCAGCAGGTGACTCCAGGCACATATGGTGGAATTAGCTATTTGCTCACACTGCTGACCTTCTCCGCGTGCACAGCCTCAGTGACTGAGCTGCTGCGCTCCCACACTTTCAGAAGGGTGAGTGTGAAGTGATGAAAAAGGAGACTTGGGCAGTCAGATGAAGATCACTGAAACAGCTTGCTGTAAGCTGTGCCTCGGATGATGTAGCAAAATGACTAATGCTGCAAGCTCCAGAATACAAATTCCTGTGGTAGCAAAATACTTTCTGACAACAGGGCAGAAGGATATCGGTTCTGAGCATGGCTTGGATTCTGCAGTGTTTTTCCTTAAGCATGTTTAAGTTCTTGTTATCGTCAGAGCTTTGCTGAATATTTCTGTTTACTATTTGTATCTTGCTAGTTGCTATGAACTGTGTTTGTAGTCCAGGCCCTATTTTGCTGGTGGTGTTTAAACACAGAGAAAAATGAGAATGCTTTGTATTTGAGGAATGTATTAGGAGCGTACTTCACGTATCTCTGCCCTGGAACTTGCATGAAGTAAACTTTTGTGGGAAAACAACTTTTCTGAACATTAGAAAACCAGTATTTGAGAAGAAGTGTTCATGGATGGCATTTTTTTTCTTAACTGAGGAGGTGCAACTCCCCTTTGTAATTCTTTTTCTCAGGAGGAGCTTACAGAAACTGTATTACAGGGGTTCAAGAAACCCAGACTTAGATGCTGAGACTTCAGTGGTGCTTCTTGGTGTGCTGGAGGGACAGGACATAAACTATGGTCATTCTACAGACATACAAAGTTAAAGCAATTACCATGCTCAGAACTGGGACAGATATTTACTTATGTATTCCCCAAGTATTGTTAGGTGCTGTGGATCCTCCTGCTGCCCACCCCCCTGTTTCTCTGTCCCTGCAATCCCAATGAAATCAGGGAAAAAACACTGGGTAGATGGTTCAGTTTTCTATGGCTGTGTGTGAATAGTACGAGTGGAGCTCAGTCCATCTGCCACCAGGACTATTTCTATTTCCAATTGCATCTGTACCTCTGCAGCACTAAAAACCAAGGTGAGAGGCAGATCTCCTCCATGCTGTGCTCTGCATAGCAATGTGCCCCAAAACCTGCCCAGAAACTTCCAGCAGTGATAAATGCTATTATTACATTGCTTTGTTTTACAAAATACTGCCCAGAGTGACTCTCCTCAGACAATTAAAAGAGCTGGCTTTGATCTATAAAGCTTTTCCTGTTTAGGATCCTGGATGCCTCAGTGCTGACATGTCTCGAGCTGACAGTCACATCATTGACTGTTTGGGAAGCTTCGGCCCTGGGCACACAAAGATGCAGCATTCTTTTTTTCATGCCTACCTCTCCTCACATCCATCCATCTTAATAGAGATGTTATTTCTAGCCCTCGTTGTTTTGTTTCTGCTTTCAGCAAATAACATAAGAGAAAGAAAGGTCTGTGACAACTTGGGGAGTCTTTATAGAAAAAAGCTTATTGATGGCTGCTACTTCTATGGGCATTTGGAAAAATCCTTGAAATGATGTTTGGTGGCTTGGTGAAAGGAATTATTACTATGGTAACAGCTGCTGAGATGGTACAGGAAAGTTTATCTCTACTTTTCCCGTTTTTGTTTTTATGCTGACATGAAATCATGTGGTCTTATTGCAGAGATGGTGGCATCAACATGTCAGTAATATTCGTTATGCAGTGTAAGAAAAGAGAAAGGAGCAAGCATATAAAAATCTACATATTCAGGATCTAAGCACTGCAGCAGAAATAAACACCAGCTTACTGAAGTAAATTAAGAAACTAGGAACAAAAAATCTATACACAACAACTGGAGGAATCTTATTTCAAATGGTAGTCATTTCAAAAATCAAAATATTATTCCTTACTGGATTCATATCATAATTCTACAGTTATAGCTGCTATTGAGTTACAAAAAAATTGCCTTTACAGTAGAAATTTCTTATTTCTGCCAGCATGGCCTAATCTGCTTTATTGTAGCTGGATAAGTTGTCAAGGAGGAGGCGGTGAATGCTCTGTCTGCCCACTCTGGAGTTGGTTTGGCCCAAAGTGTCATATCCACCTTGATGGAATAAGTGGCCCTAAATTATCAAAAGTGTGAATGTCTGCATGACCAAACAGAACACAGAGAGAAAGTAAGCCCTGGGCCCCTGAGTGTAGAAGTCTCAGTTCATTTATCACAGTGGACACTATAGGACATAGAATTGTACAATAGTTAAGTTTGGAAAGGACCTTAAGATCATCTAAATGTGGAAATTAAAAAATAAAGTTAATAAAAGTTTATTGCAGCCTTTCTTAAGGACGGAGAAAGAGTTTTCTTGTTCAGTTCTAGGGCATAAATGATTGGGACAGTGAAGAGTCACTAGTGGTTGATAGTATAGGTCAACACAAAGAAGCAAATGGGCAGGAAATATGGGTTGTTTTGACAGTGTCTCCAGAATACAGCTGTATTGTCCATCATGGATAGATAGATACTCCAGCAGCTCATCTTTATTTTAGGGTTCAAATGATTCTTACCCAGCCAGCAGTACATTTATTTGCTGAGAGGTACAATTTGTGCTTGTGTACATTCTCTGGAGTTGGGAGAAATTTAGCACCGGTATAGTTATCAAAGTAGCTTGAGAAATATAGAGCTGGTTTTCCATATGAGGTTGGAGAAGCTTTGTAATAAAAGAAATAACTTTTCTGGGTACATTGCAAGCTCTGCACAGTGGTTTGCTGCACTCATTCTGAAATAAAAGTCAAACACAAGTCAAGGGCAGGAGCTCTTTTTCGCACAGTGATTGCTGATGCCTATGCTCATGACCAAAAGAAGGTGCCAGTCTCTTAGGTTTTCCCCAGGACACTTGAATAATTCTATATTAATTATGTTGCAAGAAAGCCTGGAAACAAACCTTTGTGTCTGAACAAGGTGAAACATCACAGATTCAGGTTTAAAACCCAAGGGGACCAGTCCAAACGTTGCATGTGATACCAACCCAGGAACCTTTATGTGGGTATTACCAGTCTTGGATTACTTCAGAGTTTGGGCCCAGATGAAACACTTGTCTCCCAGCTGTGTATCACTTGCACTGCTGCTGTATGTGTGTAAAGCCTGCCATGTGTATCAGGATATATCATGACATACAGTTCAACTTCTTTCCTTACATTTTAATAGTATTGTTGTATTAGGTCAATGAAGGAAACAAAGATGTTACTGAAGACACAATAATCTCGTGAGAATTGAGGGTGGCTGTAACTCTGTGGTCAGTGTGAGCACAGTTTTACTGCTTAACCGTGGACTTGGGGGTGCATCCTGCAAAAACACATGGTGTAAGGATATAAACCCAGGTTTGAAATGTAGATTTTTCGTGTCAGGTGGGAGAGAGGCAAACTGGAGTCAGCTCCCCGGAGTGGTCTCCTGAAACTGTGGACAGGTTGATGTACAACTTCATATCATGTATCATGTGAAGCTTATGCTCTTGCCTTGGCCTCAGTGCTGAAAAGCTGTGTTTTATCATTTAACTTCTCTGTAATAGTCCAGCCAGATTTACTTTGTATGCAGGTACCAAGCAGGTAGAGGGCTTGATCTCAAGGATTAACTTCTGCTCTGTCCTGCTCAAAAGCCTGTCTTTGCTGGTTAAGCCTTTAGTGATGGTTCAGGCTTTGTTCTAAGCCTTAGAAATATTTGATTTGAAATGACACCTAGTGAAATATGGGATATTGCCATCAGTTTCATTCCACTATTTGGGATCTTAGTCCTTCTGCAGCAGCACAATAGTAGTTTTGGTTTGTGTAGCAGTGGCTGATTGGAGCTGTCTGGCTACTGCTGATTTAAGAAATGGATTGAGGAAATGTTGTGCATGGGAAATGAAAAGCTACAAGTGGATCAGACTGTGGGAGGAAAAGTGGGTTTGCGTTTGCAAACACCCACTCAGCCCTGAAGCACTGGCACCAGAGATGGTTTTTGACAAATCCTGATTCTTACCCTGTATAAATCGGTGGCAATTAGGAGCAACTCCACTGAAGTGAATGGGATTATCCATGTTAACAGAGATGAGATCATATTTATACTTCTGGAGAACCACTTTTAGCAGGGAGTGGATCCTGAGCAAAGCTGAAAGACTGGGGTTTGAATGTATTTTTAATTTAATTTTTTTTTTTACTATCCTTCCCATCACTCCTGCCTCTTTAAATCTCAAATAAAATACCACATGGAGAGCTTTCATAAATAATTTACTCTCTGCCTGACACCAGTAAGGGAGGTATAAAGCTTCCTGTGTGTACATGCTGCTTCTAGAGCTCAGCGGTAACCAGATATGAATTTAAAACAAAAAGTCTGAAGACTTTCCTTTTTCTATGAGTATGGAGGAGGCTCAGAGGCTCTGAAAGAGTCAATTCAGGCCCCTCCACATCAAACACGCCCTGTGGTGGTTGAAAAGGCACTGTTCATTCATCCTGACTCCCTCCCCCACAAAGGGAAGAGGGATGACGTGGGGAGAACTGCACTTGTGGTTAAGGAACTGGGTGGAACTCATGGGATTTTGGCTCCAGTCTCTGCCCTGCTCTGGGTGATGCTGGCTGGGTACAATGCAGTCCTTTGCTGAGATTTCCAGGCTACCTCCAAACAAGCCAAGAAGCAGAATAGTTGCATTGATACCTTATGTCCAGGCAAAGACACCTGCTGCCCATAGGGGTTAGCTAACGCAATAGGTGTGTCTTGTTTTCCCAAAGGACCTTGCAAAACTGCTAAAATTCCATCTTTAAAAGGGAGAGTAAGTGTTGAGCAAGCTGTTTGGAGCTGGCTTTCCAAATGTCCTGCATGACCTTGGGCAAATCACTTAGGCAGAAATTTAGTGAAGTATTAAAGCATTTCAGTCCTATTGAGGGCTTATCTCCAGTTCATTTCAGTGGGATTTAGGCTTCCACTTTCTGCTTAAGTACCTAAATCTCTTTGTGAGCCATACAAATCTTAAAGTTTCTCTTTGAAAAAAGGGGATCATAAAATGTCTCACAGGAACGTTTTGAGGAGAAATTAAATATTGTGAAACAAAATAGAATGAGGATATGTAGATGTGATACACAGGATGATCACACGTTCACTAAAGCAAAATCCAGAGTACATGCTTGGCATGAGTGCTGTAGAAGTATTTCCAAGCTGGCAAGAGCATTCAGTCTCCATGTTGCACAAAGATCATTCTATAATTTACAGCAAACCTCTGGAAAATATTTCTTTCACTTAAAACAAAAATACAAAAGAAAAAACTCTGCCTGTGGCAGGGCATCTGTAACATGCTTAGCAAGCAGCATGAGCTCTATATAATTCATCAAAAAGGCCACACGCATAATGAGACAAGACTTATCTCTATAGTAAATACTTCTTCCCAATGCTGCTTCAAAACAAAAAGTACCAAGATGATGGGCATGGGAAAGACTTGTTCCAGCACCAGGGCCTGGTGTGTCCCAGAAACAAGCAGTGCAACATTAGTTGCCCCACTCCAAGGGTGCTTGAGCCCAAACCACCAAGCCATAAGCCTCTGCTGCCCAGATCTGGCATAGAATTTGGGCTAAAATGTCCAATCCAAGACTAAACAAGCTTCAAAAAGCTGTCAGAGCTGCCTTGGTAGCTCAGCTACTGCCCTCTACCATTACCATGCCTTCAGCTGGGTTGAGAGAGTTTTCTGGCTCTGGACATACCCAGAAAATACTGCTGGAAAAGAAGGAGAGCTGGGGTTTTGGCTTCTTTTGTTTCTAGATGACATTGTGAGCAAGGCTGGGCTGAGCCTGCCTGTGGCCCTGGGGAAAGAAAAGGTCCGTGGGAAATGGCTCTTTTGCCTGGCACCATTTCCAGTGGGAATCAGTGAGGATTTCAAAGATATTCCCCCTGATGTGCTAAAGCTTGGCTTAAAAAAACCACAGAGATGAAAGGGCAGCCTCCTCTGGCGTGCGATGAGATGTGACAGGGTGAGCGGCTGCTGTTGCAATGAGCTGTAATGAGTTCCTGCACAGGGAGTCACAAGTGCTAAAAGTCAAATGAATAGAAGTAGCTGGGTGCAGAGTGATTTCAGTGCTGCCTGTACATGTGGTGCATCCAGTCCTGCTCCTTTCCATGGCTGTGTAATTCCCTGGGGCTTAGAGGGGACTGCTGAGGTATCTGAAGAGAGAAGGAGAATTGCTGTACCGTATAGGTTTGCTCTGCGTGCTGGCCACCTCCCCAGCTCACTGGTTTTGCCTTCTTTGTCATTAAATGTGAACTGCAGAGACTTTGATACTAAAACAGAAGAGGAGAGTTAGGTGAATGTGCTGTACTGAAAAGCTGTTAGGTTATTTCCTACTCTTACATCAGTCTTTTCCAGTCTGCTGTAGACATAGCTGAAGCTGTAATGCAGAAATAGGGGATTTTCCATCATGTTGCATGAATCTGCAAACTTTTAAATGCGCAATCTCTTCATTCAGTTTGGGGTCTGCGTTCTCCCATGTGTATTGTGGCAAACTTGTAGGTATAATGTGAGTGTTTACATCAATGAATTCAAAGTTTCCTTCTCCCTTTTCTCCTGCTTAGTTCATGAATCTGACAGAAATTAGTAAGGGAAATTAGGAAATTATGCACCCATCCATCTGGCTGTGGGATGCAAAGTCAAATGGAAGAGGGCATTGATGGAGGAAACACAACAGTGAAGAGGTACAGGATGGAAGTGCTTCCTCCTGCTCTACCTTGCCTGCATATGCTCTGCATTTAATTTCTTACTGAAGAATGAGAGAAGCAACGTTTGAGAGGTGTATTAGGATTTGCTAATAGTTATAACCAAGGGTCTTCTTTCCCTCTTCCCTCCTTCAGAGTGTGCCCTATGTTCTCAGTAACACACTGAGTGATGTGTACTTCTGTCTTGTGAATGATAAATTCTGCACAGTGACTAGGAACAGTACTACATCCATTTCCTAAGTGGAGTAAGCAAAGAAGCCAACTCTGCACACAGTGGAGATGTAGGAGTTATTGTGGCAATAACCTGTTGAGTCACCGTTTTTTATTGTACAATTATTTGTGTTCAGATCTGATGCCTAAATAATGTGCAGTGCTGAAACACTGCAGAAAAGGAAATGAATGCAGAAAGCATTGCTCCACACAGCAGAAAGTCCCTGCTGAATAAAATCTATAGTTATTTCCCTTAAGCTCTAGTTAATAAGGTTCTAAAAATGATGGGTGAACTCCTTCGGGGCTTGAGTCTGAGTGCAGTTCAAAAGAGTAGCCCAAAGTTCAGGCACTTTTCTAAAACTTCTCTCATCCATTTGAATGTCACAGGTCTTCAAACCTGAGCTGAAACCCCTGCGAGGAAACACTTCTCAGCAGCACTTCCACTTCTCAGGTTCCCACTGGAGAATAGAACTGCAATGGCACTCAGAACTCACACCATTTCCAGCTTGGAAATAAAAGTTGGTGGTGTACTGGAAACAGGCAGAGATTTAGGCTGGAGGAGCATCTTTCTGACTGGTTTCAAACAATGGAAAATCTCATCTTTTTTAATGTATGGAGTGCAGGAAACTTCTAGATAACAAATAGGGGAGGGTTTTGCAAGCTGTCCCTGTTAAATCGGGGTTCATCTTGCCTGTGAAATGTCCTGTCTAGTGTAAGACAAGGTGACATAGCCCAGCCCATGCCATCCTCTTAACACAAGGGCAAAACACACTCCTATGTTTTAACTGCTGGGATTACTCTTGTAGTTCAAATAGCACAGGCACATCCTTTTATACAGAGAGCCCGGGGCTTAGTCCTTTTAGATGGACTGAGAAACAGGCAGGTCTCTCTTCCAGGGCAGCAATCTGTAGCCAGCTCTCATCAGCATCGTTTGCATGTGGCGCATGTATTCCTGCATGAAGTGACCTGGCTTCAAACTGATCTATGTTGTGGTGCTCTGTAAGGCAGCACCCTTAGGAGGGACAGCAAGTTTCCATAACAGGTACAGTTTCAGTAGGAACCTTCTATTCCTAAGAGAATACTTTTGTGTGTGCGTGAAAGAGAAAGCAAGCCACACAGAGCCTAGCAACTCTGGATTTCTGGATTGCATCCCTTAGCCCAAGAGCTGGAAACATGTCAGTCTTTCAGAATATGTATATATTTTTTTTTCAAATTGGACTCTAGGCATGTTAGTAGAAACCTGGTATAAATGGGAGATGTTTCCAACCAATAGTCAACACGCTGCTCATCATAGTGTCTTGACCCTGCGGAGGCTGCAGGTTGCAGCTCCTGGCTCAGATGAGACAACAGACAAAGTAGCCAGGGGCTAGGAACCACTGCTTCTTTTTGGTATGTGCCTCACAAGGTGATGTGGTTCCTCTCTGTGGCTCAGCACCAGCCCAGCAGCTTGCTGTTCAGAATACCTGTTTTATCCTCTTTGCTGCTCCTGTTTTGACTTGCTGACTGACAACTAGTCTCCTGTCATTTGAGTTCTGAAAATCTAGTTTTGTCTGAACCACACAAGAAAGACATTTTAGAAATTATGTTACTACAGTGATGTGTTAAATCTGTGAATATTGTCTGGTTTGGGCTATGAAAGGAAGTAGATATGAAGGAGCGAGGAAGAAGTGTGTAGAAGCCCTAATGTGGGTTTAAACAATGACTAAGGATTGTGCACACAGTAGTTTCCTGTGCAGTGAGGTAGGTTTTGAAGTGAAGTGCTTTACTTAGCTGCTGTTTCCTTCTGCAATGTCTGGATCCATCATATCTCTCCTACAGGTTTCTGAGGGAGTGGCACAGCTGATTTAGCCAGGGACAAGAGACAGAGGGACCTAAGGTAACTACTTTTAATGGAGGCTTTGCACAAAGTATATAGAAAGCTGGAAATTCATATTCTTGCTTAAAAGTCCTTATAATTTATAGTACGGCAGAAAAATCTCTGTGTTCCATTGAAGGTTAGAACAGAGACTGGGGGAGTTCATCTGTGGTGCTTATGGAGTAGTCAGAGATAGGTGGAACATGCACTTTATCATATGCTTAAAAATGCTTGGATGCACATATGTTTACTGTACATCTGTAGAGCTTTGTAATCTGAGAGCACCTGTGCTGCTTGTCCTGAACTACTGGCAAACCTGCAGTGTTATAGAAGTCCAAACAAGGACAAAGAACTGCAGAGGTGCATTAAAGAGAAGTGAAATTGTGGCAGTGATGCAGTCGTGGGTTACTCGCTGCATAAAAACCATCTTGATGAGTGGGAACTTAGAAGGACAGCTTTCAAAAGCAGAGGTAGGATTGTTGCTAGCAGGACCCCTACTGCTTCATTGGCTTTACTTGCTCTCTGGGCTTCTGAAAATGCCCAGGCACTCTTGGAACAGTTTTGCTAGAAAATGCTATATTATGTACATTTTCATAGAATCATAGAATCATAGAATCGCCTGGGTTGGAAAGGACCTTAAGATCATCTAGTTCCAACCCCCCTGCCATGGGCAGGGACACCTCACACTAAACCATGTCACCCAAGGCCTCGTCCAACCTGGTCTTGAACACTGCCAGGGATGGAGCATTCACAACCTCCCTGGGCAACCCATTCCAGTGCCTCACCACCCTCACAGGAAAGAATTTCCTCCTTATATCCAACCTAAACTTCCCCTGTTTAAGTTTTAACCCATTACCCCTTGTCCTTTCACTACAGTCCCTAATGAAGAGTCCGTCCCCACCATCCCTATAGGCCTCCTTCAGACACTGGAAAGCTGCTATGAGGTCTCCATGCAGCCCTCTCTTCTCCAGGCTGAACAGCCCCAACATCCTCAGCCTGTCTTCATACGGGAGGTGCTCCAGTCCCCTGATCATCCTCGTGGCCCTTCTCTGGACTTGTTCCAACAGTTCCATGTCCTTTTTATGTTGAGGACACCAGAACTGCACACAGTACTCCAAGTGAGGTCTCACAAGAGCAGAGTAGAGGGGCAGGATCACCTCCTTTGACCTGCTCCTTTTGATGCTCCTTTTGATGCTCCTTTTTCCTCTTAAGCCACCTAAGCTAAAGCTGCTTACTTGTTTTCTTGTCAGACTGTCTTTGCGGCAGTTGTCTTTCAGGCTGAGACAGTGAACCTGACATTAAACGTTATTAATTAAAAGTTATTTGAGAGAGAATAGTGTAAACTATAGTTACCTGTGCTTTAGCTTTCAAAACATTTTGTGGGTTTGCAGGCAAACTGACTGAGGGGCTGGAATGTGAAGACCCTTGTTTTCCTCCATTCCCTCATGTCATCTCTGCCTCCTCCAAAGCACCAAAGCTCATCCCCCTCAAATCCACAGAGGGAAACCGAGGCGTAGTTTCAGTGCAGCTTACTGGATCCGTGATGCACTCTTGAAGGCTTTTTGATTGCAATGTTATTTCCTCTCGGAGCCAGTGTGATTCCCTCTGTGCCACAATAAAACCACTTAACAATCTTTCTTCCCTTTCAGGAGAAAGGAAGCAATTTTAAAAAATATATAGCTACATATATCTCCCGCATTTCTAGGCTAAAGAATATATCACATGTAAAATGTTGTGGCTGTGGCTCTGCAGGCTCCCCCACATCCAAACAATGCAATGTCATGCTCCAAAACTTCATGACTTGTGAGAGTGCTGGGCTGATAATATATACATTGCATTTTTTGAAAGTTACAGTGCTGCATATCATTAGAAAGAGAAAATACTTCTTTGTCCTCTGATCTTGAGCCCTGATTAGTAGCCATGTCAAACCTGAATTAGGAGTATTTTAAATTGCAGCACTCACCCGTATTAGATTATTTCAGAATGCTTTCATGGCTCCATGTGAGTAATTTGACAGATGGTACCAAGGCACTTGGTTGTAATGCAAAAGGAATATAAAAAATTGCCTTGCTTAAAATAAGAAAGTAAATTCTCAGAAAAAATCTATACCAGTTTCAAAAGTGTGGCATGTGCAGCATAAAGAAGTGAATGTGAATCCTTAATGCCAGAGCCTGCCTTGAAACCCCAAGTAAACTCTCATGCAAGTAGCAAAGCTGTCCCACATGCACAATGATGAAACATTTGCATTCCATGGTTCTGTATCTGTCTTGATGATAGATATGTGTATGTAGGTACAAGCTGTGTTCGCAGAGTATGTGAGTTAGGGAAACATATCCAGCTGCTGTGAATTCATGCTAACTTTGTGGCATAAATTACGTGGAAATTTTCCAGATTTGTATTTAAAAATGGCATTCTCGGGAGCTTTGGAACTAAACAAGCCCCATCTGCTTTAAAAATTATGCAGCACCATGAACGTGCCACAGTATACATCAAAATTTGGGATGTTGTGTAAGAGACAGCAATTCCTTGGCTAGCAGGAAGATTTCCAAAGAGCGATTTTTTGCATGTCTCTTCTTGAAGCTCTTGGTTAAATGCATGCATTGCCTAAAACTACTAAGTTTTTAGTGCGAAGCATGAGCTATTTTCAAGTCTGATTTTCAGATGGAAGTCTTATGACTGAACCATTTTAGTTGGTAGGTCCTGCTCAGCTAGGAGAGTGCTCACTCTGGCACCAGCCAACCCATGGCCAGCCATCCCATGTCTGCTACATAACATCCATCTTTGAAACAAAGATGCTTTGATTATAGATACTGCTAAACTCGGTTGTGGTTATGCTGCTGAATAGGAATACCCAATGACAGCTGAATTTTCCATAGCTTTTGCATCAACTAACTGTTCCACTTGTGAGCACAAGGAGGAGAAGGTCATAGGGAGCGATCAGCACAGGTTGACCAAAAGTAAACAAGCCTGACCAACCTCATTGCCTTCAATGATAGAACATTGATCCTCATCACACTCAAAGTGCACATGTAACATGTGCAGTCCTCCAGGGTCTGTTCTGTGGCCTGTTTATGACCTTTACGAGTAACCTGAAGGAGATGATGGAGCATGCTTTAGTCAGGTTTTCAGGTGACATTTTGGGGTTCAACATTTTTAAGACTCGTGGGTTGTGTAAACCAGAGCTGACCACAGCGGAGTCAGACCAACACATATCAGCATGGGATTTGGTATTTTGTGTCTCCCAGAGCGTCTCAGATATAACAGCAGAAAGGTGCAGCTCTATACAATGACAAACCTGCTGTACATTTGTTGATTGAGTCTGACAGGGCTGCTCAGCTCTGTTTTCTTTCAAGTTTCTCTGCAGCTCAAACGCTGCCATGTGTTACTGTAATGAACAGCAGAATAGTGGCTGGGGTTTGCAGAGGGACTTCTGTATGTTCTTGTTCCCTGGAGATACTATATTGCCCAAATTACTCATAGTAAAGTTGCTGTTCTGGGGAGAGAGGGAAGAGAACAGAAAGGCTGGTTCAAAGCTGCTGTAAACAATTAGTAAACCAGTGTGTAATCCGACAGCACATCAGCTAGTGCCCTGACTGCCTTTGTGTGCGGCAGCTTACTCACAAAGCAGTGAGGCCCTGGACATATGCCCTTTTGCAGGTCCAGCTGAGCCAGTGGAAGGTGGTGTTGATCCAGATGCTCCTCAGTGCTTCTTTGCCAGAGGTTGCTGCCCTATCCTATTTGCTGCCAGAATGGGTTTGCATGAGCATGTACATTTTTGCTTCAGGCAACACAGAATCATAGAATAGAATCATAGAATAGTTAGGGTTAGAAAGGACCTTAAGATCATCAAGTTCCAGCCCCCTGCCATGGGCAGGGACACCTCCCACTAAGCCATGTCACCTAAGGCTTTGTCCAACCTGGCCTTGAACACCGCCAGGGATGGAGCATTCACAACCTCCTTGGGCAACCCATTCCAGGGCCTTACCACCCTAACAGGAAAGAATTTCTTCCTTATATCCAATTTAAACTTCCCCTGTTTAACTTTCAACCCGTTACCCCTTGTCCTGTCACTACAGTCCCTAATGAAGAGTCCCTCCCCAGCATCCCTATAGGCCTCCTTCAGATACTGGAAGGCTGCTATGAGGTCTCCACGCAACATCAGTAGGGCTGTTGCAAACTGGCCCCAGCAATTTGGCTGATGTGAATTAGAGAATGCTCCCATACTTTGCTTGGTGTGGCAGGTCCAGTGCAGGAACAGGGACAATGGCTCCCATGTGAGTGCTCCCAGTGAGTGCTCCCATGGCACAGCTGGAGTGGGAGGAGGCCAGCCCTCCAAGGCTAATGGCACCTTGCATGGAAGAGCACCCCCTGAAAAACAAGGTCAGAGGAGCAAAGGAGCTGTGAACTCACACCCTTCTCAGTGTGCATCAGCTATCTCAACTCACTTTCAGAGGGTGATTGCTGTGTCATTGCCAGTGAATGGCCATATCCACCTTTTCTGAAAACTCCCTGTCATGCTCTACACAGGCCTTGATTACCACTGTCTTTCCCCTTGGCTCTCAGGAGTCTGTTTTACAGATGCACAGATGTTGCCCAGAAAATCTCCAAACCATAGAATTGCCTCATGCTTTTTATGCTTTTTGCTCCACTTTGATATTTCCCTGAAGGATGCTATGCCTCCTTTTGTCTATTTCTGGATGGAAAGTCCCTTTGTAATGACCTGATATTGCTGTTATTTTTTTTCTTTTTAATTTAAAAGCTTGCTTTGGAGTTGTTTCTCCTTCCATGACAGTAAGTCCCAGGAATTATTTTTCTTTTTACAGAATTTGCAGATCTGTGGCGTGAAAACCAGCAAAATGCTGGGTGTTAACTACTGCACATCCATTGCCTTCCCATTGCAGTTGCGACCCTCCCAAAGTAATTGACAATTTATCATCCAGTAGCAACTCAAACTGAGCAGTGTGCAAGGGGTGAATTCCTGCTGGTTTTGCATGGTTATTAAGTGTCCTTCTTGAGTCTTACACCTTGACAAGTTCTTGACACTGGAGGAGAGTTTCAGTTCCCCTGTTACGGAACTGTGGCCACCTCTACAACAGGCATGGCAAGTTTTGAACAGGGTCCGTTTGATCCAAACTAAGCTGTCTGCGGAAGGGTGGATGATTATTTGTGGCAGACGTTTGCCTGTCCTGTAATGACGTGGGAGAACAGCTCTCTAAATCACAGGACTGACAGCGGCTGCAAACATCTGCGGATATGGGATCTGTAATCTCTCCTCTCAGACCTTGACATTGCTGTTTAATCTCTGCTATTTGTGACTGCAGTTGTGTTTTTTTTTAATAGGAGTTGTGTAAGATCCCCTGCAGGAGGGAATCGCTGTGCATTTCTCATTTGGATGGCAGTGGATATTACATGTATATGTCTCTGCGCACACACACGCATATATATAAAAACAAAACCACAGGGAGCTTTAGTGCAAACATTACTGCATACTTCAGAAAGCCAAACAGTGGCAGCAGTTAGTACATGGGAGGGAGCTGTTGAGTTTCCGGGTGGTACAATAATGAAAAGTAGACATGCTTTGGAGTCCTCGGCAGCCCTGATAGTGACACCCATGAAAGCCCAATATATGCTTCAAGGACAATATACCCAAGAGAGATGTAATCGGTCCCTATTAAAGTGCTCATTGTTTTGGAACTGAGGACTTTCTTCACTGATCAAAGAGCTACCTTTGATTAATCAGTTTTGAAATTACTGAATTTCTAAGTTCTCATTTTTTGCTTTCCTTAGGGGACATATTTCTAAAGCCTTTTGATCTTTGGTGCTAGGTATTTAGTAAAAGGCTGGTATGCTTTTACAAAAAGAACCATAAAAGTCTGGTCGTAAAGGGTAATGTGTATAAAGCCCTGATCAGGAAACATTCAGAATACATGTTCAGCAGGTCCATTGACTTCAGTGGTTCTATGCACACTCAGGGTTGCTCTTGTGCTCATTCTTCAGCAGGATCAGTGTCTTTAAAAGGTAGAATCAGGCTGCTGGTCTGTGGAAGAAAAAAAAGGGTAGTATCTACTGCAAAGGTCAGAAAATATTTATGTGGCATCTTACACTAACAGAGTACAGGCAGCACAAATCTTTACAAATAGGCATCCTGCTGGTACCAATTGGAATGTAGGAGGCAGTTATTGTCTCTCAATTGTAAGTGTCACTTCATCCCCAGGGAGGCATCTAATGAATGATATTTGCCTACTGAGAGTCCTGTCTTTTCTTTCTGTACTTCATTAGTAATAGTTCAGGGTCCTCCTATTCATAAAAAATGTATGCACTGCTTACCTGATTTTTCACAAGTGTTTTATGAAAAAGGATGTTGTCCCTACAGAACTAAATAGAACACCTTTAATTACATGATGTCTTCCTGTCTGCAGGCAGGTTTTACCCACTACCTATTACCAAGCCAAAGAGAAGGAAAGAACAAAGCAGAGAGATGAGAATAAAATCCAAATAAAATAATGACAATCCGCACATCCACTTGCCTCTCGGAAAGTTTCCCCACTCCCCATCCAAGCTGTGTGGCCTGGATCAATATTATGGCTACTTCAGAATGCAGAAAGCTGTCTATGGGAAGTGGATGCCTCACTCCTTCTGCAGAGGTGGAGTTGTGATCGGAAACAGTTATGTTAGCAAGCACGAACAACTTTATTCATAACAGAAATGTTGCAGTTGTATGACAGGGTTAAGCATTACTGTCCTACTGTTGCTAGAGGGAGAAAAAGGTCACAAGAAAGAACTCAAAATACCACAAGTATTGCTTCCTGGAATAATTTCAGAGTCAAAACTCAGCTTTTTGTCAAAACAAATCCAAGTCTCTCCCTGGTGCCTCAAGGGGTCTATACTGACCCGTTTCTCTTCCCCAGGATCAGGGACTGTCGTTCATTTTCTGATACTGTCTTGGCTGATTGCTGTCCTATTTTCTCACAATGTTTTAACTAGGATTTACTTTCTTATAGAACTCCTCAACATACAGATTATTTAGTAACAGAAATACCTTACTTTAATGGTCTCCCAGGAACTGCTCTGTGCTGCTGGGGTTCAGTTCAGAAACACAGATCTACCTGCCTTTGTGATTGCAGTGTTTCTGCATGGGGCACTCACCTGGGGTGGCAGAGAACATGCCACACTGCCTTTCATAACGCAGACCTGTTTGTCCCCTGTGACCTGCAATAGTGCTGTGGATCCATTGCAAGTGTGAATTGCAAATGGATTCATTGCACGTGCTAAAAATCTGGCAGTAGGCTAAGAAAAGTTTCTTGTGTTAGCCACCAGCTTTCCAAATGAAGGGGCTCCCTGCAGGCTGTTTGATGTGCTCCTGAACTGGGCTCTTCCACTGACTCGAGGCTGCTTACCTTTCCTTCAGACCCTTCCACTGTCCTGAGGAGCTGCTTCTCCATGTCTGCTCCTCTGCACTTAAGCCCTGGTGAGAGCTTTGCTGAAGGAGAATCAAACTGGCCAGTATCAACATTGGTTTGGTTTTGTTAAATTGAGCATGTTGTGTTTTGTTACATAGCTTGGGGTGGTAAGAGAGATCCATTAAACTTGAAGTTAATTAGTATGGGAAGACTGTAATTTATCAAGATTGCTTTAATGAAAGCAAGGGCATTGCTATTTAATTACCAGGTGCATTTGGATCTTTTATATTATTTTTTCCTTTTTTATTTAATCAAAAAAACATTGTAAGTACTTTGCATATAATGAAAGCAGAATAGATTAGAAGACAGGAAACCGAAAAGACATTAAAACCCTGTGGATTTTTTTGCTTTGCTATTAAGTACATGTGTTTATCAGATAAGAGAGCTTTAACTGCTGTGGTCAGTTCTCATTTTGTATCTGAATTGTAGCTGAAAAGATGCCTCAAATGATAGAGTCCTAATTTATATTACCAGGAAGGACTCAGCTTATAGAGCTATTAAACCAGAATGTGCTTGTTGCTTCTTCTGCTTCCCTGTTTCTGAGGCCTTCCACTGGAGCAATGGGGACCTTCAGATGATTTGAAGAAATGTATAGACTCAGTTGTGTTTCATACTGTGCACTGCTTTCTTCTTCATTATCCTTAATATAAGATAAATCACTGTAGATTGAAACTTCACAGTTACTTTCCCTTAAGGAAAATGATACTGCTTTCATTCACAGCAATGGGCCTAGTCCCACACCAGTTCCTAATCACGCAGCACTGATGTGAGAGAGCGTGGAATGGGGTGTTGTCATGTGAAGTGCATTGAATAACATACAGAAAGTTCTCTCCCAGGAGGGTTGTTACCTGCGCAGCTTGCGCAGGCTGTCCATCCATCGCCTCCCATTGAGAGACGCAGAGCTCACCCCACCTGGGACAAGCATTTCTGGGTGTAGCAATCAACACTAAGTCATTCCTCATAGCTGCTTGGGGTGGCACCCAAAACTGCAGTACTTGTATTGTGAATAGTATGTGTCTTGTACCGCAGCTGGCTGTGCATTTAGCTTACATGCCACTGCGAGGTGTGCAGAAAGACATTGACTCCCGGTCTCAACGGTGGCTCACGCCTGCCATTGTGGGAGTGTGGAGATTGTGGAACTATTCCTGTGCAGTGGGAGACACCTGCTGTGCAGTGCACAAATGGCAACTCCACGCTGTACTGTGGCCAGCTATGGGAGGTAGGTGTGATATTAAGTTTGCTCTTTGTAAAATACAACCTGAATGTAGGGCTTACCTCACTCCTCAGGCTGTAAAAAGAACCAAGAGTAGGTAGATGGTCTGCATGGTTCCTAAGTCTTATTAATCTTGGGTTTTATGCAGGTATCTACACCTACTCCATATCTCTACATGGCTCCCTTTGGCCTCCTGTGAACGCTGATAATGGTGATAATATCACTTCCCTACCTCCCAGGATGCCTGAGTAAATGCATTAGAAATCTATTTAGCTGGGGTAATCTTTTCTGGTGCTCCAGTATAGCTTGCCCTGGTAGTTGTGTCAGTTGTGCAACTATGGTATTTTGCACTAAACCCACTGTATGCAGCCACTGCTCTCCTTATGCACACTGCTGTGGGAATTATGCACTCCGGCAATAAGCACACCCAGCTCTGACAGAAGTTTCTGGAACTTGTGCGTGTTGGTGACTGCAGTTTAAAACCCCGTGTTGGTAGCGTTGGGTGTGCTGTCAGAGCTGAGATCTGAGGGGTTTAAACAGTCCTGTGACAGCTGCAGGATGGATTTCAGTTTCCACGGAAACTGGCGCTGCCTCTCCAAAATCAAGGTGAAGTGTTGGCTGATTATCTAATAATAATACTGAGCATTTAAATATGAGGTTCTTCACCTTCCTCTTGCAGAAGGAATTTCCATTCCTATAGCATTCAACAAAAGCAGTCAACGTCTTACGAATGCACACTGTTGTCATAGCTTGGGCTGTGTAATCTACTCTCCAGGGATGAAAGACAGAATTCGACCTTGACCTGCTCAGCCACTGAGCCTTATGCACTCTTCTGTTAAGATAAAGGGCTAATTTGCCCCTATATCTACTGCACAAACCGGTACCATTGTTTAGAGGACAAATTACAGAATAACAGAAGTTCTTTTGCTTTACTGTGTGTTTTTATACTGTCTTTCCAGAACGTTTTTGTTCTCAAATGCATTTCCTTGTAAATAATTCTCATTACATAAAGTTTTATCTGCTCACACTCTTGCTTATCACCTGAATTTAATCACATTTTGGCTTTGTGCTCACTGGACTCTGTTTTGAATCAGTGAGTTTCATCGTTTTGCTGAACATTCCTTTCTCCAGGTCATTGATTCCTAAGGTTAACAAAATGAATCCTCCTGCTGATCCTTGTTACGTCCCACTGATCTCCTTGCTATATCCTGAACTGCTCAATTACCTTTTGCCTTCAATTTCAGAGGCATTTATTGAACCCACAGATCAGTCTTTTGTGCAGGAAGCAGTTTCATACTGGATTCAGGAACATGTTCATGTGACTATTGCTCATACTTATACTTCAATTTGTTAGGGTTGTTTAAGTTTTCTTGGTTAATTTACTTCTTGACATGCCCTTTTAAGTGTACTTTCTCCACTGCCCACTGCTGATTTTCTGTCTCTCTTTCTAATCTCTATTCTTTTCCATCTGCTCCTGAATAACATCTTCCACTGTTTGGTAATGTTGACTTACCATTTTGTAGTGTTTTATCTTTTCTACCCTTCTGAATCATTTGAATCCTTTGCCAGCCTTTATTCATTTTGGGAAGAGAATAAGAGACAGTACTCTTCTGAAGGATGTTTGCTCTGATTTCCTCAATAGGAAATTGAGGATTTTCTTAGGCCTCTCTTTCCTCTCACTAACATCACACCCCTCTTATTTTTTTTCTTGACTGGGGGTTGACATCCACTTTAGCCAGGTTTGGTGTGATCAGTTGTATTTCAGTTTCCATGTACTGGGGAGAGCATGGAGACACAAAACCAAAGAAACAATGTGTGTGGCCTAACACCCCATGATACCTTTTGAATCAGCTGGGTATTAATGGGAAATGGGCAGAGCATAGGTTTTACTCCTTTTAAATCTTCCTCCAACCCTAATGACCTCATGCATCTATAGCTGAGTCTACTCTCATAGTTTTTGTCTTTTCTAGGAGTGCAATATGAAGAAAGGGATTTTTACACATTTGTGTGCCAAGGGGTTGTCTTTAGGTGTGTTTATAGCAGGGAGGGCCATGTGTCTGTCACAGACATAATAAAAGAAGCTCAAATTAAACTTCTGGCTGCAGAGAGCTACTGTGCAGTCTGTCTAGAGCCACTATTACTCTGAGCTGCATTTTTCACATCAGGAATCTGTTATTTCCAGTGCCCAAGGACCATGCAGCTGTTTACAGAACACACTGACATCCTTGAACAAGTCATACACCTTTGGCAGTGGCTCAGATGTCTGGGGTCTCAGGAATAAGCAATGATACTGAAACTCTCAAGAACAATAGCTTCTGTGCTAAGGAGAGGCACATTCTGAAGTGACGGAATATGACTGGAGATAGGGTTTGAGACCAGAGCACTGACAACACAAAAGATACCACTCCTAATCAACAAGCTTACTTACAGATTCTTTTTAGAAAACAAAAAAAGCCAAAAGTTCTGCCTTGAAAAAGTATTTTTGACAAAAACCTTTGTTTTACTGGATCATTTCTTATCTTAGGTGATCCTATTCTATTTTGAATTTATCAAGTTAATTAACAAAGCCATTCTGAGGTTGTGTAATTTCTTCACAGATGAACTGAAGCTCTGGGCTTCTCTGAGGAAACATAGAAGTTGAATGTGTGAGATGAGCACCCTGAAAACCTCACGGTAAACCCCTTCACATTCAGGCAGTTACTTCCCAGTTGGTGCATTGGAGATATTATGACATACTTGAAAAAACCAAGCCCACAGGCTTTAAATCAGAGGTGAGGGAGGTGTGTTATGTTGAAAGAAATAAATGGCCACAAAGGCACTTTTGTTTAAAAGCCTCCAGGGCACTCTGAAG
Organism: Pezoporus occidentalis; assembly: GCF_034315485.1. NCBI lineage: Eukaryota > Metazoa > Chordata > Aves > Psittaciformes > Psittacidae > Pezoporus > Pezoporus occidentalis. The sequence goes on along the minus strand of NW_026913082.1, from coordinate 1,657,034 downwards.
TGCCTCATAGCAGGGGGCAAAGCCTGGCTGAGCAGAAAACTAATAGGAAGATACGTGGAGTTTACACAATCTCGACATTGAGTATAAATTTGAATTGAGTATGTTTCGCCAAGCAGCTTTGAGCTACTGGTTGCTGTATTTTATTGGGAAAAGGAGTTTTGGTGACTAGCTGGGTAATAATATGTGAAAGAAAAATGAACAGCCTTGGGGGAAAAAAGGCTCCTTATCAAGATTAGAGCAGTGCACTGCTTCACAAAGTGTTGGAGACGTGGAGTCTTCTACAGCACGTGCTGTGATCCCACCAAAATACTGCTAGCAGCTAGCTCTCCATGAGCAGGTCACTAGCCACCACAGTCCCTGTGGTTAAAAGTTAAGCCTATTACCTTAAAAAAGGTGTCTATTAAGCCAAGACAGAAAAAGATAACTAGGTAGCCTGGTTTGTTGGAAGCACTTAGGCCATTCTCAACCTGGACAAGTCAGTTCCTTCTTAGAACAAACACACATTCAACAGCATTTTGGGTGACTTCCATTTCAGTAATATTGTTGTAACAGGAAAGAGAAGTAAGTTTGCCTTAAGCATTTTTTTCTTTGAAACAGACAGAAGAAGGAACAGAGAAATTACAAGAGGTAGTGAGTTTAGCAAACCTGCACATAAAAGAACCTTACATAAGAATAAAATGCTGCATTTACAGCTGTAAAAGTGCACACCCGTATAATTTAAAAATACAAAGCTACTTTTACTGTGTTTCAGGGCTTGCTCTTCTTTAGTTCAGGTGCTGGGCTTAAAGTGTTTAACCTCATTGCACTGGCAAAACCAAGCCATTCATACAGCACTGGGCTTTTAACTCATCATAAGTGAGGAAGTTAAACTTGGTAGTTAGTGCAACCAAAGTGCAATCGTGTTCTTCACACTGTGTATGTTTTGACTGGCTTGTAAAAAGAATGTAGAAGTTCATGGCTCTCCCTGGCAACTTCTTGTGATGACCGAGGCAAACATGATCTGCAACATATTTGGCCACAGCCTGACTCCGAATAAGAAGACAGGCTTTTATCAGACAGTGGAGAAAAGTCGAAGTCAGCTACCTGCAAAAGGAACATCAAAGAGAGTTTTTAATTTGGGTCCCACTGGCTTGAGTAAGTCCAGCAAAAATACTTTGGGCCAGAAACAGCACTTGGTCCTCAACCAGTTTCAGTCAGTCACCAGCTTCAAACAGACTTCTGATTTATACCTGTTGCACATCTCATAGGTAGTCTCTCTAGAGGTATATGATTCATATCGTGGTATGATGTGAAATGGTTTAGGTACTTTCCAAAGGGCCATAAAAGCTACTTTTGATTTAGGAGCTCATGCTTATTACCAATACAGTAATGCAGCATGTGAAAGCTACACCAGAGATGGAAGGGAGCTGAGGAGATAAAGGTCGTATACTAGGGTGGGGTGACAATTTAGTGCCACTTTTGGTAATGCACCTAGACTTTTTTACTCTCCTGTATTCTGTCTCGTTATCCCCCTTCTTTCTTCCATGTAACAACTCTAAGGCAGATCCTCTGGAAGGGATACTTCAGTGCAAGCACCTGCTTGGGTATATTAACAAACTGCCCATGATAGCCTGGCAACTTGAATTATAGTTCTCCACAAGCCATAAGCCTGCCTGTTGCTTCAAGTGTTTGCCTGCACTGTTCAGATGTTTCCATGGAATGCATCAGACACACTAGAGAAATGCTCCCTCCCGCTCTTAGTCTGGACATTAAAGAAGGGACATGGCTGAAAGGTGTCTTTACTTACTACCCTAGCTCAAAGTAAGAGTAATGGAATACCTCCACGAGATCTTTTTGTTGTGTGTTACTTCGGAAGGTTGTGTACAGCACCAGTCCTAGCATCACTGAAACCAGAGCAATGCAGAGCAGGACAAAGAAAGCTGGGTGGATCCCTAGGAAAGAGCACAAGGGCACATTCATGGAGTGATACAATATAGTGAGAAGGAAATGATGTTTTAGGAGAATTTTTCATATTTTTAGACCAAATTACATCTGTGTAACAAGGAATATTTTTTTTCAGCCCAGATCACTTCAGATCTTTGAGATCTCAGAACTGGGAATGCAGAATTGTGAGATTGTTTTTTCCCATACCTTTTTTACCCTCTTTTCCCTTTAACAGTCTAAAAAAATCTCCGCCCTTTTACATATGTTTGTCCTAACTCTCCAGTGTGTTTGTACCTCTGTGGTACCCAAAGAAGACAGGAAGGAACCTCATCTTCACAGCAGCTAGCAGCCTCCATCAAAAAGTATTTGCATACTTAGTCCTGAATGCTCATCAGTGACTTCTGGACTGAGCTGCCCTGTCTGTATACAAGTGTTGGCCCATGTTGAGATGGTATATCTATTCTATATCACAGCCTGGCTGTCCTCTGGTCCTCTTCACATAACCTCTTTCTCAGATGATTCAGGGACCCAAGGGGAGCATGTGTGAGCATGCATGGGGAAGCCAGCAGGTATTCCTGGCTGGAGAAACAGAAGCTTACACTGAACTGGAGGCCTAGAAAAATCTACCCTTAAAAAAATCCAGAGCTAAAGTGAACAAAAAGAATTGAGACTGCTTAATTAAGGGAGTGTTATAAACATATATGTTTCCTAGTTACCCTCTTTAACTACAAAAGCCAGACTATTTAAACTAAAAAATATATCATTTAAGTAAATCAACCTTCCCAGGAAATTCATTAGCTTCAAGATACTCTTGAGACTAAGGGTTCAGCAGGATGCAAGAAGCTCAGAGAAACTACAGTAGGCACATTATAGGCTGTCCTTTCTTTTTCTCCTTCCTATGCTTTCAGGGATCTATACCAGTTTCCAGAAACCTCATCTGCAGGCTGGTTAATCCGTAATTATCCGGTTAATCCATAATTATCTTTGACATGTTTGAGGCTGTTGGTTCTCTGACAGGTGGGAATCCCTGTGCTGCTCAGATCAGCTGCCTCTCACCTGTTGGCCACACTTTGATTTCATGGTACGTCTGTAGCATCGTCACGCCGTTCTCCACTCTGACGCTGAGGCAATACTGCCCAGCATCACTGAAGGTATGGCTAAGGTTGTAGCAGGAGCCATTAATTACCACAAGATGGCACTTTTCCCCTTCTAGTGGAATGCACTCGGCCTTTATGAGCCAGCATAATGCCAGCGGTGGGCTGAAATGAGACAAAAGCAAAAATAAAAGAAAAAAATTGGTGAAAACTTTGCAAAAATTTCATCTAGGAGCTGATGAATCACTTGATTAAAATAATATAAAAATTATGAAAATAATGAAGTTAATCTAAGTACAAATAGAGAAGCAATTAACTACACACTCATTCAGTTTATAACATTTGTCTATTGCGAAAGTCCTTTGTAATGCTTCTACAAAAGCAAGCCTTTCAGATGACAGATAAATACCTTCATGGGTCATAAGCAGGCCTTTTTTGGAGAAAATGCCATAGTCCTTCTCCAATAATGATAAAAGGAATCTTTTTTCCTGCACTTCCAAGGGAGTATAGGTTGTTTTTCCTTTGTTCTTTTCACACAGAAGAAATCACTGTTTGTGCTATGGAAGTACACCCAAGACTTCTGATTATAAAATCCCCACAACCAGAACTGGAAAGAACGTATGATGAGTTTTGTACAATGGACTAATAAATGCAAATAAATTGCAAGGGTCACAGTACTCTCTTATAATAACAAGTATGTTCTTATTTGCTACTAAGTAGCCTAGGTGCAAACCACTTCATGGCCATGTGTCTTCTCACAATATCTAGTTGATGCCTTTTATTTACATTTTAAGACCCTTGTTCCAACTGATTCTGCTTGGACTTATGCTCTGTGGACTTTGATTCTGACAACCAGATAGAGCTTTTCTTTACTCCATCTTATTAGTATTTTGTTCCTTATCTCTTTAGGACATTATTTGCTAAAGAAAGCAGTGTGTTTATGAGTTTAGCTCATTTTCTAGCTTTGTTTTTGATAACACATCTCTAGAGCCTTTGTCATTGCTTCTCTATCATAAGCTCCTATTGCATCAGTCCCAGTCCTGTGGCCAGGAGTTTAGGTCTGGTAAACACTGTCCACCTTAAAGACAAGCCTGCTTTAAAGATCTCAGGTTCTCCTGCAATGGCTTTTGGCTGTCTGTATTTATTGGTATGCCACCTTCAGTTTCCATTCCTGCTAATGTGCATTCACTTTTGAATGCAAATGGTGCTGCTTTGTCTATTGGGGCTATTTATGCCTTTGGCAAACGATTCTGTACTGAGCGCTACTTGCTCCATCCTACATCTCCACTAATAGCCCTGGTCTATTTGGTTTGGGTTTTTTTTTTCAATCCAGCATTAGCCTCAACAGCTCCCAGTAGGAGAACTGGAAGTAAGCATCACTCTTCTGCTCTTCTGGAGTATAAATGACTTCTGTGGTTATAGAGTTTTTATAGTGAAGAAGTTTTCCTGAGTGTTTCAATGATATTTAAATTACAAAAATCATCTGATATGTTCTAAATGCTGCAGCTTGAGAGAGCTTGTGATAGGATTGAGGTGCTCATGACTCTCCTATTATCATCCCTGCATGGACCCCTTCTGTTTTATTTCATCTGTGGCAATCTCAGCTTTGCCTTAATTATTCCCCAGACTCATTATGCCCATGAGCCAGTCAAGGATAACTGCTGTGCAACAGGGCTCTGAATACAATTTATTTAATGGTGGGGAAACTGGTCAAGAAGAAAAATTCAAAAGGAAGTTTTAAAATGTATTTATATCCCCCCTCCCCATATTTCTTTTTTAACATTCTCTTTACAAAGATATAAAAATAACGTTTGCTTTGTGTAGGAGGATTCTACTTCTCTGTAAAGATTGAGGCTCTTTCAGGCTCTTAGAGAGTTCACGGTATTTCAGGTCAGGAAAATCCAATATTCAATAGCATTTTGTTCAAAGGAAATTTCATTTTTGTTTTAAGAAATAGTTCTGTGGAGTGCAACTCACTATTTTAAGGAAACGGTGTGGAAAAAAAGTAGACAAAAAGGAACATAAATAGACAAAACAGAGCAAAAAGTTGTGTTTGTACTTACGTGCCATTGATATGAAGAGATAAATTCAAGTCTTCCATTACGTGAGTCTCTCTGGAGCCCACTACATTAATGCTTTGAACAGCATCTGAGGAAGGGAAAAACCAAACCATATCACACTCCACATGTAAACTTGAAATTCCCTGGTTTTCCAGTGAAGGTTTATTTTCACAGACTTTGCAGGTTTTAGCTCCATCAGTCACACAATTAATACTTACACCACACCCAAAAAAGAATCCTCCTGCTAGAGCTGTTGTAAGTTTTCTGAATTATTTGTGATTTCTTTTTAATATACAATCAACTACTTTGTTAATCCTTCACATTTTTAGTTATGTGCTTGTTTACTCCTGAACATGATCAAATTAACAAGACTTTCCTAATGCTTATTTAACTAATAATAGTTAAATAGCTGGCATAAATTAAACAAAGAAATCCTCCATAAATTACAGTAAGCATTTTATTGTAAGTTTTAAGTGTATATGAGACTGTTACAAAAGACAGTGAAACTTTTGGTAAATGAAAAAGAAACATAAGATTTTATACATTTTCTCCTATTTTTTTTCTGTGCTCGAACAGCACGATGTCCATTTTGCAATGGAAACACTTAACTGAATAACAACCAGTTCTTGCACATGAAACAATGCTAAAGTTGTATTATCACATTAAAGACAGATTGTATCTGTAGCTATATAGCAAGTTCAGTTTGAGTAAGCAAAATGTTTTATAATTACCTAACAGCTCCAGAGCAGTAGTGAAATCACCAGTTTTCTGCACTGTTTCTCTTTCATGTATGATGCTTCCAATTTGCTCCCATTCAGCTATGACTTTAAGATGCACAGTGCTATTCCCCATGGTAGAGTGGTTATAGTAGATAAAGGGTTGCTTCGTGATCTGATAAACTCTATGTGCAACATGAAAAGATTTAAAGCCAAAATCACCTTTTACGAAGTAATTGCATATTTCTGATTTAAAAGCGACAAGCTCTAACACGTTTTTTAAAGAGAATGCCACAGTCTGTTGTGATTCTAGCTCTACTTCATGTCCGTATCAGTAAGGATTAATGTCTGTGTCACCACCGACAGAACTACTATCAGTATATGACCCAGAGCATATCTATGCATTTTTGATCAAAGAACCTAAATCTAGTGCTAAAAGAATTCACAAAATGAAACAGAAATAGCCAGTAAATTATAAGAACTACTTTTACAGCAGGTGGCCTATGAGCTAATTAAAGCACTATGGTGGGAGTGGGAGGATTAAAAAAAAAAAAGAAAAAAAGCAGTTTTCAAAGACTAAATCCTATGATTTAATTTTGTCCTATGATTTAATTGTTTTTTTTTTTTTCCTAGATGGGCATCTGAATCAGAGCCATCTTGAATACTCTTTAAAGTAAACAAAGAAGTCACACTTACCCATCTCCAAAATCCCAGTTGTAGACAAAGGATGCTGACTTGAAGTAATGACTTGGGTCATGAAGACAGAAGGAAATACGGGTCACAGGGCCCGTGGAAGAGCTAGAACCATGTGTGATAAATCTACTGTGTTCTATCTTGGCAATGGTAAGATTCCCTGTGATAAATTCTGCAGGTGATAAGATGGAAGAAGAATGACAACAAAAATCACTTTCATAGCAAGCAAAACATTACTTAAAATGTACTGCATAAGTCTTTTTAGGTCCTAGTCCAAGTGGTTAAGTGTATTTTATATCTATTACTCAGTATTGTTACATGTGTTAGTGAAGCAGAGAAATTAAATTACTTGCTTAGGTTAATACAATGGGCCATGATAAAGCTTCTAGTAGAACTAAGAGTAATAATCCTGGTCTGATTAAAGTTAATGCCAATTTTTACTATGGATTTAAAAAGAACTGTGATTAACACAAGTATCTAGATAAAGGGATGCAGAATCAAACCAATAGACCCACCCTTCATGTTTGGGGTGGCAGATTTTGTTTGTTTCTTTTGTGGGACTTTTATGTTGCTGTTTTTTGGCTTTTAGTTTTAGCTACTTCCATAGAAATGAAAATTTGACTACTATGAATAACAGATGTGCTATATATTGTGAATACTGAAAGGCAGAAATTTTGATGTCTGTGGCAGATCCTATGCTAGAGTTTTCTACAAGGGCTACAAAGGCTGATCTAAAAACTCTTCTTTAACCTATCAATAAAGAGGTTTTTATGATGATACACATACCAGCTTATTATAAAATTAATGGCCTATTAATTACCAACAACAGATTCTTACCCTGTTAACAATTCATTAAATTTGGTTAACTGTTCTCTTGATGATGCACTAATAAGAATCACAATTAATGCTTCAGAATGGGGCCAGTAATTCAGAACTAACCGGACTTGTAATTTATACAAGTTATTGGCAACTACCTTTGAGCACCTGCAAAACCCCACTAGGTGCTCTTGCTTGGGAAAGCAGAAAGGTGCAGTGGGATCTTACCTTTTACAGCTATGGAAAACTTTTATTCCTTTTGCTTGCAGCATGAGAATATGACAATGCAAAGCAAGAAATGAATAAGTAGACATTCAACATAGCAGCAGTTCTTAACAGAGAAAAGATCTTGTGTATACTTTTATCAGACTTATCCAGTAAGCTTGGTGTTTCTCGGAGAAAAATCTCAATAGCTAAAATGTCAGCTATGCCCTATGGTTATCTCTTTTGTCTTCCTCCATGTCCTTATCATTGGCTGGAAGCTGAGTCTATTTTGGAGTATGTAAGTTGAGCACCGGGATGCAGGGTTAGAGGGATATCGTTATAAGTCTCTCAAAGAAGGGATTGTGGGAAGATATCAAATGATATTTCATGTCAATCCTGTATCAGTGATTAGGTTAACCATATCACAACATTGGTCAGTTTGTCAAAAAATATATATTTATGGTTATAAATGTTCCCAGTAAGCTGCTTAATTATTTGAAATGCAGCCATGACTTCACATCCAATTTCAGTACACTCAGAGATTGAAAAGAAAATGTAATGGCTCTGTTGAACTGATGGCCTAAGTTTTTGCTGTGTCATGCAATGGGAAAAATCAGTAGATTGTCACTGCTGCTGGTCATACTAACTTTAGAAATGCCAAGAAACAGTACAGGAAGCATTGTTTTAGGAGTCTGGACATCACTGAACAACACTGATGTGTGAACTGCAGCTACTGAAGCATCTGTTTTCTAGCTCATTTTCTCTAAATGAAACAAGTAAGAAAACATGGGCAGGATCACACTTGCTTCCTGTATGCAGGTAGGCTACAGCACAGCCCAGTTAGTACAATGCCATCCAAAACCACCTTCCATCAAAGGAGTATACAAATCAAAGTATGTTGGCAGAAGCCACATTTATGCCTGGCTTTCATGTTTCTGATGCAAGCAAAGGAAGCAAGCATCCTCATCTATACTGAATTCCTGAATACACAGAAGTTGTAAAGCCATTTTACCTGTAATTTTAAGCACGGTGTCATTTCTAGCAACCGGCCGACATAACCAGCAGTTTCTGTGAGTCACCCAGACAGATATGGGAAAAGTCCCAGGAAATTCACCAGTCACATTCATTATGGAGTTAAACTGCTGCTCAGATTTCTCTATCAGAATCAGGGGAGCATAAATCCAGTTGAAGTGATACAAGTTTGATGTGACATTCTCATTCTTCATACTTAGACTGGCGTGAACAGTGGCTTGAGCTCCCGTTGTGATGGGACCATTGTTGGTTATCTCCAGAATATACTTCTCTGTGGAAATCATACGAAGAAAAAAAACCCAACAAACCGACACCTAGTTGTATTGCATTTTTAAATTCATTTATTTACACATTTTAACTAGTCAGCTGTAGTTATGTGTTAGTATATTACTTCTTTTTTAACATTTAAAAATCTGGAAAAGGAGCTGTTGCATCTATATATGAGTTCAAACAAGTAGCATTAAACAACATGTTAGACTGGCTCCTAGAAATGTTAACAGTAGCAGGGAGCTTCAGATTAGAATATGATAAAAACTTTGATGAGGTTTTACAGGCAGAACTAGACAACACAGAGCAAGTTCCCTTGCTGCACCAGGAGTATTGTGTGCAGTTCTGGTGTCCTCAACATAAAAAGGACATGGAACTGTTGGAACAAGTCCAGAGAAGGGCCATGAGGATGATCAGGGGAGTGGAGCACCTCCTGTATGAAGACAGGCTGAGGAAGTTGGGGTTGTTCAGCCTGGAGAAGAGAAGGCTGCGTGGAGACCTCATAGCAGCCTTCCAGTGTCTGAAGGGGGCCTATAGGGATGCTGGAGAGGGACTCTTCATTACAGACTGTAGTGACAGGACAAGGGGTAAAGGGTTAAAACTTAAACAGGGGAAGTTTAGGTTGGATATAAGTAGGAAATTAGGTGGTGAGGCACTGGAATAAATTGCCCAGGGAGGTTGTGAATTCTCCATCCCTGGTGGTATTCAAGGCCAGGTTGGATGAGGCCTTGGGCAATATGATTTAGCGTAAGGTGTCCCTGCCCATGGCAGGGGGGTTGGAACTAGATGATCTTAAGGTCCTTTCCAACCCTAACGGTTCTATGATTCTACGATTCTATGACGTGTAACATGGAACACTGGGGTAGGCTAACCCTGTGCTGGCTTTCCTGCACCCATCAGCTTTGGATGGGGTGGAAAGAGAACGCAAAGCATCTACTTAGTGCCCCCCTTTTATTTCACATATTGCAGGCGCTGAGCAAATCTGGTTGAAAAATGACTGTGAGAGGTAATGTTTTAGTGCCTGAGCAAGAATTCCATTTCAAAAGGGAATGGCCCTGAGTTCAGATTTTTGAGTTAATAGAGAAATGCCCGTGACTTGATGGTCTGGCACAGAGAAGTTTCATGTCTCTAGAAGAATCAGGCTACCCTCCTCTTTGTTTCAGCAGAACTTGGGAAAAAAATAGCCAGCTAACTCGTGCTTATCTAGCACTTCTCCTTGGAGGTTATCGCGGTGCTTTACAAACCAGGGCCACACTGAAGCCCAACAACTGCAGCAGTTGAGATTAAGTGGCTAAACCAAGGTCACTCAATGAGTCACCAGCAGAACGAGACATTTCATCCAATTCAGGGACTCCTTCTACCTTCCCGACCTCTCTTTGCAGAATCCTGCACAGCGAGGGATGGAGGATGCACAGATGCCCTGGGACCCGCGGCACTGGGTCAGTGGAGGAGGCAGAAGTGCAGCTTCTGGGTGAGGAAGTGCAAAGCAGATCCCTAGCTCCCCAGGATGCCCCAGCTTTAGCGACAGCACCAAGGTCGCAGGGCCCGAGATCTAAGTCTGAGAAAGTGCTTGGAACTCTCTATCCCCTGTCATAGCTCGCAAGCCTGGGTTAGGGAACCATCACCCTCCCACAAGCACCTTACGCGCCTTCGCTCCGCCGCCTCACCCCCCATCGCCCGCTCCCCGGCGGTCGCTTACCAGCCGCCGGGGAGGCGCGGCCGAGCAGCAGCAGCACGCAGGTCAGCAGCAGCATGCCCAGGGCGGCGGGGGCCATAGCCACGCACTGCTGCGGTGGGTCCGGGACCGAGTATCGCCGCGCCGGAGCCGGGCGCTGCCCCGAGGCAGTCCGCGGTACTGCGACACCTCCGTCCGCTGCCCGGGACGCTCCCCCGCGGCAGCGCCCGGCTGGCCTCTCCCGGGGAATTTCCTGCCGGTGTTGCCAACAGAACGGGATGCTGCAGAGCCGCGGGGGGGTTAAAAGTTAAACACATAAATACAAAGCACAAATGCCGCCCATCCGCGGAGGGGGTGGGCACAGCCTCGAGCGCAGAGACCGTGCTTTGGGGTTGGTGGCAGATGGAGTATTAGGGCTGAGGACGCCCCAGTCGCGGACAGTTCGCCGCGGTTATGCGGACGCTCCACGTCCAGGCTGGCGACTCCCTGCAAGGTGCGCAACGGGAGCTTCTGTAGGGAGCCGGGAAAACGGCTCCCGCAAACGCAGTGCAGCTTGGTTTTAACTGTTCTGAGTACTTATTGGAAGCCCTATCTTGCTCCTGGCTGTATATGTATTTTTTAACAGATCAGTCACCCTCCACCGGCTTTGCTCCGGGTTCCCCGGAGTGCGGAGACGCTTCTATCGCCGCTCCCCCGGGCGGCTGCCGGGTCGCGACTGCATCGGCGGGGCGGTCCCTCGGCAGGGGCCTGGGCCTGCAGGGGGAACCGACTACGGCCCCGTCTGCCCGGGGTAATTCCGCGACAGCGGTAACTCGGTTAGCGGCGTCGTCCCCGGCGACCGCTGCGTTAGGGGACACCCCGGCTCTGAGGGGAGGGATGCGGCCGGCTTCTCGGCTTCGCAGCACGACCCGGCGGGACCTGGCGAGCGCGCTTCCTGGCTGCGGCGGGGCAGGGCAGGGGGTGGCCGGGGGTTGCGGGACCCCGCACCGCGAGGGTACCGGGCGGCGCTGCGGGCCTCAGAGCCCGCCTCCGCCCGGGGAGATGCGGAGGAGGCGGGCGGCGGGAGGAGGCGGCCGGAACTGGGCTCTCGCGCTTCCGTTGCGCCCATGCGCTGCCGCCGGCCTCCGGGAGCAACAAAGGAGGGAGCTGGGGGGCAGAGGCTGGCTGGGCCGAGGGAGCCGCGGGGTGAGGGGCGGCGCGGCGTGAGGGGCGCAGGGGGCGGCAGCGCTTCCGTATGGGCCTGGGCATGTCGCGGGCGCGGGGTGAAGCGAAGCCATGGGAAGCGAGGCCCGGCGCAACGCGGGGCGGAACCGGTGCGCCGCGGGGCGGAGGAAGGGGCCGGAGCCCTGGCAGCGCTACGCTCGGAGGCCTCCGGCCGGGATGCGGGGGGGCTGAGTGATGGGGAGTCCTTTGTGGCCGCCGCTCACGGGTGTTCGTGTCCACAGGACAGGCTCCTCGATGGGGATGGGATCGGCGTGATGGCCCTGGCAGCAGGGAGCGACCTGGTGGCCACCAGCTTTGCGTCGGGGAAGGTAGGGGGGCGCGGGGCCCAGCGGGCAGTGCCCCGACCCTGGGGCAGCCGTGGAGGGATCTGGGGGGATGTTTGCGGAGCACCCCCAGCTGTTGGTCGCTGGCTAAGGGTGCCTGGGCTGAAGCGGGCTGTGAGGCGAGTTGACAGGAAAGCGTCGAGGTGAGGAGAGAGGTCGCCGGTTTTCCCGTCTGAATTGGATTTCGGGTCTCTTTACAAGTGAGAAAGGCAGCTTGCGGCGGCGGGACAGCTCCCGGCACCTCTGGGCGTGGGTCCTGACGGTATGTTTCCCAGGGGACCTGCGAGTTTGGGGTCCGACTGGACAAGATAACAGCTGTGCAGTGCAAGGAGCATCCCCGAGCTGCTGCTGCTGCTGCTGGGAGAAACGGGACCAAAGGAAACGCGTGAATATTTGTGCTGTGGTGTGAAGAGCCCAGCAGCCACCTCTGTCTACAAGTGTGTTCCAGTGATACCGAGTGCTGCAAATACTTGGCATTATATATGTAGGCTTTCCTTTTGGAAAGATGTACCCTTTTCAGTGTGTCCAAAGAATGGATGTAGGTGATGTAGTAGCTGATGTTGACCAAACATATAAATTTACAAGGTTTTTTTTTTATGTTTTTGTAGGTTTATTAATCTTGATTTTAGGTACTGAAAGCTGATCCTTCATCCTCCAAGATGGCATTCGTTTCAGCGCAAGGGCCTACAGTGGTGGACCAAACCACTTTGATGAAAAAATACCTTCAGTTTGTGGCTGCTCTTACAGATGTCAATACACGTAAGATACTTTTTTTTCTATTGAAAGTCCTTCAATAGTTTGTTTCACAAACGTTGCAGTATTGTTTAGACAGTTGATAAATATGTGTTGAATTCACTATGCATTCCATTTGATTTTTGATTTTTGAAGAAGCAAAATGATGAGTAATACTTGCATGAGCCAAAGTGAGCAAGCTCTCTGTGTGTGTGTGTGCATTTGTGTGATGGTTGATTGTGAGAATTGTGTGCCTTATAATTTGGCAGTGATAGCTAAACTGATAAGATCTGATTGCTTCTTTGATCAATGAGTCTGGTGTTTTCATTCATGATGTAGTTTTATATTTAATTTTTTTGCTCAAATTTTCATTTTCAGCTGATGAAACCAAATTGAAAATGATGCAAGAAGTCAGTGAGAATTTTGAGGTAAATATAAAAACACCCAACAACCCAAATGAAGGCCCACGAAAACCCCCTAACTTTCTGAAATGACAATCTTCCTAGTGCTTAACATTTGTTGGTTTGATTTCTGATGTTATGTGAGTACAATGTTAATATTAGTATCTTGTGACTTATAACTGTAAATCTTTAGTCACTGATTTTAGGTTTGTATTTAGGAATTAGCCAGGTTAATGAAGAATTACAATGTACTTGGAGAGGTCTTTCATTCTCTGATCTTTATTCAGTAAGCATTTAAATAAAGGTGAAGAAATTGATTTTTCTTGAATTTCGAATATGAAATTTCTGTATTTAAAGCTTCTTTGATTTAGTTCAAATGTTTATTGTACTCTTACGAAGCAGAAGCCTCTCTGGTTCCTGTGAGTAGTTCCATAGTATGGAACCGAGGGAGTTGTCAGATACAGGATCTGACGTCAGGAGTGGAGATGGCTCCCGTGACATCTTTTGCATGGTGATGGACTGTTAAGTTTAGATGAGCAGCAGAAAAAGAGACAAAAGTTAATCCAACTCTGTTAGCATAAATTACACTTTGTTATGTGTCTGTTTTGAAATTATGGAGAACTGGTTATTTTGTAAGAAGTTCAGGATCCTAGAATCTAGAATGTCATTCTAGCTCTCAGACTATAATTATCTCTAGTTTTTTAGTCATGTTGTGATTAAAAAAAAGTGCTACTTTTGTGACATATTCTGTCCTTAACTGCTTTATTTGAAGTGATCTTGCATAGTCCATGATAAAGAAGCATAAATACATATTCTGATCCTGTTTAATGTCTTTGGATATTTTCAAGTAAGCTTTATGCTAGGTTGCATCCAGTAGGTGCAGGATGTTGAAAGCTGTGCCCGTTTTAGTTGTTTCTGAGTTATTGGTGGAATAAATTCAAAGGTGGTGTAACTGTATTACAAAAAAAACCCAACCTAAAAGTTAAAGGCTCAATTCTTGTTTAGTGTGTTTAAGTGATTAAGTAGGTGTCTGTTCTGCATCTATATGCACATGGAGAGCATATTGCAGAGCTTCATAGTACCGTAAGTGACTATCTAAAAATATACGTGTGGAGTTTTGTGTCTGTTTAAGCTGACCTGCCATCTCCAACAAAATTTATCTGACTAAAAGAACAGTTTTAACAGCTTAGTCCAATGATCTATTTAGAATCTCGTGGCTTAGTTGATTCTCTTTGCTTTTGTTTTCAGTAGGGAAGGACTTGTTCAATATTTGCTTTGATAACATTCTGTTGTAACTCACTTGGTTCTGTAGTGTGGTCCTACCCAAAGAGGTGATGAATTGACTTGTACAGAAGTACAGCTCTATTTGCTGGAAAACACTTGAGGGAGCAAGAAGGATCCACTAATATAGTTGTAGTTTGATTTTTTCTGTAGAGGCTGTGGGCAGTGTTGTTGCATTTTGTTAATGCTGGATGGTTTCTTTTCGTCTTCTGTTTCCCTAGTCTCCTTATTAACTCTGTTGCCTGCTTCAGTTTCCAATAGCTGTAAAGCTCCTCGGGTTTTATTTTCCACTTCAAATGATTATTTTTGTTTATTTGATTTTAGTTTTTACTTCGTTTCAAAAATTAACTGTTCAAATTCTCTCGGCTGCATTATTGATCAGGATGTCTTGCTAGTTAGGGGAAGGACTGACGATAGATTCATGATTCTGGAGGACTTGTGGAAGTGAGGTTTAAAACTGATGTGCTCCACCTTAACATTATCCGCTTGGCAGTGCCAGTTGTTGGGCTGGTTGTTATGGCATTCTGGGCTAGTAGAGGTTATTTCTCTTCTAAACTAATTTCTGGATGGACACACTTGGCAGTTTTGAGTCTTGTTTCTGAGAAATTATTTGTTTGAGGGTTTGTTTTTTTTCTTTCTTAATTTCTTCATAGAGATTCTGAATTCCAGATGGGGAAAGAGGAGTGTATTCATTGTTGTTCCAGTCTTCGGCTTGGAGGAGAAAAAACTTCCAGAATCAGCCTCTGTTGCTGCTTCTGACATTTTGTGCCAGCAGCGTTATTCTGAACTCTGTTAGAGTAGTGGGGGTTTTAGTTTCTTGTATGGTTCATATGGGTAGCAGGAATTATGCTAATCTTTTGGTCCTTGCTGTTTAGCAGTTATTGGGAAGGTGCTTTCAGAAATTTAAGCTGGATTTGTAAAACTATACTTTTCCTGGAATGGATTTGTGAGCCACTTTCCAAGAATGCAGCAATACCTGTTTCATTTCTTCTTCGAAACTTTTTCAGTCCTTTCTTCCTCCAAAGTGGAACCATGCTCATGGTGTAAACTTGAGGAGGTTAAGAATCATTCAGAATTGGAAAGACTGTAAAGGAGGTGAAGGAGGAGAAGATGCAGACAGACTTTTTTTGGAAGACGTTTGAGATGAAGAAAAGATGCAGGCTAAACTATTTGTTCATGCTATCTTGTCTTGCATTGTCATGGTTTAACTACAGCTGGCAACTAAGCCCCACACAGCTGTTTGCTCAGCCCCTTTGCTGGTATGGGGGAGAGTATCGGAAGGGAAGCTTTGTATGCTGACCATGGCATCTTATGGTATGAAATATCCCTGGGGTCAGATTGAATCACCTGTCCTGGATCCAACTCCTTGTGCATCCCCAGCCTCCTGGGGTGAGGAGCAGAAAAGTCTTGACTCTGTGTAAAGCTCAGCAATGGTAAAAACGTCTCTGTGTTATCAAAACTGTTTTCAGCACAAATCCACAATGTAGCCCCATAGCAGCTACTACGAAGAAAATTATCTCTGTCCCTGCCAAAACTAGCACATGCATTTAAAAAGCTTTGTACCTTTCTCATGATATGTCTGCTTTCTTGAAAGCCCTTGGGATAAAAAACCTTTTGTTTTTATAGTGCTTGATGTAATAAAATTTATGGTTGCATATTACGAAATCTTACTGCAAAGTTGAGAATAGTAGTGGAAATCTATAAAAGGAGGTGGCTTTATAAAACTTTTATGTTATTTAAGGAATAAATGTGAAAAAAACCCCTGCAATACCCATGCAGATTTTTCAAAAGCCTGCTGCATTTTTAGATGTATCTTTAGTAACTGACCAGTGTGCTTCTGCATCACAGCTGCTTCAGAGAACTGCCTTTGCAGGTACATAAACTACAGCCGAGATTCCAAATAAACCTCACAGTAGTTGGTTAGTTTTTTTTTTAAGGCAGATGCAGCAGTTGCTGATGGAGGAAGCTGGCTTGTCTGATATTTCTGGTTTCACAAGTGGACAGTAGTGCAATATTATTTTCACAGTGGCTTGTAATGCTTAGTTTGGGTGATGTACGCATGCATGTACGCGTTTGCAAAAATAACTAAAATCTTAGTTTAACAGTGCCTGAAAAGTCTTGGGAATTGTAAAACAATGAAATGTGAGTGTGCTTGTCAGTCTTTCTTGTTCAAGAACATCTACAGCTCTTCCCCCCCCCCCATTTAAAATACCTGTATGTTATGCCAATTCGATTTTCTGTGTGAGGTGACAGTGTTAAAATATATTAAAAAAAATAATCATCTTACAGTCCATTTGGATTGGAGGAGAGAGGTTAATCTGTGTTTACTTTTGTTTTTCACTAAGTGCTCTGTAGTATATCAGTAGATGTAAAATCCCAGAATCTAAGAAGAAGTTAATTAAAATGTTTAATAGTGGCTTTGAATGTAACTTAGTATCTAATCTTCCTTTTTTTGCTGTTGTTTTTTGTTGCTTAATTAGAATGTGACATCATCCCCTCAATATTCTACATTCCTGGAACACATCATCCCTAGGTTTCTCACCTTTCTACAGGATGGAGAAGTTCAGTTTCTGCAGGAGAAGCCAGCACAGGTAAACACTGGAGCATCTCTTATGTTTTTGCAACGTATGCAGCAGACTACTTGTTTGGTACTTGATTAACCTAATGAGCTGATGTATGTATAGACTTTGTTCTTAAGAATAAACCTGTCATTTGGCAGGAATTGAAAATGTCCAGTCTCTAAATAAGTTAGTTACAAACTTTGTAAATCTGGCCTTGTATGAAAAGTGAGGAAAAACTATGGGCAACAGAATTGTTTTTCTCGCTGAAATACGATAGATTGTTAGAGATTACTGAATTTACTGTGGAATGAAAGGCAGAAGTTGAATCTATTGCACTAAATACTTGAGTTCCTTAAAAATAGTATAATAATTTCCTTTTTCCAACAGTAAATTTGTTAGGTTTGATTTACGTATGGGTAATAGGAAGCGTCATGTATTTGTATGTAACCTTTTGTAAATGATTAATCACTGAAGGACTTAGTGTTCAGTAAACAAAGTACAAGCTCTGCTTTAAGACATTCCTCTTAACCAGCTTCTGAAGTGTTCCATGAACTCGTAATTCTGAGGTTTCCTGTGTCCACACAAAGTAAAATGGCTTTTTTCTTTTTAAGCATGCAGAAGTGTTAAGCTAAAAACATGTCACAACTGATTAACTGGTTAGTGCTTTTTTTGTGGGCTTTTAGGAAGTTCTGTCACATCTTTATCTTTTTTTTTTTTTAATGTGGGTTTTTTTTTTCAGCAACTCCGAAAGCTAGTGCTTGAAATAATTCACAGAATACCAACAAATGAACATCTTCGTCTTCATACCAAAAATATCCTGTCTGTGATGTTTAGATTTCTAGAGGTATTCTTTTTTTTTCTCTTATAACTGTTTCAAATTTTCATCTTCCTTCAGCTGCAAAAAGTACTAGGAGTAGGATTTTGAATAGCTGTGCTTCTGGAGCAGGAGTGGAAGGGCATGGCATTTAGGCTTCACCAGTGTGATATCTTGCTATCTGCAGGTTTTCTGAATATTCTCTTCTGCCCTTTAGAAACTTGGATTTTACAAATGCAGGGAACGTTCTCATGCTAGATATTTCATTCATTAATCGTTTTCTGGCAGATACCTTATTCTAGAGACTCTGTTTTGTTTTTTACTTTTGAAGCTCACAGGAAATAACCTGATCTATTTGGAGGTGTCGCAGTGTGTAAATAAACACACTTGTGTGTCTGTCTGTGGGGCAATAGAAACAGGTCTGATGGTCTGGAGTTGAAAGTTCTGGTTTTTGTTGAGGTAGGGGTGTTTAATTTTAGCCATGCTCTAAGGCTGCAAGGTAAATTTGTATCAAGGGAAAGTCGTCTTGCTCATGAAAATGAATATTAATGGGGCACTTGAAGGTTGCTGAGTATAATATTAGAAGGTTTTGAAGTACTTACGCAGGAATTGAAGAATGCAGCAGTAGGCTCACTAAAGATTCTCTACTTTTCAGACGGAGAATGAAGAAAATGTACTGATTTGCTTAAGAATAATTATCGAATTGCACAAACAGTTTCGACCAGCAATCACTCAAGAAGTAGGTCATACATCTTGTTATATGGTATAGAACTTAATGTCATGGTGTTTTGTTCAGGTGGGTTGTTTTGCTTGGATTTTTTTCCTGCTGTCCTTTCTATATTGGCTGACCTATTGTGGTGACCATATATTTATTTATTGATGTATTTATTTTACAGTAATTTTAAAAAGGGATTGCATTGTGCTGGCACCCCTGGGAGAAGCCCAAACTCTTAAAGCTTAGTTGTTTTTGCCTTAAGTGTTTATTGACAAAGTGTTTATGGATTAAACTATGGAATAAAATTCCCGCAGAAGGGAAGAGAACTGGTGACTTTTTAGTATATGATGGGAAAATCCTGGAAAAGGAGTATTATGATTGTTCCCTCCACCCCTGCTTCTCTCCTGTGACTCATGAAGGAGCATTTTAAAATTTTCATTTTTATTCTGTTGCTTTCTTTCATTGATTTTTCTCCTGGGAAGGCTTAGTTGGTTTGTAGTAATTATTTCTAATGAGACTGTATTGGAACTATGTTGAGATGATAGGTAAATTGGATTCTTTCCAAGTGCAATTCGAATGAATATTGGTAAAACAGAAGGAATAATTAAGTGCTTTCAGATTCTTTTTAAATAACATGAAAAATACGCTCTAGTGGTGACTATGAAGATTTTATATGATTGTACTGTTAATACAGAGTTTCTAAACCAGTGAAAACCTTTTTTTCTTTATGGTAAACTGACTTCTTCCTTACTAGATCCATCATTTTTTGGACTTTGTGAAACAGATTTACAAGGAACTTCCTAAAGTAGTGGTAAGCTTTTTATTTCTTAAATTGCCCTTACTCTGGTCAGACAGGTAGTTTTTATTTCTTAATTTTATTTCTAAAAGATATTAACATAATTACTTTTGTATCGAGTGATACAAAGTAAATATAGTTTTAATAAAAACATTTAACAAAATACATCTAAACCAGAGAGATTTAGATTTTGAATTAGAAAGCTTTCTGTTTATAGCACAGTATTACTGGTAACGGCAAACTGAGGTAAACTTGAGGTAAACTTGTCTAATAAAGCAGTTGACTGCAGTTGGTGTCCATGTAGCCAAATGTCTTTTTTTGAGGGAAAGGTGAGGTGATGTACTTCCCACCAGCAGACAGAGCTCTTCAGTGTGCTTGATCTCTGTGAAGGCCATCACCTGCTCTTCCTCACTGATACAGAGCATCTCTTTGGACGATCTTCTTTAGCAAAAGAGCCACCTTGGTTGGGGATGCTTCTCTGCTGCTTGCTGTAGTGGAAGGTTGCAGGATATGTCTGTAGTCCTAGTAGATCCTGCAGTATGAGCATCATGTGCAGAGAAGAAAAGACTGCCCACAGTTAGTTGTAGGGGGAAATTATATGGTTGAATTCCAGTTAGATAAATAGCTTTTTGACTATTGTTAGCATCATATTTTTTTCTGCTCTTTGCTTTTAGAATCGGTATTTTGAGAATCCTCAGGTGATCCCAGAGAACACTGTTCCTACTCCTGAAATGGTTGGCATGATTACAACAATTGTGGTGAAAGTAAACCCTGAGCGAGAAGATAGTGAAACAAGAACAGTGAGTATTCAACTGCTCGTTAACTGTGACACTGTCTGTATCGCAATATCCCAAATCATAAGGGCAGGTAAAAGTAATAGGCTTTGTTCTTGCTTGTTTTTCTTAAAAAGACTTATTTGTAGAAGCTGATTGAAACTTTGCAGGTCTTTTCTATGCAGTTATAGTTACAGGATTTTTATGTAATATAATACCAAATGGCTTTGTGCAAGTGTTATTATCACAAAGTATATTGTAATTAAACTGAGTAGTTTCTTTAAAAATGTATTTCAGATACTTTTTTTGAATTAATAACTAAACTGTTTAGAGCCCATGTATTCTTTCTTTCAGCATTCTATAATTCCCAGAGGATCATTATCTCTAAAGGTCTTGGCTGAGCTACCTATTATTGTTGTTCTTATGTATCAGGTTAGTAAAATCTAGTATTTCATATATGTATTAATGGATATATGCTTTTTATTCCAAATGGCTTGTGAACTTCTGCTGGCCAACATACTATTAAAAATGAATGTAGTGTATTTTTGAGATTAAAATATGGTCTAAAAATAAGTTGCTGATTTTTTTTTTTTTTTATTAGCTCTCAAATAAGTTGACTGCAACTGTGACCTGTACATTTCTCTAATAATACTTTATTTTTTTTTAAGCTCTACAAATTGAACATTCATAATGTAGTAGCTGAATTTGTGCCCTTGATTATGAACACTATTATAATACAGGTTTCTGCTCAAGCAAGGTAAGAGCATTTTAAAGGTATTTTGATGTCATTTGGGATAAGCTACTTAAATCTGTCATTCAGTATTGCCCAGAATATTTTTGTCTTGTATCTCCTGTGGTTTTTGTTTCTATTCTTACTGTAGAGTTTCTGACACAAATCTATATTACTACAAATAGTATGTGATGGAGACCATCACATGGAGAGCTAGGACACTAACTGTTGTTTAATCTTTACCACCAGGGGTACATTTTTTCTGTTCCAAGTTATGGCTTAGGTGAAGCCTTGTGATATTGCAGATAGGGGTGCCACTTTTCCTGCTTCAGATAGATGTTTATAAGGAACAGCAAAGGGTGCTGCGCAGGGCAGCACGACTAAAATCTCTATTTTCCTATCTGCCTGGATGATTTGAATAAATGGTTGAAGCTTGAGAGAGACAGACGAGTCTGTGGGAGGGAATATTGCTTGGGAGAAAAATGAAGCCAAGCGTTTGATGCTCATGTATTGCCTTGGCTTTCTGTAGAAAGTTGAAAACTGTATGGCTGCCTCAGGGCTGTGCATTTCTGCTTGGAGCATAAGATGCTGCGAATGAAAACAGCATAGAGCTTGCTGAAAATGAGCTCTCCTATGATGATTTTATTCCCTTGTGAGGCAAGAACCTCACTACAAGATGATGTAATTTGAACCTTCTGTGAATTTTCTAAATGAAGGTATTAAAGAGGAGGAACAAAATTGTAACTGCTGTTCAATTTCATTTCAGGCAACATAAACTTTATAACAAGGAATTGTATGCCGATTTTATCGCTGCTCAAATTAAAACATTGTCTTTTTTGGCTTACATCATAAGAATTTACCAGGTAGGTTGTATTTTTGTTGCTTTATTACTGCTAGTGCAGCAGATCTCTAATTACCTTGTCAGGCAAGTGACCAGCATGACTGCAGTGTATCAGACAAGATAGACAAGAGTGTGTTCCAAATCTGAAGACAGGGCTATACTTGGCCATCCTTTCAGAAGTATTGTCATGTGAATGCATAGTAAAAACGCGCTGTTTCTCTTGCCCTGGGCATTTATAGAATGGCTATTGTACTTTAGTTTTATAAGTAGACTTTGAAAAGTGAAACAAGTGAATTTTAATTGAATGTTCCTTTGCAAATGTAAAGCAAACCTTTAAAATAGAATGTCGTAATAATTGTATTCGTGCTGTTTTATTGTAGGAATTAGTGGCTAAATATTCTCAGCAAATGGTAAAAGGAATGTTGCAGTTGCTCTCCAATTGTCCAGCTGAAACTGCACACCTCCGCAAGGAGCTTCTGATTGCTGCTAAGCACATCTTGACAACAGACTTGAGGAGCCGTATGTAGTACTTTTTAAAAATGGATCTATAAATGGGAAGATTTTTAACTATTTGTATGTATTTAAGGGGCATATTGCTTATTATTTGTTTCAGACTATTCCATAGTTCTCATTCTTTTGAGAGTTTGTGTGATTTTTTTTTTTTGTTTCATTTTGACTATTTTCTTTTTCCTTAATAAAATCATCTGAGTAAGGTGGCAGAGTGAGCAAGTGCGATTTCTAGCTTTCCAAGTATCTATTGTTCCAGTTAATTACTACTTGATGATAAACATTTGTGTTAGTTTGTAATTGTGCATTTAATTGTATGGATACTTTAAAATACTAATCTGTTAACCTGAGTGGAAGTAGTTCTGTCAAATCCTGATACCGTATTTTTGATTCAGTTTATCTAGTATTTGCCTTTAGCAGAGGAAAGCTGTTTTTTGGTCTGCCTGAATTAATGAGGTTTGGTTGGTATGTTCTGTTTCAGCAGAATTGCCAAATTGGAGATGAGTGTGCCTTATAAAGTATTAACTTCTGTCTTTTCATCTTTGCTGTGTGGTCCCATTTCTTTTCCTCTGCTAACAGCAGTTATGGGGCAGTGTGATGTCTTAGAGGTGGTGTTAGTTTGCCAAAAAAAAAAAAAATAGTATGTTTCCTAGTTAGAATTACAGAACGGTTTGGGTTGGAAGGGACCTTAGGATCATTTAGTTCCAACCCCCCTGCTATGGGCAGGGACACCCTATGCTAGACCACGTTACCCAAGCCCTTGTCCAACCCAGCCTTGAACACTGCCAGGAATAGAGCATTCACCACTCATTTGGGCACCCTGTTCCAGTGCCTCACCACCCTCACAGTAAAGACCTTCTTCCTTATGTCTAATCTGAACTTCCCCTATTTAAGTTTGACCCATTCCCCCTTGTCCTGTTGTTACAGTCCCTGATGAAGAGTCCCTCTCCAGCATCCTTGTAGGCACCCTTCAGATATTGGAAGGCTGCTCTAAGTTCTCCACACAGCCTTTTCTTCTCCAGGCTGAGTTCTGGAATTTAGTATTGTGGTTACATGGAAAGCTGTTTTGGCTATTTTTCTAAAGAAATTAGCTTAATTGTTCTACAGTTTTCAGTCTCTTCTTAAAAACTTTCGAACTTGGCCCATTTCAACCAAATTCAGCAGAGTAGTAAGGTCTTAAAGATTCCATGTTCTGCATCCCTTGTGAACTTCAGTGTTTGGATAGCGGACAAAACCTGAGTTAGTGTCTCCACTGGAGGAATAAACAGCAGTGTGAGCTTAGACATTCATTGCTCTTGGTCAGCTGTCTCGTGTTTTAGGACACATATTGATAACTCATCCTTCCAGCCCTGCTGTTGGCTACCTGGCAGCCCAAAGTGGATGTAGAGGAGGAAATGCTTAGAAATGTTAAGATGAAGAGGGAACATGGAGAGCTGCAGAAGATTAGGCTTTGGTCATTCTGTTGGTGCCATTCAATTTACTTGGCAAAATGAGTGCTAAGGGAAGTGTTTCATGTTTCTCAGTCTTGCAATCGTTATTGTTGTCAGTGAAATAATATTTCAAATTGAGTCTTCTGTGTTGATTGAGAGTTGATGAATAATGCCTTGTATTTTACTGTGATGCATTTTGTCTATGTGGAACTCTGTTTCTGATTCTAAAAGAGAGTGAAGGTGCAACTGTACTCACTCTTTCTACTGTCATCACTGTAAACACTACCCCTAGGAATATTTCATATTAATAATTTGTGGCATGCACATAAATATTAGGTGGAGGTTTTAGAACCTAGCTTAGAATATAGAATA
Source organism: Pezoporus occidentalis (assembly GCF_034315485.1). Taxonomy (NCBI): domain Eukaryota; kingdom Metazoa; phylum Chordata; class Aves; order Psittaciformes; family Psittacidae; genus Pezoporus; species Pezoporus occidentalis. The sequence goes on along the minus strand of NW_026913082.1, from coordinate 1,633,054 downwards.
GAGATGTCTACTTCAAAAGGCTAGAATGGATTGTGTGGCATTTCTGAAATTCTAATGACTATACATTGCAAACACATCTTAATTTCAACGTAATGCATTCTTATGTTTATGAAGTTTAATGAGAGAGTTCAATCAATAGTCCAGTGTAAACAATTTATTATTACTTGCTTTGTTTTAATTTTTCGTACTAATTCATAGTAAGAGTAAAAGCAAGACACAGGAATATTAATGTTAAATATGATCAGTACATAGAAACTCATTACTGGTTTTCAGTTTGCATTTCCTTCGCATTTTTTGTCAGGATTTGTGCCTTTAACTCTTTGCTTGGTGGTAACACCAGTGCAATTCAGGGTAATTCCTTTTTTAGAGTGGTTTGATGATCAAAGGAAGTTCCTTTCCAACTAGTTTGTGGACTCGCCTTTTTGCTCAATAGTATTATTTTTTGGCTATGACTGAATGTATTCATTTCATGACAAGGTTGTGGCGACTGCCTTGTAAAACAGTGGATTATCTTTGCATTTAGAATCTTTATTCCCATTCTTTGTTTGCTTTTTCCATTGTAAGTTTTCCAGATCTCTAGCCTACTCAAAAACTAATTCTGACATTCCCCTTTTAATCTTCCTCCATGATTTGCAGAATGTGATGTTCTCTTAAAGCAAAGACCATATTGTCCCTTTGATTTAAGTGGACCTCACTGATTCCTTGTCCATTTGAGGTTTCATTCAGAAAATGCTGGATTTTAATCTTTAATATTGTTTGGAAATCTGTGGAGAATGAAAGTTGCTGGATATTCCTCTTTCTCTAACTCTTTGCTTATTTTTAATCAGGTTTAGCTTGTTGCGTTTTTCAAAGGCAGGAGCGGTTAATCCTTCAGGCCGCTTCCATCATCTGCCTTTAGGGTGGAGTAACCTAAGCAATTCCATAAACTTTTTGATTTCTAAATTTAAAAAGGAAAATGCTTCTTCAGTCTTGCTTTGTCACTTGATTGTTTTTTTTTTTTTTCTGTTACTGGAATCTTCCTTTTTGTTCCCTGGACCCCAGGTTGCTTGTAATCCACCTTATGTGTTGGGTTAGAGCTTGAATGATAGTTTTGTTGTACTAGTGTTGCCCAAACTTGTCCCTTCCAGTAACTCATTTGTTGCATTTAAAAAAGTTCTGCAAAGATGGAAATAATGTTTTTTCTCTTTCCAGTTGTAACTGTTTTTATTGTGTCAATGCTGTGGCTTTGTGTACTGTAAGGTTACTCAAGGGGGAAGTGGAGTTCGTAGTTACAAGAGGTTAATTGGAGGTTTCCTTCATTTACAAGTGTCACTTAGACACTGCCTTTCATAAGCTTCAGGAATGAATTTTGTAATCAAAACTCTTTGACTTAGGTTTAAATATGTAAGTGGTTTCATGCTTAACTGTCTTATTTTGACTATTTCCTATGTCAGTCATGTATAGCTTTTTCTTTTTTCTCTCTCTTTTTTTAATATAGAATTTATTCCATGTATGGACAAGCTCTTTGATGAATCTATACTAATTGGCTCTGGATACACTGCCCGAGAGACACTGAGGTATGACAGAAAGTTTGGAATGGCTTTCTGAGTACCTGCCAGGGCTAGTTTCTTTCAAGGTTTATTAATGTTTACAGTAATGTCTGTATAAGGTCCTAAATCTTTGCTTTAAATAACTGATCTTATTAGATTCCAATATTGGAAAGGCTTCTGTTGCTGTAGAGTGTTTATTGTTGAATACTTTGATGCTGCAGCATAGTAGTGTGAGTGTAGGGCAAAATGAGATAAACGGGGGCATGAAAATGATTTGATTCCTTAAATTGCAGAGCACAACTGAAACAGTTGTTACTGTGAAATCAACTCAGTATCTTCTTCATATTTCATGAAACTGCCTAAATCTTGTGTGCAGTGTAAAATCTGAATGAGTTTTAAACTATTTTGGCAATAAGTACTTTAAAACTTATTCATTCACAGTTGAAAAACAAATAAATGGGGAGAATACTTACTTTCTTTGACTTCAGTAGATACTTATATACAGTTTTTATGTGCTTTTGCTGATCAAATGAAAATATGCAAGCAAGAAGAATTACTTCCTCTTGCTCAAGAATCAAGTGTACCTTATAGACAACATGTATTAGATTTAGAAGTATTCTCTCTTCTAGATGCTTAAACCTGGTATTTAAAAAGAAATGATTTTTCAAATCTATTTTCATAGCTACTTTTGAAATCATGAATCATCAGTGATCATCAGTTGTGAAACAGGTTACTAATGCTTCTTAAAATGTGGCTTAAAACATGCTAATTTGCTGTCAACTGTTGATGTTAATGTGTACTGGGGATGATGTTCAGCAATGAGGAAAGAAAGGTGAGAGAGGTAGCATTAGTGTTGTGGGACAGATTAATGAATCTTTGGTTATAATTCTCTTGCGTAATTAAAAAAGATGTGTGAATTTGAGATTTACATATAAAAATAGAAAATGTGGATTTAGAATCTTGGAAATAGCTCCAGGCAGTAATTATTGGTTAAGTGCAATTAACAACAATCTGAATTGTCCTCAATGTGTTTTCTTCATTTCTTGTTTTTACTGATAGACCGCTTGCATATAGTACACTGGCAGACCTGGTACATCATGTCCGTCAACATTTACCACTCAATGATCTCTCCCTTGCTGTCCAGTTATTTGCCAAGAACATTGATGATGAGTCGCTGCCTAGCAGTATCCAGACAATGTCTTGCAAGCTTCTACTAAATTTGGTAGACTGTATCCGGTCTAAAAGTGAACAGGAAAATGGAAATGGTAGAGATATTCTTATGAGAATGCTGGAGGTATTCATTTGTTTAAAACATTTGCTAATGAGTTGAATATCCTATTTTATAGTATGTTGTCAATTATATTTTACATTCTCCTTTCTTCAGAAATGAGAATATGTAGAAACAGTCTGCATACTGTATTTCATTTCAGGATTTTAGAGAAGGGCTCTTTAAAATGCAGTGCAGCTGGGATAATATCTCAGATACAGCTGAGGTACTTTGCCAGCTCAGCTTATTCATTTAGTGACTTGTTTAAAAGCAGGAAACCGGATGTCTGTGATGCTAGGGTAAGAGGATTATCTCACAGGTCCTTGGCATGGCCCTGTGTAATCTGTAATATGTGCAATATCTGAACTTTCGAGACCTACTGATCCTTTTAAGGATCATCTTTATATGGAGGACTTTTGAGGGGGCCTTTTCTTTTTGTTACTTTTGAAAATCAGGGGTGCACCAGGGAAGCTGTCATCCATGGTGCAGTATAAGTGAAATGCAACCTACTTGCTGTAGCCAAGTTTTAATGGAAGAAGGTTGCCTAAGTGTTTCTTCTGCCACAACAGGAAGATGCATTCAGCTGTAGAGTAAAATAGTAAAACACTTGTAGGGTGAATAGTGGTTTAATAATCTAATTTTGGGATGTGAGACCATGTCTTGAAATCTAAATCAAACTAGTGCTTTAAGATGACAGGAAGCTGTGTGGCTGCTTGTTTTGGTGATCTAGAAATTTTGAATGTAGTGGATCCCCTGCATCTTTGACTCTTCTTCTGTCAGTGACAGACTGTCACAGTTCTGAGTGTCCCAGGGAAGAGTTTAGTTATTTTATAGTCATCTCCAGATTATATGGTATTACCTTTTTTAAAGCAGCAGTAATTTATGGAATGGCTTTCATCCTAAATATGGAATACAGGTGATGGCAAGAAGGGAGCATACAGAACTTTGCTGGTAGTGCAGAAATACCTGAGCAAGCTAAGTCGATCTAGACTTTAAAATCTGGGAAGTACAGAAAACTTTAAATTGAAACTTTGTGCATTATGTCCCTTGTTTGGTATCAGCCAAGAGGCAGAAATGTTGGGGACCGCTGTTCTGCAGGATTGATTATTGCTTTATAAGGCTGATATATGCATACAACTAAAAGTTAAACCTATGATGTATACATCTTTTAATACGTATCTGATACACAGTAAACATAGGTCTGACAAATCTGAGCTTTTTTTTACTTGTTAGTAAATATTTATAGACTGAAATATTAAGTCTTTTTAGAAACGAATTCAAATAGCTGTACGTTTTAAATTAATTAGAACTGTAGAGGTCAGTTTTTAGTTGATGGTTTTACCAGTTTTCAGCAAATATTTTTACTTTTAGAATTTATTAAAAAGTAAGCAAACTGCATGTTGGTACATGTTAAATGAACACGTTAAATATCTGCTGTCATTGGGTGACCTCAGGAATACTGTTGTAAATTTTTTGATCTCAGTATGCTGACTTGAGTTGTTAGTATTTTTAAATTTAGAATGGTTAGTTGAAGAAGAAACTTACTTACTTTTTTCTCCTCCTCCCTGCTCTTTGATTTGCTTTTCCTGTTTTTGTCTTAGGTTTTTGTTCTGAAATTTCACACTATAGCACGATACCAGCTGTCTGTAATCTTTAAGAAATGCAAGCCACAGTCTGAGCTTGGAGCTGCGGAAGCCGCGTTACCCGGAGTACCAACAGCAGCAAATGCAGCTCCTGTTCCTGTTCCATCTCCTGCCCCAGCCACTCCTGTGGCCCCTGCACCAGTACCTGTGTTTGAAAAACAAGGGGAGAAAGAAAAAGAAGATAAACAGACGTTTCAGGTCACAGATTGCCGAAGCTTAGTGAAGACTTTGGTCTGTGGTGTCAAGACAATCACATGGGGCATAACGTCATGCAAAGCTCCTGGTGGTAAAACTGCATAATATTTAATTACATTGATCTTTTGTAATTCTACAATTAAAACAAGATACTTCTTTTTAATGGTTAACCACTGCTTTATTCTTTGTCTTCTTTCAGAAGCACAATTCATTCCCAATAAGCAGTTGCAACCTAAAGAGACTCAAATCTATATAAAACTGGTAAAATACGCAATGCAAGCATTAGATATTTATCAGGTATGTAACCTGACTGTTCAGCACTTTTATTTGTACAGTTACTGTGTGCTAGATCTTTTAATAAGGAATTATTTGCCAGCTAAAAGACAAATCTCGCATGAGGTATGTTTTCATTAAGTCTTTAATTTCAGTATCCAGCTGTTGGGAAATGTTATGAATTTCAAAGTACTTACCAGGAATAAATTATTTTCTTAACAGCTGTAATTGTCTGTGTTTATGCAGTCAGGTCAGACTGAAAGCAGTTGTCTTTTACGTGGTGGATTAGATATTTTCATGAGGTAGTTTAGCTGTCAATTGAAGTATTCACACGGCTGCGTTTGTCTTCTGTAGCTACACATAGCACTGATGAAATGTAAATGTACATGATTTGGAATTAAGTAACTTTGCAAATATGATATCTCCTGCTGTTGGCTTTCTCCACTTCAGACTTAGTGGTTTTAAAATCTGTGATAAGAAATACTCTATTTGAATATTTCCATTGTCACCACTGGCTCTTCTAATTGTGTGTGGCTTCATGTGAAACCTGTAAAATGCCTTTTCTTTTTTCAACAGGTATTCTAAGAATAGTGGGGGAAAAAGGTTACTCAGTTCTGTAACCAGTGTATGTGTGTTCTCAATTTCTGTAGGTCCAAATAGCAGGAAATGGACAGACATATGTTCGAGTAGCAAACTGTCAGACAGTCAGAATGAAAGAGGAAAAGGAAGTTCTGGAGCATTTTGCTGGTGTGTTCACAATGATGAACCCTTTAACTTTTAAAGAAATCTTTCAAACTACAGTTCCTTACATGGTGGAGCGAATCTCAAAAAACTATGCTCTTCAGGTATTATGTTTTTGTTTACTTTTTTCAGTTGAGAATAAATACCATCCAGAAAATAGCTTATACCTGAAAGTACATAAGGCTGATACGGAATTAGAAATAATAATGTTGAAATTAGCATGCAGGATTTGAAGCAGTCTGTGGAAACACTTTGTGAAGATGGATTCTCAAAAGCTTTCCAGACCAAGTTTAGAAGATATGAATAGAATCACACAGAATCATAGAGCTGTTATGTTTGGAAAGGATCTCTATAGAGATCATCTAGTCCAACCCTTCTGCCAAGGCAGGGTCACCTACAGCAGGTTACACAGGAGTCCATCCAGATGGGTTTTGAATGTCTCCAGAGAGGGAGACTCAGCAGCCTCCCTGAGCAGACTTTGTTCTTGAAATGTATTGAACATTGTGGAGTTCTTGTTTTGTTCAGGTGGTTGTGTTAGTGTTCTACTGTTTTACAGAATACAAGTCCCATATTGCACATTTAAAATTAAACTTTAAATTTGAATGGTTAAGTTACAGGCATGGTTGTTGCCGCTGAGGATAACCTGAATCACTTGGGTAGCAGTGGAGATGGGGCAAGAAATGTGTCTTAGTTCTTTGTTTTAAATGGGTAGTGCATTTATCCTTCTGTTCTTTTCATTATAGCAGCAATAACTCCTTTGTCATTTCATTCTATAGATTGTTGCCAATTCCTTCTTGGCAAACCCTACTACCTCTGCCCTCTTTGCAACGATTTTGGTAGAGTATCTTCTGGATCGGCTGCCAGAAATGGGCTCTAATGTGGAACTCTCCAATCTGTATCTCAAGCTGTTCAAGTTAGTCTTTGGCTCAGTTTCACTATTTGCAGCTGAAAATGAACAAATGCTGAAGGTAAAGGTCATTTGTGTTAGAAACAAAAAAATCTGTTTTGACTTAATGCATTCTTCAGATGTCTGAAGAAACTTAGTTTTAACACTGTCTAACATTTGATAGTCTTTTCATGTTTGAATCCTTATTAGTGAAACATCTCAGTTTTTCCCAAATGCCGGGTACATTGCCTTATTTATAAAAGGTGGTTTCTGTGACTGTTTGCTTCATACTTGAAGTTATAAAGTGATGTACTAATTCTGAATATAAATGATTGATACATGTTTGTGGTCTGATTAGGATTGCAATAAACCCATGTAACTTCACTGTCAGGATATGCATATCTTCTTGCATATTTTTCCTCTTTGTTTCCATATTAACTTAAGACTTTTGCTTAGACTGGAATCACTCTTTTTTTTGTATGTTGCTGAATTTTGTTCATTCACGTCATATTCAGTGACATTTACCTCTTTAGTTAGATATTTCTGTGCTCTCAAAAAGTCTGCATTAAAGAATGCCATTTCTGCTATTGACATCATGCTGTCTTTGTAGTCCAAGGATCTATTTATGTTGATGAGATCATCTCATTATTCACTGAGTTTAGAAATACTGAGCTTGAAGCAAGTGTTCTGTTCTTATAGAAGTAACAGCTGCCTATACCCAGAAAAACCGTTAAGATATTGAGCGCTGCTCCTTCTCACAATTTCTCTCCATGTCTCTTCCTTCTACCTTAGAATAAACAACATTCTGATACATGTAACTATGTGATAATAATTTCCGTGCTTAACAGTTTGTTACAGCAGGAGCAGTACTGTTTTCTGGGTAGAACAGAGTGGTGGCTACTAATTTTTCCATATTCTTTGAAAGACAAAAGAATATGAAGCAATATATTCATATAATCTTGCTTAAATTCTTCCAGTTTGGCATCAGAATCAAGGTCATTTGGATTTTATAAGCTGGAGATCCAATTTAAAGAGTGGGATGTACTACCTTCACAGTTTCATGCTTTTGTTACATTTTTATTTCGCAGGATTGATGATATGGGCCTTGGGTAGACAATTTGATTGAATGATTAAGGCTGTTTGGAGCATTTGCATAACAATGTAGAAAGCTTTTAGATATTAATAAAATCCAGAATTGTATCACTGTTTGTCCCTGATCTGTGAGATTCCTTGTATTTATCAACTGTTTTTAATAATTTCTGCAAATTGTTAATATCTCTAGAAAGTGGTTCCATACCGCTTTTTTACTTGTAGAAAATTGCTTTCAAAGCGCAATTTTAGCATTCACAAGCCCTAAGAATTAGTGATGAAGTTAGATCAGGAGTAAATTAATATTGTATCATTCTGACACTTCTGGTTTCTGCTACACGTCCCTGCCTTCTGTGGAGCAAGTCTTTTTAATTGTGTCAGATTTGCACAAAGGTTTTGTTATAGTAAAGTTACTGCTTGAAGTAGCAAGCAGGTGTGATTGTTTGGCTAATATGAAAACAGGATTTAATTAAACAATGATTAGGGTTCATGATACTGTTCAAATACAGATTTAATTTTTACCTGTTTCAACAGTGGCATAAAATTAGTGTGGGATCAGAGTAGTTGGAATAGCTGAAGGTTTTTGATCTGAGAAACTTGTTGCATTCTAAAATTGTACAGTAAAATGATGATAAAATTAATATTTTAGTAATCTTCAAGCTTTTTTTTTTCTTTTATAGCCACATTTGCACAAGATTGTGAACAGCTCTATGGAACTTGCACAGACTGCCAAAGAGCCCTATAACTATTTTCTGCTACTCAGAGCACTGTTCAGATCTATTGGAGGAGGCAGTCATGATCTGTTATATCAAGAATTCTTGCCGCTGTTACCAAACTTACTGCAAGGTAGAACAATACCATCTTTCTCCACCCTAGTTTCTGATCTTTTTATGTAAACAGTAGTAATAAAGTTATCTAATTAAAAAACCCCAAAACTAAAGCCCTAATCCCCCTGATAAGTAGTTTCTGATTTTTAGCAGTTGATGAAATACCTTGAATGTGGCTTCTTTTCATTTACTGTCAGCTGCTTCAGGCTCCATAGTTTTGGCTGCTTCACAATTTCTGCTGCTTGTTTTTCTGCTTTTCATTGTGGGGCTGTTGGGTTTGCTTTTTTTTTTTTTTTGTTGTTTCTTTCATTTATTTTTTTTTGCTTGGATAGCTTTGTTAGCATGTGGCACTGAGGGACAAGAGTAACAGGAGAAGCAATGGTGCCAGGCCATCAATGGTTTTGTGGGTAGGACATTATAGAGAAGCTCTGGTTGATCTGCTTTTGGGGGTACGTGTATGCACCTGCAAGTGCATGATAAATATAAATGCAGATAACGTCAGTCTGCAAAAAGAAATGGAAATAACTATCAGTTTCATTGAGGATTTGCACTTGCAAGAACTGTGTTCCAGAGATACGATGAGCAAGGAAATGTGGAGAACTGTTTAAACCTAAGGACAAGTTAATGGGAGCAATTCCAGGAATGTGTAATCCAGTGGTTTCCATGTACAGCTCTAGTGGCAATTTTTACTGTAGTTAGCAAATATGTATGTTATCTATAGATCATTATATGATACACATTAGTGCAGAAGTCCTAGATAGGTTTATGAAAACTTGATGGGAAGAAAAATAAGTTGGGCAGTGTGTCTAGTCGGTATGGGACAGTGAATGTAATTGAACTCATTTAATACTTCTTTTCAGGATTCCAGATATTTCAAAACCAATTTGTTCTGTGTGGATTTCATTTTTTTTTGTTGTTGATACAAGCCTGAGGTTAACCAGGTTAAATGATCTTTTTCTGGTTTTCATCTGTATTCAAAAGCTACTTTATGGACTTTAATATTGAATTTTAGGATATGCAGAGATACTCCTTTTGTGTATGCATGTACCCACAAAAGCATTCACTGCCTAAAATCTTTAGATCTAAGTTAAAATTGTTAATGGTATTACATTTTGTAACTACATTATCTATGGAGTTGAAAGCTTTTAAAGATGTGAGGTTATTCCGAATTTAGGAAACAGCTGTTTGTAACAATAAACTGCTTTTTTCCTCTGTATAACTTCTCAATGATTTGCAGGACTTAATATGTTGCAAAGTGGCCTTCATAAACAACACATGAAAGACTTGTTTGTAGAGCTCTGCCTCACTGTGCCAGTTCGTTTGAGCTCGTTACTGCCTTACCTGCCAATGTTGATGGATCCCTTGGTGTCGGCTCTCAACGGATCTCAGACCCTGGTTAGCCAAGGCTTAAGAACTCTGGAATTGTGTGTGGATAACTTGCAGCCAGACTTTCTGTATGATCACATTCAGCCAGTTCGAGCTGAGCTAATGCAGGTAAACATGTTGTTTCCCGTTAGACCACAAGAGGTCATTGATTCACTATTATTAGAAATTTGGGTGAACTTTTGGTTATAAAAACTTAAATCTGTTATGAGAACCATACCAGTCTGGTGTGTATGTATAAGGCCAGTTGGTGTTGTGTTGTTAAACTGAAAACTGTGAAAAATTTGAAAGTGATTTGTTTTTTCTGTACCTCTGTTAAAGACTTCTAACAGAGCATATGGCTAGGAGTTGGAATTAAAGCAGTAAAGAGTTGGGTTAAAGTTAAGACTTGGAATTCAGTAGCAAGACTATTACTATGTTTAGGATAAGTTGGTACAGAAAAGGATTTAATTTTTTTAATTAAAAAGAAAACCTAAAGCCCAACAACAAAAAAAACCGAAGCAAACAACACAAGCTTATTACCTTCAGCATCTTATGACTGACAGCTATATGCAGTCTTATGTATACAGTGAAGATGATGTGACTGAAAGTTTGAATGTTTTAAATGTGTCTGTTTCCCTTAATACAGTGCTTTCATATAGCTTATCTTCTAAATATGATTCTTTATTTGCTTTTTATGTTTCAGAACTAGATCTTTGAGGTTATTTGATTTCAGCCTTAACTGGCTTGCTTTTTGATGTAATCTAAAACTGCATTTAGGACAGCCTTGTTACAGAATAGTTGAACTGTTGCAAGCTTAGACTGCTTTTATTCCATCTAGATAAGTATTTTCTGGAAGTTACGGACCAGTTAGCCAGATATAAGAATAAGTGTCTTCCTTAATATTTTTTTACATTACAACTTGAAAAATGTTGAAGTGAGACTGGTCTGACCATGTAACATTTAAAATATTTACAGGCTTTATGGCGTACACTGCGCAATCCTGCAGACAGCATTTCTCATGTGGCTTATCGTGTCCTTGGTAAGTTTGGTGGAAGTAATAGGAAGATGTTAAAGGAATCACAGAAACTACAATATGTAGTCACAGAAATCCAGGGACCCAGTATTACAATTGAATTTTCAGACTGTAAAGCGTCCATTCAGCTCCCAATGGAAAAGGTAAGAGCTTAAATTATTTTCTGTGCTAAGAAATTGTCTCATTTTCCTTTATTACAGATTTTTTGGAAGTTTGCTTGTAAAACCTAGTGAAAAATGTGTGGTATGTCTGCCAGTTCCAGATGTGAGTTAATAACTACAGAATTTACATAATTAAAAGTAGGTTTTAGGATCTCTTGCATACCTGATTTTTATTTTTATTTAATATCCCTTCAGTGAGACAAAGAGATTTTTACTTTGTGTTTGTAACGGAGACACAGAATCTAAACCCACTTACGTATTTTTTTGAGTTGACAGACTTGGCAGGTAAAGGACAAAACATTGTTTCAGAAATCACTGCAAAGAGCTATTTTGCTTTTTCCATTATGCAGTGTAGTCTCAGTTGAGAACCTCTGTAAAAGGCAGATAGACTTACACTAAGTTCTTCCTTCATTTTGACATGCAAAACTAGCAGAAGCTTGCCAACCTGTTCTTTCTTTATTGTCGCTTCAAACTGTTCTATATGTCACCTCCAAAACTTAAACATGCTGTTCTGCTTTTACAGAGTGATAGGAGATAAACTAGCCCAAATAAATGCTTTTCAGTACACGTCCTTTTTCTTCACTTTTCTAACTTTTGCTATACTGCTTCGATTTATAGCTTCTCAGAGCTACAAAACCACTTTGTACTTGTACAGGCTTTCATCTCAGTGTGTCACAAATGCTGAGTTCTCACTAATTACAGCAATCTAATCAGTGTCTTGGGATCTGAGAGTGAAGCTATATTTTGAGTTAATTTGGCCTGTAGAGTTACTTACCTTTTCAATTACACTTTCATAAGTCGATATGATCTGAATGTGGTAAACAGTTTTCTGTACAGGCAGCTGGGTCTCTTTGGCTCCGTATAACCATCAGGCTTCAAAATAGCTTGGAAAAATGATTCTTAAAATACAGATAGCTTTATGGATCTCTCCTCTGTACTGAAACTGATGACTTGAATGTATATAAATACTCTAATTGCTGGCATTTTCCTGTCCATCTAGGTTTAATTTCAAAGTTTTCATGCATCTAAGGTGTTGGTTAATGATAGAGAATGATCTTCAGCTTCTTGGTGTTGACCAAGAAACAATGTATCTGCTGAATACTTTGTAACTATAAACAGGAAATGTCAAATTAGAAGTAGAAAGAAGTGGAATAAATTGAAAATGAGAAATCCATGTTTTGTTTCGGTGCTTTAGTAGTTTTCTGTGGTCTGTGTAAAATGTAGAATCATAGAATAGTTAGGGTTGGAAAGGACCTTAACATCATCTAGTTCCAACCCCCTGCCATGGGCAGGGCACCTCCCACTAAACCATGCCACCCAAAGCTCTGTCCAACCCGGCCTTGAACACCGCCGGGGTGGAGCATTGACAGCTTCCCTGGGCAACCCATTCCAGTGCCTCACCACCCTAACAGTAAAGAATTTTTTCTTTATATCCAATCTAAACTTCCCCTGTTTAAGTTTTAACCCATTACCCCTTGTCCTATTACTACAGTCCCTAATGAATAGTCCCTCCCCAGCATCCTTATAGGCCCCCTTCAGATACTGGATGGCTTCTATGAGGTCTCCACGGAGCCTTCTCTTCTCCAGGCTGAAGAGCCCCAACTTTCTCAGCCTGTCCTCATAAGGGAGGTGCTCCAGTCCCCTGATCATCCTTGTGGCCCTCCTCTGGACACCTTCCAACAGTTCCATGTCCTTTTTGTGCTGAGGACACCAGAACTGTACACGGTATTCCAAGTGAGGTCTCACAAGAGCAGAGTAGAGGGGCAGGATCACCTCCTTCAACCTGCTGGTCATACAGCTTTATTAGGATCTTAATTCTAGAGTAAAAGGCTTGATCAAAATCTGAGCTGTTTGGCACTGAACCTTCCCAGACTGTCAGAAGCATGATGCTAGGTCCTTGTCTGCTTCTTCCTTGTTTATGTTGAAGGAGGGAGGAACCTGAGCACTGCCATTCCAGCTTGCATCACTGCGTGTGAGAAGATTTGTAGTCATAGAATATATTGTTCTTTTCATTGAGATACTTAAAAACTTACTCAAACAGTGATGGGATGACAGCTAGTTAAGTCAGTAAGTGGAAATGTGGTTTTCCTTTCAAAGAAGGCAGAGCCTTTTTATTCATAATCCTGGTTAAGCATAAATGGTTAGATTTTATTCACAATTGATCAAGTATCAGAATTTCTAATTTTGTGCACTCCAAAACAACTTTTACATGTTGTTCTACTTAGAGCCTGTATATAATTCATTTTTACTTTCTTGCTTTAGTTTTTGGGGAAGTATAGAAACTATCTAGCTGTGCTTACGTATATGCAACATAGTCATTTTCCGAAGTATGTACTCTCCATTTTCATTGCATTCATATCTTAAGAGGTTATTTGAATTATTCTAAAACACATTAGATCTTCTTGCAAAGGAAGAATACTATTTCCATTAAGTAAATGGTGTTTAGACTTTACTTACAGAGACATTTAATCATCATGTATGATTAAATGTATGATGAAAAATATGTTTCATGGAAAATATGACAAAGTAATTTGTAAGATGGAACATTTTATGGTACCATTTATATGTGCATATAAATACGTTGGATACTAACAGTGTATAGGGATTAAGAACAGCAATTATTGTTGGAGGGAAGGTGAGGAAGATTTTCTTGAGGGGTGTATCTCACTCATGAATTCAGATGCTTTCTGACCATGCAAATAAATGTATCTGCCATGAAACTTTGCATTTATAGAAGCACAGCAAGCATCATGATAATTTCCAGTCTGCTCTCTCAGGCATTCTTTGTATTTCTTAACTTAGTCAAAATTGTACGTTCTGTTACAGTTACTTTTAATGTATGTTAAAGATACCATTCTCTTGATTAATGACCTCATTGTAAATATTAAGAACAAGAAGTATTTGGTTACTATCTATCTCTTTTTCATTGTAGGCAATTGAGACTGCTTTGGACTGTCTGAAGAGTGCTAACACAGAACCGTATTATAGGAGGCAAGCATGGGAAGTAATCAAGTGTTTTTTGGTAGCCATGATGAGCCTGGATGATAATAAACATGCATTATACCAGCTTCTTGCACATCCCAAGTATGACAATTCTTTAAACGTAAATGTGTATGTAAAATTTATAGTGTTTCTAGAACAACCTAATTTAGAGACAGTGGTTAGTCTGGGTAACATCATCTTAATGGCATTTTTACCTGATTCCTTTTAAATCTGTGCAGGACTCTCCAGTAAGAGGAATCCAGTCAACAGATTATTTAATGCTAGTGACGTGTCAATGTTCATACTTTAATTTTCTCCCCCAATCACAGTGCCATGTACAATCTGTTACATTTTTTAAATTAATTATATTTTAGTATATTTAAATAGTTGGAATATTCTGGTCCTTAATTGCATTTTTAAGACTAACAGATTGTGTTGCTTCGTGTGTGCATTTAACTTTTTACTAAAATGAAAGAGATACAAAATACAGTTTCATTTCGTGACCAAACTATAACATAGTCACAGATGTAACCTCTGTTTATGTTACTGTGGGGGGCTTTTTATTGATACTTTTAATTACATATTTTACAATTTTAGTCATTGATACTTAATGAGTTTATTGCTTTTAGACAACTTTGACATCTTTGCCCATGAAGAGTGTGCTGACTTTGACTCTTTCAGTGTAGTAAATATAGCTAAAGATTATAGTAGCTTTTATAATTTGGACTTGTTAGACTTGACGTAAATATGATTTTGCAATGAATAGGTTTTGTTGGGCAGTGGTTTGATAAATAATGTTTCAATCTTTCAAGATTAAAATCAAATGTCATTTTAAAAAAGGGAAAATGTCAAAATATTGAAAATGACATTCTGTAATTGAGTTGAAGTGTGATGCCTGTATACCTGTTATTTGCAATATATGTGGCTTCTTCTAAACCACTGGCTTTAAATGTTCCTGATGAAATTGAGCTATCCATCATGTTTGAGACCACTGCTTGACAAAATTAATATGGACGGAGTGAACTGAACTAGCTCTGTCAAAGGAAAATGGGAGGTGGAGAAGGAGTTAGATATTGAAAGCAAACTTTAAATCAAGTACTTGACACTGCTCACAACTGAGCTGCCAGAACTGCAGTTTAGGCTTCTAATGAACTTCATTTTGTCTTTCAGCTTTACTGAGAAGTCCATACCCAGTGTGATTATTTCTCATCGATACAAAGCTCAGGATACTCCAGCTCGTAAAACGTTTGAACAGGCACTGACAGGGGCGTTCATGTCAGCAGTCATCAAAGATCTGAGGCCCAGTGCTCTGCCTTTTGTAGCCAGCTTAATCCGCCATTACACAATGGTGGCAGTTGCTCAGCAGTGTGGTAAGTAAAGTGGACTAGAGATCATGTGGACTGTCATGAGAGGGGTGGAGAAGTTTATTGCTTTTCTAATAGTGATTTGTTTTAACAAAGTCATGATATTGCAGTGGTTTCTGGATAGATATGTTGCTTTTTGTTTGATGGCGGAATTACATTTTAATTCTTTTGAGCAGTAAAAAATTACAAGGCAGGTTTTAAAAACCCATCAATGACCTAATAATACTTTTAAAATGCTCCACCTAATGAAATAATTACAGCTTAGCACAGGTTATATTTCCAGATAATTTGTGTTACTTGATACACGCAGTTATTTTTCTAGGGGGTATTCCATTGGGTTGTTTCCACTCATGGTTTTGAAGGACCATCAGAGAAACAAAGTAAATGTTAGAGCGCTGCAGTGCCTTGTACCTATGAAGAAAACTTTTTGCTTGGAGTTACCCTGTATGGCAAGTAATTTGGGAAAAGACGTAGTATAAGCATGTCACTGTTCATTGTCACATTAATGTAACTTGAATTTTTATGATTCTTTGTTTTAATTAAATCTTTTTTTCAGTGCATATTCTAGTGCATAGAAGAAAATATCCAAGTAGATACAATCTTTTTTTCTTCTAAAAGTGAAGAATGCCTTAGAATCCATTTATATGCAAATAGACACAGTGCTTACTGGTTTTGCCATCAACTACTCCGAGGAGTAGTAAAATCTAATTGAAAGACTATTCATATTGAAATATCCATTATTTTATCTTTTTTTTCCCTTTCTTTCTTTTCTTCCCCAACACAAATTACAGGTCCTTTTTTGCTGCAGTGCTATCAGGTTGGAAGCCAGCCTAGTACAGCCATGTTTCATAGTGAAGAAAATGGGTCAAAAGGCATGGATCCCTTGGTACTTATCGATGCCATAGCAATCTGCATGGCATATGAGGAGAAGGAGCTCTGCAAGATAGGAGAAGTTGCTCTAGCAGTGATATTTGATGTCGCAAGCATTATCTTGGGTTCAAAGGAAAGGGTAATATATATATATATATATTAAATGAATTTGAATGATGTCATTTCAGCCAATACAAATTTGCTCCTAAACTTTTGGAGACTACCAATGAGCTGAAAAAGCAAACTGATACGTT
Source organism: Pezoporus occidentalis (assembly GCF_034315485.1). Classification (NCBI taxonomy): domain Eukaryota; kingdom Metazoa; phylum Chordata; class Aves; order Psittaciformes; family Psittacidae; genus Pezoporus; species Pezoporus occidentalis. The sequence goes on along the minus strand of NW_026913082.1, from coordinate 1,616,575 downwards.
TCTTTCTGTCCAGGCTTGTCAGCTTCCCTTGTTTTCATACATTGTGGAACGTTTATGTGCTTGCTGTTATGAACAAGCTTGGTATGCTAAACTAGGAGGTGTTGTATCGATTAAATTTCTTATGGAACGACTGCCATTAATTTGGGTCCTCCAGAACCAGCAGACTTTCCTGAAGGCACTTCTGTTTGTTATGATGGATCTAACTGGAGAGGTATTTAATGAATTAATTATATCAAATAGTATGGGGAAAACAAGCTTTTGTTCTTAAATTCACCCAGACTGAGCTCTTGCAAATCTTGTTTTTACTTAACTTCAGAATATATCAGTTATATGTAAGTTTTAGGCATTTTAACTTAAACCAAGACCTGAGGTTAGGAATGAGGTCTGTTTTTTCCACATAACTTTTTCAAAGTTCTTGAAATTACATTGGTTTCTTTCGGAGGAGATGTGTGCAGGTCACATTTAGATCACTGAAAGAACTAGATTCACTGTCGCTTGCATGAAAAACACTGGAGTGTTTTTCTTCTTTGTTTAGTTTGAAAGTTGTTCATGTTATCAAAAAGCTGTATATAGTTATAGATACCTAGAGAATTGCAGGCTTGACCTTTTCTCAGTTGTGAATCATACAGTGACAGCAGTGCCAAGGGTTCCAGCACTTCAGTTAGTTTATAAAATTGTGCTGTATTGCAGCTTTTAGTTTTGGAACGGTTGGTGGGAAGACTAGTTTAATGTGTGTTCTGTTCAAGCTTTACATGGTTTTAGCTGTTTGCAGAGGATTCATCAAAATCAAATGCTTGGTGCATTAATAAGTAGTGTGTAGGTTTGTGATCTTTGTTCTGTACATATTTAATAAAAATAATCTATGATACCTTAGGTTTCCAATGGAGCAGTCGCTATGGCAAAGACCACATTAGAACAGCTTTTAATTAGATGTGCAACTCCTTTAAAAGATGAAGAAAAAACAGAAGAAATCCTAGCAGCACAGGAAAAGTCTTTCCATCATGTCACACATGACCTTGTTCGAGAAGTAACCTCTCCAAACTCCACTGTGAGAAAACAAGCCATGCATTCGTTGCAGGTACTTGCGCAGGTCACTGGAAAAAGCGTCACAGTGATAATGGAGCCACATAAAGAGGTAAGAGAAATACTTACTAAAAGTGAGTTTACAGTTGTTTACCAGTTTGGATTTGCAAAATGCTTTTCTGAGTACATTTTCCCACATTAGTGATAGCATATGCTTGTCATTTGCTAGGTTTCATTGCTCTAAAATACACCATGGTTGCAGTACTGTAGAGATGCATGCAAGCTGTGCCTGACTGCTTAGCCAGTATTTATAGTGTCTTCAGGTTGATTTACTTCCTGAAATTATGGGCTGCTCATCCTACCACTGATCAGACATAGGCTAGGCCAGGTAGATACTGCATTTAGAACCTCAATTTTGTGTTATTTTCTTAATATGAGGTACATTGCTATGCCTTTCTGTATCCAGGAGGAGACTATAAAGATCAAAGCTGTTTGAAATAACTTTTTGCTCGATACTTCTTAAAGCTAATAGCATTGATACTTTTGAAAGAGAAGTAAATGTACATAAGCTCTAAGGGCCACCACAACATATGAAATTGTGGCTGTCATTAGGGTAGTTCGTGAACATACAGAGAAACCCCCTAATTGGTATCTTTTGCTAATGGTGTTTAAAGGGGAAAGAGATGTTGATGTGGTGGAAAAAGCTTACATGAATGTTTTTGTTTTTCTGATGCTTTAGGAGCTTAAAATATTCTTGACCTGAACATTTGAAATGCTCAGGTCTATGAATTTCTTATATATATAATATATAATAATAAAATTATAGAATATTGTGAATTTATTTAAGTATCGTAGATTTGTTTCACAGAGACTATGTAATAATTACAGTTACTGAGTTTTTTAACAGCTGTCTATGAATTAAATTAGTTCAGAAAGGTACTTTTCTTCTTGCATAGTGATTTCTGAAGAGGTATGTCTGTAGCCACAGTAGTAAATGGATAGAAACATGCAGCCGTGACCAGTGGTGTCCTCTTAATGGTTAGGTCTGTAAGGTCTTTTGAATAGACCGCTAATTCAGTAATCTAAATTACATTGTGTAGGTTCTCCAAGACATGGTTCCTCCTAAAAAGCATTTGCTTAGGCATCAACCAGCAAATGCCCAGATTGGCCTGATGGAGGGAAACACATTTTGCACAACCCTGCAACCCCGATTGTTTACAATGGATCTGAATGTTGTGGAACACAAGGTTTTCTACACGGAGGTACTTTCCTTTTATGTTCTGATATTTGAATGTAGATGCTTAAGTAGAGATGGTGTTAGAAGTTTCATTGTTAAAAATACACATTTTTCTCTGTGCATTTTAAACTTTCACCAAAATGTAAGATTTTACCTTTTGAAACATGAACTGCGATCTGCCTTTACCTGCAGCATACTATCTCTGAGCTAAGCAGTCTGTGAAATACATTAAATGAACTTTGGTGTTGAAGTCCTAAGCTAGCAGCCCTAACTTTCATATTTAGGTCCTATTTTATGCACAGTGTATCTACTAAATAAATTGTTGTAAAACCAAAACATAGATATTGTTTGTTAAGGTTTATGATTCCCTAACAGTTTGAGTAAAATCAGATATAAAAGTAGTGTGTAGATTTAACTTAGAGAAACTGTCTAGTCCCTTGGTTACCTGGCTGTCTTATCCAAATAGAAGTTCAGGATGTCTTTAATTCCAACAGTAATTGCAATTAGTAGGACCAGGTATGCAGAGGATCCTCTGGTTTTGACTTAAGACAAAAACAAAGTGCTGTACATCAGAAATGTCTGTAATGGTGAGAGTGATATGTTCGTATTTTTAATATCTGAATCTTGTTAGTGTTCTTGGATATAGGTGCAACCTGGACATTATGAGCTTGCATAACTTTGTTTCAGCCTGTTCAGTGTTTTCTAACTAAATCTATATACGTACATTGAAGATGCTTGCCTGAGGAGCAAGAGCAAAGAGGAGACCTGTGTAGGAAAGAATTGTCCCTCTGGGTATTAGAATTCCTGAAGACATTTTCAGCACATTTTTTTCCCTGTTAATCTCCTTCTGTTTTCTTACCCCATTCCTCAATATTTTCATTTCTCTTATACTGTCATTCAGGAGACAAGCTTTTCTGTAGACCTGCTCTTCTTCTATCATATGAGCAGCCTGTATGCAAATAGACCAGGAAGGTACAGGCCAGCAAAATGGCTAATTATTGCCTGCCTTCTCTCTGGTGGCAGTGCTAATGGGCTCTCTAGCCTCTGGCTAACCACCAGTTTTAATAGGAGTTTACACCCTGATTTTGAGTAGAATTTTTCCTGTTGGTGAGATTTGAAGGGTGATTATTGTGCTTCCTTGAACTTGGCTCTTTGAGGAAACAAGACTCAAAAAGTAATAATACCATTTCAAATGTGATTTGCAGTGCTAAGCTGAAATGATTTATTTTCTTTTCTCTAGTTACTGAATTTGTGTGAGGCCGAAGATACTGCTTTGATGAAACTACCCTGTTACAAGAGTCTTCCATCACTTGTACCTCTTCGGATTGCAGCCCTAAGTAAGTAAAACTTCCTAAGCAAAGTTTGGTGTAGATAAGTGACCTTGTGAGCAGCGGGCAGTCCTCTCCCCAAGGGCAGCAGGAAACTTGAGACTGATGACTGTTCTCTAGAGGTCACAGTTTAATGGAGAGAATAATGGGAAAGTATCGCTGCTTTCTTAATGACTAGGATTTAGTTTCTGAAATTAACCCAAAATATTTTTTAGACTAATTATGTTGTATAGCATTAGGAAAACTTTAGAATGCTGTTAATAGCATTCCTAATCTTTCACTGTTTTATGATGCCTGTAGTTTTTGGCCAAGTATGCTATAATTTATCTGTCGGTAATTTAAGATGAAGTAGAAGAAACTTGAAGAGAAGAAATGTAAAATTAGGTTTTGGTGTGTTTTGTTTTTTCTTTTTCTTCCTTGATACTGAGTTAACAAAGAGAACAAATTTGGTGTTTGCAGATGCTCTAGCTGCCTGCAATTACTTGCCTCAGTCAAGAGAGAAGATCATTGCTGCACTTTTCAAGGCACTTAATTCAACAAATAATGAGCTGCAGGAGGCAGGAGAAGCATGCATGAGAAAGGTTAGTGTATTAAAACAGCATTGCTTTTGAGACCATTGTTCTCTCTGCTTTAATTCCTTGTTACAAAGCTTCTTGTCAAAGTTCTATATAGTAAATGATGGCTGTTAACTTCTTGTTAGTGACACCAATATAATTAAGTTTCTGTCAGATGCGTTTTTTTGGGGGGGGCATATGAAATTAGCCATAAAAATTTCTTCTGATTGAAATTAAGCATTAAAAGCTCTTGGGCAAGGACCAAGTCTTTCAGTCTTTCTGTCTGTCTGGTCTTTTGGTCTTTCTGTTTGTTTGGTCTTTGTAAAATGAATCTTCTTTTCTAAATAAACAGTGTCAGTTCTTCCCAGCAGTTTTGCAAATGTTCATGCCTGGCTTTATTGTAAATGCTTTTCTCATGTTTCTCTTTTGTTCCTGAAAAGTAGTAAAAGACCTCATAGTTGTTTTTGGAAAAGTAAGCAATAGAGCCGAGTTAGACTCTGCATTGCAGTATGGCAGTTACTTTAAGGAGCAGGACTGAGGCTGTTCTTCATGTTCAAAATTATTATCCTTACGTGGTGCTACACTACCCTGTCCTGGGGATGCTAGGACAGGGTAGTGTAAAAAACCTGGAAGGACAGCGAAAAGGCTGTTCTCTCATCATGATTTTGTTGCACAGTAAGTGTGCTTAATTCTGATTCAGCAAGATTTTAATACCATTTTTCTTGATACAGAAAATAATAAAAATACAGCCTCTTTGTACTGTGTAGATTTGCTGTTATCTAATGGGGAGTATAACTAGTATAATACTGCTGGTTTACGATTGTTTAGGCCATTTACTAGAGGTCAGATGTTGTCTTTTCATGTCACTCTGGTCATGAGAGGGAATGTACTTATTATTTATGGCTTGCTGACAGTACAGTTTTGTTGAGAGGTAAGAGGAAGCAAATAAGGGTTATTCTGACCTTTGCAGTTGGTATAAGATTTTCTGATTGTTTTTTCTCTGTCATAAATCTATGCCCACAGGATGTTTGGTTATGAAATACTCTCTGGCTGCTTGCAGCCACGTTCTCTTGGACTTTTATGTTACTCAGAATGCATGCAGACAGAAAGACAGAAATCTGCTCTTGCCTACAGCCAGATGAACGGCAGTCCTTAATAAGGCAGTGTCTAAGTCTTTCGTCCGTAGCTGTGTATCTAATTTATAGTTGTGGCCATTTTTCAATCTGTCTGTAATTAAGATCTCCTCCTTGATTATATTATGGAATATCCTACTGTGTGTCAGCAATGCCTAAATGCTTCCCAAATTCATCTTGTCACTGTGTATATTTCCAGCAAAAAACATTGTTTAAGGTATTGCATTCTGAAAGTACAAAATAAAACAAGAAATGTCAAGTCAGCAGAATTCATTTTAAGACAGGTGCTTGCACACAAATCACTCTCCCCTCCATCTGTATCTTAAACCTGTACTCTCTTGCAGTTCTTGGAAGGAGCTACCATAGAAGTTGATCAAATTCATACACACATGAGACCGTTGCTTATGATGTTAGGAGACTATCGAAGTCTGACACTGAACGTTGTGAATCGTCTGACATCTGTCACTAGGCTTTTCCCAAACTCTTTTAATGATAAATTCTGTGATCAGATGATGGTAAGCTGATTTAAGTTTTCTTTAGCTCTTTCCCAAGAATTTTTCTTCTAACGAGTATTCATATTGTTGAAAGTTAAAGAACAAATCAGTAGTAACTCAGTGTACATACTGGTAATATAAGATTTTTGTTTCACAATTCATAGAAAAAAAGCCCACGTTTTTAAAGAGCTAAAACATTTTAAAGAGGTGCTAAACCAGAAAGTTAAGAGATCTTCTTTTCTAGTGAAGACATACCTAGTTATGCTGAGGTCTGCTTGGACAAATTTACCATTAAGCAAGGTGCTAGCAGCACAATATGCTATGGAAACCCTTGAAAACGTGTTATGTTTCCTAGTAAAGTAAGTCTGTTTTGGTGTTATTTCAATTTTTAAAATGGTGGAAGGTATTGCCCTTCTTATTTGCCGTTTTTAAACTGTAAATTCTTTAGCCTTTTGCCATAGATGTTCAAATATTTAAATGCATACATATCAAGGAAATCATTAGACAAATGTGAGCCTGTCAGATTTTTGTGCCGTTTGATGTAAGTTTTATAAGCTCTGCTTTCTTTATTATGGATAGGACTTCTAACAACAGCAAGCTCTTCATTCTGAGCAGTGAAAATAACTAATCAGTTTCTCCTTTGTTTCCTTCAAACAATCACTTTTGCCTCTACTTGTTTTCTTGTAGCATATGCTGTCACTTGCTAAAATGGAATAGTATAGTTAGAAGAATAATGCTAATTATTCTCTTTGTAGCAACACCTGCGTAAATGGATGGAAGTTGTAGTTATTACACACAAAGGTGGACAACGGAGTGATGGAAATGTAAGTTAGTGAATTCTTGTGTGTGGGAAGACAAGAAAAACCAGTATTTTTTGAATTATAGAACTCAGTTGTAAATGTTGCCATAACTGGTTACACACTGATGTTTTGTTAAAAGCTAATGATCTTAGATGTATGTTGAATATTTGTTACAACTCTTAGTATTGGCCTTTTTAGTCACCAGCGCGCTTGTAGTAAGCGTGGGTAAAGCCCTTCCCAAATCTTCGTGCGCGAAGTCAAGCCATGAATGAATGAATGAATGAATGAATGAATGGCAACTCTTAGTAAGAGGAGCTTCTTATCTGCTGATAATGGTTACTTTAAAGCCTATTCTATACAGGTTGGTGTGGAACAGCTCATTTGTTTTTATTTCTTTCTCAGGATTTTCTGCTTAGAAATCTGTTCTTCATTGGAATGGTTGATAAGCTCAGCAGGATATTCCCTCTTTCTTCACTAATATGTTTGATGTTCATGACATAGTATTTTGAAAATTCTACAGAATAATATAATCCCACCTAATTTTAATGATAATTTTAAATGATACTATATAACTTAAGAAAAACAAGTTGAGCTCACATTAAAATCTCTCTCCTATCCCGATGAATGGTCTCAACTTTGAACTATGGGAAGCTGATCAGTGTTCTTATAAATGGAAAATGGCCCAGTGTAATGACAACACTGTGTCCTCTTAGCAGTTCAGCACTGAAGGGAGTTCCTGCTTCTGTGTAGTTTCATGTAGATTACCAGAAGTGCTGTAATTCTATTAAGATTTTACCAATAACTTAAATTAATTGCTGAGATTTATTATTGCAAGTAGGAAAAAATGGGGAAATCTTACTAATTTCTTTGTTTTCCAAATGAAAATGATATTAGATTGGGTTTTTATTTCCCTCAAAACATGGAATTGGCTTTTCTTCACTCTTTCCTGTCATTGTAAAGAGAACTTTTAAATATGAATTTAGTCATTGCTTTGTATTTGACCTAGATGTTCTCTAATGGAATAGAATTTGTTTCTTATGTTTAAACTTAAAATCTATACATTTTTTCAGTTAAACTCATTGTATTCAGGTCAGAGTAGTTCTAAGGCCTCTGTAGTCACCTTTTGGGATTCTCTTTTCCTCAGGTGTGATGATTACAGATATCTTGCAGATCTTTTTATAGCAATAGTCTTTTGAAGCACCTTTAGAACAGTTTTTAGTTGTCCCTAAATCACATGTAATTGTGAATTCTTCTGCTTTTAATGTCTTCTATTGATGTTTTTTATGAGTTGTGTTTTTAGTCTCCTAAACTTGTAATTTTTTTTTATTTTAGTGTTGGCTTAAAACCTATATATGTTGAGGGGGAGGTACACAAAAGACATGCGAGAGAAGGAATCCATTGTCGCTTCTTGGGGGAGGAGGGAAGTCTGTGGAAACATTTCCAACTAGAATTGTGTGACTGCAAAGCTGATTGAAATATTACTGTTTTCCTCACAGTTGTTGCTCTAATGTTTTCTTGAAAATAAAAACTCAAGGAAACTGAAGGAAGGCACAGACAGTATGGTCTTTATGCAATTGCTGTGGCAGCCTGTGTTCATTTGTCCGTATGTTCTAATTGTATCTTCTAAATGTGAAAAACTAGGATGGCGACACAGGTGATCAGAGTTACTGTGGCTGGCCTTTTCCTTACTCATGTTTTCTTACCCATAGTAAGATTTCAAAATCTGAGGTACTTACAAGCAATGTTGGGGAGTGTTACTGGGGTGTAGGTTGCATCATTCAGAGTGGGTGAGTGTTTGGATCTAGGAGATGGTAAACATGCAGTGGAGAATGGAATCTGTAGGGAGTCTTATGTTTGCCAGCTGAAACAGTACAGAGCACTGTTACTTATGGTAACTTTTTTTTTGACCTAAAGGGTTTTCATCTTTTTCCAGCAGCAATTAATGAAGGTGCCACTTGATGGTAATGCTAGTGGTGTCATGCAGCTCTCCAGCTGACTGCCGAGTGGCTAGTCAGTGAAGCTTCTGAATGAAACAGCCCAGGAGTCTGTGGAATATAGAGTTTTCATATGTAAATGAAAATTGTAGACAAACTGAAAACTTCAAACATCTCAGTTAAATATGCTGCATAATAATTAACAGCTATTGTGAAGATCTGCATTGATGCCAGAATAACTAAGCTCTTCATTCACTTAAAATGACAGTCCTACTGTGTTCCTGAACTGTGTCTTTGCTATTTAGATAAATGAACAAATTAAAACATAACATATTAAGTAGTGATTAAGGTCTAATTCATTTGCCTAATGAGTGAAATCTTTGATTTAAGTCCCTCCTTCCTTTCTTCCCTGCCTCCCCAAGAAAGAGAGTGGAGTTTTTTAAGTCATGTCCAGTAATAAAAACCCTCAAGTTTTGAATAGATGGTTGTGTCTCTTCTCATGAACAGTGGCAGCATGTGGAAATTCTGCATTGCAGCCTATTAGAAGGACTTTATATCTTGGTAGTTGAAGTATTGAAAGTGATTTCATAATTGATGCTGGACAGATTTTTCTTGGAAGATGCTAAATTATTGTTTCCCCTGACTCAATAATCTTGTATCTATTTTTTGTTCACTATAAATATTTGAGAAGCTGTGTCTAAACAACATACAAGTGCAAAAAGTATACTTTTCATCCTAATTCTTAGAAGAGTGGTTCAGAGCATGAGAGATATTAATTGTCTCCATTCTTTGAGATGAGAAATAACCCTACTGAAGTCAGTTTCTGGCTGCAGCCTGAAGAATAGCATATCCTGATTTGTTCATTTGTTTGATATTCTTGTGGGCTTTTCCTTTTCATGCTGTGACTTCTGGTTTGGTTCAGCCTGCTGCAGAAGTGGTAGAGGTGAGAAACTCAGTGGAGGCACCAGGAAATTCTTTGTTGTTGTGTTGGGCTTTTTTTGTTTCTTTTTTTTTGTTCTTATTTTTTTAGATTTCTTTTGAAGTGTGGTGTATTAGTTTTACTGTTGTGTTTTGGGCAGAGTGCGTTATGTCTTTGAGTGCAGTGCTGTGAATTGTCTTCTGTTTGTCTGTGGCGGAGCTGTTTTGGTAACATTGCTGTTCAGGATGCTAAGCATGTTTGTACTAGGAAGAGCAGGATTTTTAATTTCTGTGAAGGCACAAGTGGTTTCAAAAGATTTGATATGTGTTCTCAGTCCTGCACCTCAATCCATGAGAGTAGCCTTGTGGGGGTCTGCCTAGGCAGATCATGTTGAAGAAGTGGGCCTAGTACTTTGTGTTTACATTCAGTTGAGGAAAAGCAATACATTTGATAATAATCTTTTGTGTAGCTCATCCTAGAAATTGGTTGTAGGGAGTTGGTGAGGGTGGGTGTTTTGGTATTTTCCTTTCCCTTTTCTTCCTGAAGAAATCCAAACTCTAGTTTACTGAAATACAGTTTTAAATTACACAGTGAAAGAAAAACACAAAATGGCTTGGGGCTTAAGAAGAATTTAGCATCTAGTGGTAGAACAGAGCTGTCTTTTCTTTGAAATAACCAGCTGTTTACAAGATATACTTCAGTATATCGTGGTCTTGCTTGAAATATGTGGGAAAGATGCCTATCTTTTTCTTCATGTCTAGTCTGGGGTGGTGGGGTGTATGTGAGGAGCTGTTCAGAAGGGAAGGTCTGGCTTACTGATGCATGAGCCACTTCGGTATAGTGCAGTGAGCACTCTGTAACTCTCCCATCACCATTATCATTATGCAGTGTTTAGCTCTTACCTGTAAAGCACAACTGTTACTAACAAAATAAAATTAAAGTATTATATTGCAAGGGTGGAAGGGCAGACTTCCACAAGAGCGATTTTCTCCATGCATCATGATAAGTAGATGCTGTATATATGTTAACCCCTTCCATTTGGTTGCTGGCTATGCTAATACAGAGAGGAAGAAAAATGGTACGATGTGTGATACTGTTTTTATATATTTAGCTGATAACATTAACCTGTGTTTCTTTTTACGTGTAGGAAATGAAGATTTGTTCAGCCATTATAAATTTATTCCATCTGATCCCGGCTGCCCCTCAGACTTTGGTTAAACCTCTGCTGGAAGTTGTTATGAAAACAGAACGGGCAATGTTAATTGAGGTAAGAGGGGAAGTTAACATTGCTGGTATTTTTGCTTTATGCTATTTTTAAATATTAGCATATAATAAACATAATATCTTAAACATGGTGTGGGAACATTTGATCTAATAAATAAATATGCTCTTCAAGCCTTTTAGGAGTTGGTAACATTTGTCTTAGACTCTTAAAAGTGAAGTTTAAAACTTGTCAGTAAATTGTCATCATGAAAGTTCTGAACATTTTGTATCTGCATAAATGCCAAGTCAAATGTGGGTTTTTGAGTGCTGGTAAATTAGTAGAAAATACTCTGTACTCTGCATTTTTAATTTAAGCTTTATGAATTTTTCAGGCTGGCAGTCCATTCAGGGAACCACTCATCAAATTTTTGACACGTCATCCATCCCAGACTGTGGAGTTGTTCATGATGGAAGCCACTTTAAATGATCCACAGTGGAGCAGAATGTTTATGGTGAGCTGTGTGGGGAGTGGAGCAGGAAAAAAAACTCATCTTCACAAACCTGATGAATTAAAAGTTTTTCATCTTTTCCATCTTTTTTAGCTTGTATGACCTTGTAGTCCTTAATCATGGTCTTGCTCTGAGTGTAGGTGCCTGTTTTCAGTTTTGCATTTGTTTGTCCTGAGATGCTGATTTTGTATCTTTCCAGATCATACAGGATTATTACTGAAGTAGCAGAGGCTGTTTTTATATATGTGAAATATAACCTCTGGAACTTTACTGAGCAATATAAAAGCTACAGGATGATATAGGCTTTTGGTATTTTTGCTTTAAAGGTTGTTATTAAAATTATTTCTTCCCCTTCTTCAGAGTTTCTTAAAACATAAAGATGCCAAACCTCTACGAGATGTACTGGCAGCAAATCCTAACCGATTTATCACTCTACTGTTACCTGTTGGCACCCAAGCAGCTGTTAGACCTGGTTCTCCAAGCACTACCACAATGCGTCTTGATCTACAATTTCAGGCTATCAAGGTATTAATTTATTCTTGTATGTCCCTGCACTAGACAGTTAAAAGCTATTTAGCTACAAGCCTGTTACATACAGGCTTTCAAGTGTATGTGTCTGTATTATGGCTTGTAGAAAAACATTTGTAAGAATGTAGAGCATTTGTAGTTAGAGTCACTCTAGGAAGGGGAAATACACTCAAACTATACTTTTTCTAATCAAGTAGGGTACAAGGGTCAGACATGGCAACAGAAACTTAAGGAAGAAAAAAATCCATTAAAAATACATCTAAATGAGGGGTATTTTTCTACTTTTTTTTTTTATATTTTAGAACCTTTAATTGACCTTAAAAAATTGCTTTTATATAAATTGTTTCTACAGACAGATCTGTTGTGTGTTGACTGCATTTGTTTTGTTTTGATTTTGGCAGATCATAAGCATTATTGTTAAGAATGATGAATGTTGGTTAGCAAATCAGCATTCCTTGGTGAATCAGCTGAAACGTGTATGGGTGAGTGAAGCTTTTCAGGAGAGACATCGTAAGGAGAATATGGCTGCGACAAATTGGAAGGAACCGAAGCTGTTAGCGTATTGCTTGTTGAATTACTGCAAGTACGTAAAACATTTATTTCCTGTAGCTTCTCTACATATTATCTTTACCATTACCTTTATTAGTTTTTAAAATACTGTAAGGTTTGCAGTTATTGAAAAGAAAGTTTAATGTCTTTCATAATACTGCCATTAGCTCTAAACCCATGCCTCTGGTACTACTTGCGATTGCCTCTCTGCTCACTTAAAACCAAGAACGGTTTCTTCACCAAGTCATCAGCACAGTAGTTTGGTTGGGTATTTTTTCACTGAAACTTCTTGTTGTGTTCTTACAGAAGGAATTACGGTGATATAGAGTTGCTCTTCCAGTTGCTTCGAGCTTTTACGGGTCGATTTCTCTGCAATATGACTTTTTTAAAGGAATACATGGAAGAAGAGATCCCCAAAAATTACAGCATTCCCCAAAAACGGGCTTTGTTCTTCCGGTTTGTAGACTTCAATGACCCAAACTTTGGAGATGAGCTCAAAGCCAAGGTAACTAAAGCAATTAAATCAAAGAAGCCTGGTATTTAGGTTTAATTTTCTTCTGGGGAACTAGGGCAACAAAACTCGCTTACTTAAATGTCAATGAGTTTGATAATTGGCAGAGCCATTTAGGTGAAAATATCATACCTGAAGAAGAGCGATAATAAATAGAGACAGCAATTCATCTTGTCTTCAGTGTGGGCTACTTTAGTTTACACTTTCTAAGAATCTTTGCCCTTGGAAAGAAGAAAGAGGGATAATAGCCTGTGTGTATCTGTTTCTTAAGGTTTTATTATTTTTTTTTACACAGAATGTGTCTAATGTGCAGGTTTGCATATGAAATTACTTGAATGTTGACTGCTTTTAGAATAATCCAGTAGTTGAGTATAATTGTTTTGGGTTCTTTTTATGTTCTGTAGGTGCTGCAACATATCCTGAATCCTGCTTTCTTGTACAGTTTTGAAAAGGGAGAAGGTGAACAGCTGTTGGGACCCCCAAACCCAGAAGGAGATAATCCAGAGAGCATCACTAGTGTTTTTATAACAAAGGTAACAATCCTTGTTTACATTAAAGGATTTGAAAAAAATTAAACAAAAATGGTCCCCCTCATTTGGCTTTTCAATCCTTATGTGAATTAGTTGTGCTGTTTCTAAACACTGTGACCAGTTGTATCAAATCACTTCATAACTTTGAACTGTTGTGAGATCCGTCAGTCATTGGTAGGATTTGACTACAGTTTTACATCTTAACGACTTGAATATCTGTCTTTAGAAATAGGCCTTGTATGTCTGTAAACCCAGTCTTTTTCATAAGCAAAGCTTTCCAAGACTGAACATGAGTAATTTTGTAATTCAGTTTAATTTTATAGAATCAGTTACTGGTTATAAAATAGGTGTCGTTGAAGAGGAGGTTTGGGTTTTTTCATTATTATAGAGAATAATGTTTATTTTTTCTTTTCCCCCTTCTCACCTTCCTACTCTTCTCTTTGATCATCCCTGGGACTAGGTACTTGATCCGGAAAAACAGGCTGATATGCTGGATTCTCTCAGGATATATCTCCTGCAGTTTGCCACACTTCTGGTTGAGCACGCTCCACACCACATTCATGACAATAACAAAAACCGGAACAGCAAACTGCGGCGCCTAATGACATTTGCTTGGCCTTGCCTCCTGTCCAAGGCATGTGTGGACCCAGCATGCAAATACAGTGGACATTTGCTTCTGGCACACATCATTGCAAAATTTGCCATACATAAGAAGATCGTTCTGCAGGTATTGGCTGCGGGTTGTATTCATACATTTAAGGGATGTTGATAAGTTCTGTAGTGTGCTTGCTTTTATTTTTAAATTGAAGAGTAGAGGGTGTGCAGTAGTCTTGGGTACTTACTATAAAAATAACTGTTAAATTTGTATGGAACAAAAAATATGAAAGCAGTAAGCCAAATATTAATACAGATTTATTTGTGGATAGGAAAGTGTAGAAAATTTAAGAGAAAGAGTATAGAAAATTTAAAAGAAAGAGTATAGAAAATATAAAGATAAGTGAAAACAGAAAGGATAAAGGGGGCAATAAGAAGTGCTTTCAATTGAATTAACAAAATTGGTATGTTTCCTCATTTAAGAGGCAAACATTCACTTGAGAATGTGGGGAACAAAGGAAAATTTCGAGTTGGACAGTAGAAAGGGAGGAAGATAAAGGGAAGGAGACAGAAGGATACACTGTATTATTTCTGATGCCGAATTATCATATTTACTGAAATATGGGTCTTTAGGAAAAAATTGTGTGTTTTAGAAAATATATGTTTTTGTTGTTGTTTCTCTTTATTTTTAAATGCTTTCTTTTTGGTAAATATGTATAATATTAACATTGTTCACAAACTTTGCTGTTTAGGTCTTCCACAGTCTTCTAAAAGCTCACGCGATGGAGGCCCGAGCTATTGTCAGGCAAGCAATGGCTATTCTGACTCCAGCTGTGCCAGCTCGAATGGAGGATGGGCATCAGATGTTGACTCACTGGACACGAAAAATCATTGTGGAAGAGGGTCATACAGTTCCCCAGCTAGTACATATTTTACACTTGATAGTACAACATTTCAAGGTACTTGTACCAGTTATTCTGGTAGTCACTGTATCTCAGATATCAAGGAAGTAAACTGCAGTTTGATTAGAAAATAACATCTGATTTGTACGGTGTAGCTTCAGAAGGCTTCAGCTGTCTGCAAGGATATTTATTAAAGACTGAAAACAACTATTAAATAGGAAACCACTTACTAAGTTTTAGCCTGAATGAAATTAGAACTCAAAATGTTAGGTGAAAGTCTGCAAGATTAATTAATTACACGTACATTAGCGGTGCTCTCTAACAGGGGTGCAAAAAGAAAGAGTTGATTAAAAATAGTGCAGAACCGTATTCTTTTCCATGCTTCAGTAATTGCTGTTTGTTTGACTTTACATATCCTGTGGGGTTAACTACGTAACTTTCATCTCCAGCTAATGTATGTTGTGAAACATTAAACAAATGGAGGAATGTCAATATAGGAGCGTTTTTGAAAACACAGATTAAAACATGATGCAAAGTGACAGCTAGTTAATATGCATTGAAGTGACTTTTCAGGAATTGATTGCTTAATGCTTTTAGAAAGCGATATCTGAGTGTGTTCAAATGTGAGTTATAGCTCTTTAAAAGGATCAGCAAAAATTTGGAATCATTGTTCCTGGAGAAAAATTATGTATCTTCAGAAGAACATTTTCATTTGGGTACATGAAATCAGTAGTCACTACTGAAAATTGTAGCCAAAATTTTATTTCCAAAGCACCAGTTACTTTTCTGGATTGCAAAATTTGAACTGGTAGAGATTTAGCAAACTGTGGGATTAAAGACCTATTTTAGCATTTTGCTTTATTTCAACTCTGTATTGTGTAGAATTTTATTGGTTAATGGCTAACATGACTGTGCAACCATCTTTTCAGGTTTATTATCCAGTCAGACATCACTTGGTTCAGCATATGGTTAGTGCCATGCAGAGACTGGGCTTCACTCCCAGTGTTACAATAGAGCAAAGAAAATTAGCTGTGGACCTTGCTGAAGTAGTTATTAAGTGGGAATTGCAAAGAATTAAAGACCAGCAGGTAGGTAGTTTAAATAAACTGGTAAAGATTGAAATGTTACACAGTTAAATGCTTTTTTAACATGCACATTGCTGATATTTCAGCCAGATTCAGATATGGATTCAGGTGCAAGTGGAGATGGAGCAAGTTCTGCCTCATCTGCTGTTAAAAGAGGATTGTCTGTGGATTCTGGCCAAGAAGTAAAACGATTCAGGACTGCTACAGGAGCAATAAGTGCTGTAAGGAAAAATGAGTTTTTGTTCAAATACTCTGAAATTATAACCTAAACAATTTATTGTAATTATTTAGTCCACCTTAACTTGCGAGTTTTAACTCCCTGAATTAAAAGTTAAAGTTTTAGAATATATTTTAAATCTTTTCTGCTTGTTGTTATCCTTCAATGTTTCTTACGGTTTTTGTGTTCTGTATACATGCAGGTATTTGGACGTAGCCAGTCCTTGCCAGGAGCTGATGCACTGCTTTCCAAGCCAATTGACAAGCAGCATACAGATACAGTTGTGAATTTCTTGATTAGAATTGCTTGCCAGGTAGTGTGTTTATTCTGATATGCAAATACCAATGTGGCGTTAGCGGCCAAACCCTTAGCCCCCTTTTTTCATAAGAGTCCTTGTATGCTTGTATTTATTCTAGTGTTTGTGTACTTTCTTTTGTGAAAGGTGAGAAACTTTATGTGAAATTGCACTAAAAGTAAAAAATGTTACTATTTTAAGGAGGAAAGAATTGTGATAAGCGGTCTCTGCATATTTTTAATTTCACAAATGATGGGTATTATTCATCAGAGGTATGCTTATTGTTGGCATTGTACGTTTATATCTTGAGGCAGGGAGCTTGCACTTTGAACTTAACTCTTTAAATGTGAACAGTTGCAATCCAGAATTTGAAACTGAAGGAGTCTCCAATTTACTGTGCTGTTGATCAATTCTAGCATTTTGTTTGTTCTTTATGTTCTCTTCTCAAGCAAGTCCTATATTAGGAGTGACAGGATTGAAAATAAATGTGACTAGTAGCATTTGGCTGGAGCCAGGCAAAGACTTCAGAAAGTTCCCATAAATGCTTTGTCTTTATATATTTCCCTGATGCTGCAAAGTATGCTTGTTCTGTTGCTTAGATTTAATGGCAAGAATATTTTACCCATATAAAATACTTTAACTGAACAGTATTTAGAGAGTTTAATAAGGAAAGTCTATGTAAGTTATTTATCTAAGGATTTGTGATTGTATTTTCAAGATCAAACACATGGAATTACTTGTTTTCATGCAGCACATAGAACTAAAGCTTTTCACCAAATTTTGTTCAGAATGAGTCTTCTTAGAGTGGGGAAAATTAGTTAGGTGTCGCTCAAGGCTGACAAATTTTATGTCTTCTGCTTCTGCAACAGGCATAGCTGGTAAGTGATACGGGATTTTATACACCACAGTCCATTGCACAGAATAGACATGCTCTTGAAGTATAAAGATGAATTAAGAGTAAGGTATGGATACTTTGCAAATGGAAAATGTTAACCATCCTGAACATGTTTAACAAAGTATGGGATTAAGCTTTTTTAAATATACCTTTGATGGGTGATTTAAGGTAATCAGCTAGCAGTTTAGACACCAGTTCTGATGTTTACTATTAGTTGTCAGCTTCTTATGCAGTTAAATGCTCTGTGACTGTACTGATAGAACTACTTAAGCTCATCCATTTCAGAAATAAGAAATTATATGCTTGCTTGCAATGCATGATAAATTAATGAGTTGGTTACAAAAGGGTGTCATTTTGTTAACTCTGATTAATTGCTAGGTAAATGACAACTCAAACACTGCTGGATCTCCTGGGGAATTGCTGTCTCGCCGCTGTGTCAACCTTCTGAAGACAGCTTTACGACCAGATATGTGGCCAAAATCAGAGCTGAAGTTGCAGTGGTTTGATAAACTGCTAATGACTGTGGTAGGTAACATTCTAGTCCTGTAGGTGTTTAGGTTTCACTAGCAGTATGTTGATTGAATAGTAGCAATAGCTGATTTTTACAGTCTTAATCTTTTCTTCTTTGTAGTGAAATACATAAATTGTTAAGTATGTGAATTACTTGGTTGGTTTTTGTTAACAGGAAGTTTTACAGATTAAGAGTGATTTTACTGGTTCCTACTTTTCTAGCTACATTATGGTAATATGAAGTTCACTGAAAGGTTAGTTTCCTGTATTTGATGATACAGCATATTTTGACTATCATCTGTATGGTGTTTGTGTGCTATTTGCCGTGTAATAAGTTTCTCTAAACCTATTTTATTTGTTTCATGCTATTTAATAGACTAATAACTCTTCATTGCTTAAAATTTGTAGGAACTCTCTTCAACAGAAACTTTTTTGTTTCTTTGAATAAAAGTGCAATATATCCTTCTTTTGGAGATTTTAAAATGCCTAAATTATGTGAGAGTTTGAGGAGGGCCATTTTTCCCAGATGTTGATTTACATGTGCTATACTGTTGTGTTTATGGATATAGTCATTGAAAGGTGAAGTATCTAATTCCATCCTCAGGAAGATGGACGTTGTTGATGTTTACTTAATACAGGATATGAGCCATCTGGAATGGAAATTTTGTATCTTAATTTTGTGTTATGTGGCATCAATTATACAAGAGGTTCAGAAAAAAGGATAATGCGTCAGCAGCAAACAGAAAATTTACAGTGATAATCCTGTAGGTTTACAAAGACATGTCCAGGAATCATAGAATCATAGAATAGTTAGGGTTGGAAAGGACCTTAAGATCATCCAGTTCCAACCCCCCTGCCATGGGCAGGGACACCTCACGCTAACCCATCTCACCCAAGGCTCTGTCCAGCTTGGCCTTGAACATGGAGAATTCACAACTTCCTTGGACGACCTGTTCCAGCACCTTGTCACCCTCACAGAGAAGAACTTCTTCCTTCTATCTAACCTGAACTTTCCCTGTTTAAGTTTGAATGCGTTAAACCTTGTCCTATCACTGAAGAGTCCGTGTTCAACATCCTTGTAGGCCCCTTTCAGGTACTGGAAGGCCTCCATGAGGTCTCCACGCAGCCTTCTCTTCTCCAGGCTGAAGAGCCCCAACTTTCTCAGCCTGTCTTCATACGGGAGGTGCTGCAGCCCCTCGATCATCCTTGTGGACTTGTTCCACCAGCTCCATGTCCTTCTTATGTTGAGGACACCAGAACTACAAACAGTACTCCAAGTGAGGTCTCAGAAGAGCAGAGTAGAGGGGCAGGATCGCCTCCTTCGACCTACTGGTCATGCTTTTTATTTTTATTAATTATTACTGTAATCACAAATTTTTATATATTCTTATTGATTTATATATTATGGTTTATTTAGCTATATTATGAATTATTACTATGAATATTTTATTTTCATTATTTTTTTGTTTAGTTCCAACAACCCCTTTTCTAACTGTTGAGCTATGACTTATTATAGAATATGCTGGTTTATCTCTTCACTGAAGGCTGTCTCTGAACAGTGTTGACAAGGAGATAAAACATAATCCTCTGTTGAAAGGATTTCTAACCAGCAAGGTTGCAAGCAAATTTCAGATCTGAGGATCACAAAAGACACCAGAAGGAACATACACCTGTAAATGCTTTTTATGGCTAAAGATTTTATAGTGCCTTGTATTTTATTGCATGACTTAGACAGACAATTGATGTAAAACATCACTAGCATAGGAACCTCAGCCTTATTACAGGGTTTCAACAGATCTGAGCTGGATTTCCTATACTGTGTAATACTTCTGTGATTTCCCTCACTCACTGCCTTTCTGTATGTGTTCTGTTTAGGAGCAACCCAATCAGGCCAATTTTGCCAACATTTGCACTGGCTTAGAGGTCCTAAGCTTTCTGTTAACTGTACTTCAGCCCCCTGCTATCCTTAACAGCTTCAAACCCCTGCAACGAGGTGTAGCAGCATGTATGACTTGTGGGAACACCAAGGTTTTGAGAGCAGTTCACAGTTTGCTTTCTCGCCTAATGGGTATTTTCCCTACGGAACCAAGTATGTGGTATTTTCTTCCTCCCTTTATCCTTTACTGCTGCATAACTTAAGTGATTAAGGGTTGTGTGAAGACACTCCTTGGAATGTGCTAATATTATGTTTTATGATTCCTGCATTTAATAGTCTGTTTTAGCTTGTACTTTCAACCTCTGTTTAAAAAAAAAAGTTGAAATAAGTAATCATGTGGAATACATTATTATCCATTGGCATAAAAACTTAATAACCTGTGGCTGTAATAACTTTAGTTCAAGAAATCCATGCTATAAATTTAATGCATTTTTGCAATTATAGTATTTCAGCTTCAGAAGTGCAATTTTTTAGTTGTTAAAGTGCTGTTTTGCTGAAGCAAAGAAGGGAGAGAGTGCATGGGAAAGAAAGACAATAGGTAATATGCTGTGTCTTAATAGGAACTAATTTAGAAAATGTTCTTTAAAAAAAATCAGTTATCTTAGACTTTTCATCAAAATTAATTATTTAGAGTGGTACACTAGAAGACATTGGTTGTATAATAAAGAGGTTTATATAAATGAGGGTTGTGCTTGTTCTACTGTGGTTTGTCAGCAACCTAAACTTTCAGTGATGGTATAGATAGATGACTGTGAGTTCTCAGTGTAACTGTTACTTGCCTGTTCTGGGCTTATGTTACCAAAAATAAACACAACTCTTCAAACTCTGCAGGTACCTCAAGTGTTGCTTCAAAGTATGAAGAGCTAGAGTGCCTTTATGCTGCTGTTGGAAAGGTTATTTATGAAGGACTTACTAATTATGAAAAAGCCACTAATGCTAACCCTTCTCAGCTCTTCGGTAAGTTAAATTTCCCACATCTCTAGCAGATATCTGTACAGTGTCTGTTCAGGAGTGTAATGTTTGTCTTTTGACAAACATTATGAGCTTTTGTTTTCCGTAAGGGAATTGAAATCTGATTTTATGCAGTGGAAAAGCTGTGGGAAGCATTTTGAGCTAACTTGAGAGATGAGCTTGTGATGTCTGTCATCTGTGAAGAAAGGGACTGAGGAGTTCATTGCATTCTGTCTTCTCCCGGTAGCTGACTTGAGAGCAATTATTGGAAGTGGAGAGCTGCAGGTGGAAGCCTCCTGTATTAAAAGTGTATAGGAAAAAGGTGCAGCGTTCAGATTAACCAGAGTTACTGGAAACTTGTTGCATGGAAAAAAAAAAATCCTGCAGGTAGTTCTGTGGGATAGAGTATTTCAAGGAATCTGTGTGAACATTCTTACATGATACTATCTTATATTTTATTTTTCAGTTGTTTTTAAAACCTCATTTATCAGCTGACTTAAATTGTGTATGAAAAATTATGTATTTATAGATCTTAAATTCTAAGTAAGAAATTACAGAAATACTATTTTTTCTTGAGAGAGCAAATCTGAAGTTTATCATATGCCATTCTAAAGAGCTGAAATATTCTTTTTTTGTTCTTTGTACTTACTTAACTGGTAGAGAACTCAGCTACATAATACAATGACAAAGATATATTGGAACAATACAGGTTGGCCCAGAACTAGTTGTGTTGGTAATACAGACCTGAAATTGCACAATTTTGGAAAACTTGCTGATTTAAATGGCAAATGTCCTTCACTGTTTTACTCTGTGGTCTGTGTAGATAGTTGTAATTTTGCTTTGGGAATTGCCTATTTGTCAGATGTCAGGATGTGCCTTACAGCAAAATAACCAAGATGTTCTGTAGATTCTGTCCAGAGCTCACTTAAAAGCAGCACTACAATCTGACCGTTGAAGGTGGGGCATAGCTTGTTAATTCTGTGTTTAAGAGGCTGAACATCGTATGCCAGTCACATCTGAGCTTGGAAAGAAATCAAAACTTTCAAAGCAGTCATTCAATGTACAAAGCTACACTTCTGTTAAAAATTGGTGTAGGCTTTTGTTGCACTATGAAGTTGCAGTAGGGCAAGAGGCAGCTGTAGATTTTTGAGGTTACAGTTTCATAGGATATATGTATTTTAAAGCTTAGATATTGCTGGAACTGATGGCTTTGTGTGAATACGGAGCAGCTTATATTAGGATAGGCATTGTTAACAACTATGTGCAATTTGAAGGGACTGTGATCTTTAGGCATAGTGCATTCATGAACTGTGCCAGATTCTGCTGATTCTGCAGTTAACTTTTTCAATGTACAGTATCTGATTTGTGGAATTTTATACAGTTTCTAGATTAGAAACCTGAGATTGTGTAATTTTTTGGAGTTATTTTTAAGGACTAAACCTGGGCCTATTAATGTAAAAGCTTTTTGCAACTTTTTGCTACTAGAACAAATGTGCAACATTAGGAGTAGTTTCATTTTGCTTGGTTAACTCTGCATATAATATTTCTTTTATATATATATTTTAGGGTCTTGGGGAAGTATCTGCTCTCCATTCCCCCCTTTCTGTCCTCCCTTTCTCCCCCTTGTCCTCCATATATACAGAGCTTTCACATATTTGGTTAATGCAAAAATTACTTGTTAGTTTTAGACTAGGGACTGAAGTTGAGATTGAAGTTTTTCTTTAAACCTATCCAGATTTCTCATGTTTATGACTTGGGTAGTCCCATGCTGCTTTCATGGCAGGACAAAATACAGCTAGAACATCTTCCTGTGTTCTTTCATAGAACGAAAACATATATATTGAAAACCTATATCTTAACTTTGGTTATGCTGAATGAAAGTTTTATTTCCTTAAGTACTGTTTTTCTCTGTAGGTACTTTAATGATTCTGAAGTCTGCGTGCAGTAACAATCCCAGCTATATTGACAGATTGATTTCAGTTTTTATGCGATCTCTGCAGAAGATGGTCAGGGAACACTTAAACCCACAGGCTACAGCAGGAACAGCAGAAGCAAATACAGGTATGATGGTATTTAGACTAAGGATGTTAATGATTAGAAGTGTTGTATTAACCTTTAGGATGTATTAACATAGTAAAGGAGTTCAGATGGTTTTGTGTCCATTGTTACATGTTGAAAAATACGTCAGCATTAGTGAGAAATACTACTCAAGTATTGAAGGATGGAAAAAATGCACTAGGAGTTCCTGTTACCTGGTTAATGTGTGAATTTCGGTGTTAACCCAAACACTTCAGTGAATGGTTAGTGAATATATAGAAATATTGAAATATAGCAATACTGAAATTCTGTAAGATTTTTGAGGGGAGAGGGGCTGAATTTTTTTGGTCTGTGCTTTCACTTTTTTATTTTCACTCCTCCCTGTTTGGTAACAATGGAACAACTGTGAAATTAACTTGTGTGAGCTGATGCTTTAGTTTTTATCTTAAAAATAGCATCTCTTTAATTCTGGACAATTCTGTCTATCATCGAATGAGGTCATGAGTCATGGAAAAAATCAGATGTTCTTGTAGAAGAAGATTCAGAGCTAGTAAAGAGCACTTTGATTCATTAATGAATAAGCTGCTGAAGGAAAGACTTTGTAAGAATTGCTGCTGTTAGAGTCCCAGCCCGTATTTTAATTAGATAAGTGAGAACCTGGCAGGTTTTATTAACACCAAGAAGCAATTGGAAAATTATTAAACTTGACAGATAAGCAAGTCAGGAAATTAACGGAACAGAATAGGTGTGCTCCATCATAGAGTATTTCTTTCACAAGTTTAATTGCAGTTTTTCAGTACTGGGGTTCTGTAATTTACCAAAATGAAACCACACAGGCTTGCCTTTAGGATTGTGAATGAATGGATTTGAGGTGGTTTTTTGAAGGAGTGTGAGTTATTTATGAATGGAAAGTAGTAATTCTGAAACATTATTTCCAGGGATCTATTTCCAGATATTGTCATTACTATTTTTAAAATTACAGTAGCTCACCTTGAGAGTATTTTATTAGGTGTTTTATAGGAGTATACCCAATTCTAATCCTTTATTTGCATCCATAGCAGGTACAAGTGAACTAGTAATGCTAAGCCTGGATCTCGTGAAAACTCGCCTAGCTGTGATGAGCATGGAAATGAGGAAAAATTTTATACAAGCTATTCTAACATCTCTCATTGAAAAATCTACTGATGCCAAAATTCTTCGTGCAGTGGTAAAAATAGTGGAAGAGTGGGTGAAAAACAATTCCCCAATGGCAGCTAATCAGGTAAATTAAAAATCATTATTGCTCTCAAATACTACATAATTGTAAGTCAGTGTTATAATTTTCAGGTTTTGACAGTGAGGTTTGTAAAGGATCTGTTATATATGTTAAGATGCCCTTCATGAGGTTTGGAATATTTTGCATCCACTGTGGAAGTAAATGGAGTGAAAGATGCCTAGCTTTTTAGGCTTATATTCGGTGTGTGATCTGAAGTGCCGTTTTGCTAAGAACTTGTTTCAAAGTAAAAGTTTTAAACTGTTTCACATTAACTAGGGTAGATTCTTCAGGAGGAGAATGACTAATGCTGGTTTAAATCATGTTATTTCTCTAACGTTTTGTGGCATCCTCCATTTGCCGTATTTTCTGTTAGAGTTGAGTACTTGAGAGTCTAGTGCTCTATAAAAGGACGTGCACTTTTAAAAATTGAAGTTAGATTTTTGTAATCATTGAACAACTCAAGCCTGGTTTTAGTCACGATTTTAAAACTCTGTGGCATATATTAGAAGGGTAAATGCTTGAGTTATTTTTCAAGAACTATGACCTTCTACCAAGCTGTTTTTCAGTACTTTAGAAGTAAAAGAGTGACATAAAGGATGGCTGAGGTGTACTTTGAATGTGCCGGTACTCTGCATGTTTTAAGATGAAGTGACAAAATTAATCATGTCTTCTTTTAACACAGACGCCTACTCTCCGGGAGAAGTCCATTTTACTAGTGAAAATGATGACTTACATTGAAAAGCGTTTTCCAGAAGACCTTGAATTAAATGCCCAGTTTTTAGACCTTGTTAACTATGTCTATAGGTAATTACAGCAATTAATCATTTGTTGCAACTTATTGGTTCATAATTTGTATCATATATGACCTCTATAACATAGCATCAATCTTTTAGGTTTGAGTTAAGTGATTACTATTTTTTTTCTTTTTTCCTAAAATGCAAAATCATTTGATTTCACTGCGACCACAGAATGTGTTTAAAAGACAGTTTGAAAATGGAAGTTCTTTGAAAGGATTTCTGTTTTGACTCCACTAAAATATTCCCACTGTCACAACCTAGTCCTTTCCCAAGACAACCGGGTGTCTTCGTAGCTGGTTGCATTCTAAACATTATGGTGATAGCTGAAATCTCTCTTTTCACATCCATATGGTATAAAGATTTGGATTTTTTTTGTCAAAAATTTGTTGTACATTGCACTTGCAGGAGAGTTACTTTGCTAGAGCTAAACTGGCAGGATTTGAAATGCAATGAAATAATTAATTATCAACAAGTGCCAGGGATTTAATTTTGTGCTGATGATTCACATTATTTTGAATCACTCTTTGCTGCTGTTCTGTTTGCTGGGTAATTATGCAAACCCCTAGTGTAGACATGGTGATCAGAAGTTTGTTATCAATGAATATCATGTGTCATTTCAAACAGGATACAGATGTGGCTGAAAGTGTTTCATAATTATAATACAGTTTTATCCTGAAAGAGTTTTTATCATAGTTCTAGGGTAGTTTTCTAGGAAGCAGCAGTATTTTCATTGCTGTGTCTTTCAAAATGCCACACCTGTATGTCTGCAACACCATGTGGGCTCCTACAGAGTATCACCTCTATTGATTTTTAGTATTTCATCTGCAAAACATAGGTTTCTCTTTGTAATGTCTCTGTCATATCATCTTTATCATTTTAGGGATGAGAATCTTTCTGGTAGTGAACTTACTGCTAAACTGGAGCCAGCGTTTCTCTCGGGTTTGCGTTGTGCTCAGCCACTCATCCGAGCCAAATTTTTTGAGGTCTTTGACAATTCCATGAAGCGGCGTGTTTATGAGCGCCTCCTTTATGTGACCTGTTCTCAAAACTGGGAAGCAATGGGAAACCACTTTTGGATCAAACAGTGCATCGAGGTGGGGAAATTATTTGCGTTGGAAATATAATTTGAGAAGTATGTTTTATTCCTTACTTTTCTTGGTTGGGTGTAAAAGCATTATGCAGCATTGCTTGTGGTATGTATTATCTGTATCAAAGCTAAAAATATTAAGTCTGCTGCCTCAGATACTTCCTGTGGTGCTTAAAAATAAACACAATGTCTAGACCATGAAATGGTGATACTTTTAAAGTGGCTTTATTATCGACCTTTAAAATCTATTTTCTCTGTGAAAAGAGTAATGACCAGGTTAATACTTCTTCAAGAAAACCCATCTCTTAAATGGTGGCATTTATAAAAAAAAATAAAAGAATTGTCGTAGTAGATGTTTTCAAGAAAACTGTTAAGGCCAGAGAGTCTGTTCTGGTGATACGACAACTGTTAGGTGGGATTAGCACTGAAACGGAATTGCGCTTTGAGTTGGTTTATTTAAAACAAGATGGGGCCAAACTGCCTTTTTATTTTTATTTTTGGAACAGTTTGCATGTTAAAGCATGGGCTTAAAGTGACTGTGAGGATAACCTTGTACTCTTAAAGGTATTAGAGCTCCTTCCAGACAGATAAAGAACAGCATTGCTTGATTTTTTTTTTTTACCCCCTTACCTGTTTTTGGGAGCCCTTCCATGTTAATGGTGAGAGTCTGTATACATTAGCTGATTGAGGGCACTAAATATACATGTCAAAAAGCACAAAATACGTAATTTAGGCGTAAAAGGTTCCTATTTCTTCAGCATTTTCAGGAGAGGCTTGAAAAATGTTCTTGAAAGTACAGTCGGGAACTTCGAAGTGGAGGCAAAACATAATGAGTTTAAGATGAAAATGTATTAATGTATTTAATGAATAAAGGTAATAAATAGGCTTTAAACATTATAGCAACTTTTATCTTGTTGATATTAAATTCTAGTAATGTTTTCCTTGAAATAATACAGTAAAACATATATTTGCTTTTGAATGTCTTAGCTCCTGTTAGCAGTGTGTGAGAGGAATACTACAATTGGGACAAGCTGTCAGGGTGCTATGCTGCCCTCCATCACCAATGTTATCAACCTTGCTGACAGTCACGATAGAGCAGCATTTGCCATGGTAACTCATGTCAAACAAGAGCCTCGTGAAAGAGAAAACAGTGAATCCAAAGAAGAGGTAACTTAGAGAAAATACTGTAGACAGATCTTATTTATGTAATATTGCTCACCATAGTTTCTCATTGTATAAGTTTGGAGAATATGACTTGAAGATGATGTGCACAGATTGTGCAGTGTATCTTGTGTTTAATACACTGTGTTTTAACCATGCATGGGTTTCTCAGAACTTGCACTCATTTGTTTAGCCTTTTCTTTACCATAGTACTCTAGCAGTTACATATTTGAACCTAAAGAACAAGCAGAAACAGTGAGACCTGAAATAAGTTGTTTGGAAGGGCATTTTATATTCGTATGGGGGGAAAAAGCAGAAGTACATAGAAAATGTCAGCATGCTTTGTGTTGTTTGCTTCTGCATAGGATGTTGAAATAGACATTGAATTGGCTCCGGGAGATCAGACCAGTACACCTAAAACTAAGGAACTTTCTGAGAAGGACATCGGCAATCAGCTGCACATGTTGACCAACCGGCATGACAAATTCCTTGACTCTCTTCGAGAAGTGAAGGTTGGTACGGGTTGTTGGCTTCCTGACAAATCCCTTTAATACTGAAATCTTCAGCCTGACCTGACATGCCTTTTTTTCCCCTTATCTGACATTTCTGGTTTTTTTTTTTAGCTGACTCTATTTTTAATGTAGGCATCTCGTATAAGCTGATGTAATTTCTTGTGTAGAATAAAAAATTCTTAAAGACTTTACTTAATTGCTAGTTTTTACTTTATTACTTTCCTACAAAGTTAAATTGCATCCTTCTCCACCTGTAAGTATATTTTAACTGTTCAGTTAAGAAAACAGTGGTGACAAAGACAGGGTATAGGATCAGAAAAGTGTATCAGCATCTTATGTTTAAATAATTTCAAAGAAACTAATTTTAGCTGACAGCTATGTTGAAATAGTACTGCCATAACAGCTCTATCCAATTAACTTTACCAGTCATCAACTTCTTTCCTTTTTCCTTCTATTTTTTTTATTAATAGTAAGAGTAATGAATCAGAGCCTTGATCAACATGAAAATAGGATTAAGTTCTTGCTACAGTAATCTGTATCACTGAAGGAAGTGTCTTTTTGATGCATTGCTTGGAAAAGGCATTTGCTTTACTGCTTAAACAACTGTATAACTGCGTACTGCTTTTTTCTATAAATTGTATTTTTCTCATTTGTATCTGTTTCTTTCTCTTTGTTCCTAGACTGGAGCATTGCTGAGTGCCTTTGTCCAGTTATGTCATATTTCCACACCGTTAGCAGAGAAGACTTGGATACAGCTTTTTTCTCGACTTTGGAAAATCTTGTCTGACAGACAACAACATGTGAGTATCTCTCTCCTCACTTATAAATTCCTCTTTGACTGGTGTTTCAGGAAAAAAAAAGTATTTGTTTCATGGCATAGTGACTTGTTCACTTGCTTTGAGAAGTTTACCATTCTTTGTGACTTGTGAATCTTTTGAATGGAATAGGGTCCTTCAGTTTACAAAGAGGAATACCCTTATGAAATGATTCTTTCCTGTGATTTTAAATCGAAATGCTCTAATTGAAGAATCTGAATGAACAAGTAACTATTCTTATGTTTTTTGTTCTAGGCTCTAGCAGGTGAAATAAGCCCGTTCTTGTGCAGTGGTAGCCATCAAGTACAGCGAGATTGCCAGCCAAGTGCACTGAATTGCTTTGTGGAAGCAATGTCACAGTGTGTTCCTCCCATTCCCATCAGACCTTGTGTCCTGAAATACTTGGGTAAAACTCACAATCTCTGGTTTCGTTCTACACTGATGCTGGAACATCAAGCCTTTGAAAAAGGACTGAGTCTACAAATTAAGCCTAAGCAGACAACAGAATTTTATGAGCAGGAAAGCATAACTCCTCCTCAACAGGTAGTGTTATATTAATGGAAATACCTTATGAAATATGAAGAGAAACACACAATGACAGTGTAATACAATAGTATCACGGAATCATTTAACTTGGGAAAGACCCTTAAAGTCATTGAGTCCAGTCATAAACCTAACAATGCCAAGTCCACCACTAAAACGTATCCCTGAGCACTACATCTACGCAGCTTTCAAATATCTCCAGGGGTGGTGTCTCCACCACTTCAGCAGCCTGTTCCGAAGCTTGACATTGTTTTCACTGAGGAATGTTTTCCAGTCTAAACCTCCCCTGGCACAATTTGGGGCCTCTTTCTCTTGTCCTATTTCTTATTACTTTTGAAGAGAGAGCAACACCCACATTGCTACATCCTCCTTTCAGGTAGTTGTAGCGAGCAATAAGATCTCCCCTAAGACTCCTTTTCTCCTCTAACGAATTGCTACCCCCAAAAATGGAGTTCCCTGTAAACAGGTGCTGTTGTAGTCTGTCAGGTAGTTAAGATCTACCTGGGCATGTTTGCGATCAGCTGAGGAAGCTAAGTATTAGATTCTTTTTACATTAAAGACTGAGCTGTTGGCTTGTTAAACAATTTTATTCTCTATGGTTTGATCTGATATATCAGGGAAGATCAGGAAGTATCAGTGTGCAAACTGTAGTGAAGCAATAGTGTTTTTTGGTCTTTTGAGGGTTTTTTGGTCTTGTAATGCAGTGGAGTTGTTCTCAGTACTTGGTCATTACTAGTTGCTTGTCTTCTAGAGTTTTAAAAAGAGTTTATATGAACACTTCTCTGTTTACATATCTTTCTCAGTTTGCCTCAGTGTAGAACATACGGGTTTGCTATCTACTGTGCTTTATAAGAACGGCTTGACTATGGAGAAATGTGTGTGCTTAACATCCTAGGAAATACTGGATTCCCTTGCTGAGCTCTACTCTTTGTTACAAGAAGAGGATATGTGGGCAGGACTATGGCAGAAACGCTGTAAATTCCCAGAGACAGCAACAGCTATTGCCTATGAACAACATGGCTTTTTTGAACAGGTACACTCTTGATATTAAAAATGATTTGAGTACGTCTACTGTCAGGATGATTCTGGTCAGCCGGAAAATATTCTGCGTATTAATAAATAGCTTCAGTCTTCTAAAATAGAAAGTGCCACAGCTTCTCTACTGGCTAAAGTGGTAGTTTAATGTCATGTAATACCTAGATAAGGTGAGATTTTTGAGCACATCCATCAGGTTTTCATGACATTTGTAAAGCTGCTAAAAAATAACTATATTCAGAAATGAGTTAACATACATCAACTGATTCAGAAATGAGTTAACACACATCACTCTTCACTTTCATCTATTTATTTATTTATGTAACTTAGAATTCATAGACATTTTCTCATAACTTTTTTATAAGGAAAAGAATGTTGAGTTAATGTGTATATAGCAGTTGTAAAACGTAAAATGGTTTGATCTCTATTTAGGCTCAAGAAACTTATGAAAAAGCAATGGAAAAGGCTAAGAAAGAACATGAACGGAACAATGCTTCTCCTTCGATCTTTCCTGAGTATCAGCTCTGGGAAGACCACTGGATTCGGTGAGACTTAAAAGCTAATGTAGAACAAGCATTTTTGCCCTGCAATAGAAGTAAAATACCCTGCTGGTTTAAAGCATTAGTTATGAGAATGAATTTAGCTCAGGATTTAGCTAAGATACAGGGGAAAGTGATATGCCTGGAGTGTTGTAAACACGTAACATATTGTTGATAGAAACAGACTGGAGTTAAAGTTTGCTTTTCCTTTTTACAATGGTTGTTCTGGGAGACACAAAATGCAGCTCTTCCCACTTCACAGATTTCTGTGTTATAACTGGTAATAAATAAATAATTAAAAAAAATCATCCTATGTGGATGAAACTTTTGCAGTGGTTGCAGAGCTGTTCATTGACAAACAAATATGCAGATAATATTCTGATACACAACATTTACAGTCACTTTTATGGAAGGTTTTGGTAAGCAAATTGACAATAGTTCTGATTTTCTTAGTTGCTCAAAAGAACTGAACCAGTGGGAACCTCTGACAGAATATGGCCAGTCAAAAGGTCATATCAATCCTTACCTCGTACTGGAGTGTGCATGGAGAGTCTCAAACTGGACTGCTATGAAGGAGGCTTTGGTGCAGGTGAGTGTAGGCTTTCTGTGGTAATGTTTCATTTATTTCTTCATTTTACTGATTGCATTTCTGATAAGTCAGCGCTACAGTTCATTTCACAGACACGGTGAACTGCTCTTGGGAAGTTTTCTTTGATATCCCAGCTCACAGCTGGGTATTTTGGCAATGAAGCATGTTATTTCAACAGACAAACTTGGTTCCTTTTTTTTATCCGTTTATAAAGCTGCAATGTATGTAAGTAATGTGGCCAGGGCAGGTGAAAGGCAAGGTGCATAGTCATGAGTCATTGAAAAGCAACAAATGCCTTTCAGAGTGTGTGCCATCAGCGATATGTGGAGAAACTTAAAATGGAACCCTTGCAAGTATATGGTATTATTTAAAATAATACAGTATTGGAGAGGGACAACTTTTTGTATTTTACACCTTTACAGGAACAAATATTCCTTTTGTAAAATGGAATAAAGTATGAAAATACATCTGTTATCATCTCCCTGCCTGTGGACAACACAACCATATGTCCAGGTTTAAAAGAGCAAAAAGCTATTGCCCCTGGTTTTGTTTCTTTGAGTACCTGAAAGGCAAAGCCAAAGCTTTCTCAACTTCTACTGCCCAAGCGTAAAACCACTAAACATAATTTGTTGTATTCATCTCCACTACACATGAAGGGGTATTAAAATATGTATGAAAATGTGACAGTTTAGGACTTGTCAGTTAGGTTTGGTTTACATTAAATACTTTAGTGTATCTGAGGAATATTTGTACAGCTGCATTTCAGGATCTGTGTTAAAAAAAAATCCCTGAAAATGCAACACGAAATCTCAGGTTCAGTGTTTACTGGGTGAGGCTTGTGTACACTGCAGATGGTTATTAGTGTTTTGATGAAGACAGTGAGAAATTCAAAGAAATTTAAAGTTGTTTTCATGTGGTGGGAAATGTATTACGACTGCTTACTTGGCACATGCTGGTTTTCTTGTTCCTTAGGCCTTATAGTCTTGCTTTGCAGAGGCATAGTAGAAGGTTTGTTCTTTCAGTAGCTATGCTTTTCTGTAGTGCCTGGGGATTGCTTCCTTTATGTGTCTTCTTTTGCTTTCTTTGTAAGTACTGAAATATTTTATTACAGCAAATTAGCTAATTAGATTTCTAGCTTTATTCTCACTTTGAGTCTACTTTAATTCCATTTAATATAGGACTCATTTTATTTTGCAATATATCCATTACATATAATATTAAAATATCTTGGGAGCACCAGAGGTTGGAGCCAGTGTGGTCAAAACTGGAAAGCAAAGATCTCATGAGAGATGAGTTACAAGAAGACTGGGTAAGGAGCCTCAGGCAATGAGCCTGAGATTGGGAATCAATGAGATGAGTATGGGGTGAGGATGAAGGCTGGGGAAGCAGAAATTGGACTAGGAGTGGCAGGGATAACTGGGTAAATAGACTGAAGCAAGAAGCTGAAGTGCTTTCCTTTGGGAAGGTGTAAAGAACTTGATAGAGAGGAGAGAGGCATTGAATATTGCAGGCTGTGTCAGGGATAGTGTTTGAGTTGATTGACACAAAGAGAGATGGGGATTGGATTTAAATGAGAACCATAGAATCATAGAATGGTATGGGTTGGAAGGGACCTTAAAGATCACCTAGTTACAACCTCTGTGCCATGGCAGGGGCACCTTCCACTAGATCACTAAGGTTACAGAATAAATGTTTTTTGGGGAATAAATACTTTTATTCTGTAAAAGTAGACCATAAAATAAATAGAATCATAATGAGTAAGCACAAGGTCATACTTACCTTCTAGATGAGTGATGTGCAAATGTGTTCCCCAAACAAATTTTTGTATGTATAATCTTTATGCTAGAAAGCATACAAGTAAAAATACTGAGACCACTTATAAGAGAAAGTAGATTTTTGTGAAGTGACACTGTTTAAATCTGCAGTCTTCACTGAAAAAAAGCTAAAAATCATTTTCATCTCCTCTCAAATTGTGACAACTTGTTTGAAGTAAATATCATAACAATTGTAGGGACTTATATATATGTATATGTTTGTGACAGAGTGCTGAGGTCTTGAGATAGCACTGCCAGTAGGAATTATTTCCTGTAAGTTCCTTATTTGATATTCTGAGGAATCAGAAAATTTGAGTTTGGAATTTTCTGATGTCCCAAGGTTTTTACGGAAGCTTAATGTCTCAATGATTATGCTTTTATAGCTTAATGTCAAGTTTAGAAAACCATAAAATAGCTTGAGTTGGAAGGGATTTCTGGATTGCATCTGCTCCATTGCTTCATTCAGAGCAGAGCCCAAGTAGATCAGGTTGCCTTGTCTAATAGAGTTTTAGTATCTTTAAGAACTGAGATGCTTCAGCCTTTCTGGACATATTCTTCATCTGAAGTAGCATAGATGTGCCCTGTGTGTTACGTGTTGTTTTAGAAGCCAGTGCAGTACTTAGCTTCTTTGTTTAGAGCTGAAGAACTTGTGTATGTCAAGTGAGGTTGTTACCATCTTCAGCTGGTAATGAATAATATGTATTGTTTGTACTTCCTTGCTATTGACCTTCCTGATTCGTTACGGAGTTCATTACTGTGTTCTGCTTGTAATTCATTTTGCTGAACAGCATGCACTGCTAAAACATTTAACCTTCCCTTTGTCCTTTCCTGGGTTTCACTCATGAGACTGTGTGTTCTGTGCTATCAATGTGCTTGATGAATGAATGCTCTGTAAAGTTTTGGCTGTTACAGAACAGTTTGAAGGTGGGTGATACACTACTGGCAGAAAATAACACTGTGAAAGATTTAAATCCGGAAGATCTTTTGTTCTTTCCAAGTGTTCATAAACATTTTTATTGTGTGAATCACGTTTAAATGGCATGGCAGACATGCTGTAAATGACACCCTCACTTCCTGAAAAGGTGCAACAGAAAATATGTAGGTAGATATTTTTATCTGAGAGCAAATTGCGAGAATATTGCATTAAATCAGAAGTGGAAATAAGCTTGCTGATCTTCATTGCACGGTTGCTATGTAGTGTGATGTTACTGAAATTACTCTCCAAAAGATGTCAGAGTTCGGAAAAAGGTGGTGAACTCGATATTTAAAATAGAATGTTACTGACAAAGCTCTGAGTAGAGCCTTAGGCAGTGGTGAGTTTTGTATTTGAGAGAGTCAGGAGAATTAGTCCGTCACTTAATTGGGGTTTATTGTTTTATTGTTTTATCAGTAGTGTTTAAGTGTTGAACCAATACCTACCAGTTAATAGTATTACATGTCAAATTGCAAAAGAGAAAACATGGTTATGAAAAATGCTGAGCATCCTTTAATTCCAGTATCTTGCAGCAGGAAGTTCACATATACAGAATAACCAAACAGCTTAATTGTGACAACATAGTCTTGCATGATAAATATGTAGAGTTGTGTGTGTCTTACTTTCTCAAAAATCATGCTATTATGTTTTCTAAATGTAGTATGTTTATTCTGCTGTAACACTTTTGTCAGAAGGGAAAATAGGGGGATGCATCAGTATGTTTTGCCTTAGAGGCTAAATTATGAGAACAATAAAAGTTGCTCAGTTAATTAAAGGTAGCATCTTTTGATGGAACCTAAATTAAGGGTGTCAAACTACTACAACATTTGAAATAGATTTGTTCCATATTTGTAGTACTGATGGTTTGAATTAAATGAGTGTTTCTAAAGATGGATTTTATCTTTTATCATCCCATGAGAAGCCCGATGTGTAAGTAGCAAGCTGTATATGTGACAAAAATTATAGGTTATATTTACGTTTTAATTAGCTTCTTTTGTTTTTACAGCAATTAGTATTTTGTGTCCTATTTATGCAACTTCAGTGTCTAATTATAGAAATATTATTATTTGAAAAAACTTTAATGCCTAATATAAGAACTGTATTGTACAGTATGTTATAAACCTTCAGTTCAAACAGTGTGAAATAGATCATGGCTGACAGGTTCTGGTTTTGGAGATTCGCAGGCTGAGTGGAAGTGACAACCGCAGATAACTGCTGATATGCTTTAGCTGCAGTTGTATTAAATGAGATATTTTCAGTAATGAGACATTTGCTAAACTACGAAGGAGAAGATGCTGCTGAAGCCATAAATGGAGCTTTTGTGGCTCTACTCAGAATCTTGTCAAAGTGTCAGGACATGTTTGCATAAATAATTAGGTTGTGAAAGAATAATTGATTCTATGCTGCTATACTCACTACTCCAATTTTACTGATATTCTTTAATGTAGCTGGTTTTGCCAGGTTCCATGGCTGATTCACAAGAGAGGTCAGAAAGCATGGCAAATAGTATCAGTTTTTGTAAATCTTTGTGAAACACTTCTAATAATCTACCTATTAAAGCTGAGCTATTAAAACAGCAAGTGGCCTTTCATAGGACCCGAGTCTCATTTCCATTTGCTCACATTGCCTTTGTGTTTAATGATCCAGTAGATAATGCAATAAAGAAAGATTATTTTCACTGTGTAAGTGTAAGGTTGCTACCTGGCAGTTTCTCGTTGCTGGTTCAGGCATGAAAGTCAGTTGAGGATAACAGAAATAACAATTGTAGTGGTTAAGATGCAGTATATCAACAAGAAGATAATGCAGAAGGATTTGTGTGTTGCATATCAAAACATAAAGGGTTTGATATAAAGTGGAAGAAAGAAAAGTGAAAAGTTCAAAATTGAAAGCCTGCAGTGTGAGCTAGTGAGAAGTACAAGTTTACTGTAAAATACTCACAGACTTTCCTTGCAGGACAGTTCAGGTACTTCGCTATTTTTAGTTGCCATATTTCTGCTCTTCCAGGACTTCAAGAGAATGGTTTAAAATAATTTTTAAGATTATT
This sequence comes from Pezoporus occidentalis, assembly GCF_034315485.1. Lineage (NCBI taxonomy): Eukaryota > Metazoa > Chordata > Aves > Psittaciformes > Psittacidae > Pezoporus > Pezoporus occidentalis. The sequence continues at coordinate 1,580,737 of NW_026913082.1, read as the reverse complement.
GACCTGACTTTGCCCCTGTACTCGGAGATCACATTGACAGAAATGGGGAGGTTAGTTACTTCCCTAGTTATCAACTGTTTATTCTCATAGACTTAGTAATGTCCTAGAGCGGGCAGTTAGGAAGTATAATGCTAGCATAATGTGCTGACATACAGGGATGGGATCCTTTTAAGTGAGAAGTTGACATTACTTGTGCTGGAGTCCCTGAAGCATTTCAGAGGTAGTGTATGTTATCTGCTGAGCATCACCTTTTTTCTTTATCCAGGGTGAATTGGTTTGCAGTGAGCTTCATGCTTCTGTTGCAAGACTGCTTTCAGCTTACTCAGCTGTCTGAGCTGCACTGCAGTTGTCAGGGTAAAAATACCCTAACAGCGGGTTGTATTCAGGCACTTCTGCTCTAGTGCTGAATTGGCAATTTATTTGCTCGTCTGCCCTTGCCAATAACTTTAAGAGAGCTGAAACTCCACTAATGCCAAAAATCGTGATATTTTAGTCTGATATTTTAAGAAAATGAGCTAATTTTCATAAAAAAATAAAACCAAGCATCTACTTAAGAAGGCTTTTTGAGTATGAATGGTCCTCACTAGACTTTTTTCCTTTTCATTGCAGGTGGAGTTGAGTTGTCCAAAAGAGATGGCCTGGAAAGTGAACATGTACAGAGGTTACTTAGCAATTTGCCACCCAGAAGAGCAACAGCTTAACTTCATTGAGCGCCTGGTGGAGATGGCGAGTAGTTTAGCCATTCGAGAATGGCGAAGGCTTCCTCACGTAGTCTCACATGTCCATACTCCCCTTCTCCAGGTAAGAATGAAACGGGTTTTATTGCCATTTATTTTCCTGTAGCAGGTTTCAGAACTTTTAGTAAGTATAAGCATAAAATACCTCACTGTGTAGTATTGATTGATTTTTCGTAATGGTATTTTTTTGTTAAAAGTTGCAGAATTTGCATTTTCATTTGTCTTTCTTTTCAAGTTTTTATAGTTTTACCTGAATTCCTTCTGTTTGTGGCATATAGAGGTAGCTATTTAAAAATTGAGCAGATGGCTCAGGTTTTTCTTGTGGCTTAATGCATAATGCACTGCAGTACTTGGATGTCTCGAAGATTCAGTGGGTTTTAAAGCGAGGTCCATGTTGGGTGGGTGTATTACTGCATGAAGTTATTTGCAGAGATGTTGAAACAACCTAAGTGTTCTTTTCAGTTCAAACTGTTACATTTTAAATCAGGGCACGAACAGTTACCTCAGTAAGGGACAAGTGTATTGAGAATTGCTGCTGTTTCTTTGAGGATCAGCATTCTCAACAGGCTAAGCAAGATCTGAACATCCATGTGGCCTTAGCATTAAGGTGAAAGAACCAGACACTGTAAAAGTCTGTTGTCAGTGAGGGACTTTTTGTGTGAACGCTACCAGCTTGAGGGAAAATACTGTATGTTCAGGCCAGTGTGAGCCTTACCTTTCTTTGCAGTTTCTACATTATGTTGCTGAGTGTTGTGATTTGCATCGGGGGAAGAAAGTGGGAAGGAATCTAGGCTTTAAGTACATGATATTTCTCACTGGACAGGGAGCTAATTGTACAAGTTGTGCTGGAAAGTAGAGAGGATTTCATTAGATAGAACTAACGTGTACCTCAAAGCTTTTTGCATTGGTCTTCAGCTTTATTAGTTGTGCAGCTAGCTCTTTTAGCAGGTTCTGTTCAACATTGTATTAAAATGTTGTAATAACATTGGAAAAAGAATTCCCATGGTGAGTCACATTGCTTCACAGACTGAAAGATGTTGTGGGTGGGGAAGAATGATACCTGCTGCCCCCATCTAATCTGATACTAGCTACAGGAAAGAAAATATCTTTGGTCTGAGTAGAAGGCTGCATTTCAGTAATGCGCCTTGTCTGCATGTGGGTGCACATAGTCCACATTTAGCTGCGCTGATTGGAAAGGTTAATTTTTAATTCCAGTCTGTGGAGCACTTGTGTGAATAGGTCAGCTGGAAGATTTGAGTCAATGGTAACCGCTGTCAAGGGCCTTTTTGCTGAAGTGGAGGAGTGGACTGCTTGGATCAGAAGTGCATGGAGCCCTATGGCCTTCCTGCTTTGTGATCTGAAAGAGATCTGTATGGTTTCTGGAGAAAAATGGACAAAGCGAGTATAAAGTTTTGAGGGAAGCTGGCTCCTAAAGTAGGGGCAGAATTCTGTCGGTGAAGCAGTGAGCTGACCTGTCCAGAATGAAGTGAGGGGCAGCTAATGAATTCGGGGTTACAAGAACTTTAGAAACAAACTAAACCCCCAACACCTCCCCCAGAAGCAAATAAAAAAGCCCTGACAAAAGTGGAGCGTTACCTAATCTTAAGTGGCTTAATTCTTTGTCAAGAGCATTTAAAACAGGGGGTGAAGTTTGTAACTTGAGTTTCATACTTCCTGGTTAAGTTATGGCAGTGTCTTGCACGTGACTTTTAACAGCACTGATGTTCAAGTAAACTCTCCTGTGTATGCTTGAATCCTTGCCTTACAAAGGATGAGTAACCTTCCAGTTGGATAACCCAGTATGTACACAGGATGGGCAAAGCTAACATTTTTGGTGCCGTTTTTTGACTTTTTTTCTTAACTCTGTCATGCATTTCTAGAAGGTAGAGCTCGTTAGCTGCTTCTGAATCATAAAAGCATTTTCTTCTCAAAAGGGAGTATGCTATTTTATGTTTCTCTAAAAGAGTGTGCTCGGAATAAGAAAAATAAAAGATTACTTTTCTTTCATCTTTGCTAAACAGGTTCTTAGTGCTTATTTTAGTGTGCTGTATTTTAGCCCTCAAATCATTAAATATTATGAGGTAAAGAATGTACTGCTTTCCAGCTTTATTTACACATAAACTGGTTTTATGATGCTGTACATACACCAAGTACATCTTTATTTTTGCTGTGAGCAATCTTTTATTTTGCTCACACAACACTGATAACTCAATTTCAAAACAAGATGTCTTTAAATCTTGTGCTTTTAGTCTTTCTCTTTGGCATACATGTTACTTGTAAATGGTCCACTTAGAAAATTAGGGAAAAGTACTTGTTTCTAATCCTGTCAGGAAGAGCTTGTGAACTCTTGAGACCACTTTTTTCCCTCTGGAAATATTTTGGGGAAGCAGCTGGCACAACTCTGATAATACAGAATATGCTGTTTAGTTTTTGTAATGAAATAACATGTGTTACATGGTGACAAAATGTATAACTTGTGTCCTTTGCAACTTTTGCACATACTACACCATAACATAAATGGACTTTTTCCTTTTGAAATGTGTGAAATATCAACACCTTTTTGCTTTCTCTTAGATTCAATTATGTAAATAATGAATTTTGCAACTGTAAGAGAATTTTTGAGAGTAGATGTTATTGCCAAGTATAATTGAATGGAAGTAGGTACCTAAATTCATCCTCAAAAAATAGGATTTGGCCTTGAGATGCTTCCAGCAACTTGTTGAAAATAACCATGTGTGAAAATGAACCAGAGCATGAAAGTGGGGCTGAGGCAGGATTGTGTTCTGTATGTGATCTGGACAAAGCATGCCGTTCTTTTTCTGTTTAGGCTATGTTCCTGTTTAGGTGTCCTGCTAAACATGTACCTGATGAAGATGAGTACTTGTTATTGTTGAGGGAACTTTTCATCACCAGGGGAGAAATTCTGGAAATATCAGTGGGCACAATATGTGATCTCGTAACAGGGATACGTGTATTCGTGGACTATGGATGAACCTTATCTGTAGAAATGCAGAGAAGCTTGCTTTCTGAGTTCTGTTTGATAGATTGGCTTTTGTAATTTAGTTGTTTCACCCTGTGTGTCATGCCTGGTGTGATTCATAAGTAACTAAACCTGCATGATCCAAGGTACCTCTACTAAAATGACTGTACTTGTGGGTAGAGTTTCCGCAACAGCCCATACCTTCAAATTTGTATAATATAAGTTGATGCATCAAATAAAGTGAATGAATATGGAAGTTTTCTCCATATTAAGAGGAAGCTGTCAAGCAAATAGGTACAATGTTTCATTTGTTTGAGCTGATACAATAGGGCTAGAAATCTTCTTGATGAAAGTAATTCCTTCCTGCTAAATTTTCACTGGTATTTGAAGTCTTTCCTCCCCTAAGAATGGAAGCATCTGCATCATGAAAGGATTAGGATTGCTAAATAAAGTACTTAAATGCTTTCAGATATCAGTTAAATCAAGCTTTTAAAACAATCTAATATGTACATATCCCTCATGAAGAGATGGTAAATTAGTCCATGACTGGCAGAGTTACAAATGGAGCGTGAATTTGCACTGCTGTAATTACTTTTTTTTTTAATATCAGATAGTATGTGATTAAATACCCATGAGAAAATTAAATTTATGTGATGAATGGGTGTGGGCTGAAGGTTAAGCTATTGTGAGAGCTGATACTGAGATGATTGTAGGGAAATAATACTTCGTGTAATTTACTTTGTTTCAAGAGATTTCACTGTGTCAGTTTGGACTGCCTTTTTTCCCCCTCTCCCCCAAACAGTTACCTTAGTTGGTTGATTAACAATGAATACAACTGTTATCTGCCAAGTGGTAGCTTACAGAATACTTCATTGGTTTTATTGTACTGCAGGTAATGAAATTCCATTAACGTTTGTGGGCCTTTTCAGGTTGTTGAAGTTTTAATAAAGTATCTCCTGCCTTTAGTAGGTTTGAGACTACTGCCATCTTCTGTTTGGTCGTCTTATTAATTTGAGGGTAGGAGATGTCAGTGAAAAACCATTCTGAACTTAAGTAACTTCTCAAAGCCAAGGTCTTTGCAGAGTATCTTAAAACAACACCTTCAGGAGCACATAGGTAGTATTTCTGTACATTTGAGTTAAATGAAGACAGGCTGAGAGAGTTGGAGTTGTTCAGCCTAGAGAAGAGAATGCTCCAGGGAGACCTTAGAGCAGCTTCCAGTGCCTAAAGGGACTGACAAGAAATATGGAGAGGGGCTTTGGACAAGGGCAGGTAGTAATCAGACAAGAGGGAATGGCTTTAAAAGGTGAGGCATTGAAGCAGGTTGCTCGGAGAGGTTGTGGCTGCCCCATTCCTGGCAGTGTTCAAGGTCAGGTTGGACGGGGCTTGGAGCAACCTGGTCTAGTGGAAGGTGTCACTGCCTGTGGCAGGAGGTTGGAACTGGATGAGCTTTAAGGTGCCTTCCAACCCAAACCATTCCCTGGTTCTGTAATTCGTTCTATGAGACAAGTTTCTGTCAAGAAGTCAGGGCACGAGCAGGGAATTTATACTAGTAAGTTCTGTTAAAAGTTTTTGTTTAAAGTCAGTATTTATACTTTATTCTTGTATTTAGTAGACTGCATATATATTTACTTGTGCTTTTCTATGATGAGAGTTGGTGCAACATATAGGTGCAAACCTATATGCTAGAATTAAATTCTAACCTGTTGTCCTATGTAGATGTGTGTGGGAAAAAGGGTGGAGATGAAGAGAAAGTGTAGATTCAAGTAAACTCTCTCCTTTGGTGTGTTTTTAGTTGGTTTGGCTTGTTTCTTCTTAAAAGCAGAACACTGCTATTTGAAGAATAATTTGTGAAGCATTTGCAGTTCAAAATAGAGGATTAGGGAATTTTCATCTGAATGCTATCAAGGACTAGTAGTATCAAGGACTAGTTAAACTCACTGACTTGCTATTTTGTTGATGATTAGGTTAGTTATAGGTCATTTAAACAGCTAATAGATAGGTCACTAAGCCAGCATAAATAATTTCATCTTTACTTAGTCGTTTAAAGGTGGCATCATTCATAGAGACCTTTCTCTAACAGTGAAATTGGCCATTGTATCATCTTTTATACTTATATTGTTTAATGTTTTCTAGGCAGCACAACAGATAATTGAACTTCAGGAAGCAGCCCAAATAAATGCAGGATTGCAACCGACTAATCTGGGGAGGACCAACAGCTTACATGATATGAAGACTGTTGTAAAGACTTGGAGGAACAGGTTACCTATTGTGTCAGATGATTTATCCCACTGGAGCAGCATTTTCATGTGGAGACAACATCATTACCAGGGTAAAACTGCCTGGTCCAGCATGCATTCATCATGTAATTTTCCAGACAACACATTGTTTGAAATAAGTTCTTTATTTTTTTTTTTTTCATTTGTTATTTAAACATACAGGAATGTTGTTTTTTTCCAAGTATTTGTTTTTATTCAATTTCCATTTAAGTGTTTCATTACCTGAAGTCATAATTTCATATGTATTGCTGTATATATGATTTCATTTATAATGATAGACATCTCATGTTTTATTTCTAGCCATTGTAACTGCATATGAAAACAGTTCTCAGCATGATCCTAGTTCCAATAATGCTATGTTGGGGGTTCACGCTTCTGCATCGGCTATTATCCAGTATGGAAAGATAGCTCGAAAACAAGGGCTGGTCAACGTAGCTCTGGATATACTGAGTCGCATTCACACCATTCCAACTGTGCCCATTGTGGACTGCTTTCAGAAGATTCGCCAGCAAGTTAAATGTTATCTTCAGCTGGCTGGAGTCATGGGCAAAAATGAATGTATGCAGGTATGGTAGCTCTATCTCTGAAGTTGTTGTTGGGACTTGGAGGATTACAAGGGCCATCAGATACATAGATTTAAATAAACTGCCTGTATACAGAAGAGGGTCTGAATTTCATTGGCCATGTTAAACCCCTGTATGGAGTGTTATACTGTTAAGTAATGCTGTTAGTCTAAACTAGTCATTATCCTCTTTAAACAGAATGCTGTGAATATATTAAAAATTAGCTGCATAAAAGTAAAGTGGAAATATGTTTTTTGAAATCTTACAAGATAGATAAATGGAAAAGACTTTGAAAAATATGTTATTTGCAATAGGAAGAAACTTCACTGTTGCAAGACTAACTGGAGCTCTAAGTCAGTTTTGAGTGTCTGCCTCATGAGCGATGGAGGCTGGCAACCTGAAGTGAAATGGAATGTGTTAAAAGGAAAGGAAAAAATGTGACTGTAGCCAAATCCCACTGACATGATTACAAGGTCAGCAAGCTGGGACCTTATAAGTATAATGTAATATAGCATAATATATATAATAATATAACGTAAAAAAAGAACAAGATGGAAAATATAACCCATCACCTCATGAATGTTGTCTATAGCATCTAATAGTTTTGTAGAGGCCAGTGGAAACTTAAGATTGTTGCCAGTCCAGATTTTTTAAAATGAAAATTAAATACTAGAAACTCATGCTATTTAAATTTCAAGAGAATGTTTTGGCTCTTGTTTTACGGCACTTTCATCTTAATGAAACGTCCCATTTTAGAAGGCTTTTTTCACTAAGGCTTATATATTTAACAGGGTCTCGAAGTTATTGAATCAACCAATCTGAAGTATTTCACCAAGGAGATGACTGCTGAGTTTTATGCATTGAAGGGAATGTTCTTGGCACAGATCAACAAGTAAGTGTGTTGGCTGGAAGAGGCACTAGCACACATCAGAGAAAAATGCAGCTGAAGTATTTCAACACAATATTTGAGCAGGAAACTTGTTCCATATGTTTATACAAGCCTAAAAATTTGTCACAACTGTATAAGAAAGTAAAAGTTTAGGTGAGAGTTCATTGCAGCTTGAAGATGCAATGGCTGCTCATATTTCTAAGTGTTGTAGGAAAGAACTAGTTAAAGCAAACATTGCACTAGTTATTTTTTAAAAGTTTTCTATTTCAAGGGGTGAGAAGGGAAGAGGCAGGGAGAACAGGCTTGTCCAAAGCTTTGCAGCATAAGATGCGTGTTTTAAATACTTTCCCTCTCTGGTTATGTGAGTACTTAGCAAACTGATGTCTAACTGATGTCTTAGTGTAGTTGACAAAGGAGGTTGCTTTAATTATGTTTTTAATGTAAATATGATATATAAAACCAAGGAAAAAAAATGAGTCTATAAGCTTGCAGCTACTCAAACAAAATTAGCTTACCTCTTTGTTTCTGTCACTTCTGTTTCATTGTCATTGTATATATTCCTTCAATAGCTGCAACTGGTTAAGGCATAGGAAAATGTGTGGTGGCATAGTTTGAAGTGTTTAGACAAATCTGGTGTGCGATGCAATACGGCAATGCCACACTCATTTCAGATAATTGAATTGAAAAGACTAATGTGGTGTGCTTTGGAGACATCTTGCATTGCAGCAATTAAACACCGAGGTGCAAGCCTTGCTTTCACCCATCTACTTCTGTAATACTTTTGCTTTGTGCTGTCAGGCATTTTATTCGTTGAAGAACATCTCTCTTTAATTCAGTAAACAGATATTTCAGCAATCAAATTTTATTTGATGATGCCAAAAAAACCTTTCAGAGTTCAACAACTTTTAGTATGCATGGTATATAATGGCAATGGTGCTACATGTTGTGTATGGGTGGAATAATTTCTTTGCCACTACAATTGTGGACACTTACAGAATGAAATCCATCAGGTTTTAAGCTGTACACTGCAACCTCCCACAGCATTTCAAGTCAGGAAATGATGAATATCTTCTTCTGTGGCTACAAGAGAGAATTTTAAATAGGCAGAATGCAGTTACTTTGATGGAAAGTGTAGTGGGCTTTTCTTATGGCCATAAGCATGCTTAGTTCCAGTTGAGGTGAAAGAGAAGAAAGTGTGACCCACCTCCTCCTCATCTTTTATTTTTTTTTTAATTCATGCAGATAAAGTAGAAGGCGGTTAAACTGTCTCTATTTGTGCTTTCAGGATAGAATGGATAAAGGTTTCTGTTTAAAACATGGTTCTGATGTACTAACAGTTTCTTAACCTTATCCAAAAGCATACAGGCATTTTTAGCACTGTGGTTGAGGTCAGGAATTTAGGAAGGTTACAGTTAGGACCAATGGCAGCATTGAAGCTGAGAATGCGTGACAACTGATTACGTGTGTGTCAACTCAAGTGGAAGTTAAAGGTCACCTTTGCTCTTGCGTCTCCCTGCGCTGTCCATTTGCTGAGCAAGGTGATAGAAACCATTTTTAAAAAGTCAGCTCAGGTGTCAAGAATGATGAATTGGAGAGAAGGAGAAAAGAAAACCTACCGAAAAGTCCCCTTTTTGTAAAGGGGAGGTAGTGATACAAAGTCATCTATCAGGCTGCTGCTGAGGCAGTTCACTTCAGAACCTCCATCTAGGGTACAGAAAGCCTCTGAAAGCCAGTAGCATTAATATAAAATAGAAAATAATAGAAGCTTCAACAAAGTTGCTTTCCTTTTTATCGTTTTGCCTCAATAGCTCATCTTTGTAATTTATCACTATAATCCTTCAAGCTAATATTTTCATATAAAAAATATATTCCAGTTAATTTCTAAAAATCAGTCAGACAAGCATTATATGACTTTTGTATGGTTTATTTCAATGCTCATTCTGTAAGGCAGAAATAAAGCACTTTCTAGTAATAATGGATCTTGGAATGCTTTAAAAGGTTCTTCATTTCAGTAGTGTGTGTGGTAGTATTCTCAACCTTTAGTGTTACGCCTGAAAAGTTACATGGATTTAAGGGCTGTTTATATATTGGGATGAATTGTGCCAAATCATGGACTAGGAACACTTGAGGAAACCTGGAGAAGACTTCAGAAGTATCAAACAAATAATCTTTTTATTACCAAGAACCACATGATTAACCTTCATATTTCTTCACTTTTCCTGATGAAAAATAAAATTCTAAAGGCGTGGGGATGTGGAACTGATTTTTTCCAGATCATGTTGATTTGTAAATCCTTTCATGGCTTTGGTGGGAGAATGGTTAAGGAAGATGAAAAGAATGGTAATGTAACATCTTCCAGTCTTGCTTTTTCCTACTCCTTGTTTGCTCAGCAGAGAAGCACTTTTTTTTTATACATTTGCTGCTGCTCTTCTTGTGTTATCATTCGTTCTTCTTTCTCACAATATCATTGCTTGGGTTGCAATTGTAATGCACTGAAGTTTTTTAGTTTTTTTTCAGGGAGTATCTAGAGATCTTAAATACTTATAATGTGTTTCCGTTATGAAGCATTTACTTTTATAGGTGCTGAACTTTAAGAAAAGCCAAGACAAAAAAGTCATAAGGGACCTTACTAGAGAACCTAATGTGAAAATATCATTAAGAAAGTAATTGAGTACCCTAGCAGAAACCTGAGTCGTATCTAATTTAGTAACCTTTTGTTAGTATAAAACTAATACTCTTGTCATGATGCAGGTCTGAAGAAGCAAACAAAGCTTTTTCTGCAGCTGTGCAAATGCATGATGTGCTCGTGAAAGCATGGGCAATGTGGGGTGATTACCTGGAGAATATCTTTGTGAAAGAACGTCAGCTTCACCTGGGTGTCTCTGCTATTACTTGCTACCTGCATGCCTGTCGTCATCAGAACGAGAGCAAATCAAGAAAGTACTTAGCAAAGGTAAGATCTAGATGCTGAAAAAAAGAATTGGAACTGCACCCCTTCAAAAAAGGCTGGGATAATGTTTACTGCCCAGATTTGTGCAATTAAAGAAGTACTAGTTAACTAGTAGAAGGCTTTAATTTAGGAAGAAAATCTGCATATGGTTGCTCTTGGGTCACTGCATGTAACTCATCTTGGGTTCTTCTACTTCACTGGGGTATCTGGGTTTTTATTTAGGTAGGGAATGTTTTGTGGGAGAAAGGGGACAAATTGCATCCAGCATTTGTTCTATATAATGTGGTGAAATACTTACAGAATCATAGAATCATAGGATAGTTAGGGTTGGAAAGGACCTTAAGATCATCCAGTTCCAAGACCCCTGCCATGGGCAGGGACACCTCACACTAAACCATGTCCCCCAAGTCTCTCTCCAACCTGGCCTTGAACACCGCCAGGGTTGGAGCATTCACAACCTCCCTGGGCAACCCATTCCAGTGCCTCACCACCCTCGCAAGAACTTCCTCTTTATAGCCAATCTAAACTTCCCCTGTTTAAGTTTTAACCCGTTACCCCTTGTCCTGTCACTACAGTCCCTAATGAAGAGTTCCTCCCCAGCATCCTTATAGGCCCCCTTCAGATACTGGAAGGCTGCTATGAGGTCTCTATGCAGCTTCTCTTCTCCAGGCTGAAGAGCCCCAGCTTTCTCATCCTGTCTTCATATGGGAGGTGCTGCAACCCCCTGATTATCCTCGTTCTTACTTGCAGAAAGGCATCCTTTGGTCCTTTAAAAACTACCATAGTTTTATTTCTGTTTATCATTACTATGGATAATTCATATTAACTTTTACCTCAGTATTGAAAATTATTCCAAATAAGCCTTTTCTGTCTCGTAATACAACAAAATTTCAGCCAAAACAAGCTCAGTTTAGGGATATTTAAACTCATGAAGAAAATGTAAGAAATGGTAACAGACTGTGGGAGACCATCTGTTTTGAACAGGAAACAAATGCAGAAAATATTTTTCTTTTTAGATTAAAGGTAGGCTCAATACCACTCTGGAGTTTATTGTTCTCCCTTTCTGGTGGCACAACTGTTAGTGATTTTTAGTCAGTGCTTAATATATTTTCATTTAAATTAAACTGTAGAAAAATTATTCTTGGGGTGGACATTAAAATAATTAAAAACACCCAAAGAAATGCTCATGTTCTTGCATTTAAGCTAATTTATTTGAATAGCATATTTTAGGTTCTATAAACATGCCTCATTTTCTACCCACCGGCAAAGCAAAACCCAAACAATCTGTGGAATTCAGTCATGCTCTTTTGTTATTTTCTGTCTTGTTTCTTAGCAAGTAGTACACTTAGATTTAGGGATAATGGATGTAAAAATTTCATCCTTTAAATATTATTTCCAAGAGAAAAAAACCTATTAGTAAAATATGTGTGGGGTTTTGTGCAACATAATAATAGCTGTGTCTTGATTTTTAAGTGCTGAGATGTCCTCTTGAAATTCTCTTTTAGGTTCTTTGGCTGCTGAGTTTTGATGATGATAAGAACACCTTAGCAGATGCAGTAGATAAGTACTGTATCGGTGTCCCACCCATTCAGTGGTTGGCCTGGATTCCACAGCTGCTGACATGCCTGGTTGGCTCAGAGGGCAAACTCCTTCTGAACCTCATCAGTCAGGTACAAAAGATAATAATGAATTTTTTTATTGTCTGTAATAGCTGTTTTCAAGATGAGATGAACATATTTTTCAAATCAAAATAAGAAAATACCCGGCCTTAAAAATGTGATAGTGTGCGACTCTTGATGAGTGGAAAAATGGTAATTTCTGTCTGTAAGTAGAATATTTTAAATTATGAAGTGTTACTTAATGAAATTAAATCCAGTTAAATTTTGTGCCATATGTGCATGAGGCATTATAGCTTTCCCTCTGGAATCATGTTTACTGCGGCTTTGTGATGAACATTATAGAACACATTAAGAAATATGTAGTTAAGTGCTTGTAATGTAGGAGTAGTGATAAAGAATTGTTAGCTTTTAGTAACTAAAACACAAACTATTTCATTAGTGCTTTGGTTTTTACTAGTGTTGACTTTGAGAAAGCAAGGCTCTGTCACCCTCAGAAATCATTACCTTTGTAAAGGGCTTTGTAAATTTCCACTTAAGTTTAGCATGACAAATGATTAGACAAATAAGGGTAAGGTTTAGGGAGTTAGATGAAGAAACTGACTTCCTGGATGTGTACCTTTGAACTGACAGATGTGAGTTTTGATTAATCTTGCTTTGGAGTTTCAAGATTTTACTGCCTATTGCTGTCTGCTCTGAGGCAGAATCTAAGAGTAGAACATAGACCGGTATCTCAGTGTAAAGCTAGTTTAAGCGTGTCTGTGGGCTAAAGGAGAAGAAGTGACATCTTTCTGTTGGTGTGCTTTTAGATGGTGTTTTGTTACTGCCTACTGTGAACAGGGTTCAAACATCGTGTTTTCAGGAATGTTAACTGTTCATGGTCTAACTTCAGCTCTGTTTTAGTTTGTGTGCAACCTGGAAGCATTTTGGTGTTCATTCATTATTGTACAGGTGAACATAGGAAGCTCTTACAATAGCCTGTGCCCCAGGCCACTTCTATGTGCAATGCTCTAGTGTTCCTTGAAAACTGGCAAAGGTCAACTGTTGTGCTGAATTTCTCACAGTAGTAGTGTTGCTGATTTTTGAGGTACGGACTTGATGATCCATGTGGCTGTCTTCCAGCTCAGGGTAGTCTATGAATCTGTGATAGCCAACTTCTTTTACACTATCCCTTATCTTTGTTCTTTCAAAGCTCCGAGAATGTCAGTTTTTGTAGAGAGAGAACATGTCCGTGTATGCTTCTATGTGCATTGATACGCAAATCTAGATAAATTTGTTTGTCCATCTGTATACATATGTTTCCTTCCCTTTCCCTACATTAAATGAAAATGAAACTTTGAAAGGACCATGCATCCAAACAGTTTAAGAAAGCACAGTAGCTAAGGCAAAATCTCTGATGCATATGGTTTCTATTATCTGACACCAATACTGTGCTCAGCTGTCCTCTGAAGCTGACAGAAGAAACTTATTTCAGTGAGTTGTAGACACTCTTTATTTGTCGACATGGGTACAAAAGTTCTTAGAAGTGAGTGCCTACTCACAAGTCTAACTGTAGTTGGAGTTCATAAATATCACAGATGTTTTTGTTTATCTTGCCTTTAAACTTAACGTCCATAGAGGGAATATAAAGTAAAAAGTACAAAATTTTATGGGTTACTGACTTAAAATTATTAGTTTGAAAAAGTACTAGAACCTAAACCTTACTTCAGACAATTTACTCTTGAATTGCATCATGAAGAATATGTGTCAGTATAGCAATCTGCCATAAATATCATATTACTGAGCAGTTTAATGCCATTGCAAAATTTCTACCATTTACCATATGCACTTGGATGGAGGAAGAATCCATGATTTAGTAAAATTGTGGCTGGAAAAGCCTCTAGTCATGTCTTAAGATGTGCTCTATCGTGGGTGGTACTTTCAGTTACTAGATAACTGAGAGCTATAGATTTTAAAGGGGATGCTGAATGTTAGGATCCCTCTAGGTTTTGCTGTGGGTTTTGTTTGGCTTTTGTGTTTATGTTTTTTTTTAATGGAAGCCACAAAATCTTTTATTTTGGGGTGAAATTGGTATACCATCACGTTAAGTGCCATAATTAGGTGGAGTAAAGTTGCTCTCTAATGGGCCTTCTTATCAAGTGTCACAGGGCCTGCTGGGAATTGTGGCCTAATTTAAAGACTAACTGCTGTCATCGTGTCTGGTTTTCTTCCATTATGTACGTAAGATCTTTGAGCTGGCCCAGCTGGTGCTCTGTCTGTTTCCAGGTTTATTAGGCAATATGATCTGGAAGCCCTGATAAGGTAATGCCTTAACAGTGTGCATAGGGAGTTATTGTTTCATCCTTTTTAGGTTTCTGTTACTGAAACCTAAAGATTTCCTAGTTTTCCCTAAGCTGTTTTTTAAACCAAGGAGCTGATAGTTATGAATTTCACTCATTTACAGAGTGAATCTGTATGTGTTGAGCTGATTTATAATCGGTTTTCCTTAACTGAGAAATATGTATATGTGTATCTCCAAATAGGTGGGAAGAGTCTATCCCCAAGCTGTCTACTTCCCTATCAGAACCCTCTATTTGACCTTGAAGATAGAACAACGAGAACGCTACAAAAGCGGTGAGCTTGATAATGTTTGGGCTCTTTGTAACTTACTGGTTTGAGTTTCACCTGATTTTACTGGGAAAACGGGTACTCTAGAAAATATACCAATTTAGCAAGCCTAAGGAAAAAAGTTCTTGATAAACTTTCCTTGCATTTGTTTCTGTAAAATTAAATCTGCATTTAGGCTTAGTTGTCTTGAATTTTCTTGGCTAAAATATCACCAAGAAGAAGAGTTTCATCTCCTTGGTTCTCATATTACCTTACTTACTGAATATCACATGTTCTTTACTGGATTTTTATCTTTAGGAATTGGTGGACAGGTAGAAAATTCTTGGATTGAAAGGCATCATAGTTTTCTGGTACATTCTAGGCTAATGTTGATTACAAGCATGAGCCATGCAACATTTAGCTCCTTTTCAAATGATTCAAGCTTTTAGAAATAATGTAACAAAAGATGAGTTCATGTAACTCAAGTGAGATAAACTGCTTTCTTTGAATAATCTATACTTCGTGTCTCCATAATAACTTTTTACAGTGAATCTTCAAGTTAAATGACCATTTAAGTTTACATGAAATAAAATCAGTTTAGGCTTTGAAGGAATGTCTGGGAGTGGGGAGAACGGAAGCAACTTGCACAATTATGTACATGAGTAAGATCCTTCTTTTTTTTTTCCAAAACCAAGTCCTATTTAGAATTGTTATGTCAAATGATTGCACAGAATTTAATTTTTCTTTTGTCCCATAAGATTTCCTGGGAATCCCAGGAGAGGAAAAAAGGCGAGGAAGGGGAGCTAAAAAACATGGTTTAAATTATTTGATTGGATATGAAACAGCATTAGTTACTTCAAGAGCATGACTTGGTAGTGTAAAAGCTGAGGCTACATCTCGTGTGTGTTTCTGAAGAGAGTTTGTATTGCTCTAGCTTTAGGAAGTATGTTCTATTGAATAGCATTTGGAGTAGAGTTTTCTTTGTAAGAAGCAGATTTTCTTGATTTTGGTAGGTAATACGTGTTTAATACTTCATGCAAATGTAAAGCAAATTTCTCAAACAGTTTATTTTGTTTCATGCAGGCATGTATCAAATTTAGGAAAGATAATTTTTTTTTCTTAATTTTCCACTTTCCAGATTCTGGGCAACAGCAGCCAAGTTCAGTTGGAAATCAGTCCCACTCTGCCTCAGATCCTGGGCCAATCAGAGCCACTGCACCGATGTGGCGATGCAGCAGAATTATGCACATGCAGCGAGAATTACATCCAACACTTTTGTCTTCTCTGGAAGGCATTGTAGATCAGATGGTCTGGTTCAGAGAGAATTGGCATGAAGAGGTATTTGATTTTAATACACCTTCATATGTATGCAACATCTAAGGAAAAGTTAATTACAAAACAGTTAACCTAGAATTAGTTTTAAACATTAAAACATACCTATTTGTTTTGATTAGTAAACTGGTGTATTTGTAAAACTGATTGTTCTGATGAGAGTTTTAAGGAGATTGGTTATTTCTGGAAGCAATACAGAGGTTTCCCTAAACCACACATTTGATGAATGCCTCTAGGATTCAACCTGTTACTTGTACTAACTGAAAATTTATATTCTTAAACTAAGTTTCATGATTACCAGTTTCTGTCTTGTTCTGGTCTCTGTGGCAGGTGGTGATTATTGTCTGAATTTTGAATTATATCAGGGAGCAGATGGAGGAGCCACTCTGCTTTCAGTATTGGCTTCTCAAAGTGTCAGGCTACTCTGTTCTGTCTACCTAGCACAGTGTTTATTTGAAAAATAGCACATAATTTTCTAATATATCACAAACTATGAAATCTGAAACTCAGCTGCTGTTGTAAGAGAGGTGTACTTTGTGATGCAGCATTTCCACTGTTCAGTGTGTTTGCAGTGCTGATAAGAATCAGCTTTGTCATTCTGACTGACCCTCTGGTGCAGTCTAAAAATGGAGTTTTAAGTAAATGTTTCTGAGAGGATATCTTTACTGTATAAAATGCAGTGTCAAATCAGAAGGCCTAATATTCCTGACTATTTTGTCTTTCTTTTTTAATACTTAGGTTCTTAGACAACTGCAGCAGGGCTTGGCAAAGTGCTATTCAGTTGCCTTTGAGAAAAGTGGAGCCGTTTCAGATGCCAAAATCACTCCTCATACACTAAATTTTGTCAAGAAGTTAGTCAGCACCTTTGGAGTAGGTCTTGAGAATGTCTCGAATGTGTCCACCATGTTTTCTAGTGCAGCCTCAGAGTCATTAGCTAGGAGAGCACAGGCAACAGCTCAAGATCCCGTGTTCCAGAAGTTAAAAGGACAATTTACAACAGGTAAATGTTTAAATTGTTTTATTAAATGTTACTTTTAATTCCCAGAGAAATTCCACTCCTCCCTCTTTCCCCAGAGTTCAGCTGTGAAGGCATTCTGCTTTTTTGTTTTTCCAGTATTTTTCCTGAGAGAGAGCATAGAATAGAGCATCTTTCTGTCATTCACCAAACCCAGAACTGTAGTCAAATCACATGTGTGTTTAAACGTAAATTAGATCACTGTAATATTTTTGCCATTTACATAGACCTGCCTGCTACACATAAGGGACAGTAATGATTTCTATTTTACAGTGATGCCAGAACTTAATGACATTTTCACCCCAGAACTCCAAACTGACAATATTATGCGACCTCTTACAAAACAGCTTACTTTGATGAGGAAAATGACTTTAGTGTTTTGGATAACTAGTTTATAAAAATCCTATTACACAATTTTACATCATTGTTAGGTAAATTGAATCAATAACTTTAATCAGATCTAATGAAAAAGGTACTTATGGGAAGTGGCTTTTTTGCTTCATTTGTTTTCTCTTTATCAGTGGAGTTACATCTCTGAGTGTCTGATTTGATTTAAAATTCTTAGAGAAGCTCATGTACAGTAGAGCATGGTTTTGATACATTTGATGAAAAGTGTTAAAGCTACACAAGTATATATGACAGAAGGTGACACTGATTGGCATCAGTGTTTTGGATTGCCAGGATTTTCAATTTTGCATAAATTGCTATCTAAACTATATCAGCTTTTCCTTAAAGATAACTGGTTGACTGAGTTTGACAAGTAGACTTGCAGTGTTTTTTCAGGCATTTCACTGATAAAATGTTGTGAAAATAAGTGAGCTGATGGGAATCTTGTGAAAGCAGCTCAGTTGTAGATATGACCTACATATCTTGTGCACGCTATGTATTTCATGATGTCCTTTTTGAGGCAGAACAGTTGCATGACAGCAGATAATGAAAGTCCTGAACCATATGATTAAATTTTTAATGGGTGAAGTGTATTAGGGAGTGAAATGGTAGTAGAAACATTCTGTGTGTCTTTAATGGGAGCATATGGGGGTGGGGATGGAAATAATCATTGGACAATGATTAATGGCATGAAATTTAACAAATTCAGATGCTAGATTCTGTACCTGTGACGGAGTAACGCTGGGTACAAGTATAGACTGGGAGAGGAATGGCTGGAGAGCAGCCCTGCAGAAAGGGATCTGGGCATGGTGGTTGACAGCAGGCTCAGTGGGAGTCAGCAGCATGCCTTGGCAGGCCAGAGGGCAAACCACATCCTGGGGTGCATCAAACAGCATAACCAGCTGGTCAAGAGATGATCATCGTGCTGTTATTTAGTCTTGGTGTGGCCCCACCTGGGGGACTGCATGCAGTTCTGAGCCTCATAGGTTAAGAAGGATGCGAAGGTACTAGAATGTATCTAGAGGAGGGCAACAAAAGCAGTGAAAGGGCTGGAAGGCATGTCCTATGAGGAACAGCTGAGCACTTAGGCTTTACCCAGTTTGGAGAAAAAGAGGCTGAGGGACAACCTGATTGTCCTCCACAGCTGCCTGAGGAGGGGAAGTGAGGGAAGTGCTGGTCTCTTCTCCCTGGTATCCAGTGATAGGATGTGTGGGAACAGTTCAAAGCTGCATCACGGGTGGTTCAGACTGGACGTTAGGAAGAATTTCTTTACCAAGAGGGTGGTCAAACCCAAGAACAGGCTTTCTGGAGAGGCTGTCAATGCCCCATTCCTGTCAGTGTTTAAAAAGCATTTGAGCAATTTCCTTAATACTTAGCCCTGAATTTGTCTGGCAGTTGGACTAGCTGATCACTGTAGCTCCCTTCCAACTACAATAGTCTACATGAAATACAGATTTGGACTAGTTTTTAATTTTTAGAAATGGTTTATGTGTCTTTACAGTGCAGTAGTAGTACAGACAAATTTTCATTGCTGTAAGTGTTGTTGATATGCTCAGTTTTTGTTGGATTTAAGTTATTTTTGGTCTGTCATGGTTTCTTTCCTCTGAGTGTTAGAGAGATCAAGGGATTAAGAAACTTTAATTACGGTTCAGTTACAGTCTTCAGTTAAAACAAAAAATGGAGAGGTTTTTCAGAGTTTACATGCCCATGTATAATCTTTGCATGTCTTTATGGTATCTAAATGGCAGGTAAGGTTTTCAGGTTTGCTATCTAATCTATATAGAATAACATATAAAACACAGAACAACAACATAGCCCTGGACATGAAAATCAGGTAAAGTCAGGAAATGCAATGAGTTTCTCAGTAAACTTCAGTTTAATAACAAGTGATTATTTTTTTGTTCATATGTTAAAGTCTGATTAAACATGAATGTCTGTGGGATAGAAATAATTATTTTGCTTAGTTCTAGATTTGATTTTGTTTTATTTTAATGAATAAATTCAGTGTTTTCATTAACAAATGAAGTATGGGAAACCAGAAGAAATTAAACTGATCAATATACTTGCACATTTTTGTAATTCAATTCATTATACAGAAAATGAAAATATGGCTTTTATTAATTTTGTAATAAGAGTAAATGCACATAAATAAGTGAATAGGATTGTAATTACTGTACTGAAGATAGCAAAGGCTGCTTTAGCATCATGAGAAACCATTTGTAAATCGTGCCTGCTTTGTCCTCTTGTCACACTACAAGGTTCATGTTTGTTTTTCTGCTTCTCAGCACTAGTTGCATTTAGGTGATGGATAGATAATTACAGTGTCTGCCTTCCATTTCAGAAGTATCCAAGCTGAGGAGCTGTCTTGGACTAAACTCTTGTCTTCAATTATTTCCAGATTAATGTTGGCAGCTATGTTTTATAGACACTTTCAACTATGTTTGGTTGCATAATCATTTCCATCAACATCTGAGTTGCGTCTTGATTCCTGTTTGGAGCCACTGGGGGCTCTTATGCCATTTCTTACATTCTAAGTACTTTGTCTGCAGCAGTCTAGACCATTGAAGCTTTGATAGGTCATTTTTTTCCATCCTAATGTTATATATTTTAAAACCGAATTTTACTTTGAAATTATTTTTTTTACTGGAACTTCAAATGCAGAGCTCTTTGACTATCTGTTCTTTGTTCCTTCTCTCCTTTCCTGCTAAACCTTTGACATCAAAGAACAGAAAAATGCTGAGAAATGCTCCCTTTGAGAGCTCTCTCAGCAGTGAAAGGAGGAGAAAAACTGCCTTCATTGTTCTTTTGTGGACATATGATAGTTTAGAGTTTGGATTGGCTTCTTTCTGCAGCCATTTCTTCACTCAAGCTGAATAGGAATGGAAAATTCCAAAGTATACCCTGAATGGGCAAGATAATTTTCTTAAGAGTTTTGCCACCCAGCACAATTAATTCTTTGCTGTGGATGGAAACTCTGTAATCAGAAGGAATCTTCTCAATGTCTGAGTGTATCTCTGAAATGTGGGGAGAGGGCAGGGGGAAGAGCTGTGTTCAAAATTCTCAGTTGTTTTAATGACTTTTTTTCTTTTGTCAAGAATGAGCATAGCATCACTTTGGTAGCTATTTCTTTACTGCCCTTCTAATTTTCGGGTAAACAGGATGTTATCCAGAAAATCCAGATCGAGAGTTTGGACAGAACAAGGGAGAGTGGGTTTAAACTTAAACAGGGAAAGTTCAGCTTAGATTCAAGGAAAAAGTTCTTTACCGTGAGGATGGTGAGGCACTGGAACAGGTTGCCCAAAGAAAGGGTAAATGCTCCATCCCTGGCAAGTTCAAGGCCAGGTTGGACAGAGCCTTGGGTGACATGGTCTGGTGTGAGGTGTCCTTGCCCACGGCAGGGGGGTTGGAACTGGATGATCTCAAGGTAGTTTCAAACACTAGCTATTCCATGATTCTATATTTGACCTTGGTCTGGACTTATCAGTGTTAGTTTTCTGGAGCTATGTTGTGAACCAGAATTCCTGTTTTGTATTTCTGCTTACCTGTCACTGAGATTTTTCATGTTTCTTGGTGCGTTCCAAAAGATCTTGTGTGATTAAGATGAACCTCTGTGAAGGTACAGAGCATGTAAATGTCTGAAACTTTAAAAGCAAGACAGCTCTTCTCTCTCAATCTTCTTCAGTATCATATGCATGAAGAACTCTGTGAAGCTAAGCTTACATTTCAGTCTTAAGTGGCGTCTTGCATGATGTCTCAGATTACATGGTGTCTTGGCTTTTCAGCTGAGGGTCCTTGGGTTATCAACTTGTAAGTGTAATCAGACTTTGTCTATGGTGAGAATAATCTTTAAAATCTTACAAATGAACTGTTGCTTGCTCTAAAAGCATTAACTGCCTGTTAACTTTGAACTGAGCAGGACTGTTTTCTGCACATGTAGCCGAAGGGTTGTTTTGGGTTTATTTTTGGTTATTTGTTTGTAGGTATTTTCTGTTTCTTTAATGCTATGTTAATGTTGGTCATTGCGTAGGTCAGGGGTTGTGGGCTGACAGAGGGATTGGTACTCTAATTTTGTTAACTGAAGTGTATTTTTGTGCTACTTCATGAAAAGTGATGGTATAGCCCTCATTCAAAAAGCAGTCACCTTTATGTAGTTGTGTTAGGAACCATTAAAATTTTTAGGTCTGTCTCACTGGCAGAAAGATTGCGTCCCATTTGTCCTTTCATTGAGAGTGACGAGGATCTTTAGCACCATTGAGAAGAGAGTGAGCTTCTTCAGTTGCAGTCTGTATCATGGTTTCCTGTGAATATCTCCATTGAAGATGAGGATATAAACTTCCTTTTCTCTTTAGGAGAAAGACAACGTAAGTAGTAGGGTGTTTTAGACCATCATGTGTTAGCTTGAGGAAGGTGTTATCCAGTAGTAAGTACTGAAAAAAATTATTTGTTTGAAACAAAAATACTTTTTATATACATTAAGATATGTGTAAAGCAGAGAGATGTCATACACACATAATGTCTGCACTGGTATTTCCCTTCCAGCTGAAATGATTTTTCTTCTCAGATGGGCTCTCTGTGACATGAGCAAAAAGACTAATTGAACTCTCTGTTTTTCCCATCTGCTACCGGGAAACAAAACAACAAAAATCCTAAACCAGGCATTTCAACGTACTGGAGCTGTTCTCATGGTGAACAAAATGGCTCTTTCTTTTCCTTCTTTTTGTAAGGGATATACAGTGATGCATGTTTTTACTACTTTTGTGGTTCCCATTATCACAACAACTAGTTGCAATTGGGGGATATTTTCCTGAACTTCAGAGATTCGGGAGATAAATGATTCAATAATTTTGCCACTTTCATGAATTGGTTTACTCCTGCTGCTCACTAGAGGGTAGGCTTGGGATTATAATAAGAGTGTTTTACAGTAATATTGCGAATACCCCTACCAGGTAGAAAAATAAAAGGGAGTATTACCGAGTTATACTAATTTCTAACACCCATGAATATGTAACTGTATTTTTCAATATAGACTTCTTTCTTATGAAAGTGGAAAAGATTTGGTATGTTTGGTTTTTTTTTTCTCTGTTTTGGGGATATTAGATTTAAGGCGTTCACTGAAAGCATGTTAGCATATCAGTGTATTGTGGATACACAATGAAATAAGTTGGGTTATGTGTTCTCTGATATTTTGTTTAACGAACAGAATAGTAAAATGAAAGGAATCATAGACTGCACTAGTTTATTCAGTAATAACTGAATTATGTGTACTCCTGTGCACATAAAGAAGAACGTAGAGAAAAAGAGTGTACGTGTGGGATGATACAGACTCTTCTGGTTAAAAGACCAAATGTGCTAAGCTTGTTTGTAGGCATAAGTCTTGTGGAGAATCAGAGTTTTGAGTGGTTTTAATTGTGGTTGAAAAAACTTTAGCATGCAGCAATTGCTCTGTGTGTGTGTGTACTTAATTCACTGTTAGCATACTTGCAGATAGATGCTTGGGGCATACTTATGTGACTAAATTAATTTGGCCTCTGAGCAGGACTCATGACTGTTCTGTTGTTTGGAGGGTTTTTTTGTTAATGTAGGAAAATACTGTGTGTGTGTAACATAGTGAAACATATATTCTGCAATAAGGGTAAAACTCATTTCTGAGACTATGTTAACTTCCTGTTGTATTGAAGCATAAAAAAGATTCTGGTCTGGTTTAGCTGAAGATCTCAGAAATACTGAATCAACATTCTCTGTTTCTTTCTTGCTGTTGCTTTTTCACCTGTGATGTGTTGAGCTTAAAATGGCATCTTTTAGACTGTGGTCTAGAAGTGCATCTTAAAAATTCAAGTCTGTTAGTTAACTTGCACAATTTGGGATGCTATAACTAATGAGGTTTCCAGTTAGGAGGTTTACTTTATCTTCTTACTGAGTGTGTTTCAGGTCTCATTGTTATCATACTGAAGTGGTGAACCATAATTTCGTGTTCGTGGTTTATTCATTTTCCCTCTTTTGCGAGATTCAGACTCATTATTTATTTATTTACTGTCTTCTGTAACTGTAGTGAAAGCAGTGTTGGGAAGACGGCACTGGTGTTGGCTCAGAAAATGGTTGATGTTGCAGTGAATTCTGTTACAGAATTATTTTCATAGTATATTGAAGACCAGGTGTTGACCTTGAGAAAGTTGTTACTTCACTTGCATGTGGGCTAGAGGAGGTAGTTCCATGCTGCAGTACTGTTAGGTTGCAAAGGAAAGAGCAGGCTGTTTGCATAATATTGTCATTTTTGCTTAGGCTGTCATGTCTGTTCTTCCTGTGGTGGCATGCAATTGTTATCGGAGCCAGGAAAGAATAAGGAGAATTTTATTGCAGCTCAGAATAGGAGAATAATAGTAATAGTCAGAATAGGGGAATAATAGTAATAGTAAATGTACTACTTGTCTTGCAGTTGCTCACAGATCCTACATTGTATCCTCAGTTTTGAGGCTCTTTCATCCACTTTAAAAGTAAAAAGCCTTCACTGATTTTAAATAAGTAAATCACTTTGAGTTGAGCAGGCTGAAAATTACAGTGCTAGTCTGTGAAATAAGCTTACTTTTCCTCTTTTACTAAATGATCTGATAATTTGGTTTATTACTCCTTGCTTTCTATGCAGTCCTTCTGGTTGCAGTATACAGACAATTAAATACAGTGATGGTATTTAAGATTTTCACAGTATGTTTTTTTAATGTTTGTGTGACTAAGGAAAAAAATTGGGAAGTTCATAATTACAGAGAATATTTTAGACCTGTGTACTGAAAAGAGGTAGCAGATTTGAACAGATTTAACTTATATATCATTTTAGAACCTCACTTAAAGATTTTCTGTAGAGATGAAATATTCTACAGAGCCTGTCGTTTGAAGGCAGGACAGCTCTGTGTGTTTGTTTGATTTGCACTATTGAAACATATGTTTTACTATCCTCCAGAGTCAGCTGATACAGTGTTGTTGCTGGTGTATGATCGTATAGCAGTTATGTCCTGCCTCTTCCCTAACGATTCTTTCTCATCTGTTTTTTTCTGAACATGCTACTTTTTCCTTGTATTTAGGGTTCATAGGTAGCCATGTTGTTCTGCTGGACTTGGTTGGTATAGATGCTTTGCTTTTTTGTGTGAGTTTCTGATAGTAGCTTTCCCTTTTCCTATAGTATTTGACACCAGTATGATGCTTTTCTGCATAACAGCTGCGTATGCTGAATGTGTATTTTGCTTGAGGGTGTGTAGTTAGAAGAACCTCTTTGAGAACTCAAAACTTCAGACACTTGATCATTAAATACCCTATAAAGAATTTGAATTGCTGAGATTTATGTATATTTTCTTGTTTGTTTTTTTTTTTTTTTTAGACTTTGACTTCAGTGTGCCAGGGTCAATGAAACTTCACAATCTGATCTCTAAACTGAAGAAATGGATCAAAATTCTGGAGGCAAAAACTAAACAGCTTCCAAAGTTCTTCCTCATAGAAGAAAAGTGCCGCTTTCTCAGTAATTTCTCAGCTCAAACTGCAGAAGTAGAGATACCTGGAGAATTCCTTATGCCAAAGCCAACACATTACTACATCAAGATAGCAAGGTAACTTAAAAATACACTTTGGTAGTTGTAATTCTGAAAATGGAGAAGAAAATGAAAACCTTCTCCATCTGTTCACTTTGCAACAGTGGATGTCTTGTACCTTTCATATATATAAATTACATATATAGAGACATACCTTGGAATAGCACCTTTTTTTTTAATTTTATTTTATCCTCCTGTGGTAATTTTACACTGCCACAGTAAGCAACTGTAGTGTTACATGATGAGTATGCTTCATATACTGATAGAAGTTGAGATGAGTTCTTCTGTTGTAGTCAATACAGGTACTATGGTTCAAAAAGGTCTGATCTGGTGATTAATTTTGCTCAAGAGCTCTTTTTTAACAAAAATCAAGCAGAAGACCTTTTTGACTACAGAATAGAAACCATGGGCTAGCTGGGCAATAGAATTGTACCTTGTAAAAACCTTGTAATGCAGTTGCACTACCTTATTTCTTTGGTGGGTTTTGTTTGATTTGATTTAATACCAGAGGAGATTTGCTCAGGTGCTTTATTATCCCTTTCTTCCTAATAGGTTTATGCCCAGAGTGGAGATAGTTCAGAAACACAATACTGCAGCAAGAAGACTTTATATCCGAGGCCATAATGGAAAGATTTACCCATACCTGGTAATGAATGATGCTTGCCTGACAGAGTCTCGTAGAGAAGAGCGGGTATTACAGCTTCTTCGCCTTTTAAACCCCTGCTTGGAGAAAAGGAAAGAAACCACAAAAAGACACTTATTTTTTACAGGTACTGAAAGGAGAGATTTTACATTATTTTTTACGTATATGTTATACTCAAAGATTGCAATTATTACATTTTTTGACAGCTACTAATAACTGATACTGAATGTTTTGAATATTCAGAAGGTAAAGTCACATCTGTCTAGGTGATAAGCCTTTTTTTGGCATTGTAGCTCCCCTCTGAAGAAATAAAGCTGATTGCATGGGATCT
This sequence comes from Pezoporus occidentalis, assembly GCF_034315485.1. Classification (NCBI taxonomy): domain Eukaryota; kingdom Metazoa; phylum Chordata; class Aves; order Psittaciformes; family Psittacidae; genus Pezoporus; species Pezoporus occidentalis. Next base: position 1,554,855 of record NW_026913082.1, on the reverse strand, counting down.
AGGATGTTTTTAGAAGAGCTTACACGCATCATTTGCTGTATAAAGTTTAGTTGTGAATAACACCTATAAGGCAGAGACATGCCTGTTGGAGGTGTTGCTATGGAAATGGATACATGTACTTCAGAACAAGCGTTTAGAAACAAAGAGAAAGAGAACAAAACTTTTTCTCCCAAGTTGCAGTGTATGAATATTGAATTTCTTTTACCTCTTCCACATAACACAAAAGGAATTTTTTTGTAGAGCTTTGAATTTGGTGAATGGTTTCTGAGCTCTTTGATACGAAAACATGTATTTATATTATTTTTTTTTTATATCCATGGTGATGTTTGCTTTCAGGAATATACTGACTGCTTGGTTGTTGCTGAATTAAATCCATTCATAATCCAGATACTTGACGCAGGACTCGAGTGCACTTCTATGATCTTGTAATAGGTAACTTGGTTTGGAGAGTGCACTTTGCCAACAGCACCACCTGGTAATGCTTAAAAAATCCAGAATTAACAAACATAATGGTAGGGAGGCCTTAGTGAGGAGAGTTAAGGAGGTTTCCAACATTATTGCTGTGTAGATATTGCCAAAATACTTAATAAAAAGGTCACGCATTTAGGCATTTTGAAACAGACACAGTGAATGAAGGCTGAAAACACAGTTTTAATTCTTTCCTTTTGTATCTTGGCTTTTTTTATGTGTTGATTATAAATAATTCATTCATGAAATGAGAAACAGAAAATATCAGTCTTGCCTGGCAACATACTTGGTCTGCTTGTGATTCCGATACTTTAAAACAGTGAAACCCTTTGTTTTCCAGATATGAAGGCTTTTGGCAAGTTCCAGCTTAAACTGAGTAGCTAGTTTATATTAATGTATAATACTTTTCATTTCAGAAGGTCACTTTATATAAATGAGTTCTGTATGTTGCATTATTCAGTTCTGATAATCCTTGGTTGGTAAGCAGGAAATATATTACGGATAAGGGAAACTTTCATCAAAGAGACAAAGTTGCTGCTATGCTGTTGTCCTTTTAAAAAGTGCTGAGCACTGATTTTTAAAAAAGTGTGTATTTCTTGGTCCTCCTTTTTGGGCTAATAGTATCTATTTGCATGAAGTTGTTTCATGAGTTTAGGTGTCCAGACGATGCAACTGGCACTTTCAGAGCTAGAAATGCATATATGAGTTCTAACTTTAAAAAGACAAAAATACCCAAGGCAAAGGATTTGTTATAACAAAAGGTCAGTATCTCTACATATGTGAAGACAATGTTGCATCACTCTGAGGCCAAAATAACAAAAGTGCAATAAACGGTCTTTAAAACTATGCAAAACAAGGACACTGGTACAGAAGTATACCCTCTATATACTAAAGTAACATGTTTTCCTTCAAAAAGCTGTTTTTAAAGTATAGTGTTTCTGGAAACAATTCTGTTCCTTGTGGTTTGATGCTATTTGGAAGAACCTAAAGAACATCCATTTCTCTGCTGCTAGAGGTTAATGGAAGCACACCAGAAGAAGTAGCTCATTAAACCCCTTCTGCAGAATGCATTTCTTCTTTAAGAGCGAAGAAATTGCATCAAAAAATTTAAATGTATTTAAACAACTTTTCCCTCTATTTCTGAGTTTAATTGTTACAGCTTCTGAGGGAAATGTTGAGAGAACAGTGTTGGTGGTAACGGAAGGTCACTGTCAAACAGTACAGTGTCACTGGAAAAGCTGGCTATGAAGAGGCCTTGTCTGTTTTGATGTGGGTGGGGATGCACATAAGACTGAGTAGGATGATACATCTGTTGAGCACCATGAAAGTGCAAATAGGCTTTTTTGCAACTTTATTGCTCACCAAGGAAAAGCTCACTGCCTTAGGTTTTCTTATTGTTGAATATTTTGCTGTGTCTTCCCTGTGTTGTTTTCAAGTGGTGTCATTTAAACATCTATTCTTCAACTATGTTCAGGTTTTTTCCTCCGGTTTTTCTGAATCACTTTAAATACCCTATTGAGCTAAGTAGTTTTGTTCTTCAGACTCATTTTTACTGACATAATGCCAGTATCATGTAATCAGATATTACAAACCCGTTTGCACCTGAACTAAGTATTAACCTCTTTTCAGCAGGTAAAGTAGGAAGAATAACAAGTGTTAAATTTTTTTTTTCTAATATTGTTGATGTTTCTGTTACAAAAATCTGCTGTTGTTCTTTTTAACAGAGCTTGTTAGTTGTGAGTGTAGTAATAAAAATTTTGATACAACCATGATCATCAGCTGAAATGTATCTCACTTGTGTGCTACTTCTTCTCTTAGTATTTGGAGTATGGATTAACTGTTTTGTTCTCTTTTGCTCTCTCTTCCCTCTCCCTGCCCCACCACTATCCCCTCTCACCCTTCTCAAATGTCTCCTAGTCCCCCGTGTCGTAGCAGTTTCCCCACAGATGCGTTTGGTTGAAGACAATCCCTCTTCTCTTTCCCTGGTGGAGATCTATAAGCAACGCTGTGCCAAGAAAGGCATTGAGCATGACAACCCTATTTCTCGTTACTATGACAGACTGGCAACGGTCCAAGCACGAGGGACTCAGGCTAGCCATCAGGTATTAGAATGTATAATGAATTTTAATCAAGGGCTTTCGTGAGGTCTCTGCTGTGTCCCATATCCCCTGCCCCGATTCATCGCCTCTCATTAGATGTGAGACAGATATATGTGCAGAGGTGGCATTTTGATTTTTTTGGAGTTCACTTTGGTTTTGCTTAATGTATTCTTGGGAACTTTTAGATCTCTTTGGTGTTTTAGGTTATCTTGGAAAGCTTCAAAAAAGCTGTATTTGTTTTACTCTAGGTTTTTTTGGGTAACTGCAAGGGAAAACAGACAAGGTGTTGATTGCTGTTTGGTCCTTAAAGTGCTTTGAAAATAATTAATTGATAACATGGGAAACAGCATTCATAATTTACATAAGCAGTTACAGCATGTTATGTGAGGCAGGCTTCCCCAAGTTCTTCTAATGGATCTCTTAAAATTGCGAGTGGATTCATTTCATCTAACTCAAATAGAAACAGTTGAGTAATCACACCCTAATAAATGATAGTACTCAGAAAGAACAAAGCTCTCTCTCGCCTATCTGCATCAAACATCCAACTGTGATAAATAAGGTTATTTAATGTTTTTTATCTCAAGGTTAGTGCAGATTCTTACATAAAATGCCAGTCCCATTTTAAATATAGCTATTAGAAAATACATGGTATACATGCAGGCATGGTTTAGAGACAGTATCTGTTCAGGCTTCCTTTGTTAAAAATCAAATGAAGTGTTACCTAACATTTGTTTCTATTTTGAGGGTTTTTCCTTCAGGTTATGAAACTCTCTAACAGCCATTTAATTGAAGTCAGTATGACTGTCATGTTTTCTGGTGTCCTAGAACAGATCCTAGCGTTACATCTTTTTCTAATTAATTAGGCTGGTATATGGTACAGTAATTAAATATTTTGGTAATTGCAAATGTGTGCATATAGGGGAAAAGCTGGCAGAGTGTACGCTGACAGAAATGGCTGAACACAGCTCTCAGCTTTTACCTTTTTGTATCTTTGAGGTGCTTTTGTTGTAATATAATACATGTTACAAATTACTTTGCACAGTCTTTCCCTATCTTGTGCAATAACCATCCTTTCCCTTTTACCCAGTGAAGAAACCATGCAGAGAGCCATCTTTAGGCTGCATGCTTTGTACAATTTTGAATCTTGCCATTAGCTTAAATTAAAGGGATTTGTTTTATTGCTACAAAATTCTTATCCAGCTTTCACTGAAGCTAGAAAGTAGTGAAGTATGTTCTGTTAGTTTCCTATATGGAAATGCTGCATCATGAGTTGAATGTCTCTTTAGCTCAATTCTGATTTTCTTTAAAGTTTTGAATAGAAGACACATCAAATTGGGTTATATGCTTTTTCAGTCTCTGGTTTTCCAACATGCAGGTTTGCAGTTCTCATGCTTATATGGTTTTATGAAAAATTTATTTTTTTTCAAATAAAAAGCATTTTCTAGCTGTGCAGAGGCTGGGCTAACAAAACACTCTTGTGTTTTGACAGAGAAGTGAGGCAATGGTGTAGGATTGAAAGCATTCAATTTCAGGGTATTTTTTTCCTAAAATGGGATACAGCAGTTGTGAGAAGTTTGGTAGTTGCTCTTGGCACATTCGTCTGTTGGTAAGAAATCTATTAAAAATTATCTCTTTCAACTAATATTTATGCAGGTTCTCAGAGATATACTTAAAGAAGTGCAGAGCAACATGGTGCCGCGCAGCATGCTGAAGGAATGGGCTCTTCATACATTCCCCAACGCCACCGATTACTGGACTTTCCGAAAGATGTTCACTATTCAGCTAGCCCTAATTGGCTTTGCAGAATTCATCTTTCATTTAAATAGACTCAACCCTGAAATGCTGCAGATTGCCCAGGTATGGGTTAGTTTATTCTAGATGCATGCTGTTGTCTTTGGTCAGATGGAAATTTGGACTATACTTTGGAAATGAGTCAAAACAGTAATTTGATACGTGTAATCAACAGTGCATGTCAATAGGCTTTTCATTTATATGTGATTGCACATCATGTAGGTAGCAATTTAAACTGCAGTCTCCATGGACATCAACTCTACCTTCTATGGTGAAAATGTAGAACTTTGTAAAGTCATTCTTAGGTACTGGAACTGTTTGTGTAAATGACTGATAAGTCACTCTTTTTGTCCTTCAAATATATTGCTTTGAATATGTGTTTTCATCAGATTAAAAAAAATAAATTTACAGCTTCATTTTCATAGAGGGGAATACTCTTTTTCAAATACTGTTCTTTATTCAGCATTGCCATCATGTCAAGCTGCAACTCCTATTAATAGTGATTTTTATGTTTTAACCCAACATTTGAAATGAGGCTTGCCACTTTAGTAGGGCGAAGGTGGTATATATTAAAGTCTTAATGCCATTTTAATGCATGCAGGAATATGCTCTGTATAGCAATTAAGTTTCTTTAATCCCTCTAGGTAAGTGTTCAGATGCTTAGTCTAAGGGAACAATGCACAGAGAATGCTTGCCCAGAGCTGGGATGTGCAGAGATGTGTCTGTCCATATGACTCCTTAGACCATACTACAAAAGAAGCTATTCGTTAAGTTTGATATTACAACAATGTGTATTTAGCAAGGAGTTTTGAGAAAAATACATACCTGACTTTGCATGCCTTGAATTTTAATGTTTTTGCTCAAAACCTGTTTGACTGAAAGAGTGAAAAGCTGTTGGGAGTACATTTGTATTCTGAGTATTAATGGTAAACAAAAATCCAACTTATTTTTGTTTCATTAATGAAATGAATGTTCTTTTAATTACTTTTATGCCTCTTGTTTCTAAATCCAGGATACTGGCAAGCTAAATGTAGCTTACTTTCGCTTTGACATTAATGATGCTACTGGAGATTTGGATGCCAATCGTCCAGTTCCATTCCGGCTTACACCAAACATCTCTGAATTTCTTACCACTATCGGGGTGTCTGGTCCACTAACTGCATCTATGATTGCAGTAGCTCGCTGCTTTGCACAGCCAAATTTTAAGGTTTGTATAGCTTTTTAAAGGGCTGTTTGCAGGCATGTTGTATTTGGCAATTTAGAAACAAAACAGCACTTTCTTGGTTAAAGTGAAAACTAAACAGTACTTACTTGTTTTTAAATCTTAGTCTAAGATCATCACAAATGCCAGCTGAAATGTTTGCAGTTTACCTTTTTGAAAGAATAGGAAGAATATAGGTGGAAGTCTGTCCTTAATTTAAGTCTTTGTCCAAACATGTTATTTCACAGCTCTTGCCTCATAAGTCATTAAGAATTTTGACAGTGTTAAATAGTAAAATGGCAAATGCAACATCATTTAGAATCTTCGTAATCATCTGTCAATAGAAATGTGTTTTGGTTCTTTGTTAGTGGAATAGAATGCTAAAGATACACTGTTACTTTGATGGATTCTAGCTCTTAACAGGTTGTAGTTTTCTGAAGAAATTGTCTAGCTTCCTTTTAAATTCTAATGCTTTCCAAAAATGAGGCATCTTGCACTTAGGCAAGCAATTTGCACCAGAAAGACATTGTGCAGAATGTACTGTAGCTACGGTATGAGCTAGTTACATTATAAAAGATGGAAAATATTCTAAAGTGATTTTAGTCTTTATCTAAAATGCAGAAAGCTGTGTAGAATATGTTTTTAGTAATTCATCATCTTACCTTACAAAACCATGTCTATTACACACAAACAAGTTTGCAAACATAGCCTGTAATTTCAGCATGTGAATGATGTATGCCCACTTAGACATGTCACATCGATTTGATGCAGCTCCACCTTGAGTACTGTGTGCAGTTTTGGGTGCCTCCATGTAAGAGGGACATCACATATTAAGAGTGTGTACAGATTGGTTGTGTACAACCAAGATTGTGAAAGGTCTTGAGGGCAGGACTTCTGAAGAGAACTTGAGGTCACTTGGTTTGTTCAGCTTGGAGAAGAGAAGGCTGAGGGGTGACCCCACTGCAGACCACAACTTCCTCAACGACGGCAGTGGAAGGGAGGTGCTGAGCTTCTCTCTCTGGTGAACAGTAATAGCATACAAGGAAATGGAATGAAACTGCATAAGTTCAGACTGGACATTAAGAAAAAGTTCTTCACTTAGAGTGTGGCTGGTCAGTGGAACAGGCTTCCCATGGAAGTGGTTGCAGCACCAAGCCTGCCAGAGTTCAAGGAGTATTTGGGCAACACTCTTGTTCATATGGTTTATGGTTAGGTAGTCCTGCAAGGAACAGGGAGTTGAGCTTGATCCTTATGCGTCCCTTCCAACTTGAAGTATTCTGTGATTCTCTGAAGGTCAGAGAACAAGTGGCCATTTATTCTTTTTGGAGTGATGGGTGCCCAGCTCAGTTCAGACACGTGGTGATTACTGCTTTAGATTATCTGTCTTTTGGACTACAGAGAAATGCTTGTAACGTTTTCTGCTTTTATCTTTTTTACAAATGCCCATAAAATATATTTAACGTGTTGGCCTAATAGCTATATGTGTTATGAAATGTTTTATTTGTTAGGTGCAGACAGGGAATTTGATTCGGACTGGTTACCTAGAAGTTCAGTTTAGGACCTCAGGAGTGTTGAAGTTGACAGATGAATGTCAGTAACTCAATTCAGTGATGAGAAAAAACAGCAACTGTTTCTTGCAGGCATTTTTTTTTTCATCCAGGGGTAGAAATGGCCTGTATATGCCTATGTGTACGCATATTATATACACCAATATACGTATATGGTGTGATATATATTAAATGCATATGTATGTATGTTGTAGTCAGTGTTCTTTCCATGTTTGGAGAAAGCAGTGTACCCTGAGAGTGTAATCCCTGTGCAGAAAAACTTCTGCTTTGCAAAGCACTCTTAATCTTTGCACAAGACTTCTGTGTATGTGTGGGAAAAGTCATAAATTTAGTGGAGTCATCTTAATACAGGATGCACATGACTGCATTTGTGTATGAAGACCTTAATATATGTTACAGCTTAAGCGATGTTTCAATTCTCTAAGAGGCATGATGTGTTTTCATGATGAGAGCTTTTTATGAAAAGAAACACCTTGAGAGGAAATAGTAAAGACAGTTGGAAGCCACATTCATCTTAAAAACACTGAGATTGCAATGCTTAACCAGAAGTGTCAAAATGGTGTTGACTAAAATCTAGTTACTATTCTGTAATACCTGATGGTTCTTCGGATTAAATATAACAGTCTGATTTTTTTCTCCTTCGTGTAGGTTGATGGCATCCTAAAAACTGTTCTACGGGATGAAATAATTGCATGGCACAAAAAAACACAAGAGGATACTTCCTCTCCACTTTCAGCAGCTGGGCAACCCGAAAACATGGACAGCCAGCAGCTGGTTTCACTAGTTCAAAAAGCTGTTACTGCTATCATGACTCGACTTCATAATCTTGCTCAGTTTGAAGGAGGAGAAAGCAAAGTCAACACTCTGGTAGCAGCTGCAAATAGCTTGGATAATCTCTGTCGTATGGATCCTGCCTGGCACCCTTGGCTGTAACTTGAATTTTTCAATAGCTTTTTTTGCTGCTGTTTGTGGTGTGAGCCATATATTGTGTTAAGAAAATGTGAAAAAAGCTTTCCAGACCATGGCTTACTTGCCACACTGCATTTTATCAGTCTTTTTTTTAAGTGTGTTTACAGTCACAGGACAATTTCACTGCTTTTAATTTCATGAGGGGACGTTTCCTCCTGTTTAAGAAAGGCTGTTTAATATGCAACAACAGTTTTCACAAATAGCTTAAAATGAAGAGAGGAAACTTAAATATTGTACAGAAAAATCTTATTTTATGATGAGGACTATAAATGTAGCACTGTTAGATTTAGGGTCTGGCATTCCTAATAAGCTGCAGTATATATTTTTTTTTTATACCATAGTAATTACTAAGAAAAAATTAAAAAAAAAATAAAAAAAAGACAGTATTCCCAGTTACTGAATGTTACTTTGTGAAATTTTACTTAATTGCTGTCCCTTCATTCTACCAAATTGAAGGCACAAATAAATACTCTTCCTTTAAGTTTGCTTCAAATTTACACGAGCAAAGATGGTTTGTACAGAGAATTTTGTACCAAATGTATAGAGGTAACTTTTTGTTAGGCACTGAGAAAATGATTATCAAATTGTGCTGGCTTTTCTTGGAGCGCAAGCTATGTACAGTAAAAGTGTAAACCATTTAGAGTACTTGGTTTGTTGTGGACAGTGTTGGGGCAGGGGGGAGTTTATAAAAAGGGTGGAAAAAGGCATCCATGGGTACATGTGTTTTGCTGTAATAGATTAAAAAAAGTCAAATCATATGATTTTTTTTTTTTTTTCATGTTTAGAATTACAGTAGCTTGTTTGGAATGAATCTGTTTCTTTGTAATTTAAGAAAAGATCAGTTTAATGTTTCACTTGTCTTTCTGTTAGCATTTTTATAAAACTTCGGTGTTGAGAATGTTAAATTTGTACAGAGTGATTTTTTCAAAATAAATATTTTGTAAAACTCTCAGTGGTATTCATTTTATTTAAAATATTTTAAATATTATACTATGGACTAGATAGAAAAGTCTCAAGAGCAGGTGGAATCTTTAGTAAATGAAACCGGCCTGTATTTTAAAGGGTGATAACTGCATTAACAAGACATGGATGTGATGGCCTCATGTATGGTGTTGAATTTGCTTACAGAAGAGCTGTGAACAGGAAGTATAAATTTCTTCATTCAGTGTATAGTCTTTTTTTCCTAACCAGTTAATGTGTTAACCATATGTTTTCTAAAAGTCTGTCTTTAAACAGAGTAGTCTATTTCTTGGCTACAAAAAATTGAGCTTTTACGTAATTGTTCAGAGGTCAAGACTGTATCTGCAGATGAACTCTATTAGGGGATGCTGTTCCTGGAGAAACAAAGATGGTCTTGACTGCTACAGCAAAGGATGCCCCTGCCTGCTTTTGGTTGTTTTTTCTTTTTAATAAGCAGACAACAGGTTCTGTAGAGATTTCATAATAACATGAGAGGCATAATTGAAGTTAATGACTGCCATTCAGCAGTGTACTCTCTGTGATACAAGAGGGTTTTCTAAGTCAATCTAATGACATTCCTTCAGTAGGTGAGCTTACCAGCAAGTTAACAGGTAGGTATGACTGTAGACAAGTCAATTATTTAAAAACAAAGCAACCTGCTTCAATGGGTCTCTTACAGAGCCTCAAAAAGACCTGATCCTTTCATCTTTGCAGCCATCAGCTGAAGCAGTCAATTGATACAGACTTGAGTGTCAACATTTTGAAGGGGTACATGGCCCTCTCTACTGCTCACTCAAGATGATAGTTTTGCTAGCACCATGAGCAGCACTGAACCTGGCACAGAGGGAGGTGAGGCTGATAGACAGAAGTGCTATGTATGTAAATGAAAGAGTTTGCAGCCATGATTGTAATGTGAACTCTTGTTGATGGATTTAAGCCCATTTGAAGGCTGAGTGTTAAATAGGTTTTTACTGTATGCTTGGCTGGGAGGCATCACTTTATCATGCCAATTAAGCATAATATATCGGATAGTGTATAGTTTGGTAGGTTAATTTATGAATTTGCATCTTTACTTTTTGACTAGTAACAAGTCCATCTAGTATGAGAAATGAAGATACTCTGCACTCTCACTTCAATGCATTCTTTTTCCCCTTTGGGATATAACTAATATAGCAAGAAAAATAAAGTGCAATTTTGAAAATAGAAGTTAAGATATTATTGACTTGTAAATGGAAAGGAAAGCTTGACTCTTAGCTCTCATCAATGAAAAGTAAGCATGCAGTAATGAGTTTATGAAAAATGTCTGTTTTAGAGCAAAAGGCCTGAAAAATAAATGTTGTGTTTTCGTTGTAAAATATGGTGTTAAGGAGCAGTGATAGATTGATCTTATTCTGTGTAGGAATTGTAATAATCTAATGCTAGCAGTTTTGGAATTAAAAGCGAATTGGAAATGCTTGTTCACACACTCAAACTGTAACTGCAGTAATGCATTATGTTTCTCTGAACTTATTTCACTTAAAGGATTTTCCAAGCAAGTTTTTTTCCCATTATTTTCCTAGGTGCAGTGGACCAAGCTTTTTGCAGCTGAATCACTACTGCCTTTCCTGTTTGTTGGTTTGAGGACCTTAGCAAGAGCAAAGGGACTCTCATCAAGCAAGTCATGACTTTCCCAGGTGTCTGCTTACTTCTTCCCTGGGTCTGGGAGAGCTAGTAGCAGATAAGGTCCATCAGAAGCAGATGGTAAGCATTCAGACCCTGAAAGTTTAAAGAGGAATGAATGGTAGCCAACTGCTTGACCCTGAACTGTAGCCATGTGATGGCAGGTAAGGCTAATCTGTTTGTAGACTTGGGATGCAGGCATTTAGATGAAGGGGATCAAGCTTTTCTGATTAACATAGTTCTTACATGGATCAGAGGATTTGCTGTGAGATTTGGCTGGGAGGAGGAGTTTACAACTTCTCACCAGATACTTCTTGTTCTAGATTATGGTTGTCTTTCTTTGCATGATAAATAAAATGTGGCCCCTCTATTCCCACGCCTGGTTTGTGTGTGCCTTATGTATCACAGAGAGAATGATAGGTTGAGTCATGCTGTATGCCAGTGTATAAAAGTGGAATCTGAAATACATGAGTGGTAAGGACTATATAAGGATCTGGAAAACAAACATATCTTTTTTTTTTTTTTGGCAAAGACTTGCTTCCTTATCAGAATCATGTTGGCAAGAAAAATCTGAACTTTGTTCTTATAAAACATAATGCTTCCTGCATGTGTCACAACACACTATATGCAGTCATTCACAACTAAGCTTAGTGCTCTCATGACTTGAAGGGAATTGTTGGCTTCCTTTTATTGAAGGTTGTAACATTTGTAGCTGTGAAATATGGCACATGCTGCGTCACAGGAGTTCTAATATTTTTTCCTTAATCATTTGCATGTCTTAGATATGTCTGACTGAGAGATGACAGCATTCCCTGAAAGGAAATCATGGGATAATTCAGTCACTTTTCTGTTCATGATAGAAATCATAATAGGAAAATGAGAATGTAAGATAAAAAAGACAAATTTTTGTTCTTAAATTTGTGACATCTCTCTTGTTTATTCAAATATACTCCTAAAAGAAAACTCGGTAGTGCTCTGTCATATGGGGGTGAGGGAGCAGAGCTAATAGGGAAAAGAGAGTTATTTAAATAAATCCATGACAGTGTTAATGTGCAAATGTTAATACTTGGTTTTTTTTCTTTCATGAACATATGCTATGGGATTACCTTATTTTGTGAGAAGTCTTATGAAGTCTTAACCTAGAGTTATACCACCAGCTTGCAAGGAGGTAAATCCTTAAAACTTTTAGTTAGACATGAGCATGCTTCAGAGTCTGGAGAAAATGTTCTGACATATCTTGTATGATCAGCAGCTGTCCATTAGCTGGTAAGTGGTTTGACACAGTACAGCGTATGAAGTTCCTGATTATCTTCAGGAACATGTTGCACGTATCTTAGCTGCATTTAATTCTTTATGGTTGTAGATAAGGATATCCTGTCTCATTAGTTCAGATACACGCTCAGTATGCATCTTGCTGAGCAGACACTTGCAAGTGAAATACATTAATTGTCAATTCAATATAAGTATTCCCTTTAAGGTTTCTTCCTTCAGATTAGATACTACACAAAAAAAGCCCATGTTATTACTCTGTACAATCAAATGCTTGAGAATTGAGATATCAAATGTACAATTGGCTCTGAAATACTGTGCATGGGCATTATGCAATTCTTAAAATTCCTCCTGTTGTGTTTTGGGGTTTTTCATTTTTCCCCTTTAGCATCCTGAACAGATTTTTCTGAATCTTCATAAGGGTAACTAGTAGCAAGGCTTTAACGCCAAAGTTGTTCCAGCCATATTGTAAGTCTGTATGAAATGCACAGAAAAACACGTTGGTAGACTTTAACATACACACCTATATTGGTGTGAAGTGGGCTTTATGATAGGTCACTTGAGTGACATAAGTACTAGTAACTAAGAAGCAGATTTGGCATGAAAATAATATACAAATGTGAGCTGTGGATATTACACAGAGAATAAATAGTTGTAAATCTTAAATTATACTGTATTAGTCTCCTGATTTTTTTATTCATGTTTGGCTGTATTAGACAATGCTGCTGCGATTTAACCTGTTACAGTCTGCTTTCAAAGTAAATTATCAGAATTCATTAGCTTAAGTGATTATACTTCAAAATCACTCAACATTAGTTGGGTGTTTGAGTCCACCCTCTGAAACTGCCATGACAGTTTCCTCTTCTGTAATTGGGCTGTCCATGAATTGTCAGGTACAGAGAGAGCGAGCGACAGATTAGTTATTACTGGAAGAAGATGACTCAAAGCATTTCAGCAGCAGACAATGAAAGCTCTGTTTTGTAATGGCAGTAGAATAAAGTTGCTTTTAAGGCTCTGGTCTGTTTCAAGTATGATGTATGAAATGTTCTTTTGTGGTGTAGAAGCCTATTCAGGGAGGAGGATTCATACTCACAGGAGCTTTTAATCAGCACAGTGTGGGTGCATTTTGCGTTTGAGAGGTTCAAGAGAGCACATGTGAAACAACTGGCATCTCACATGCGATTTATCATCATTTGTTTGATGTGTCGGGGCCCACGTGTAAAGGCACCACGGCTCTCACTAGGTGTTATTCAAATAGTAGTGCTAACTGGGATTGTTATTGAAGGAGAACTCCAGGTGCTAAAACACAGGGTGAGGGGAAAGGAGTCCATGAAGCTGTTAACTTTAATTTCTTCACTGCGGCCTTTTCCTTTTTTTCTCCATTAGCATTGCCTTTCCCTGAGAGTTTCAAAAGAAGAGCGAGGGATGCTACTTCTGCGTCAGCCATGTTGCATCCCCTCTCTGTTTTCAGACTTCTCCCTTCCCTGTTACAGCGTAATGCTTTACTCTGAGATCCCCTGTTTCTTCAGTTACCCCTCGGAAAACATCAGGTAGGAGTATCCTGAGTGTGAACGGGTCTGGGTGCGAGCAGAGTGCTGTGGGGAGGAACCTGCTAACGGCCCTGCGCTGGTCACAGCCGGTTCCAGCCGGTTTGGGAAACTGGAGGGAGATGTAGTCCTCACAGGCGCAGCTGAGGTGAACCTGAGGGAGTAGCTGTGAGGCATGCGGCAAGGAGGAGCTGTGGAGAGGAGGAAGAAGGCAGCGGTGGCTGGAAGGCACCATTACACACTGCCCGTGCCCTTACCACAGGGGCTGGGGTGGCGGAGCGGAATCCACTGCAGAAACAGGGAGTGTGAGGCCAGGAAACAGGAGGAGAGGTGGTGGACTGAAGCTGAGCAGCTGAGCCAGGTGAAACATGAGCAAAGGTGCTTCCTTCCCCAAGGGTTTGGGTTTTGTATGTGTGGGATTTTTACTTTTGTATGTGTGTGTGTGTGTGTGTGTATTTTTTCTGTCTTTGGTGCGTTTTTTTTTAACCTCCTCAGTAACTGTCAGTAATTAAAATCTTTATGTTAATTTGCAGTAAATTAAATTGAGTGAAATTCCCCCCGTACGGGCTGTTCTGATGGCAGTGTGCAGCCTGGCGAGTGTTTTTCGCTGTGGTAACTTACTCTCATGGCTGGATCTTGCACAGCCAGGACTTACAAAGGCTTTGTCAGGAAGCTCATTAAGGGAGATATTGGTTCCACAAGAAGCAGTTACTGTTTTATTTTATTTTTTTTATTTGATTAGGTGATACTTTTCCCTCTGCCTCCACTGGAGCACTCCATGTGGTTATTATGCTCTTGAAAGACTTTTCTCAAGTGAGCTATATAACTTGTCCTGACCTTGTCTAGTCCTGACAGACTGTGCCATGCTTCTCATAGGAAATGAGGTGTTAACCCTGAGTGGTGGCAAAGTTTCAGGTGGTTCCTGATGTTCTTCTGCATCTGTGTTTCCAAGGGGGAAGCAATAACTGGTGTGGGCGCTTTCTCCCCTGTCCCGTATTTTGGCAGTGCAGTCTTTTGGATTTGCGAGGGCAGAACCTGTGTATTGTTGTGTTCAACAGTGTGAAAGGCTTTAGCACTTTCTATAAATACATAGCTTATTTAATTGGTGCTGGTTGTATTTCTTGGCAGAAAACCGTAACTGTTGCAGAAATTGGATGTCATATTGAAGTGCCAATAAAAGCCTTTTTCCAATACACCTGACTCTTGTATGTGGTATAGATATTTGTTATATTTAGAACTGATATTACCTTTGGATTTTAGAATTCACATGCCCTATGCCCCAATAACCAGGCGTCACTTGCTGCCTCTCGCCTAATTTTATTAGTTTTGGTTTTTTTAAAAGAAAAAATATGTATCTAGGCTCTAAGATACTGTCAGAATTGTACCTTAATCAGTCAACCACTGCTTAGCCTAAGTCCAGACTCCATGAACTGCTACAGTACCAGAAGAAGGTTTCTCAGACTGTTATCAGGGAAGGGACAGAGACCTTTGCAGGCTCTTTCATTCTCTTGGTACTAACACATTAATTATTGTCTCTCTCTATTCCTTGCTGCTGGTTGTAAGAAATCGGCATTAAAGAATCTATTCTGCTTATTCAGCAAGAGTACTCATCAGTAGCAATTCATAAGCAACTTCAATGTGGGTCAATATTTCTTGACCATCCATTAAAGTAATGCAAGTGGCACAACTTTTAATTGAGGTCTGGTGGTGTCACTGGAATGTTTCATTGTGTGATAGTTGTCCCCATTCCTTTCTGTAAAAAAAAAACCAACAAAACTAAAAAAAACTCAAAACAATTACTAATTAAAGATGCTATATTAAAATTCTGTAAATTAACTCCATGCATTATTGTAAATGCTATTTTTTAACATCTCATGAGATAAACTCTATACTTGCTTAGTTTGGGTTGTTTTTTTTTAGCATAAGCATGTGAAGGGACTGCTCTCCATCTCTGTGAGATTCTGTAGAGGACTGTGAGATTCTGTAGAGGACTGGGGTCAGGACTTCAGGATTCCCTGTCTAACTGTGAATGATGCACGCTCTCCAGTATGAAGTAAGTGGGGAGAAAAAAGGTTTGCTGCTTGGAGGGGTGTGTGTTGTGTTGTAAAACATACATGCTTGGTAGTCCGTGGGTAAAAAATGCTGCTCTTAGTTAAAATGATCTTACCTTTCTTGTTAAGGTACTGCCATCTGGGTAGTTCAAACTCAATTTTGTTGGGGTTAAATGAGTTTGAGAAAGTTTTGTGGGACAGTGTCCAGATTTCTGTGATCTCCCATAGCCTCTTTACCCTATTCTTGCTTTTACTACACGTGCTTGGCAGCAAGTAGCAGAGACTAAATGTATGATACGCAGATACATAGGAGATTGCAAGATCATGATAAAAAGTGGAGTCAAATGAATTTACCTTGCAGGCTGTATCTGGTTTCCAGATGTGTAGCTAGATGCATCCTGTGTGAGACGTGTTGCTTTTGCTTTCAGCCTTTGGAAATTTCTGGAGAGAAAATAGTAATATTTTTTTTTGGTATTGTATATAGACCCAGTGGAAGTCTTGGGTGGTTGCATGGGATTCTGTCTTTCTAGAAAGCAGGTATTTTATGTTGCTGTGTGTGGTTTGTAACTGCAGCAGTTTTGTCTAGGCAAGACTGCATGGAGAAATGTCTGAATGATAACTCGGTAAAGGAATTACCTATTTCTCTGTGCAAAGAGCTCATATTTAGTGCTCTCTTAACTTGAATTTAATGTTATTCGGAATCGAGGTTCTCCTGTAAGTAACGGTACTTTCTTCTTGAGGTGGCATCTTCAATTCTAAGGAGCCGTACCTTTTTCTTGTGGTGGCACTTTAAACTCAAGCTAGCTAATTCTGGGGTGTCAGTTGACAGAGAGCTTCACTGGTACAAGAATCCCACAGCCCTGCTTCAGAACTGTATGGCATTCAGATGAACTAATCTCGTTCTAGAGCCAATCTGACAATAGGTAGCTTCAAGCAGACCTGTTGCAAAGATGCAGTCTTAATGGAAAACCTTCGTGACATTGCATACTGCTCATGAGAGGTCCTTAATTGGCTGCAGTGGGGCAATAATTCAATCCTTAACATGTCAGGCAGTACAGCACAAGAATTATGATGCAGATAATTAATAATAATAATACCAGTCTTCCACAGCTCCGACACTTCAATTGTTTCAGTGAAACAGTTCTTAATAGGCTAGTCAAAATATGCGTTGTGATCTTTTGTATTCTGGAAATGGATCTAAACCCAAAGTCTTATTAAACAGAGACATAAGGGGACCGAAGTAGTGGGGACCTTTCCTCTGACCATCTGCTAAGTATTTTTTTATCTGTCTATTTTGGATAAACAAAGACTCAATATTTCCAAGTCTTTCACAGCTTTACAAGAAAACAAGCATTAGTTTGGGGTGAAATGGTGACTTGCTTGTCTCTGCTTTGGCTGTTTCATTAAGCCGGTATGTCATGAATGAGGTAACTATCGCAAACACAAAAATGCTTGTTTCATTCTTTTTGTGACAGGTGATGCTTTAGAGCTGTGGGATGGTTTAGTAACGATATGAATTCTCTGTTCAGTGCTCAGAACAGGCTATGAGTCATGCAGGGAAAGTTACTTACTAAGTCCAGGTTAGTTTTCATTCAGACATATGTTTTAGGAGTTACATGTACTCTGTGATTCATTGTTTTTTTTCTCATTGACCGGAATGAAGTCCTTAAAATGGTGCTTTGCTGTAGTAGTAGTTACATACAAGGGCACTCAGCTTCACTGTTGCACTCTTTTGCGAATCCACCCCGAACAAGATCTCAGCTTTGGTAACTGTGTTTGTAACAGCAGACATGCCTTTTGTCATGAAATACATTCATAGATTGATACAGTAGTTGTTCTTTCATCACCCAGGAGATAGATGCAGACGTATAAAAGGAACGTTGCCCCCCGTACTCTTAGCAGAATTCTTCCCGTTTAATTTATAGGTGTTGGTTTAGCACTTTTCCAAGAGTGGAAGACAACACAAATGTACAAGTTAATTGCCTTAGTTGCAAAATGTTTCTCTTTGCAGTTGTAGATTGGGTTAATGATTATATTCTTATTTTGCCTGAATTAATGGTAAGAACTGCACACTTAGAGTTGTATGATTCACCTCTCTACATGTTTTTTAATATTGTTCAAAAGTAGCAGAGATAAATGCTGTCAGTTGAAGGGGTAGATTGCAGAACATGAATTGGTGATAAAAATGTGCAAATGGACCTAACATCAGTGGTGTAGCTGAAATACTACTTCATGATTGCTCTTAGGGATTTTCGGTACCTGTCCCTGCCATCCTTAATAGGTAGCTGTTCATGAATCAAATACAATTTCAGTCAAGAAACAATATGCCAGTGGGAGGAAGTGTATGAACATAAATTACATAATTATTATTCCACTTGCTTTTATACATTTAATCACAAAAGAGCAGAAGCCTGAAGATACAAAATAAACCTTAAAGGCATCATAAACAACAGCAGTAACACACCAACATGTGCCCTGTAAAGTATAAAATGATTAATGAGAGAGTGATCGAGACACTTCTTAATGTATTTTCCTCTTTCGTGATCATTAGGCATTAACACTAAATTAGGTTCATATATTTGCTTCTGAAGTCAACAATTCTTGAAGCAAAAGCTGCAGAGACCTGGAAGGTTATTGGGAAAAGGAGGTATGTGGATGTACTTCCTTTTACTAGAGGAGGAAAAAAAGAGGGGGGGATTTTTATCTGTATTTTCTTAGGGCAACGTCACTGTGTGATAGAATCTGATGCAGTGATGTCTGCCTGGATTTGCAGAGAGCCTGGAACAATAGATCTGAGTTGAAAAGTCCTTGATTTCTGCAACTGGTTGTTAACACCAAGGTCAGTCATGGATTATTTTTTGTTTTAGGTGTCAGCATTGTGAACTGTGTCCCTGGTTATGAAAGAAAAGCAAGAGTCACACAGTTGATTCTTGTCACACATGGACAGTTTATCCAGACTGTAGATTTTGGTGTGAACAAGCAGATGCATGGATGTGTATTAGGGGTTATGAATGTAGTGGTAATGGAGGGTCGATAGTAGTAAAATCTTATATGCATTTCCACAATAGTGGAATTTTGTGTCTTCCTTAAGGGCAGCTCAGATCAGCTGCCTTAAGTTTGGAAACTGTTCTAAAGTCTATGGTGGCTGTGTACAAACTTTTTGCAACAGTGGAGCAATACTTCCACTAACAGAGAATACAATGTTTGCATATAGTTTATAGTTTCCTTTAATATAGGTCAGGCTGCAGGTCTTTGCATGGGACGTGTCTGGATGTCTATTTAGCTTTAAAAGTATCATGATCTCTTGGAAATTGTTCTAATAGTCTTGTTGATCAGTATTAGTACCCTGAACCTGGTTTATTGACTCATAGTGTAGATTCATTTCACTCCAGCTCCATTCAAACATGGATTCCTGAACAACCTGAAGGAAGAGTTTATTTTGTAGACTGTGAACAATGAAAATTAATTTTATTCTTCTAGCCTATGAATGGATAACTAATCTTTTTTCTTTTTAGGTATATTTCTGTGACTTAACCTGCCTTGAGGACAAATAGAGAAAGCACAATAGATGTTTAGCTGTAGGAACAGGGAGCTTTAGTATGCCAATTGTTCTGGCAGAAAAGTGAGTCTTTTTTTCAGGACTTTTTCATATTTTATAGCCACTGACCTAGGTAATGGGAGTTTTTGGTTTTTTTTATTGTGGCACAGTTTGTTTCCTGGTGGCTTTTTGCTCTTTCAGTAGTGATTTTCATTGTTTTCTCATTTTTCTGGGGCTTCTAGATAGCCTCCATTCATACCGAGATGAACCATTGTGTTGTCTATAAACTGCAGAACATCTGTTTTGCAGCACAGTATGAGATGCCTGAGCCACCTTCAGACTCAGAAGCAATGTAGCATTGTCAACTGGATGATCTGCCCAAATGTTCAACCCAATAAAGGGTAGATCTTACCAGCTAAGGCAGAGCAACAGAGCAGTTTGGCCATAATGCTTTCAGAAGTGAAGCTGTTACTGCTATGTGTCCCTGCTCTGAGATACATGGGTGCATTAACACAGCTATAGCTTCCGCACAGAGTGTGAACACAGCTGGGGGTGAGGGTTTCCACTGTGTGCTGCAAACACCCATGCTGAATGTATCAGAAGTGCAAAGAATCATAGAATCACAGAATAGTTAGGGTTGGAAAGGACCCACAAAAGAAGAAAAAAAAAAAAAGAAGAAACGTAAAAGGTTGATTTAGCCTTAAGATTCCTGGTCAAGACACTGATGACTGTTTCACTTCATTGTACTACAGCTGGGAACAGGCATAGCCCTTGTTCCTTCCTTTTATATGACTGCCTTTAAGTATCCTACAAACACACATTCTGTAGGAATGCATTCCCAGTATCTTCTCAGCAAGAAAGAAGCAATTATTGGTCAGAAGATACTGGCATGTTAATAAAGCTGCTTGAGGAGTTAACCTCATTGGAGAAAACATCCTAGGAATCTAATTTTTGTTACTTTAATTTTGTATATATCACAAACAAGCCACAATGTCAAAACCATTTTATCTATATTCTATGTCAATGGTATGAAGATTTAAGGGCAACTGAATTCTTGGACAAGTACAAAATGTCGTACAGAGTACTCCTATACAATTTAATCCTTTAATCCATGCAGTAAATAAATGGTTTTGATGTGAAACACAGTCACTTTGATTACAGCAGCACAGGGGAATATCTTTTCTTGGGCTGCTTATGCAGGGTAAATAGGAAACAGACTGATAAAGGTTTGGCAGTTTAAGTCTTATTAAATATACTCTCTTTCCCTGTCCTGTAGCCAAACTGCTATTTGGATGAGGGCACTGTTATTAACAGACTATACATGGCTTAATTTCTTATCTCTTGAACATGATAAGTATTCTTCCAGAAAAATTTTGCTATTGATATGGGATAATATAGTATTTTTGGAAGCTTCACTCTTTAAAGTGGTCTGTGAATGTCCACTTGTTAACTTTTAGTTCATGATCCTGTACATTTCAGTACGTGTCTCAGTCAGGTTTCAGAGGTGGTATCACAAAACCACCGTATCCTCTATGAAGTCAGAGTTCACCCACTCCATGTGTTTATGGTAGAAGTTAAAATATCTGGGGTCTGGGCTGTACCACACAAGGTAAAAGCAGGTCAAAATTTCAGCAGAAAAAAATACAGAGCCACCAACATCCTTAGTTCATTCAAATTTTATGAAATAGTTTTATTTTTAGAAAACAATATAACTGTTCTTTTCTTTAAACGGTTTCAAATGAAATGCATTTTGGCTTTTTAAATTCAAAAAGACCTTTTATTTTGAAAAACTTATTTTCAAACTTTCAAAATAGTAAAAATGTAAAGGATTTTTTTCAGTTCAATGGGAAATCAAGCGAATTGCAAATTTTCTGGTGGGGTGAAGCTGGGATGTTCTCAACTTCTGAAATAATTCACATCAACTTAATACCAAACCATATTTTTTTAGTTTTAAAAAAGACAAGCAAATAGAAAAGTGTTTTTTCTTACTGTGCTATTGCTGGCTTATATTTGCAGCTGATATTTTAGGGAACCTCAAGTTGTTACCGCATGCCACTGTGCTATTATGCTTTGGGGCTGCATTGCCTTGGGGCTACCCCATTAAAATAATTGTGATTCTGCTACAGTGATGGGGGAGCAGATCATTGTGATTAAATATTGTTATTTTGAGAGTATGAATTTGCTGTAGATATTTTTATTTTTTTGAATTGACAGGCATTTAGCAAAGAGAGACAGGTGGAATTTGTAAAGATTCATCCAGAAAATGATGAGTGCAGTGTTAAGTAGACAGAGTAGCATTAACTGAGTTTGTTGTGTTCCTACACTATATATGGGGGTATTTGTGTGGTATGTATATAAAAATGAAAGAGATGAGGAAAGTTGTAATGCATCATCCTAAGCTTCTTGGCACATGCTATCAATTATCCATGGTAACACTATCTAGAGTTCCTGTGACAGAGCTGCCTTGCACTGAGTGCCATACAAGATAGGAGCTTTGAAAACTCTAGGGAGAGGACTGATGGTTTAAAAGTGAAGGAGAGCTTAAGCAGGATGGATTATAATAATCTAGTTCAATTAATTGAGACCTAAAGGGGGGGAGGTCTTTGAACATCTCCTGAGTAAATATTGGCAGGATTTAGGGAGTGTTGAGTTCAGTTTGTCCTTCAGAATAACCTCTTAGCATCTCTGTTTTATGTTTGCAGTGTGGCTCCTTGAGAACTTTTGTTTATTAGTTACCCTTATTAATTACTAATGCAGTTCTGAGGTGTCATGTTTATCCTTGATTTGGTTTAGCCTATTATATTAGAAAGGCTACTGGGTTCCTTAAAACAAATTGTATTGTCTAATATCTGGTCCTGATTTCTTCCTTTTTTGGTTTTGGAACCCAAACCTGTTACACTTTTCCAAAGGCTGGAAAACATTATCCCAAGTCACATGTGGATCCAACGTTTGTGGCTAAAAGGAGCTTTAAATTCTTTGTAAAATCCATTTTCTTGAAATGTGGTAAAGCAGATTATTTCCATTTATTTGTCTTTTTTTAAAAAGGTTGTGGACCCAATTTTATTTTCATGCAGTAATAACACTTTGATTTTTGCATTTTCAATCCCTTGTGATGCCTCATACAGGTATTTTTAAGTGTAGAGCTTAGGCTGTTTGTGGAAGAACTATCGTTTTCTGTGTTTACACACTGACCACCACAATGGAGATTTTATTCATCCCTCCTCTGTGCTTTCCCAGTGTAAATAGTAGCATGATAATACATTTTTCTCTGAAATCCATAGGGCCTTTTTAGTACTTCAATTTTTATTTGTTGTTGTTGTTAAAATGCAGTATTTTGGGTCTGATTTTCCTCAAGCTATAAATCCTACCTGCTATAAATCATACCTGTTTACAGATATGTATAGAATACTGTGGACTAATGATTTGAAAGTGTTCTCACATGAAAACAATGGTGTTGCACAATACTTAAATCCCCTAGGAAATTACATAGCTATCTCAGTACTCAGGAGGTTTAAAACTGTCAGTGCTTGGTATAGATGAGTAATAGCAATCCTAGGTGTTCTCAGCCTTGAGTTTCAAAATTGTTTTCAACTTTCAATGCAAATGTCTCGTTCAAGGTGAGAAATGTCACACTGGAAAGGGGAAAAAGTTTCCAGGCTATTACACTGGTGAGCAAATGTGTATGTTTTCTTGATAACTTCTAAATAAGCTCTTTTAAAGTAAATAATAACAGTGAAAGAGACAAGAGCTTTTCATAATTTATATATAGGTTGACTGGACTGGAGAAAATAAGACATTGAGTTAATCAGTAAGGCTATTTACTGATTGTTGAAATTTAGAAGTGATTTATTTGTCAGAGTTGGCGCTAAGCTTGCCATTACAGATGGCTCTACAAAAGCCATCAAGTATTTGTAATGACATGATCTAATCTCAGTCAGTGACAAGCAAAGCCTCAGATCTGATTTTAAAATGCAAACCAATATAACAGGCAGTAGACCATCCGCAGATTATTTTGCTAATTTTGGGAGTTTATATAAGAAGCAAACATGGCTTCACTTCCTAATGTTCATATTATGTTAGGAATTTGGCTACCTGCTCAACTGATGCAAAAAGTCTGCCTTTGTCTTTTTCTGGCAGTTTTAGGAGGTTGAAAGACAGAGACACAAAAAGAGTATTGTTATTACTGTGATTACTATTGAGCAGATGAAGGTTAATATTTCAGAAGAGAGAGAGGACTTTGTTTAATGTATGTGGTGATTTTCATAATTTTCAGTTGACAGATGATGGTTGTTTGATGGACACCCAAATGGCAACATGTTCATGTTTAGCACTACTAAGATTTTAGTTTCTCTTTTGCTCCTTGTAATATGGCCCTTGTATAACACTTGAAAGCAAGAAGACTTGGTCAGATGTGTTAAATGGTAAATTTTTGGTCAAGCAGTTGTTTTTTTGAAGCATGGGATTAGAGCTCCTCAAAGTCTGGGGAACACCTGAGCTTTGTCTTTGGTTGCCAACAGAGTTAACTGTTTAAATGCTGGCTCTGCTATTGAATCACTCAGTGGGGTTGGACATACTTAATCTCTGTGGTTATTTCCTTCAATCTTTTTACTCTACTGTTCTTGGTCTCTTGATGCATCATGTGAAAAGGCTAAGGTTTGATTTCCCACCGCAGTAGCTCAGCTGCTCAGCAGTTTTCACATTTAATGCACTGAGACCAGCTCAGCTGCTGAGAATGTGCAAATTGCTGGGAATGTGTCAGGGGACTGTGAAATAAGTGCAGCTAAAGCTTCCATATCCTTCCCAATAACTTTGTGTCTCCTTGACCATGAAGTAGAGCACATACAGGATGATGTGCTAATGCTGAAGGAATTAGGCTTCGGAACAGCAGAGCCTCAGTGAGAGACTTGCACTCGTAATGAAGGAAAGGGCTAAACACAGTGTGCCTAGGCTGTTCCCTATTCTGGACATAATGCTTGTGGCCCACTGCTCTGGTTGGCTGCACAGCTTGCGTAGAACTGCTCTGGGTATCTTTAAGTTGGTCCCATGCTAAGCAGTGAGCACACCTGCTGAGTGAAAAGAGGACAGGTCTTCTGAAATGAAGACAGGCTTTCAGAAAACCAGCTGTAAGATTTCAGCGGGAGAGAGCAAGAATCTTTATATTTGAGAAAACAAACATGCTTCCTTGAAGCTATTATTTGCAGCCACTTTGAAAAATGACTTTTAAATCCCTGTTCAGCAAATTCGCTTATGCAAAAGAGAATGTTTATTACCCCAACAATTATTATTTAATGTGAATTTTAATTTTAAATAACCCATTTCCAATGAAATATGTAAACTTGATTTCAGTTCTTTTCCCTGTCATTATCCTTTGGGAAATAATACATAGTGTGCCTGGAGAAACCTGGAGGCCCTCTTAGTAAACTACCAGTTATGCTGCAGAAGGAAAGGAGGTATGTTTAGATGCCGTACAACTCACAAATAAACCCGGTGCCATTTGGTACCAGGCATAGGTCTGGAGGCTAAATGGAAAAAAATACTTTTTTTTAACATTGTAACTTTCTGAAGCATAGCAGGTAAAAGCGAATTTGAAGCAACTTCTCTTTAGGCAATAAGAAGCAAAGGAGGATTAAAGCAGGTAAAGGAAGTACATAAATGTAGAGGAAGGTAATTCTGTGAATCATGTAGTACAGACAATTGTCAAAGATATGAGTCTCTGCAACTATTTTTATCTAATGCGTTATGGCTGGGATCTGGAAAAATGCTTACACACATGTATAACATGGAAGCAATTCCATTGCTTTCAGTAAGTTAGGAACAAATGGGGCAGCCATATGTGAATATGTTTTCAAGCTATCAGACTGATTCCTAGTGCTGTTCAAAGCATCCACTGAAGTCAGTGGGAATTTGGGCCTGTTGGGGATTTCATCTGGAGTTGATTTGGAGCAGTCTCATAGCAGAGCTTGTATTTCCTTTCAGGATGTAAGCCATAAAAAAAGAAAAAAAAGAAAACATTAGGCAGCCATTTCACCCCTCCACATGGCCTATTCAAGACAAATATTCTGATTACTGCTCATGGAGGCTAACATCAAACAGATCATTGCTTATCCTGGAGATGTTTATCCTCTCAACCTTGTAGTCTTACGCAGATGATGGCTTCGGCAGATTGCAGGGCTTTGAAAATATAGCCAGGCAAGCCTCATACTAATGACAGTGATGTCTACTGAGGGCAGGCTGAATCTCTTTTTGAAAGTTTAAATTTGTGCTTCCTGGCCACATGGCAAGTGTCATCACTGGGTTGATGCTAGAAACATCTTGTCCTGTATCCTCCCTATCTGGGGTGAGCACGCTTTTTCTATCTTGCATTTAACAGCTAACCACCCTCCACTCTGTCCCAAATGTGGCTTGGGATGAGCAAGCCCTGGGAAAGCTGGGTATGGCATGGTAGTTTGAGACAATGGGCCAAATATGGCCACTTGCTAAATTATTTGTAGTACAGTTGAGAAGAGTGAATAGCCTGGATATCTTGAGGTGTCTCTGATCTAGTAGTGAAAATTGTAGTTATGATTTCAGTTATGACTCTTAAAAATCAATGATGTGTATAAACAGGGGAAGTTCGGGTTACATATAAGGAAGAAGTTCTTTACTGTGAGGGTGGTGAGGCACTGGAATGGGTTGCCCAGGGAGGTTGTGAATGCTCCATCCCTGGCAGTGTTCAAGACCAGGTTGGACGAAGCCTTGGGTGACATGGTTTAGTGTGAGGTGTCCCTGCCCATGGCAGGGGGGTTGGAATCAGATGATCTTAAGGTCCTTTCCAACCCAAACTATTCTGATTCTATGATAAAGCTGTTGTTTCCATTATAACTTACCAACAGAAGATTTGTCTTATACTTGGAAGCCTCTTTTTTTTTGACTGTAGGAAACAGAAGAGTTTAAAATATTTTTTCCCAAAAGATTAGTTTTCCATTCTGTATTGATACAGCACTGATCATACAATCGTTCCTTACCTACCAATTACCTAGAGCCATTCAGTTGAAAGCCCATTATACACTCCTACCATGAGCAGATCAACACGATGCATCTATGAAACAGTCCATTGATATGGACCTAATTAGATTTTTATCAGTTTCAGCTAGGTGTAACCATTTCATTATAATTGACCTGGATTAGTTTCTACATGTCTCCCTCATTAAAACGTATAGCACCTGTGCTAATGGGTTTTGTTTCTATCAAGATATAATGAGGACTGGCATATCTGCATATTCTCCAAGCGCACCAAGAACAGAGACAAATACTCCATTTTATTACCATCTGACAGAGACATAATGATTGCTGAGAAACTCATTACCATCATATTATGCAATG
The DNA here is from genome assembly GCF_034315485.1 of Pezoporus occidentalis. NCBI lineage: Eukaryota > Metazoa > Chordata > Aves > Psittaciformes > Psittacidae > Pezoporus > Pezoporus occidentalis. The sequence continues at coordinate 1,528,373 of NW_026913082.1, read as the reverse complement.
ATTTAACTTGAAAATCTTGCCGTGCTGCAGCCTGGCAGTGGTAGAGCTTTTGGAAATGCATGCTTTTTTGTGTGAAGAGTATGAGCTGAGCTGATTCCCTTCTCCCCGTGTGCTGTACACAGTCTATTTGCTTTGCAGATTTCCAACTGATTTTGAGTGTATTTCATTACTGCGCTGTGTAATTAAGGAATATCACTGAAAGATGGTTAGAAAAACACATGTGATGAAACTACAGGTAGTGCAGGAAGCTTGTATAAAAGGCAGAGCTTTAAAAATATATTTTTCTTCTCCCTCAGTACTCCCTTGTTTGCACACCCCCATAACACTGGTTTATGGGCAAGACATCCCAGTGCCTTCTCTTTTGAGGCAGCTGGTGAAAGAGTTCTTGCTGCTCTTGGTTAACTTTTCTGCAGCTTTGCAGATATAGACAGGTACTTGCAGATAAAAGCTTTTCAGCCACAGGTTCTGTCTTCATTCTCTGTGAAGCTTACCCTCTTCCAAATGCTACTGCTGAGCTGATTTCTTCAGAGCTCAGTTTAGTGCAAAAGACCATGACAGAGAATGTGACTGAGCAGTTTATCATTTGAAGACAAACCTGCTCAGTAATGCAGAATAACACAGTTCATCTAGCAACTGCAGGCTGCATTCTTTCTGCTTCCATGTTGGACAGGGAAGAGGGGGATGTACTGATTTGTCTCTGTCACCTGAGATAGGAGGTACTTAAATATACTAAGTATATGAAAGTCAGAACTGCCAGTTCTAGCCCCTTCTAGCCTGTCTGACAAATTCACCTCAGGTTTAACATTTCGCTGTATGTGAAGGGGTGAGTGCTTTAGAGAGATCCTGCTCCTCTTCCTTGCACTGAGTAGTAATGCTTCTGTAAGTAGCCAAAATTATTGTACTCTGACAAGTGCTTATTAGCTTGAATTAAATGTTTTATTGTTTCCATGTGGTTTCTGGAGACAAACATCCATATTGCAAATTACTCACTAATTAAAAATCTTGGTATCAGTACTAGTATAGAGATGAAGACAGAACTTATTTCTGTCTAAGCCAGATATTTCTAGTGCAAGAATCATGGTAGCAGTAATCAGAAAGAAAGACAAGTACATTTTTCTGGAAGTGATGTTTCCATTTCTCCTTTCAGTGTGTAGAATTCACATTGCTGAAATATGTTAAAAAGATCATTCTTTCGTGTATGTATGTGTACACAAATACACACTTTTTTTAATGAGGGGATGGTAAGAAAATTTTATTACTTTATGAACTTTCTCAAGTTCAGAAATTGTGTTAATGTTTTGAATTTCAAACATTGAGCAGCTCTAACCAAAAAGCCAGGCTGGATTCATATTTGGGGTGGCACTGACATTTTAAATTGCCCGACAGCTGCTTGATCAATTTTGATCCCTTTAAAAATCATTTGTTCTTTTAAATAGGTTCAGTTATAAAAGAAACATACAGTGTTCATGCAGATGTAATATACTTTGTAAGCAAGAGGAGGAGTGACTCAGGTAGCAATCTAATTAGATTAGATTTAGCCATTTCTTTTCAGTACTGTAAAGTCAATGGACAGAGATTAGTTCCAGGCTGTATTTTAGAGGAAGCAACCTGTCTCTTCTGCTGATAGTGAGAGACTAAATATAGGTACCTAAAATGAGCCAGTGCTTTGTATTTGGCAAGAAAAATGATGGGGGTGTTTCATAAACCTTTTGTTTTCATCTAATCGGCAACGAGAACTTTGCAATACAATGACTTTCAAGGCTTATTTCAATCCTGAGCTTGTTTACTTGTAGTTTAGTATTTAGAAAGGAAGGGCTGGGGGAACTTCTTATTCTGTGTATGTTTCTGAACATTGGTCAGCAGGTTACAGATTCAAATGCTGCTGAAAAACATAATGTGAAATAGCTAAAATAGGCTGTGCATACCTGAAAATAGATGGAAAGCTTTCTCCATATTCAGTGTTTGATCAAGTAAGTAACTTAGCTGTGTTATGTCATAGAATTGTGAATACAGTATTTCACCTGGGAGAACTGCTTTTGGTTTATAGAGCAGGCTTCCCAGTTGGAAAATGAACCATATGGTGCATATGTCAAACCAATGGAAGGAGGTAAGCCTCTGAATACATAGAGCTACTGAAAAGAGTCATCAGACTTGACTCTTAAGTAAGATCATATGGTGCCTACCATTAATCAGATAGCCAGGCAGTCTATTTATAGTTGCCTTGATCTTGAGTGTAAAGTTGTTATACGAACAAATTTCTCCACTCACCCAAAATCAGTGGAGTTTCACTGTTGTGAATGAATGTTGAACATGACCCTTAGTCTGTGGTAGGGGAATTCTTGTGAGTGTAGATGAGCATCTGTCTGGACAAGCCATCTGTCTGCTGCTTGTGTGGTGTAAGGTTGTCATTCCTGGAGGATGACAACACACAGAGCAGCAGGGAACTAGGAAGGGCTGTGCATGGTAGAACTTATTTCTAGAGTGCAGAAAGGGTGAGATCCCTTAATTTCTCCACCTGTGTTCTGTTTCCATCTAGCTATTTGGTCTTCAGCGTACTTTCAGATTCTAGAAGGGACCACTGTTGCAAAGAGCTTATTTGCTGTCAGAGATATTAAAGATTATTTAGGAAAAATGGTGTGTAAAACGAAAAAGATTTAGAAGTCCTTGGTGGTCTCCAGGTGCTGTCAGCCCAGTAAGAGAGGGAGAGCCAAGATTTGTCTGAGCTCTTAAAGAGGTCCTTTATGATAGAATTTGCACAGCCCTGTGCACTGTGAAGTTGTACCCTTGGTTATCACTTCTAATGTTTTGTTTTATAAGTGCCTTCTTTATGTAGCCCTGCTCTGCATTGCTGATATTCCAAGTAAAGCAGTGAATGAAAACACTTGTGAGGAAAGGATACAAACTGATAATAAGTTTTCTTTTGTTTTCTGAATAAATTTAATTTAGCCTAAATGGCTCCCTTCCAACTGACCCTAATGCATTCTGCAGTATGGTGTCAGTCCCCACAAAAGCTGGCTTGCTTTTCTCACCCAGTATGTAGCATCAGGCTGGCATTTCATTATTGCTAATGTTATTGAAGAAATACTTTTGTAATGCAACTTATAAGAGGTGAAGGGAAGAACAGACTTTTCCAGAAGAGTCTGTGAATAACAGTTATTAGCCAGGTTGGCACTGAGGCTATGAAAAGACTTCCTGCAGATCACAGGATTTCTTTTTCTTTCCTGTAGCCTTTTCTGCATTGGCTAAGGTGATCACTCTACCTACGTCGTATAGAGTGTGGAGGCTACACATGTATATATAAATGTGTACAGAGTGTGTAAGAAAATGCCATAATAGTTTTTTGAGTAATGAGAAGGAAAACTTGGTTGTATACAGATTTTTTTTTTGAGCAAACTAAGATTGCTGTCACAACATACAACTTTGGAGCTCAAATGCTTGCCTATCTTGCATTGTTCTTGCACACAGAGTTTTATGTTGATTGTATTGACTAAAAAGAAATAAGGTCAGTGCACAGCGAGGCATTGAGCTTATTACTGATGTTGTAAAGGATTATTTTTCTTAAGTACAAGGATATTGATAGCTAAACTTTACTATGTGTTTTGGATAAACATTTTGCTGTAACTCATTTTCTGAGGGATTTTTCTCTTAAAAGCATTGGACATGTCTGCATACTTAATAAGAGATTACGCTCTTTAGTCCACATACTGGAGTTGTTGAAGACAGGTCATTTGAGTCCAGCAGGAGTTTATTTACTGTGCAATTATGAAATGCAAAAGATAGCAGCCAAAATGACAACCAGGGTGCTGACTGTGGAAACTTCCAGTCTTTGGAAACCAGAGTTGTGTTCATTCTTGTATTTCTTGGGTTGGAAAACTAGTATGTTTTAATGTTGTAAAAAATAGAAAAATCCATATGATAGATGTGCTTGGTGTTTCCCAAGCACAGTTTTGTGTTTGCAGTGCACCAAAAGGAGTCTGTTGTTTGTATGTGCTGGTATTTTTTGAAGGTTATTTTTCCCTCTCAATTTTTAAGCAAAGCAGAAAGTTGCTCTGTAGTGAACAATATTTGGTGTGGTAATGGGATATGGAAGAAACTGATTTGTGGTCATCCTGTAAGAGTAAATTCTAGAGGAAATTCTTTTAAATCTCTAAGTGTTCAATACACATTCTAGGGTTTGGTAAGTGGTTCTTTCCAGTAAACAAACCCAGTTTTTTTCTCCTAAAAGTGTAAGAGGTTTTCTAAGTAGCATGGCCAAGGGAAGCCCTGACATCAGGTCTTTACACTCCAGATCATGAGCCTGGAAATGCAGCAGTTAGCGTGGCAGCACACACCATTAGGGGGCATGATGTGCTGAGGCCGGAAGGTACTTTGCAGTCGTGTCCCACCTGCACCAGTCTCTGTGCTAATGCCAGCCAGAGTGCAAGTGCTCTGTTCTTGTACAGCTTCTCCCTGGGGGTGTAGAGCCAGAGATATCCTGCGATGGTGGTTTCCTTTGGTAAATGGCATACTGTAAGAGAACAGCTTATTTTTATTTGCTTAGTTTTCATTGTCTTTTAATTTAGGTGAGTTTTGGTTTGCTCTAGAGGAGTATTTTATATGTCAGTCAGAAACTGTATTTGTGAATCTGATAAAGCAAAGGGCTGTACTTGCTGTGAAATAGGAGCTTGATTCAAAGCCCTCTTGAGCTCTTGGAAGTATTTCCATTGATTGCAGCAGGGTTGGATCTGTTCTTATTTCTGTGAAAATTCTGTAATAAATGAAGCTGCTTTAGGTCATTGGGAATGAAGGGTAGCAGCTGTAGGTAGAACATTATTACTATGGTGCCAGTAATCTCCAATTGCATTAGGACTGTTACAAGGTGTTCATGGGAAATGGTTCTTTTGTGAGGGAGAGATGATTTCAGAGTTCCATAAGAATTTTTTTTGATTTTTCACTCATTTTATACTCATTTCTCTTAGGTTCCTGACTTTTGTTCTTTTTTTCCCCCATTGGTGTTCCAGTCTCCCAGGTAGCCAGTAGCTCATTAGCTACTTTGCTGAATCCCAAAATTCTAGCTTCTATCCTGGTGCGGTGGAGTGACCCAGACTGAATGCCAGGTGCCCACCAAAGCTGCTCTATCACGCCCCTCCTCAGTTGGACAGGTGAGAGAAAATAGAACAAAAGGCTCATGGGTTGAGAGAAGGACAGGGAGATCACTCACCAGTGTCATGGACAAAACAAGACTCAACCTGAGGAAATTAGTTGAATTTATTACCAATCAAATTAGAGCAGGGTAATGAGAAATAAAATCTAAAACACTTCCCCCCCACCCCTCCCTTCTTCCCAGGCTTAACTTCACTCCCACTCTTATCGACCTCCGCATTCCACACCCCACCAGCACAGGGGGACGGGGGAGTAGGGGCGCAGTCAGTTCTTCATGTGTTCTCTGCTGCTCCTTTCTCCTCAGGGGAGGACTCCTCACACTCTTCCCCTACTTCAGTGTGGGGTTCCTTCCCATGAGCTGCAGTTATTCATGAACTGCTCCAGTATGGGTCCCTATCATGGGGTGTAGTCCCTCAGGAACAGATTGCTCCAGCATGGGCTGCTCTTTCCATGGGGCCACAGGTCCTGCCAGGAACCTGCTCCAGCATGGGCTTTCCAAAGGGTCACAGCTTCCTTTGGGCATTCTCCTGCTTTGGTATGGCCTCCCTGGGCTGCAGATGGATATCTGGTCCACTACGGGCCTTCAAGGGCTGTGGGGCACAGCTGGCCTCCGCATCGTCTGCAGGGGAATCTCTTCTCCAGCGACTGGAGCACCTTCTTCCTCCTTCTGCACTGACCTTGGTGTCTGTAGAGTTGTTGCTGTCACACATTCACTCCTCTTTCCTGGCTGCAATTGCTGTTGCACAGCTGTTTTTTTTCACCTTCTTAAATATGCTATCAGTGATGTGCTGCCACTGTTGCTGATGGGCTTGGCTAGCAGCAGTGAATCTGTTCTGGAGCTGGCTGGCACTGGCTCTGTCGGTCATGGGAGAAGTTTCTAGCAGCTTCTTGCAGAAGCCACCCTGGTAGCCCTCCACTACCTAAACTTTGCCATGCAAACCCAAATGCACATAAATAATCAGCATCTTGCATAAGAGACTATAATGTAGCAGCCTCAGACTTTATCATCCTCTTGTATAAGAGAGTATATTCAGTAGACGGTGCTCTATAAAATAGAGTGTCTGTACCATGTTACTAGAATGTACTCCCAGCTTCCCCTTAGTTGATAGAATGCTTTCGATAGACCTAAAGTCAAGTGTTTCTCCTTGTACATTTTTGCTACTTGGTAAACACCTTCTTCAGATATAGACCTGATCTTAAAATGTATGTAGCTTTTTCTGTCCATTGTTTTGTTTTAACATTTTTTAGCAATGCTGCTGGTACAGCTGAGAAATGCTAGTTAGGCTAATTGCTGCAGCAATTAGTAGGGTCTAAAAAAGCATATGGTGTTGAGATACTGAGCATGGAAACATGCTCAGTAGCAGGCCTTCTACCAACATTTCAGGAGTCACGCAATTTGAAAAAGCTCTTTCTTGCTTGCATTTCCTCTCCCTTCTTTTCTCTAGCTAGGAGCTATGAAGAGTGCTGAGCTGAGGAAGGATATTATCTTCCATTTAACCACAGAAAGTGGCACAGCAGTAATGGTGCTGGTGATGCTGTCAAAGTGTCTTGGCTCTGAAACTGAGAAGGCCAGTGAGGATGGTCCAGCTTGGACCTCTTCAATCCTCATCATCTCTATTGAGACAGGTGCCAATTAATGACAGTAACAGTAGATGGCTTTGATGTGGATACTTCTAAATGAGGAATGGGAACAAACCTGCTAGCTCATTTTGTACATGTTTCTATAGAGATATTCAAAAGTGTCCATTTGTCATTGTTACTGAGATTTGAGTCAGGGAAAACCTTCATGTCTTTTTTTTTCTATTCTTCTTATGGACTCCATCATCAAAATAGGTATTTTAATCTCTAAGAATTATTGGCAAAATAAACGCTGGGCATCAAAATACAAGCTGTAGCCAGTCTCCTTGAAACAGGGCTGATTTTTCTGGGTTTTCTGGGGGGGGCTTTGGTTGGAGTTTTTTGTTGCCAGTATTTTGTTTGGTTATTTTTCTGTTTGGTTGGGTTTTAAAATATAAACAATGTTGTGCTTTGCACAACTGGGTTCTGTTTTGTCTGGTACTTCAAAATAATATCTTTAAGATTCCAGTTGTTTATCTGCATTTTTAAATGCAGGGTTTATGTAGGTCATATTTTTTCTTCCCTTTCCTTAGGCTAATTTTAGGTCTTTGATGATATACAAAATATTAGTAAACAAATTAGATACAATATGAATTGTCCTCACTGGTTTAACTCTGTCAAAAACAAAGCATAAAGTTTTCTGGCACTAGGTTATCTTCCCTTTATTATAATGTTTATTATTAATTTGAATATTACAACAATATACTAGATAGAATGTTCAGGTATATTTGCATATGTATAAAAGAACTTTTTGGCAATCAAAATCTTAATGACAGAAATGAAACTCAGCAAACAATTTTTTTTTCCTTAAAATTAATTAAAAGATAAATAAAGCTCTTAACTAAGCTGTTTACTCTGGCCATTTTACTGGTAAATATATTATGTTCTGAGTTTTTTAAAGCAGCTAACCAAGGAACAAATTAGAGTGCTTTGCTTTGATTATATCATGTCATTCAAAATCCAGAGACACTGTAGACAGGTCTAAAGTAGCATTAAAGAAACCCAGTTATGTTATTTATAGGCATCATATCATTGATGCTTCTGGAATTTAAACATGGTGTTCCTTGCCCCATCAGTATTTTTTCCATCCATTTCTACTGCTGTATTTGTTGAGTTACATATAGCCCCAGAAAGTTCCTGTGATTTCATTGTTTATAAAGTTAGTCTTTACATTCAAAGGTGCATTTTTCTATGTTGTTTCATTTTGACACATCCACAGCCAAATAGGATCCTCTAAAATCTGTTGAACTCGGACTTCTGGAAATATTTGCATTTGCAGTTTGAAGGGAACGGGTAGCAGTTATACAACACTTAATATTGATTTAGCTGAATAGAAAATTATGAGAAATCAGAAGAAACTTCCAAGTCCCCTTCCTTGCCCTGTCTCCTTGGGACAGTTCTGTGCAGGTTTTTTTTTCAGTAGTGCGTATTCCCTTCTTTATTGGGATTGGAAAACTTGGTATTTTGATTCCTGTCTGGTCTGGCCAGTTTGAGAAACTAACCTTAATATATCAATTAGAGATGAGAAACACTCTCTCCCTAGTATACACCCATGGAGATTCCTGATGGCCATTTGGATGAAGCCCAAGCTCTTGTAGTGGTTGCCTGTGGTGTAAGTTCAACTTCTTTTGTGCATAGCAGACCTCTGGGCATGGATAGAGCATATTTGCATGGATCCAATTGTAGGATCAAAGCCCTCATTAGCTCTGCTCAGGCTTTTGTTGGAAGCTGATCTTTCATTTGCGCACATCTTTGCTTTACCACTGTGGAAGTGTGCAGCTGCATCACATGAATTTGCAAACAGGCTGAGCAGAGGGGCTGTAACCACCATATTAATTACTGCTCTTGTGACACAGTAGGAACTTTGCAGCCCACCCAGCTGCATGTATTGCACCCAGCCCCACATACACATGTAGAAACAAAGCTCATCTGTCTTGTTCAGCTTAAAGTTTTTTACTGACCCTAATTTAAGAATTATCTTTATGATATAGTGCCTTCCTTCTTGTCATTGCTTTCTGGTCCTGAATTCACCCTAGGGTTTGCGCCATTCAAGAACCTGCATATTTCAGAATGGCTTTCAGTGAATAACTGTGTTGCGCTAAGTCAATGGGGAATCAGTCAGGACAGAGGGGTTTTGCCCAAGAGCTGGCATTTCTGTAACAATGCCATTAATTGTCTAAATGATAGTAAGTGTAGTTTCACATGCACTTTGAGCCAGCATAAGCAGACATTACTGCCAAGAGCAGTGGTTCAATCCTCCCTATGCCCCTGGCTACTTTTTCCCATTCCAGAATCTCCCTTTTTGCTGAACTACATTGTTTTCATTCAGATAAGTTCCCTGATCCACTTCCCCACATGGCCACACAGATACTTGTCAGCACGGGTGAAGGAGTGGAGCTGGGAACAAACAACTGGAACCTGGGGGCAGGGCAGGACTGCCTCTTATGGTGCCTGTCCTAGCTTAAGCTTGGATAGGCACTGCCTTGCATAAAATACTGTAATTTTACATCCTGCCTCTTCAGTTCTTCACAGGGTTCCCACTTCAAAGTGCATGTGCTGTAATATCTGGTTAGAAGAGCTGCAGTGAGATAATATTTATTACGTATTAGGGGATGGGCTCAGTTAATTAGTTTGAGAAAGGATTGCATCTTCTCTCTCAAGAAGTCTAGAGTTTATTTTAGGGACGAAGTTGGGGAATGGTTCTGGAGGCATTTTAAAAATACGTCATCTGGAGGCATGGATTCTCCTGGATTATTGGCTTTCTTTCCCTAGCTGATTTCTTGGCTGGCCAACTCTCTGTCTCTGTAGCAGCCAGTGCAAAGTAAGGTAGATTTTGGGCTGATTTATGGCATACACAACTGTTTTTTCTCTGGCTTTGAATTTGGGAGAAAGAAGGAAGATGGTGTCAGGCCATCTCAGCTACCTGTCTTGACTGAACATACATTTGCTGCCCTGTGGAGTACTGAAACACCGTCTGCTTCCAGCACTGGGGTCCTGCCAGTTGGAGAAACGTGGGGGTCTTTGGGCAGAAGGAGTGCATTGTCCCATGAGCTATGATCACAAGGTGGACCTTTTTGGTTTGTCTTACTGTGCTTGCTGTATGGCTAACTCTGTGAAGGGTCTTGCCTATTATTATGCAAGGCCACCTTCACTCAGTCTCACCAGTAATGTCACTGCAACTCAGATTTAAGTGGCCTATTTTTTAAAAGCTGCTACAGTCTTTAGGCTCCTAATGACTCCTAAAACATGAAGTGAATTCCTATTCACTGAGACTGAAACAAAAATAAAAGAGAGCTCAGTGCTTTCTCTACTGTGTGTTTTTCTTGCCTTTTCATGGATGAATTATTATAAAGGGAGCTATGTATCCATGGAGATATGCGTTATTATAATGATAACTGGAAGGGGCTTCCTGTTGGTGAAATAATAAGTGTATCCTGGTTGAATAAACTCCAAGAGAGAAAACCCTCTCATTCTGCATGTCCCAGCATGGTGTCCCTCAGCAGGAGCCCTGTCATTTCTACATAGAGCACAAGGGAGAAGCTGCTTCTCACAGCACCCATCTATGGCTGTGTCATGGTCTCCAAATGGGAAACCACATGGGAGGTAACAGAGCTGGAAAATGCTTTTACCTCCCTCTAGGTCCCATCTGCTGTCACCTCTCAGGTGGAACCAGCCAGTGATAAAGTGGGTACAATAGCACAGCAGTTGGCGAAGTATGATGAGGTGTTACCTGTTTGCTGTGGGAAGGCTCCTGGCTGCTTTGGGATGAAAATGGCTCTCAAGGGAGAACTCATAAACTGTGAGTTTAAGAGAAGCAGAGTTTAATAACAGCAACCACCCAAGTGCTTTTCTCTCTTAAGGACTGTTTTAGTGGAAAGGATGAGAGGAAAACCTTAGAGGGCTGCTCTTTGTTTAAGTAACTTCAGCAGCAGCAAGCAGCCTAGCCCTCAGCCCTTCTAGTCAACTGCATAAGGTCTGTAAATGGGGAGTGCTGGTTGACAAGGCAGGAAGGATAGCTGGGTGAAAACTGTTTGGATAAAACCTTCCGCCTTCCAATGTAAATTTACTTCTCCTTTGCACCTTTTGGACAGTTAGGGTCATTTGCTGAAGGGTATTTGACTAGGGGTGTTGTAGGGTTTTAGATTTTCAGTAAGCTGGGGAAACGTCTGTTCTAGCAGGGACAGCAGACAACCATGCAGTGTGTGTGGCTGATTGAAAAAAAAAAAAAGAGAAAATAAAATTACAATAATTAAAGGAAATCACTGACCTTGGATTAAATGTTGCTGTCAGCTGCTCAGAGCATGGAGCTTTGCATAGCTGTGGGGTTATTATGCAGATGAAATGCACAACCAACCAGAAAATAGGAATTGTGTTTTGTGAAAAGCTAGCATTGTGCTACGGTACCACAACAGTGTCTCTGCACCCAGGGAGGCTGGGGCAGGCTGGGGTTCCTTCAGTCTGTATCAATAAGCCACACACAGAGAAGCCAATCAAAATTCTCCTTCGTTCAAATTCCTTTTATTCTAGATAAAAAATTTCATGGTTAATCATTATCATCTTGTTCCCTTCCTAGGTAATTAGTATTGCTTTGTGCCTTTCCCTATGTTCCCTTCATGTTAGAGAAGTTTAATTGACATTAAAAGAAGAAGAAATTAAAGGGGTTTTAATCTGTTGATCTGTCCTATCTGTTTTAAAAAGAAAAGCTGGAGTAATAGAAAAATAGGCTGGTGTCTATGCTCTCTTATCATCCATTTTGCCATTCATTACTGAATTGATGAGAATGTCTGCTTTGCATATCTAATCATATAACTGATTAACAGTCTACTGGGGTTTCTCCCTGTTAGTGGAGAATAGTTATAGGAGGCATAGGCCACCTATGTATAGGTGACCTATTTTAAATATGAATAGGCAAAGTTATAGGCGGTCAATAGGCTTTTGCCTATCTATTATGTCAAGTTTGCTCAAATTTTGCTCAGAAACCAACACTGAGTGAAAACTGGGCACTTCCTTCAGTTTCCTCGAAATGTCCCTGGTTATAGCAAGATTTCATCTCATAAAGAGTAAAGTAAGAAAATAATCTTTTCATCTATGAGAACTCTTTAAGTGTGTGCTTTAACATCAGGGTTTGCTTCAAGATGTTTATGTAGAGATGTTCTGAATCAAGACTTTGGTGCATTAAGCTTGCAGAACCAACAGATGCTAATGTCATAGTTATAAAAGTAAAGTTATAAAGTAAACTTACACTGAAGGCAGCAAGAGAGTAGTTTAGGTCACAAAAAAGAATATTTTCAACTATTTAAATATTAAAATCCTGAGAAAATTTTGAAACAATCTAAATAATAAGTCCTTTCTGGAATTTGTCCCAAGAAATAAAATCAGTTTAACATACTTTAATGATCTGGATGAAAAGAAAAAAGAAAAATTGGTGTTATTTTTCTTAACCAAAGATGTTGAAGAACTCTTATTGTTTTCCAGTATTCCTTATGGTGAAAAGCAAATACAGATTTTAAATGTAATATTTATTAGACTGTCTTCTTTTCTGGAATTTGCAACAACAAAGAAAATCAGAGAACATTCTTTAAATAGCCTTGGAGAAGAATAGGACCTCTGCAGTTTACTGCGTGCTGTTCAGAGGTGAACTCAAATGCGCCTCTACCAGTCAATTAATACAAAGCAAATTGTGAGGGACTTCAGGCTGTCCACACTGGAATAAGCAGGAGGGCTCTCACTGACTTCAGTGTGTTTGAGCCAGGCAGTGGAAATGAGATCCTGGCAGTTGTCCAGTGCAAGGTGATGGCAAAACTTCCAATGCCTCATTAGAGTCAGGATTTTATACTAGGTTTTGCTAAGACTTCATTCCCACAAGTTTTTATGTTCAAAAGAGCAAAAAGCAGGAGATGCATCTCATTGGATCTCTGCTATTGCTATTTAGGTGGGAAGCACTTAAATGCTATAGTCATGTCTAGATTCAGCAGCCTGGTTGGTGATGAGACATGACCTTCCAGGGCCTTTATTAATCACTATCAGGAGATGGAGTCTTTGATGAGGAAATGCTTGTAAGCTCTGACTGTATAGGATCTGCAGAGTGATACACAGGTGGGAACATGCTGTATAAATGATGTATCTGGAGAGGAAGCTTCTTGCTTATATCCTCTTATTAGCTGTGTTCATTCACCTACGGCTCATGCAGGTAGGTAGATGTGTTCATCACAAAGGGTGGTGTTTCTACTTCGTATTTTGTTCCCTTCTATTCTTGGTATGTGATAGCAGGTTGGACAAATAGATTATAAGCCTCAAGACCCTCCCTAGGATGTATCAGATCCCTGCTTTAAGCCTTTCTAGATCTCAGAGCAGCTAATGATGAGTTTCCATGCACCCCTGAACACCAGTGACTGTTCCATCTGTGGTGAATGTATTAGGTGGAAGAGTCCAGCCTCTCCTGTAAAAGCACTTAAAATGGAAACTTAGCATACATCCATGTTGATTTGCTGTCCAACTAGTGTTGGAGATGATTTGGGAAGTGACAGAAAAATAAGTAGAAGGGACTTTTGTCTCATAATTTTGAGACTTGTTGCCCAGTAATAATACCTGGGCTAGTTCTAATTCCACTGAAATGAACATGCATTTTTTTTTTTTGCTTTGGTTTTAATAAGCTATGGGTTGGTTCCTCTGACCACATGCTAGTAATTATGAGAATAATCATGTGTGGCTGCAATTACTCCTATGCTTAATTTTCATCCTGGCTAAAGGCAGAAGGAATTTATCAAAGTAAAACCAGAAATGATTTGGTCCCAGATTCAGAGTCATGTTCTTGCATATATAGAGTTGGCTGACAGACTAGATGAAAGAAGGGTCACTTCTGGGAGGCCTTTAGCCATTACGTACCTGAAAGAAAATGTTTTTACAATATAATACACATTTCTCTCAGATTTTATTTCATGTGTCTTTGGTTTTTTTTGAAGAACACAATCTACATGAAAATCACATAGTTCTAGGAATATCTGTGCCTTCACATTACAAGAATATCTGAGTCTGTAAGAGAAAGAAAGCAAGGACACGTGTAATATGATTTTCCTGGGTGTGGAATCATGCTTTATCCATAAGAGCAGCCATTTACTGAAAAGAGAAAATGTATTCACTGCTACTTTCTTTCTGAAGCTTTTAATTTGGAGACCCTTAGACTGATTTAATGTTAGGATTGCTTTAGAAATAGTTGTCCTGGTATGTGAAAGTATATAAATAATTTAAAAATGTCTTTTATGTCTTAATACTGCTGCAGTAGTGCAGATGATGTCTGAACTGCCTTTAGACTAGCTTATGTATCTGGAGAAGTATAATGCTGGCAGTACAGGCCTAGTTATAGGTTAAAAAGCCACCGGAAAAGCAAGGTAAGAAAGTACTAAAAAGCCAGCTGAAAAACAAGGCACAAAAGTAGGAACAGAATTCTTTACTGTCCTTTAAAAAAAGACCCTGTATATACAATTTTATGAAACATAATGCTCCAGACAGCACAGAAAGGAAAAAATATACTTTCATTTTATCCATCTGCCTTTGTGGGACTACCTTTAAAAGGCTCTTTGGGATGGGGGTGTGGGGAAACCCTTCATTTTTAATTCAGTAAGGCCAGTACTATAACACAGACAGGAGCATTCCTGAAGCTTTTTCCGCATTCCTTTTCTTTTTGAGTGACTCCAGTCTCTAAGGGCAACATGGACACCACCATTAAGGGATGAACAGAGAGCTGTGTTGCTTTTCAGCAAGCGGACAAATAACACAGAAGGGAGGTCTGCGGAAAAAGGAGACTCAGACCCATGCATGTTTGGCTTTGAGCCATCTCACTGTGATAGCCCCTCTAATAATTCCTTAATAGGGCTATTTCTAGCAATGGAGTTGGACAATATTATACATCTCCAGTCTTCTCTTTCCCTTCTTTGTCCCTGTCTTGTTTCTGCACTCGATAAGCAGAGAGATTTGCTGCAAATTGCCAAAAGTCCCAATGGTTTCATAGCAATCAACAGCTTCTTGCAGACTTTGCAGGGTATCCTGATGTGAAGGCTGGAATGATGAGCAATTCAGTCTGCACCGACGGTTGGGTCTGTGGTCACTGCCTGAGTGCACTGAGAAAATCAGTAAGGGACTCTTTTTAGACCTTGGGTGTGATTTCCCGGTGGAGAAGCTTGCTCCCTGAATCTCCACTCTTTCAGTCTGAAGTTCTCTTTATTCATTCTGGGATAGTAGCCTTAAAATAAAGACCACATGTGTCAATTTATGTTAATGATTAGACATATAGGGAAGCCAATAACATAGGTCTTGTGCTGGGTTAAGCAATCAGCATTACATGGCACAGCTTTATCTTCCCCTTCATAGCACTTCAGCAGGGAAACACATGACAAGGAGACAGTGAGCCAAAGGGAAATGTACTTTGCAAGCACAGTTCTTTGGAGCCTAACCAGTTTAAGACTGTGCTGATATGATTAGGTGGCCTTTGGTAGGGAATGACTCTCCAGAGGGCTAGATTGGCTTAGTTGCTGGGATGCTCTTTGTCGTGAACCACAAGGGGGAGTTAGATGCTGCTTTATTATTGAGGAGGATAACGTACAGCAAGGAGATGGAATCTGAGTGATACATGAGGGCTGGGAGGATGCCAGGCAAGAACCATACAACCCAGACCTGTGACGAGCTGTTAAGGCCTTGCTGTCATCTTCACATTTATTGTAGTCAGACTCAGTGTTTTCAAACAGAACTGTCACTGCGTCACCCATTTCACAGTTGGGCAATCTCTCTTATGAAACTATGATGTGAGCTGATGAGGATTACTGAGAGGAGCTGAGTGACAAGGCACTTGGATGCCTGTCTCTGGCCCGGGATGATCTGTAAAGGCCAAAGGCTTCTTCTTCATCTTGTCATCACACTCACTTGTTAGCAAATACCTACCTGTACTCTTGCAATGCTTGTCATATGGTATGCTACTCAGTGTTCCTCAGTGCTCAATGATAACCTTTTGTAGTCCTTTTCTTTTGGGTATATTTATAGATATTCTACCTTTATAGATGTTTTTCGGCTCCCCCCACATGGGAATATGCCCTGGGAACTTGCTTAAGAAGAAGCTCTGCTGCACTTGCTTAGAGAGCTGTGACCCTTCTGAAATGCTGGCGTTGCCCTCAGCTTTCAGCAAGGAAAAGATGAGCACAAATTTACAACTTCACATAATTGTATTTTATGATAACCTGATGCTAATGTGAACACAAAATTGAACATAAGAATCTAATTGTGTACTTCCTGTTGAATAATGCAAGGCAGTAGCAGTCATTAGCCTTGTACTGTCTGAGAAAGCATGCCTCTTCCCTTTGTGGAGAGCACATAACAGAAGACAAAGAAACTATCTTCTCACAAGGTTGTCATTGTTCCTTTCTCTCAAATCAGAAGCAGGGTCTTAGTGAATCAGATTCCCAGCATTGAGCACTCCCTGGTGTGCCAGATACTAAAAAGAGGGTGTAGAACATGTTGTACCAGCTAGCAAGTCACAGTAGCTTCTTTGAAATCAGTGGTTGCACTAAATGCCCATCTGGTCTTGAAATGTGTAGTTTTCTACTAATGTGGGGAAGTGGAAGGAGAAAAAAGAAATGAAAAATTTCATGTTGAGGCTGAAGGATAGAAAGAATAAGAAGTAGCAAATGGGCTAGCACTCTCTTGGTAGCAGAAGCTGTGACCATTTTTATAGCATTTTGCTAATTGTCTCGGTCCAAATACCTCCAGGCTCACCTGCAGATTCAGGTTCAGGACTTGTGTAAGGACTTGATATTCAAAGCTCCTTTCAGTAAGGAATCTTCCACATGGAGAGGGTAGGAGGAGTAGTAGTAATTCTGTTTGGGAAGTCAAATCATTCGTTCAACTGAAGCAGAATGCAAGACACAAGACCTAGAGGCCCAGGTCATTAGTGAAATTTGGTAATGGGCTGCAATTTTTCGACAAAGCTATCAAGACTATTGTTTTAAAGTATCTGAACCTAGTTGTGGATGCTTAGTGCTTCTGCAAATCCAGGGCTTAGCACAGATTTACAGAACTGAAATTTAGAGAACTGGAAAGTAACTCTGCAACAAGAACAACGTACAAAATGGATGGAATAACAGACCAAAGGTTCCCTGATCTGTTCCTCAGCCTTTCCCTCTGTCCCACTGGTGTTCAGGGGACAAAGGAAGAGGCTCGAGTGGATCTCTTCCTTAATATAATCTTGCAGCAGGAGAGAATTTTCCTCTTTAGCAGACAGAGACCTGGGTGAGAGATTAAAAAAGCCTGAAGGTTATGTCCAGTGGAGCACGTATTTAGTGCTGGCATTAGGAACAGTGGCAGGGTTTAATCCACAGTGTGTTTCTCTTGTCTGTCCTGTGGCAGTCACATCCCACTTATACAGTCCTTATACTCTCGCATTCACTCCAGTGGAATTCTGACTTGCGCTGTGGGAGGTCCAGATAGTATCACGTACCTGGATACCCTTCCTGTCTGCCTGCAGAGCTCGGTGGTACGTGCATCAGGCAAGCCAGTAACTTCACAGCCCTGAGTTAGGTAAAAGCCTGGAAGTAGGTAAGAGTGACTGCTACACACAGCTAAAGGTTTGAGAGCATGTCATTATGTCTGTCGGTTTGCACTGGAAGTACCAGCTACCAATACACACAGTAGAAGCTCTGACTCACTATTGTTCCTGTTTCTGGCAATTGCAATATTTGCAGTCACCATTGGGCTAGTTGTTATGAGAAGTGCCACTCTGCTTCACACATCTGATGTGTGTTGATTGTAGTTGTATAACTGGACATTTTCTAACCTTCTTCTTCTTGTCTGTATGAAAGGGATGTTTCTTTTCATCTCTGTGACACTCGAGAAATTAAAAGCTGTCTCAGCTGGGGCTGTGCATGACCTAATGCTCGGGCCTCTGCTGTCATACATCTCCCTTTACTCCTTTGGGGCAAGTTGTGGAAGCAGGGGTTTGCTTATGCCAATAAGAATGGTGGGTTGTGCCTTCAGATTGCAAGGGTGATAGTCTGAATTTCTAAGAGTTCAGAATGTAGATATAGTTTAACAGGCTCTGAAGGTGCAAACCATTGCACCTAAAGTCAGCTTAATGTGATTTGAGGGAAGTGTGGGCATAGCAGCAGTGTCAGTCTCTTGACTGGATCACCTCTTCAGAGTGGCCTCTGTTCAAAGCACTGCAATCACTCACTGGTGGTGCTCTGAGGCCAAACTTCCTTGCTGTGGCCCATCCTGAAGAGGGTAGGAAAGGTGCTCCTGGCTACTGTGGATTTTATAGACTCTTCAAAAATGTGTCTGTATGACATGAATGTATCAAAGATGAAAACATAAGTTTGGTTGCTTTTTCCCTTGATTTAAAGGCTTACAATTTGTTGTTAAGTCTCATGCAGGCTGTGAGTGGTTTGGGAGAGTTCCATTCACTTCCCTTTTTTCTCACATTCCTTTTAGACTTGCATAAATCCCAAATCCCAGACCTGTTTGGCACTGCCCAAGTGTGTTGCTTAGGTACAGATAAAGTGGGCTAGGCCTGGGGCTCATGATCATGATCAAATGTTTACATACAATAAAGTTTAGATGTAATATGAAGATAACCAGTATGAGCTCTCCTTAGATCTGTAGGCTGAGTAAAAAATGGTCGGTAAGGTTGTTTCAATGGCAGAAGCAAGTATCTCAGTGTTTCCAGGATTGTATTTCTATTTTTACTGTATGCAGGTTGCAAGGTGAGTGACGGTTTTCCTGTGGGAGCTGTTTCGCTCTGTGCTTACCTTTCCCCCTTAGACATCTGCTTTGTGGTACAAATGGGCTTTTGGATGATTTGTATCTAATCTGAGAAGCTAACTTCCTCTTACAGTATTTTTTTTTGTTTGTTTGTTTCTTTTTTTTTTATATATTTCTTTTCTCCTAACCTGGGCAAGAAGAGTTTTGCCTCGTTCAGGGTCAGATCTTTGGAGGTGAATGTTTTATCTATGGTTATTTGAGGATTTTAAAGCAGTAATTCAGGGCATATTTAAAAAGAATGTTATTTTCCTGAGAGAAGGAAGCAATGCCTAAGCAAGGTTGCTAAGCTCTGCCTTCCCAGGCCGAGGCTGCATGTGTCTTTGTCTCATTTTTGTTATTGCATATGCGTCTTTTTCAGACTTCTTTGGCAGTGATCAGTGTTTCCTGACTCAAAATTTGTTGCCCAGCCCTTAGTCATCCTTAGAAATGCAGCCCTGCCATTTAATCACCAGTGATGGTCTCCACAGTTAGTGTAAAGCTGAAACCAGCTGCCTGCTTGTTTGCATGTCAGCTTTGCTCGCTGTGATCCTTGGGCCTTGTGGGCACTGCACAAGGGATCATAATGCCCTTTGGTCAGTGAGAGGTTTAAAGCAGAAGTCTTGTGTCAGTGACTGCTAAAGCAGTCTTTAACACAAATCAACAGACCACTGTTTTACCAAAGGCTGAGTCAAGTCTCCCTCAGTGCCAACCCTGGTCTGACACTCTGTGTGCTGGTGGCCTCAGCCAGTGCCAGACGCGAGGCTGTGAATGTTTTACACTGGTGAGCGCCTTGCTCACATACTTGGACTGGGACGGCATCCACGAGCAGCTGCTCCTCAAGGTGAGTAAGGGCATCTTTCTCAGACGTGTCTGGTTGGATGTTAACTTTGCTCTAGCATAGCTGTGCTTGGCACCAGGGCGCTTTCTGCTTCTGGACTTGTAGTTTGGAAATTGCCTCACTGAGGTACACTACATGGGTAACAAGAAGTGTCCAAGAAGTCCCTGAGCTTTAAATAGGAGACAAAGTGCTTTTAGTAGTTCTATCACATACTGAAATACCTTTGTGAATCTAAATTTTGGTTCTTGAGAGCCATGTTTCCTTGAACTCCTTGAAAGACCCTGGAGCCTAGCTCAACTTTGCTATGCTTCCAATGGAGCTAAGGTATTACATGTTGTAGTTTCACAGTTTCACAGTATGCTAGAGATTGGAAGGGACCTCAAAAGATCATCTAGTCCAATCCCCCTGCCGGAGCAGGAACACCTAGATAATGTTACACAGGAATGTGTCCAGGCGGGTTTTGAATGTCTCCAGGGAAGGAGACTCCACAACCTCCCTGGGCAGCCTGTTCCAGTGTTCTGTCACCCTCACTGAGAAGAAGTTTCATACCTATGAAAGTTCTACAGGTCTACCCACCTAAGCAGGGTATAACACTGATGATGATAAATGAAACTTGTGTTTAAAAACAACAAAAAAAGTACTTTCAAAAAGCACATTAGGAGACCTAGCAGTTGTATAAAAGGAAAGAAGTTGTGGAAGAGAATGGACCTGGTAGACAACATCACATACGTTTCTGGCAAATGGCTCAAAATGAAGTACAGCAACATGTTCTAACCCAACAGGAGCAGAGAAAAGGCTTTCAGCTCACTGCTTTTAGCACTTACATGTTGTGGCTTGGCTTTATACTTAAATCCAAATAATTTAACATTTAGCTGATAGTATGTCTTTGGAAGTATGAAGGTGACAATGGCAGCCTGCAATCTGGAAGGCTTGGTGGTTTATGCCTGATTTTAATTTGATTTTTGAATGTAATGAAATGCTCTTGATAGATTGATAGCCAGTGACTGAGCTTCTTAAATAAAAAGGATGAGTAGAGGTTCTGCAGAATGACAGCTTGTGCATGCACAACTTTTCTTTGGATGGTTTTCCCCTTTGTCATTTATATCTCACATGGTTAGCTGAAATACTGCCATTATTTTGGAAGATGAAGAATTTTTTCCTTCCAGATTGTTCCTGCTTATGCTACTTCACTTAATTTTGCTTAAAGACATCAGCGTATTGACTTACTAACTGTGTAGTCATTAGAAAGAGGGACCAATCCTGTGAACACCAAAGGATATATCTATCACGCAAAGAAACAGGACTTTGTGTTAAAGAGAAGTCAATATGTGACTGTTGTCCTGAAGTCCATAATCCATTTACACTCTTTTCTCAACACACATTAGTATGTAGGTTTTCCTGTTGAGTCATCGGTGTTTGCCTTGAGCTGTGTGTATGGACCTCATTGTGTAGGGACATCTGAGCAGTGCTGTCTCCTCCTCCCTGAGCGTAGGGCCAAGGTCTGCCTGTGTGGTTGGTGTAGGTACCTGTTCCTCACTGGCTTCCTTATTTGACTCCCAGTTATTCTTGTGCTGTCTTAGTAAAACTTGAGAAGAAAATCACTGGGTAGTAGTATTTCCAATGTGACAAACTTACTTGGCAAGTTTTTATTAAAAAAGCTTATAAATTGACCCATTAGTTTTCTTAATCTCAAGGTGATGAAGAGATTCTGTCTCTATTCCAAACCCATGCGCACAAAGAGACTGTTCCCTTATGGAAATCTGGAAAGCAGTGGGCAAGTTTTCTTGAAAGGATTTATTTTTATAAATTCTGTAAAGGAGTTTCAAATACTCTTTATATCTTCCCTCTGCGAGGAGGTGTTGTTTATTGCTTTGTTGTTGTTCTGTTACTGTATCCCTGCTTTGCACCAGTAGCTTTTGGTATGTTATCTTCATGAACTAGTGTTATATTCCCACTTCTCCCTCCTGTTCACCACAAATGGAGACTCTAGTTAAAAATCTGCTCACTTCTCTCCTTAAACGTTTCCAGCTGAGAGACAAATCGGGCCTATGTTGGTTTCATTTGGTAGCAGTCAATGTCATTTTCCTCTGAGGTGCTTTTTGTAAACTCTGACCATGATTGTTTTGTAGTTATTGCTTTCAGACATGTCATATACTTCATCTGTCAAAGGCAGGAAATATGTTTTAGCCTAATTATAGTGTTTGTGAGGAACAAACTAATCAACTGAGTTCTAGTTTATTATTTCCAAATATAGACTTAAATAGATGTATGTACATAATCTGGTGGCTTTTTGTGTGGTCAGGGGAGCTGACAGTAAAACTTGGGAGAGAGGAAGTGGCGTGTGGATGTTACAGCTCTTGCTCTGGCTTGTATCTGGGACTGACCAAAGGAAATGGGTGAAAGGTATTTGATGTTTTGCCCTGCTTTACTTAACCAGACGTGTTTTGACCTGTGGTTTTTCTGAGGCGATTAAACTGTAACACTTGTACGCAGTTCTTTACACAGACACAGTGCTTATAGATGATGTAGTATAGACACAAGGCTAGCTTTTAATCATAAAGATGAGTTGCCTTGTGGAGGTTGATATTTCTGTTTCTCTTTAGAAATGGCTCTTAAAATGCCCAATTGCTGTATGCTGAAGAGCCAGTACTCAACGAATAGGGCATCATTTGTTAAATCTCCTAGTCTGGGATTTGGCCATTGCATTCCCTGCTATCACAGAACCTCCTTTTCTTCCCTGTAGGTCATGAGGAGTAGCTGGAGAGTCTTGCTTGGGTGACCCTTTCCCCAGCAGAAAGGAATAAATAAAATCTATAGGGAGTGTTGTCAGAGTCCTTCTGGGAAAAAGGGCTTTACAACATGGAGAACTCAGCTGGATTAAAGGATCAAGACAGCTTTATGAAATTCAAGGGCTTGAGAGTTCTTTTCTGACTGTAAATAACCTATTACAAGCTTATTACAAAGGAATATACTACATAATGAATACTAGTGAAGATCCAGCCATCAAATTACTGAATTAAATAAATAATCTCCAGAAAAATAAAAACCTGATATGTTTTCAAAGGGTTATAACTAGAAGAAAATGCTTTATCAGTTAGTTTTGTCTTTCAGTGTGTTCTTTAATGAAACAACTTTTCTGTGGAATCAATGCACTGTATGTCTTCATACACAGTGACAGTTTATTGAGCTGGAGTTGAGGTCTTTTCTGGAAATGTTGACACAAGAGTGAGTCAACTTACCAGAAAAACATGAACCACCTACATTTGGGTTCTGTATTTGCAGTGGAGCTCCGACATACAAGAATGCCCCATATATATATATGTGAGTTCAACCTTCTTCTCAGTGTCTTCTCTTTCATTATGGATATTTCTAGTGTGTTTCATGTCTAAGGATGAGTAAGCACTGTTTGCAAAGTTCTGCTGCTCATATTTGTCATGTGCTATTTAATGAGAACTTTTTCACATGGCTGTGCTAATTGAGTTAGCTCAGGTTCCCTCTGTGCCAGGGCAGAGTCCTGATGGAGGCTGTGTAATAAAGTGCACCTCGTGTCAAAGCTGGTCATTGGAAAAGCAGAACAACAGAACTGTGTGAGTGTCACTTACCCAAGAAAAAGTAAACCCAGCCTATGCAGGAATAAGAGCTTCTCTATTAGTGGTTATTTCAGAACAAAATTCCAGTCTGAAATAAAAAGCTGGAATATCAAGATTTTCTGCAGTTTCGAAATGGAAAAAAATGTGTCAGACCAGCCCTACCAGTTCTTATTTAGACAATACCGGAACAGTTATTCAAAGTAAAATTCTTTTGAAACACTGATTTTAACTTGTTTTGATTTTTTGTATGTTTAACTTTTATACTTAAATATTAACTTCTGAATCTGTACTAAAATATACAAAAATGAAACAGATCTTGCATATTGAAGTATAGATGTTCTCATAGCCTTGCACCAAATAAGGGAGGTAAAAAAATATATTCAACTCTTAACCTGTATCTCTGAAAGTGAATTTCACAATATCTCCTCTTCATAAATAGAATATGAGGGTTGTAGAAAGGTTCATTCTAAACCAGTGTCCTTGAATCCAGATGAGGTGGTTTGTTGTACTGTGAGGTTATCGAGGTGTCAAGTGTATAAGAGTGATTCTTTCTTTTCCACTTTGGGGAAATGTCTCTTGCCTAACTGTCCTGGGTTCAGCAGTAGCAGTCATTTTTCTCCTTAGTAGCTGTTGCAGGGCTGTGTTTTTGACTTTCGGCCTGGGAACAGCACTGATAACACCGATGTTTTTAGTTGCTGCTCAGTAGTGTTTGATCTCACCAAGGACTTTCTGAGTGTCATGCTCTGCCAGGGAGGAGGGAAAAGCATAGCTGCCTTCCAAGCAGTTGACCCGCGTTCATTTCCCAGCCAACACACCAGAGGGGAAGCCGGGAGGAAGCAGAGACAGGACACCTGACCCAAACTAGCCAGAGGTATTCCATACCACAGCATGTCATGCCCACTATATAAACTGGGGGCAGTTACCCGGAAGAGTTAGATCACTGCTTGGTTGGGCTGGGTATCGTTCAGCAGGTGATGAACGGTTGTATTCTCTTCCCTTGTTATTTCCCTTATCATTATTATTACTGGTGGTAGCAGCAGTGGTTTGTGTTATACCTTAGTTACTGGACTGTTCCTATCTCAACCCGTGGGAGTTACATTTTTTCAATTCTCCTCTCCATCCCTCCGGGAGTGGTGGGAGGGAAGTGAGAGAGAGACTGCATGGCTGACTGTGTTTAAACCATGACACTAACTCAGGTCTGAACCATTTGGATCTGTTTTGTACAGTGTACAGTGCAGGTGTATGGAACAAAGCGGCGGTCTCTGACTCCTTGCCTCTGAGCAACTATGAAGGAATGTCACGTTTGGTTTCTCTGCAGAAAACAACTGTTCTATTTGTCAGGAGACACTCAAGCTGTGGACAAATTTTAAGGAATCAGTGATTTCTACACCTCTCAGTTCTAGTGGCGTTAAATAGAAAAGTTGATACTCAAGTGAAAATTGCTCTCTCTTTTCCCTGCCTAGATATTTCTATTCTTTTTTCTTTCTATTTCACCAGATCTCTTCCACTGACTCATCTTGGCCTTTCAAGGACTTCTGTTACAGCTTCCTTTCCCTCTTAATAAATCTTCCTGTGGTTCTGAACAATGGGAGAGAAGTGGTAGCCAAGACAGCTTGGACCATTAGTGATCACCTGTCATATTTTATCATTGGTAATTTTTGTCTGGCCTAGCTCCTTTGGTTTTTGTCTCCTTGCTGTTCCCAGAGTACAGATGTAAGCAGTGAGCTGGAAAGTCTTCAGGGGTGGTGGTTGTATTGAGTAGGAACATTCTGCTTGTTTGAGCTTCAAATTTAGGCTAAGTGGGGTGTCTTCCAGTTTTTGGCAGCCTCAGTCCCATTTTGTGAATGCAAGGGGATTAATAGTGAATGAGGCCAATATATATAAAGCTTTTCTGTTGTTTCTCCTCAGAAAACACATCTGCAGACAACAGCTTCATTGTGTCATGTCTGGGATTCTGATTAAATCAAAGTTAATATCCTTTTTTGATTCCTTACATTTAGGACACAGAGAGCCAGACCTGGCATCTGTGAACTGATTGCTTGCTGTATCTGGTGTATTGGGATTTTATTTAATGGCATCACTAAAATTAAAAAACTCCACACATTATCATCCTAAGACAAACCAAAGTGAATTCAGGCTTTCCATAAAGCAGCTTTATGAATTGTCTCTTTAACTTGATCAGACTTCGCATTGTCTTTACCTCAGATTGCAGTTGGTATTTAGTGCCCCAGTTCTGCTGCTTTGTTTTCTTTAAGAATCTCATTATTTCACCTGCCAAACTGAAACTCAAGCTGAAGGGTATTCACTTAAAGTATCCAAATTCTACCACAGTTTGGACTAACGACATTGAAGATTTGCTGTGAAGTCCACTGGATAACAGCATGAATCGAAGCAGATAGTTCGGTATGGTGGCTGATGGTAATCCAGCCATATCCTCCTTTTACTTTGATTACCTAAAAATAAAAATACCCTAAGCAGGAAACATGCAGTGAATCTCCTTTGCCCAGTGAACCTGCTCATCAAATGCTGTTGACATTAATCAACAATTATCAGTGGCAATTTTTTGAGAACTGCAGAGCTTGGAGCATGTGTACAGAATTTCAAGGCTGATGCAAACAAACCTCAGGGCCGTTCCCAGAGAGCTAGGAAGGCTTTTCTCATGCTGTGGTTACTGCCAGGCAGTGGTCTATCCACCTCAGTGTTAATACTGTGTTCATTCTTGTTTTCTCTGTGTGTCGTGGTTTAAACCCAGTCAGGCAACTTGTTCACTCACTCCCAGTGAGTGGTGCCGGGCTGACAGCAATTGAGGGCCCCCCCTCCCCGGGGCTCTCCCCTTCCCCACTCCTGGAGGAATGGGGAGGAGGATCAAAAGAGTGCAACTCCTACAGGTTGAGACAAGAACAGTCCAGCAACCAATGTACAACACAAATCACCACCGCTACTACCAATGACAACAATGATAAGAGAAAATAACAAGGGAAGAGAATACGATACCACCGGCCAAGAAATGAGTGCCACCCAGAAGCCCGTGTCCTTCCGGATAACTCCCAGTTACCCCCCACTGCAGGCATGACGTGCTGTGGTATGGAATACCTCCTTGGCTAGCCTGGGTCAGGCGCCCCATCTCTGCTTCCTCACAGCTTCCCCTCCTCCCTGGCAGAGCATGAGCCTCACAAAGTCTTTGGTCAGGGTAAACATCACTTAGCAACAGCTGAAAACATTGGTTTCACCAACACTGCTCTCAGGCTGGAAGTCAAAACACAGCACTGCACCAGCTACCACAAAGGAGAAACATGACTGCTACTGCTGAACCCAGGACACTGTGGTGCTTAAAAAAAATAATCCAAGCCCCAAAACTTAACTTTTGTTTTGGCGTTGTTATGGAAGAATGTTTTTTTATAAATGCAGTAGTTCAAGGGATGTGGCTTCTGGCATGGATATGGCCTCAGGGAGGAAGAACTCAGGAGTTTGGACCTGTGCCTCTACACGTGCATTTCAGGACAATTATATCTGTGTTCCAAGCAGAAGGGAAAGTAGTAACTTCCCAGCTATCTGAATGGTTGTTTGGACCATTCTGCATCTTCATTATAACTGCTCTTGCAGCCTGACCCTAATACAAGGCAGCTGCCTGCTAGCAGCTGGCATGAAATCTTCACAACCAACCTGTTTCATAAATAGGTTTGTGTTCGGTAAAGTTGAACCAGAAAGTTTCCCTTTGTGGTTTTCTCCATCTCCTTGTTCTCTTTCTCTTTAGTCAGAGGAGCCTTGAGTCATGTTCCTAATTGGCTATTCTGCTTCCACCTCAAATGGAATAGATTACTCCTTGGCATTGGGTATTTACTAAATAAGTTTCAAGTAATTCCATGCTAAGAACCAGGACTATGTCTGCAGAGAGTGATGGTGTAATTAAAAAAAATACAGTGGGGTTGTATGACAGCAGTGCAAAACACTGCAGTAATAAGAATGCACTGAGAGTGAGTTCTGGGATTGAGAGTTTCTGAGTGAGTTCCTGAGTTAAGCACCTAAACCAGTGACTTCCCTTTCAAAACAAATGAGCCTTTTGACAGATTTCATTACCTTTAATTCTCCTTTCCCTCAGTTTGCCTGTCTGTCATATGAATGGGATGCTTCAGCTCACTGCTGGGACATGTCAGGGCTTGATTCTTTTGTATTTTTTAACAGTGAAGTGATAGTCTAAGGCTAAAGCACTGGCATGAAACTGAGGCTGCTGGGATTTAATTTCTGGCTATACGACAGAGTACACAATTTTATTTAGTGGCATCACTAAAATTAAAAGAACCCAAACATTATTATCCTAAGACAAACCAAAGTGAATTCAGGCTTTTCATAAAGAAACTTTATGAAGTGTCTCTTTAACTGTCAGACTTCGCATTGTCTTTGCCTCAGATGGCAGTTGGTATTTAGTGCCCCAGTTCTGCTGCTTTGTTTTGAGTTCCTGGGCAACTCATTTCATCTGTCTGTGCCATGGTTTTCAATTCCATAACAGGGTAAATCTTATCTTTCACACAGATTTTTCCCCACAGCTTTAGTTTGTCACCTCTCCAGGCCAGAGGACTATTCCTTACTGTGCATACATCAGTCCCTCATACAGTGTGTGGGACCTAAATATTATTCTGCTGCTAGCAGAATAAAGGACAAACCATTTCAGAGAATCTAAAGCACTTGGGTCTTACTTTGCTGCCATTTAAGTTTGTGGAAGTTTCTCTTCTGTATTAACTGAAGTATTAACTACAGCTCACTTGGACTTTTTCAGTGCCTTGTTAGAAAGTGATTGAGAAGCACAAAAGATAAACATACTCCAGTGATGAGTTCTGTATTAAAATCCCCTACACCTCCTTTCTCCCTGTTAAAGAGATCTCCATGGCTACTCTGCAACAAGCGCTCAGCACTTTTCTAAAGCTCCTTTACTTTTTTGCTATTATTTCCTTCCTCCAGGATTTTCTTAAGTTTGAAGCATTCCATTTAATCGAGTTAGACTTGCACCCTTGCTGGTGGCCATGCTAACTATGTTTAATTAAAAAGACCAGCTTCTTTGCCAAGGAATAACTTTCTGACTTATTTCCACCTCAGTGTTCATATTTTCCAAGACAATATTTTATTTACAAACACCACAAAAGTAATTTCCTTTGCTTTTCATTTTCTAGCTATCTAAATGAAAGCCGCCTTTTGCCATTTTTTCAGTGGGTGCCTTTCTATCAGGGGACTCCTTTTTCTGCCTGTAGGTGGTTTATGGTGATACTTTGCTTAGTCAGAATATTTTTTCCAAGTTAGGAAAAGGAATCACTTACTAACCTGACTTTTATTGCTGCTCTGAGCCAAACATTACCCATAAATTGAGCATCCTCTAACTTTTATCTGAATGAAATGCTGTAAATCTTATTAAACATTTTACCATTTCTCTCTTGCAAGACTGTTGGAGTGCCATCCAACCCAGAGGAATAGTTTAATTTTTGTTATTAAATAATTTGGTCCTGTTCTTTATCAACCCTATTTTAAATGAGTTTGGTTAAATGAAATGACTCTTGATAATGGCTAGCAAGAGTGGTTTGGTGCTCTGGCCTTTTATCTCCAGAGAGCTGAAGGCCATGCTTTTGGTCCAGATAAGGCTGCTTTGCACCTCTGAAGCAGTCTGAAGTGACATTTGGCTGGCCTCAGAGAGCTCTTAGCGGGATACTTGCAGCTTGAGACCACTGCACAGAGACTTTTTAAGAAAGTTCCTTTCCAGTCATAGCAGTATACCAGGGTAGTGCAAAAAGCTGGTTGGAGAACTCTTGACTTACCTTCAAGAACAGAGTCTTCTGATTTCCTGCTTAACGTCACAAGCAATCGGTATTTGTTTGGAGTTATCTGAGTCTAGTGGGTGCTGGCCACGTCACTGGAACACGTTGCAGGTTGCTCAGTGTAGCAGCTCCTGCTGCCAGCCCCTGAACAGACCTGCCATCCTGGGCAGTGCCTGCAACTAGAACTGTTCATTGCTTTTTACTATGTCACACCCTAAATCCCCAGGAATTCCTTTCACGTAGAGTGTAATATGT
Source organism: Pezoporus occidentalis (assembly GCF_034315485.1). NCBI lineage: Eukaryota > Metazoa > Chordata > Aves > Psittaciformes > Psittacidae > Pezoporus > Pezoporus occidentalis. The sequence goes on along the minus strand of NW_026913082.1, from coordinate 1,499,349 downwards.
TTGTTTTTATGTGTTGAGCCCAGTCCAGCATTCTCTGCTGGTGTTGAGGTTTCTTGACTTCAGCACACATACACCAGGCCAGACTGGGATTTTATAATGTCTATGGGAAGAGCACACGGTTCTGTTGGAACATCTATGGCACAGGCGTACAGAGGTGTAATGTTCTACACAGGTTTGCCCCATGCTAGCAAAACTTGAGTAGTTGTAAGAATAACTGAATTGCTCAACCCCACACTCTCTGTGTTGAATATCTGTCTTGCTGGAAACTTTCGACTTTTATGAATATTTTACCAGTCTTGTGTGGTTTGATGAAAAGGCAGTTACTTTCTGGATTTTTATTGCTGTAAGTTCAGTGAGAAAGTTATTTTGATAATGTAGAATTAGAAAAGTTTTAAAAAGTAGTTGCAGAATGAAAGGCTTGCCAAGAACACTAAGCCTTCAAAAATCTAGGGGGGATCTAATGTAATTGTCAGAAGTGTGTAAAGTGACATTGGATGCTGTTATATTAAGGTAAGTGAACCTGCATTTGGTTCTCCAGCAGGCAAGTATCAGTCTGTCTCCAGGAGCCTTTTCAGACCCATAAATTCAGCTGCTTCCATGGTGGCCTGGCTTTATTCTAGTATTTGTGGAAGCCTTGTTGAAATTTAGGAGCCTTGGTACTGGATTTTATGTGGTTCAGGAAAAATGTTCTACTATTTTTTCTCTCCCTCCAATAACCACTACAAAAGTTACTCATGCAAGTGTAGCAGAATTGCCTCAGGTAACAATGCAGTGGTTGAATGCTGAAAAAGGGCTGGGTAAGGAAGCAGTTGGATTTATACTATGCTGATATAGCAGCATTTGATGGGGACTGGAGGAACCCCCAGATCTGCAAACTTAGAACTGTCCCTTTCAGGAATGTTCAGAAAGGAAGAGAAGAAAAAAGAAAAGGTAAAAAAAGAAGTTGCAGTTACAGAACAGTCTCAATGAACTTTCTAGCTGTCATAATAACCTCTATTGCATTATGTTTGAAATTGCATTATGCTCTAGCCTGGCACTGCTTCACCTAGCTAGTGAGAGGGTATTAAGACCAGCTTGTCAAGCAGTCTCAGTAATGAAATAGTTCCAGCCTTTCTGTGGAGAGCTTTATGGAATTAAGGCTAAGGTAGTACAACCTATGAGGGCTTCATCATGCTTTATACCCCAAGTGCTTTCTGTGTGTCTCTCTATTTCACAGTTAGTATCAGATTTCACAGATAAAAGACTAATTTTGTTGCTTTTGGGGCTTAATTTGTTTTGTCTGCTTCGTGCAAGTAGGTGATTTAAATGGTCCACAAGTGAGAGATACCTTGGGGACAAAACCTAGCTTTATGCTTCATATTATTCAGGCTCTAAAGCTCAAAGTAATTGAATCTCTACTCAGAAATGAAGATTGAGTATTTTTATTTTAAATTTAAGTGTCTATATAAACATGATGCCTCAGGGCTTTGCTGATTTATAATACATGTGATTTGAAGGGTGCCTTAGTGGCTTCAGCAGAACCCTTTTCATTATATTAGTCTTTGGTAAAAAATATGCAGCCCATAATTCTTTTTTTTCCTACACTATAATATTGCTAATGCTCTTTCCTTCATGATCCTGTGTAATGCTATTAGCTAAGCAGCTGTTCTATACCTCAGACACATGACAAAGCACCTTACAATATTGGTTCCTCTGTGCACTAATGATAATCTCCATGCAGTTTTCTCCCTCTTTTTGTGTTTGCCTCCTTCCTGCCACTGCCTCTCAGCCAGGTGTCTTCAAGCCTAATGGCCATAATAATAGATGAGCTCATGATACCAGAGCCCACTAACGTCAGACCACCGCTCCTTTGAAACCTGTATGGTATTACTGTAAACAGTAGGATGGCTGTCTTCATCCTGGAGCCTCTTCAGTTTGATAGGCAGGGCCTGAAGGCCTGTGTGATGTCTCACTGACTTCTGTGCAGCCCTACCTGGGTCTTGAGGGTGACTGATCAAATTCCCAGCATATGGTTTGGCTGCTTCTTGCCAGAGCACAAGATCAGAGGTATGAAGCATGTTGAGTGATTTCAGTCATCCTTTTTTTGTGACGAGAACCCCATGGCAGCAGGTGCTGAGATTGTGTCACCCACAGCAGCAGTGGCTGAGGCAGAAGGTCGGTTTGATCTTTTCTATCCAGCTGGCAGTCTGTACTATGGCTTAATCTGTGTCAGATGTTTCCAGACACAATGAGTTCAAAATAAATTCCTTTAAATTAAAAACCATGACAGGTTAGAGAGAGCTGCAGTTGGAATGATCAGAGAAAAGTCCTCAAGATGCCCTAGTGGGGATCAGAGTGAATACTACCTTGTAAAGACATCCACTTCAGTTTTATTTGAGACCCAAAATAAAGCTTGATAGCTGCAGAATTGGCATTTTTAATGTGATATCCAGCTCAGCCTGACTCTGATAAGGTTTCATTACTGTATTTTCATGTGAGGACCTCTTGCCTCTTCTTTCACTGCATGGATGGCCAATGGTCCGTCCTTTTAAAGGCAGCCCAGGGCTGGAATTTGGAATTGCCACGTTTAAGTGGTACTCTCATAAATGCAGCAATTTATGTACTGTAACCTGATGGTGAGACCATAGTGTTGCTTGAAGAACTATGTTGTTTCCCCTGGGGAGCAACACAATAAATTTGCTACAGATTTGGTTTGGCTTTTTGGTGCCACTCTTGATGTCTCCCGGTAATGTGCCGTGAACTGGGGAGTTAGACCAGGATAAGTGCTCCAAATCACCACTTTCTATTTGGGAATTTACTCTTGTCAGTCAGGCAAGGACAGTGGCCAGAAGTGTCTAGGGTTTGGGATAAACCCCTCAGCCTCTGCAGAAATGGAGCAGATACAAATTAATTTTTTTCCTTCTAGACTCCTTGGGCATTGAGATACAAACTGGCCTCTTCCTCACTGCAGGAAGCAAGAGTCCTTTTGTAAAGGATAAATTCCATGCTTTTTAAAAAACCTTTTTCTATGGGCTCCATAGAAGAACATTAATTTTGTAAGGAACTGACAAGAAAATTGGCTTAAAAATTGTTCAGACTATTCAAGAATGGTGTTTTCATTGCTGGTACTTAGATATTGGTGTAATAGGTCCCTTAGAAAAACATGGGACAGTGAGACCTGCTATAGACAGGGGAGGATTAACACTTCCGTTGCCATTTTCCAGCATGGACTGAAAATGCTTATGCTTAAAGAGGTTATAATTTTGCATATTTGCTGCAAGCTTCTACCCAGACCTCTTTTTGAGCTCTGTGCAAGTGTCCATGTAGGCATATGTACAAAAGAACCTATTATTTTGTCTTTTCTTTGCTGGAACAAAGTTAGTTGCTTTCCATACCCTATTGTGCATATGTGATATGGATCTGATTGCAAAACAATGTGTTGGGACCTGTAGATTCTGACAGTGCAAGGTCTAATCCTATTTTAAGGAGCAGGTGCTAGTTGCTGCATATGTGCAAGCACAGGCTATTTCAGCGTGCTGCACAGTGCTGCATCCACAGCTTTTCATGTCCAAAAGGGAATGCTAGCATTTGGAAAATGAGGTCTGTAAATTATGCTGCTTTGTTGTGGTTTTGTGTTTTTTTTTTTTTTTTATTGGACTCTTTTTCTGTGTCCCAAACATCTCTCAGACCATTGGGTATGAATTCTCCCACACTGTTGGCCTAGGCTTTCTTCATCTTCACAGTTCTACAGTTCTACGTGTTACCTAAATACACTGGATACCTCAGGAAGAATGTTTTATTGGTTATTTTGGCTACTATTTCATTTCCTAGTATGCTTCTTTTTTCCTCAGGACCTATAGAGTAACAACTGGGGCACAAGATGTACTTCCAACAGATTAGTAAGGGTATATGTGGCTTTAGTTCCTCAGAAAACAAACATTTTAATTACTATTTCCACAAGCAGCCTCTTTCCACTCAGAACAAATATAATAAAGTATTTCTTGCTCTGAATACTTCTGGGAAGCCTTTGGATAGTAATTCAGGGGAAGTGTTCCCAGTTCTGCCAACTTCACAGGTGAAAGGAAGGGAAAAAGAAAGGCAATGCTGTCAATTTGAAGAAAATCTACTGTGCCTGGACTGTGTAACATCAATGAAGAGTTTAAAAAGTCCACCTTTACATCAGCTGTTTGATTTCTTCACTTTGCTTTGATTTCCAGTCCCACTTTGGAGTTCCAGAAAGATGTGCCCCCTCCCACCATGCCCCTGCTTTTTCAGCAGCACAGTTATAGAAAAGGAAAATCACTTGATGAAATTAGGATACAAATGCCAAACTTTTCCATTTTGGTGTAGTGATTTGTGGGGCAGACGGATACGTGGTACTTCCTATGGAACCCTGGGTAGGCTTTCTACTCTTCCTTCCCCAGTGATTTTGGTTTCTTTCTTGTGGAAGACAGATTGCCTGGTAAAAGGAATCTGTAATGTCCATGGAATGATGAAATTGATAGGTGGATTGTGACTTGTCAGTGAAGAGGTATGTGGTAGAACAAGGCATTGCTTTGGATTGGTCTTTTCCTTGTTATTCTTTCTTGGCCAAAGTTCTTTGCTGGTTTGGCAGCATCCCATCTGCATTCTGATAAGACATCTGAGAGATGAATGAAAAATAAATTCATACAATCAAAAAAGCAGTCAACCATTTCAATGACAACAAGAAAAGGTGTGTGTGTGCATGTAAACCAAAACCCCTCAAACCTCTCCTAGAATAAACCCATCACTACTCATGAGCCATTACTGAACTTTTCTTTCTAACATCTGATTTATTATTTTTTTTAATAGCTTCTCTGAGGAAGAAAGAAAATAGGATCAGAGCAGCAAAGCAAAATGACAAGTGTTTAGTTTGTTATTGGTTCCAACTAATAAATATGAATAGTGCTATGAGCCTCTTTCAAACTGGTGGGCATAACAACTGAAATACCATTCAAGCTAAATAAGAGAGCAGTTAAAAACATCTTTATTTAGTGAGGACTAAAACAATAGAGGCTGCTGCCAAAAGCATCAAATGGTAAAGCACAGTCTGGTTGGATTCAGGCATTTCTTTGGATTAATAAAGCAAATGAGAGATTTGGGTGCTTTAGATGAGAAGCATGTTTTGGGAGATGGAAGCAGTACTAGAAAAGCTGAGGAGATGGTCAGAGCAATCACTACCACCATTTGGAGTATGCCTTTGAGAAACAGGACAGGAGACATTCTTCTTGGAGGAAAGCGGGGTATTATTTCCTCTTTATTTCCAATAAATCAGCAACAACAAAAAAGCAAATAAACTGCAATAAAAAAACACACAGAACCCCCCCCCCCCCCCCAAACTACCAAACAAAAAATCCCTCCAATCCAAAACCCCAAACAAAACCCATGAAATTTTTTATGATTGCATGACAAAATGGTCTTGTCTCCCAGTATCTGTTTCTCTTTTAGATATGGGTGACAGTTCAAGTTTGGCCGAGGGCTGAGCTGAAAAGGGAGGTATCTTCTAGGAGGATTCTCAGCTAATGTAAGTGAGCACAACTCTGTGCTCATGACCCTTTGTAAGGAAAAGATGTGCAGGAGCAAGTGGGAAAGGTGAACCAGTTCTGTTCTCCTTTGTTCAGGGCAAATTGGATGTCATTGGACACAGGATGGTTTCCAATTTTGTCATATTTTACTGCCAAAAAATGATGCTAGGATGAAAATAGAACTGCTGGAAAGAAGGAACATTCATCCCTCATCAGACCAAACTGCAGAAAACAGGATAATTGCAGGTGTGTGTGGGATGAGGAAGCTTCTGAAAGTTGCCATTTTCCCTGTAAACAGTAATCCCACTGAAACTCATCCAGACTCTCTCTGGAAGTAAACAGTGGGCGTTCATTGCTGTGGGGAGGTTAGGGTGTGAAAGGAAGTTCTCTGGCTTGTTTTCATCTTTTAGGTGAGGAGATAGTAACTTTAAACTGGACGTATGGTCCCCAGCTGATGTCCGCATACCATGGATGTGATGAGGTCGAGTGCTGTGGTTGGGATATTTAGATTATCACAAGGCAAGTAATATTTGGGATGAACACCCTGCTTAGAAGCATTTCTGTGGTGTTAAGTTTATGTGCATAGGAAATATTTTGAAATATTTCAGCTGAGCACATTCTGAGAAGAAACCTTGCTGGCTCCCTCAGCAGTGAGGGCTGGGAAAGCCTGGCTATTGAGTCGGAACCTCTTACCCTCTCAGCACCAGGCGATGGGGCTGTTTGTGAGACATCTCACGTTGCCACTGTTTTCCATTTACCACCTTCTCTCTAGGCTGCAGTTGCTGTTTATTTAAAATATGTGACAAATACCCAGGAAACTGCTTTGTTTCAGCTGTGACTCTGTACCCTCAGTTTTGCCCACTGCCTGAATGCTTCCTTATATGCACCTGTCATCCACATGGGACAGCTGATGAGGGACCTGAGCATCTCTTCAATATATCTCCTTCCTGCCATTAAAGGTTTGAAGAGACTGCTCTGATCGCTTCATCAGATTCAGATCAGTGAGATTGTCTGGTAGACTCTTATAGGGAGCACTTCCAGTGGGAGTCCACATGGGAAGAAGTATGGAGATCCTGCTTTGAAAATGTAAGAGCTCAGTCCTTTCAATACACCCTGCAATTCATACTGAGAAGTAGAGGGCAGGCAAGGTCTCATCTTGTTTGACATATTAATGGGTGTTTGGTGTCTACTTGCTATAAGGCATTCCTGTTGTATTCACATATTAGTAAAAGCACAGATGTTACAGACACTCATATATCCATTCACAAGAAAAAGTACAAATATGGTGCTTATCTATCTCCAGGTTTGGTCTTCCCAGCACAAATCTTTTTCTGCAATAGAAATTACTTGGCTTTGCCCTTGAGAGATTTACAATTGACTATATGAGAGCTGATTTTGTCCTCACTTCCATTCCTTAAACAGTATTCTCCTCTACTGTGAGCCTTCACAGCAAATGTTTTCTTTCTGTGGCATGATCTTGCCTGTTTGAGGAAGCCATGTTCTCTCCTTTTGTGATTGAATAATACAAGCAGAACTTCTTCATCTACTGACTGTTGTAGTTACACAATGTCAGCAGGAAGAGCTGTAAGGACTTGAAGGGACCAGACACTCTGGGAGGAAAGAGTTACTGATCCATAGAGAAGTACTGTTGTGGTTAGAATAACTCCAAAGCAAGAAATTCACCTCAGGATGTGTGTGATAACCTCCATCCTTTAAAGCTTGCTTTGACTGCAGTTAAAATCTTGTAAGGTCTGTCATTATGATAAGACACAGAAAGACTCTATTATTGACTCATCTGTACTGAATTGGCTTCTTTGCTGTAAGAGAAATTGGTTTATAGCACTTCTAGCTTTCTCAGCATCCCCATGTGCCTAGGACTGCTGAATGAATGTAGGAGCATGAGCCCAGGAGGAGGACAAACATCACGGAAGAGTAGAGAGAAACTCTAGGGAGCAGGTGCGGTGTAAAGGTGTGAAAAGGTGACAGTAAACAGATCCAGGAATGTGTCTTGTCAAGAGTTATTCTAGCATCCTGCAAGTGTACTTGGCAACTTCTACTATATTTATAGCCTAATAAGAAAGAGTGGTGTTCCTGGTTTATTGTTTTTTTTTTTGGTTGTTTTTTTCTGGCTTAGGTTTTGTGGGGTTTTTTTTGAGGCCAAGAGTTCTGTTGAACTTAAACTCTTCTCATTCTGGAGTCTTATGTCTACGTGTATTAAAAGAAGTGTATTAAAAAACCCCACATGTATCAAAAATACCCATTCTGTAATGTCAGGCCCACAGCTAACCAGGTTTCACCTCTGGGAAGAGGTTAGCCTTCCTCATCTTTTCTTGTTTTAGCCTCAAAAGAGCAACTGTTCTGCTTTTGCATGGTAGAATGTTTCTCAAAGATTTATAATAAATATGGCACACTGATTATAAATGAATAGTGCCACCACAGTAAATTCCACTCAGACATGGTAGATAAAACAGTGGGAAGTTACCTAGCCTGTGATTTCAGTCACTTGCCTTGTCCTTCTGTTTTAGTGACTAAATTCCAGACCCACGGAACCTATTCTACTGTTGTCATCCCACACGCTGTAGTTATTTCTCAATTTTTATGGATGGTGTCAACATTATTTCCTATTTGACTGCAGAGCAGCTAATTTAACTTAGATAAATGAGTTGTAATGGAACCATAGTGTGACTGCAGCCTTGTTTTATTTTTATTAAAAAAGGCAAAACCCCCTCTATTTCTCAAACCAAGAAGTGTATCTGCAGGATGTGCAATTAGCTCCAGACTGTGGAGCCCCTTGAAGAAGGTGCTGTGAGAGTTACCCATCGCTTTTGTCACTTCTCACTCAGTATGTACCATATGGAAACATTCAGCAGAGGTTTGTGTGGAGGTAAACATAATCTTTTTGCAGCAGCTCACCCATGGAGCAAGGTTTGACAGGCAGCAAGGCTCACATCTATCTAAAGACTTGTACTTCAGTCTGAAAACCTTCTACCCATCTGATTTGCTTTGCTGAATATTTGGGTTGCGTTGAATTGGAGAGGTAAAGTGAACTCCACACTGAGTTCTTTACCCATTGGAGTCTCTTACAATGCAGCTACTATTTCAGAAGACCTGCCTGGTTAACTTGTTAACTTTCAGTTTGCTTACAGCATGAGTTATGGTGTAACTGAAACACAGCCATGTCACCAGTTCTTGCAAATAGCCTGGGTTCCTTGAAAGCTTTGGCAGTCCTCAGAAGAATGATAAATCCTGGAAGATAGGTGGGTTTGGTGAATAGTTGTTCTGTGTTTGAAGGTTTATCTCTAATAGTAAAATGGAACTTACCGTATGGGAACACACAGTCACTAGCGATTGCTTTGCCTTAGGTTAACAAGTTACTGCTTGCAGGCTGACATGACGTGTCTGAGCTCCTTGCTGGATGAAAGTGTGAAGTAAGATGCATTAGCTGACATCAACAGAGTACCAGTTCAGGGTAAATGAGTAGTAGGAGTCACCTTCTGTTCTGGAATCTAATTTGGTTTGTGTAACCTAGAGGCTTCATTATTTTTATTTACTTTTTTAAAAGTAGCATAGGTATAATAGAAGCATGACTAAAGTTTTCCTGAAGAATAGAGGTATAAGTATCCTTTCACCAAGATAAGGAACGTTTTTTTCCAAAGCATGAGTTGTTAACTGCTGTTTCCTATTTAGATACCTGTATTTATTATTCCATTGGTTGTAAAGCTTGAAGAATGGTGCTAAAGGATTCCAGGAGGCCCTCCTGATATTAATGCCTGTAAACCTTAGGCAGCAGCTTTCACCCTGCAAGGAAAAAAATTGCTTGCATAGCATCTAACTGATGTTGGGATGACAAGGGACTGCTTGGGCAAGTATCACAGTAAAAGTGAGTTAAACCAGCATTTCTAACAGAAAAATTACATAAAATACTTTACCCCGATTCATAATAAGGCAGCAAAGGTTCGAGAAATTCTTAAATTAGAAAAAGCCTGATTTAGCTTCATCTGCTTTTTGGCCAGTTCTTAGATAGTCCTGATGAGTCTGTAGTGCACAAACTCTTCTAAGAAATACCCAAGTCTTTTCATGTGTTGTCTACACTTTTTGTCTGAAGTGTTCCTCTCACATACTGTTAAATCACCTCCTATGTGCCAACATAGTTCTTGGTCTTCTGACCTTTTCAAGCAAATTAAAAAGACACTCACATACATCTCTTTAGCCACATCTTTCTGTTGATAAGAATTTTGAGTGCTCATCTAACACTTTTAACTTCAAAGCTCTTCAGAAATGAGGGGACTGATCCAGAGCCCATTGAAGTAAGGTAATAGTATTTTGGTTAACTTCACAGAGACTTAAACTCTAAATTGTGCTCTTATTTTTGTAATTTTTCCCCCATCTGCTCTCTGAAGACCTGTCTTTTGCACTTCCTTAAGTTTTAGACTCTCAGTACTAACTCTCCTTTTGGGCTCCTGTTTGGCACTGGCATAATGAGACTATTTCTGACAGTAGCTTTCTGAGAGATGCTCAAAATTGGGGTATATATATAATCTCATAAGCCCTTTGTAACTAAAAGATGTCCATATATATTAGCCTCTAGCCTGTCATTCACAGCAATTTATTCATATGAGATGGCAATTAGGTCACTTTTTTGGTAACAAAACAAGCCATCCAAGTTTCCAAGTGGTTCCATGTTTTTTCCCCTAAGCCCCTCTCACTGTTAAGAGAAACCTTGCTTTTCTCCTGTTGACAAGCTGAATGGGTAATTACACTTCTTTAAGGACTATAAGAGGCTTTATTGTTGTAAAACTGTTTCAAAGGTCCTGAAACCCTTTGCTGTCCACAGCTTGGTTGGGGCTGTCTCTGTGCAAGGATGTAGGTAGAGACTGTTCTTTTAACAGCTTCACTTTGGCTTTCACAGTGCCTCCACATTGGCTTCCTTTAGAACTCTGGCTGCTTTCTCTGTGCTGGCAAAATGCTTCTGCATTAATTCTTTCCCCGTTCATGTTTTCTTGTCTGTTGCATGCATTTAGTTTCTGTGTTTTATCAGTTTTCCTGTCTATTTGTTTGTTTATTCATTCCCAGTATTTTTTTTTCTTTTCCCTATGGAATATTGTGCTTATGTAGAGGCGATTGGAACATTGTTAGCTGATAATATGTAGGCAGGTGGTAAGTAGTAGGAATTACTGATACCAAAAATAGTCCTCCTGCAGTCTGTTAACAATATGCTGTTGCTGCTTTCATTGTTGATTCTTCTGCAAGTCAGCCAGAGCCGTTTAAGACCTCTGTGTGACAGTCAGTGTATGCAACTTGCAGGTCTGAGGGCTCCTTGGGCACTAGGGTTGTGATTTACCTTGTTGCTGCCAGTGTTTTTGAGCACCACAGAACCCGCATTCAACAAAGCACACAAGCAGTGCTTTTACATGCCTGGGTAACCTTCTGTTCCTACCACAGGTAGGCTCTCCATTACCTCCAATTATCTGTGTTTTCGCTAGGTTGGAGCTTGCATTAAATCGGCTCTCAGTTCTACTTATTCCTGCATTTGACTTCTTGGGCTATACTCAATTCACATTTTCATTTCTCCTTGAACAGCATGACCACTTAGATCTGGTACAATGGTTGTTCGTAAACCATCCTCATCTTGCCATTACAATTAGATAATGCTGCAGCTGAATTACCTCTAATTCTCTGGTTTTAATGTAAGAAAAATAGATTCTGCCAAGGCAGCCAGATTGCCTTTTGCTTGTTTGCTTTCCTCACAAGTATCTTGGCACTGTCTCCCATTTCTCTTTCTTTGAACTGATGTTTAGTCCAGATTCATTACAAACAAGATGCAGGTTTTATTTGGCGACCAAAGTAATTAAACATTAGAGCATGCTGCTGTAAGAGGTGGTGGAAATGCTCCTCCTAGAAAATCAACATGCATCAGAGACTTTAACAGCAGCTTCTCTGGGTGAAATTCAGTGTTGTTTGGTTTATGAAATGGCAATCTACAGGGTGTCATTTTCCCTCTTGTATCCCTGGTATGCTAGATACACTGAGAACCATGCTCTTGTTACTCAGTGTCTAGTGGAACTGCTGATGTGAGATCTGGGCTCCTACCTCTTTCAGAGATGTGTATCAACAGTTTCTACAAGCTGTGTGGGTTTGCTTAACACACTGTTTAATGATCACTGTCTTCCACATGGTATGTAACAAAATGTTTCAGGAAAAAACAATTCAGGGAAATCTTAAAGCTGTGAAAAACATATGTTTGAATGCAGCATTTAGACTTCTGTGCTTGTCTTTAAACATCATCTCAAATCCTTTCCCAAAGGCTAGCACTAGAAGTGTTCATATGTGCTGTGTATGCTCAGCTTCTATTTAAACATATACAACACTGTGTTCCAAATCTGCATTTCCTGACTGAAACTAGTGCCACTACATAGAGATGGGATAACACAGCAAAAGAAATGCGTATATATATATAACATATACTATACTACCTAGATAAAGCAGAACCCATGCACATACAAGCAAAGCAAAACAAGAAATCCATTTGTCACTTCCCATTGGCAAGGAGGTGTTCAGCCATGCGCAGAGAAGCAGGGCTCCATCACACCTCGTAGTTACTTGGGAAGACAAACTCCACCACTCTGAAAGTCCCTCCCTTCCTTCTTCTCCCCCCATCTCTATATGGTGAGTATGACATCATACGGTATGGGATATCCCTGGTCTTCAGCTGTCCCTGCTGTGTCCCCTCCCAGCTTCTTGTGCCCCCCCAGCCTACTCGCTGGTGGGGCAAGAAGCAGAAAAGGCCTTGACTCTGTGTAAGCACTGCTCAGGACTAAGGAAAACAGCCCTGGGGTATCAACATGGTTTCCAAGACAAATACAAACACAACCCCATTCCAGCTACAGTGAAGAAAATTAACTTGACCCCAGCTGAAACCAGCATAGGCTGTATCACACCCTGCCTGTAAGGTTAAAAAAGATCAGTATTTGGCTTCAAAGATTTGTTTTCAGCAATTCTTACTTATTTGTTAAACAGTGAATGTTTTATGAGCAGCTAAGGTGCTTGGCAATAGTTTAATATGGTATTTTGGTTGTGATTTGTGTTTCTTGCAGCTGCCAGCATTTTAAGACTTGTGAGCAGAAAGCTGGATATCAGACATCAGTTCTTCAGGACCAAGGTTGGCAAGGAGAGAACCTACATAGAAACAGGGAAGATGACAGCTACTGGTGTAATTACTGTATAAGTGGTGATAGACTATGGAGATCTTCTATATCCTTCAGCTTTTTTCTCATTCATCATAACGATTAATCTCAAAAGCTCTACACCTCTTTCTTCAACCACATCTCTCCTTGGTACTCTAGCAAAGAAATAGGATTTCTCTAAGGCAATTTTCTTCCAAGAAACAACACATACCATTTCTTTTTGGACTTCATTGCTGGCAAAAAAATTTCACCCTAGTAATCTTGACAGCAAATTGAAGAATTTATAACACAAAAATGAAAGCAATTAAATTCACCTGGGCATTGAGGAGCAGGTAAGTGTTTTCAGTTTCCATGTGCATTCAGATGAAACAGACCTTTTAGAAAAATGGAAAAGGCCTTAGCATAGAATGTAATAAAAAGATAATTGGCTCTTCTGTGTTTTTAATAACTGTCTTGGGTTACTGTCTCCGTTGGGGAAACAAACACATCTGTCCATTACATATTTCATTGTAATCACAGGGCTCTCTGTGTGTGTGCATGTATTATATATGATTCATTTGGTTTTGCTTACTCTGAGTTGATAACCAGCATTGCATTTTCAGGCATCCTATAACTGATACTGTTGCTGTTATCCCATAACTCTTATCCCATAACTGATAGTGTTGTAAGGCCTTGGTGGTATGGCCTGTAGTTTTCTGCAGACTTGAGCAAGAATCACCTGTGTCATTCTGGAAGGTAAATAGTAGTGAAGTGAATACTGTGGGTTAGATCATGCCTTGAATAAATTTGAGGACATAAATGGTGTCACCTGGACCTTGAGCAGTAGCTCCTTGTGCCCTAAGATACCCCTTTTACTAGCAATTATTGGCTCTCCTTCCTCTCCAGGAGCAGGATGAGTAATATCCCATCACAGCACCAAATGTTAATGTGCCCCTTTATGTCTAGTGAAAGGATATATATAATCAAGGGTCTGCATTTCCCCTACCCCTGTCAACCTCTCCTCCTCAGCTGCTGACCTGTGCAGAGGATGTGAAGAAGGAATTTCAGACTCTCAGCTCCTGTGCAGGTCTATTATGTATATTAAAAATAGTCTTAAAATGTGGTACCTTAAAGATGTTAACTGTAAGAAGTTCTAAATGGTTTGACCCTATCATAGAAGTAATTGCTGGAAAGATGGTGCTTCATCCTGGCAACATCATGTTAGAGTGAATGATGACTAAGTATATCGCAATGACTGAGTGAGGAGCGCTTATTTAAGCTTCATCCCTTGTTCCTTCAGTGTTTTATTAGATCACATTTGCTTTTCTTGGATGTTGGATTTAAACCTGAATTCTCTTGTGTGAACCACAGTTTGTTCAACTCAAACAGTTTGTTGTTTCCACTTGCAGGGAGATAGTTGGTGGTTGATTCACAGAACTAGAAGAGGATATTGCCCTCATCTACTGAAATGGAGAGAGATGCTAGTTTTCAGAACAATAGTTAATTTAACTTGCATGGTTTCAGTAGTTAAACCAGCCCAGGTATTTGTTGTTAGGTCACAGCCTGAAGAAAGAGCTGCCATTTCTTGTTTGGTGATTTAAATGTAAGTATTTTGTATGCCTCTCAACTTTACTGACCCAGTCTGTAAGTGTGCTTTTGAAAAGCATGGTACTCTAGAGCCTAAATAGGAGTGAAAATTGAATGGATGTCTGAATCACTGAGGAGGGCTTGTAACCTGAAACCTTTACATGCTTTACAAGTTGTATTTGTCTGCCGGAGATCAAGAATCGACCGGAATCAAGAGAACAACTCAATATGAGTTATGCTTCTTGTTCATTTTATACAAATCCTTAACCCCTTATATACTATTTCTTACATGCACTTACACTGATTTGGCATATTATGATTGGATACATGTCCTGAAGACCCTTAGTGACTAACATATAATTGGTTAAACACAGGTGTGAGAACTCGACCTCGAAAGCTTGCCAACAGTCCACAGTTCTCATTAACTCGGTGAATTCCAGCCTCTTATCTTGCTTGCTTAAGCTTCTTCGGGCCTCTCATGGCCTTGCTGTATCTTTCAGGATTATTCAGAGTTTATGTACCAATTATGCATTCTCCCGTGAGAACACTGTCTCCACATTTGTCTAATGAAAATGGACCAACTTCCTACAGACTTTGCCCTACTCCTATTGCAGTTCTAAACCTACAGCTATGTAATATTTAGACAAAATGTTCTTTGGTCTGAGCTTGTTTCCACTCCAAGCCAAACTGAGGTAAAGGGACAGGTATTTTCTGTTTTGATGACTCTTCTGATTACTCCTGCTATTTTGTGTCATTTTTTACCATTTATTGACATAGTGGCATGCTTGACTGAAGGATGAAAAAGGTATCTTATCCTGTCACATATTTCTTACTTTGTTGGAGATGGACCTTCACTTTACTCCTGGCTTTACCTGAAGCATACTGCTTCCTGAGAATCTGTCATTTACAATGTGATTTTATAAGGTCATATGTGAAACAACCCCACCAAATACATCATCTGACCTGTTTTCATGTGAGGTGACATAAGTCATAAAAATTGCTGGTTTTTTTTTGCTGTTGGTACAGTCACTTTAAGAGCACTACCTGCATTACCTATGAAACAGCAGTTTAGCCTGTTTGCTGACAATACACATTACTTTGGGGATTTTAAGCATATCGTTACTTTCCACTCTACTTTAGCAAATCTGAAGCATTCTAAGGGATATATTTGCAGTGTGATTTCTTGGGATTTGTTGCACACCTATTTCTGTAGAGGGAAATTATGTTGTTGTCAGCACATTCATCTCATGAAAGATGAGCCAGTATTCACTAGGCAATGTTATAGAAGCACATAAGCAAAAGGGGGTGAAAATCCCCAAGCCCTCATCACTTCTTTTTCAGAATTAATTATACTTATATACATTTTTAAAAAATCTTTTTGCATTGAGCAATCAGAACAATATTTAACAAAGCTTTGTAAGCAGAAAAGATCAAAATACACCAAGATATCTGCTCACATTGTAAGCTTTCCAGTGAAAATTAAAACACTCTCGCTTACAAGACTCTGATCCATATTGAGCAGGTTTAGCAATAGTGGTTTTTCTAATGGAGAAAAACTCTCTAATAATTCTCTAATGGAGAATTATTAAAATGCCCACTTATTCAGCATCACTTCTTCTAAAAGACAGCCTGTTCTTCCACAAATTCATAATTTGTGCTTTTTCAGTGCCTAAAATAATAGGATCCTGACATGTGACCTCTTATGGGACACTGCAATCTGGTAAAAATAGTCTATTTAACAGCAAAATATGAATAAATACTAATTGCACACATGTTACCAGCAATATCCACCTTTAAGGCCTTACAGCTGTATAAATACCTTTGGTACAGTGATGTGCAAATGTATATCAACTAATTTCACTACCATCTTTGAACAGTTCAAACCATGCATAGCTAAATTTTGCCAGAATTTAGGCACAAGCTCAGGGTCCTTTGAAAGTGGGTCCAAGTGTTTTCAAATATGTTTGGGCTTTCAGCCAGTCTTGGCTGAGTTATGACTTTATAGCAAAACTGCAAACCCAGGCAAGCTTTAGGGAGGCTGTGGTTTCACTGTGAACATTTTATTCAAGCCTGAAATCTGATGAGATGAAGCTTAGTGGGGAGGGTTTTTTTCCTTCTGAAGCTTCTGATGAAAGTTATTTACTTGATCTCTTTGCAAAATCCCCATAGGTTCTACACTGTAATGTTCCTTTATTATTGCTCATCTCTTACCTGTAACACAACCACGGAGGCTGCAGATTGCCTGGAGACTCCCAGCATCAGGGATGATGCCCCAGGCATTGTTACATGTCTTGTGTGTTTAAGTCAGAGCGTGGAGGGAAAAACAAAAAAGAAGCCCAAGTGTAGTGTTCTCTGTATGCAGGAATTTTTGTTAGATACTTCAGGGGAATGTGTAAGTGAGAAAGAAGCCTGTGTCATCATGTTTTAGCAGTTTAATTATGTCTGTGTTAATAATTTGAAGGGGACTAGGAGTTACAGTTTAAGGGATCTGCTCATGGATTGTAGTGAAAAGCAATGGATGGCTGTAAAACCTGGCCAGAGAATTTCAAGAACAGATCAGAAATGGCTCACTGAAGGAAAATGGTTTTGTCTTGCTCTGGACTTGGGGCAGCAGTCAGTTGAGTGGCATGAGCAGGGGCTCTGGATCATGCAGGTGGTGTGTATGTGCATGAGTGGAGAGGGTTTCTCTACTTAAACAACACTATTAAAAATGTATTTTTCACAAATGCCATTTTTCTAAGCAGTGAATTCTGTGCAGCCAGGATTTATCCTGGTTTTATCTCTACTCCTGTAGCCAGTCAGGTGCTAGGTACTGAGTATCCCATAACTCAGATACCTGTGTCCCTCGATCCATACAGGCAACTGCTGGAAAAGATGAAACCCCTTTTCCTTTTAATTGCAAAACTGTACAATGCTGGTTCTTGTTCTGTAGTGCCTTGCTGGGTACATTTCTTTCAATAATGACTTCTGTATCAAAAATAGCATACATATCACATAACAGGGTGCTTCTTTTGAACTTGGCTTTGACTGAATAGCAGTTTCTTACAAAATTCAACATGAATGTCTGGAATTTATATCAGAAGTGACCTTAGGCAATAGTCTTTGAAATACCCCCGCTTTGAAATTTGTAATAATGTAGCCTCCTTTCGAGGTCAGTCCATCCCTCTTCAGCTTTGTTGGTAACAAGAAGGTGAACAAAGGTGCTATATGCAGTGAATGAATACAGATTTAATGAACAGCAGAAAAGCAGATGACAAAATCAGCTGACATTTATTATACCGTGAGCTGTTTTGAACAAAGTCCTTGGAAACCATATGCAAATAAAGGAACTATTTTATCAAACGGGCTTTGGGTCAGCTGCAAAAGTGGACAAAGCTGATGTTTGTATGTTCAAGAGGAAATTCTTTGGAACAACAATCCTGTTCCTAGGGGAAGGTACAGTAATTTTCAGTATGAAAATCAGGAGGGCTTTATTGGTGTGATGCTCTTTTACAGTAAACTTTCTAGCCTTAGCAACTGATTGCTGCCGTGCTCTCAGGTTGTGCTCTGTAATTGTCTCCACTGTGACTCTGATCTTTGGCTGTATGCATGAAGAACATTTGCAATGACCACCAGGCCAAAGTGTTACTGAGAAAAGCACCTTTTGTATGTTATACCCCTGCCCTTGCAGTAGGATTTGGCTTCCTATGATGTTTCTTTTTATGTAAATTTCCCAGCAGATTATTTATTTTTTTTTTTAATTATAGAATCCACATGAAAATAACCATAGTTTTGTAGTTCATAAATTATTAATCTGGCAGCAGTTGCTTGCTAAACAACTCTCTCCCACACTAAAAGTGCTGTTCTGCAGTATAGTAGGGACTTATTTTGAGCTCCTGTTTAGAGACAAAGAAGTTCATACCAGCTTCAAAGTTAATGCATGTGACAGTATGTATCTGATAGCAACTGAAATGCCACCTCTACCCACTGACTCAGTTTTGTTTACTTAGTTTGTTGGCTGTTGTAATTAGAGGGGAGCATACCATGATTTCTGCATCCTTGGCTTCTGTCTGTGATCTTTGACTCTTCAAGCCTTACTGAAGGGTTTGTGCTTCTTGCAGTGAGCTGCTGGAAACAACTGACATTCATTTGTCTTTGAAGGATTTAATGGAAGACCTTTATTTTAAAGTGGGGTTTGGAGACCTCTGAAGCTGTAAAGCTAAAGCCAACCCAACTGTTAATACCACTGAACTGAAGTTAGCCCTACAGATAGCCAGTAGGACTTCAGTGTGAAGTTATAGTCATGTGTTTTGAATAAAGTCACTTCAATTACTTCAGCAACATTAATCCTAAATTGACAAGGCTTATGTATGGCAAATGACTTATCTGTATTAAAGAGAGCACACATTTTCACCCAGCAAAATTAGGATGTTTGAAAATGATATTCTGTCAATAAAAAGGATAAAGAAAGAAAAGATCTTATTATACATTTCCTTCCAGTAGACATTTGAAAGTCTTCCTTCTTACTACAAATTTATAACATATTGCAGCATTTTCTTTTAAGTTGAAGTTTCTTACTTGGCTCCTCTTAGTCCCAAGAACATCTGTACCCTAGACCCAGTTAAACATAGTTACGCAGGTATATGCACACAATCCTGAGCTGGAAAGAAGTGAGCATATCCTGAAAGGAGAGCTTGTTCCATCTACTCTCTTCCTGGGATGGGTGCTGAGTGTTGGCAGGTAAGGATAGCACTGATCAATGGATTCCAGGAGTAAGGATACAGTTCCCTTTATTCTGTTTTGGGGAGAAGTGTACAGAGACCTTGGGCTGGTCACTCTGCCAGTCTGGCTGTAGAGAATGGCAAGGTTTTGGGCCCAGTGTACCAGGGATTTTTGTCCAGAATTAGGTTATAATGATTACATGTGTGATGGCTTAGAACTCAAAGCAGAGGTTCTATTGGAGGCTTAACATGTAATTCAGAAGATAGTTTGGCCTCTTTCAGCTAGTGAAACAGAAGCCTGGAAGAGTTGTGATTTGTCTCTAAATATAGCACAGGCATGAGTACTAGAGGAGAAAACCTTGCCTGGCATAAGAGCGAAGGGTGAGAGTTGTCCAGGAGTGCATCTGGGTTTGTAATTAGAAGAGTTTTTCTCAGACCAGTGAAGCAGTGGACTCCTGCAACAGCCTTCCAGGAGAAATCATCAGGGTGAAAATCTAAGCTTCTAAGTTCTATTAAAGCTGACAGGAGTCAAGAGCAGCTTCCCATTGCAAAGGAGAACTTAACACATGTGCTCTAATAAGTTATTGAAACACTTCTAGCCAGAGTATTAGAAATGCAGGGCATCACTTGTAAATTGTTATCATGCTTATTACTATTGTATGTAAGTGTGGTTGGTACCTTCTTGGCTGGATATGCTGACAATGCAAAGAGCACTTCTGCTTCAGATTTCTTTAATTGGACAAGACAAACCAAAGCAGCAAAGAAGACAGGCTGTGTAAGAGTTGGGGTTGTTCAGCCTGGAGAAGAGAAGGCTGCGGGGAGACCTTAGAGCAACTTCCAGTGCCTAAAGGGGCTGCAAGAAACCTGAAGAAGGGCTTTTGACAAGGGCAGGTAGTGACAGGATAAAGGGGAATGGCTTTGAACTGACAGAGTGGAGGTTGAGATTGGATATTAGGAAGAAATTCTTCCCTGTGAGAGTGGTGAGAATCTGGCACAGGTTGCCCAGAGAAGCTGTGGCTGCCCCATCCCTGATAGGGTTCAGTGCCAGGCTGGACAGTGCTTGGAGCAGCCTGGTCTACTGGAAGTGTCCCTGCCTGTGGCATAGGGGTTGGAACTAGATGAGCCTTAAGGTCCCTTCGAACCCAAACCATTCTGTGAGTGTATGAAGATGGCAGCAAAGAGAAACAAAGAAATGAAGTGACTTGCCCAAGGTCACCTGGCGTTTCTCATTTCTGTTTCTGTCTCCCTGTGCACACATTTTCTCTTCCTGGAATAAACTAGGTGAATTCTGCAAGGCATGTCTCATTTGTTATGAGTAGTCAGGTGAGAATTCTTATCTTGCCGATTCAGGAGCTGCTGCTACTTCAGTGAAAGGAACATTTTCCTTACCACAGAACAGAAGCTATAAAATAAAAGGTGAAGTGAAAAATGGTTAAGGTACTGTAACTTACACAATTAAAATCCAGCACTGAACAACAATAGGAAGCAGAGAATTTGCTGAACAGCAGTGAATTTCCCCTTTTGTTGTTATGCATTTCAACTTGCATGCAAAACATAATTTTGTCCTATATACCAAATAATTAACACAGACCATAAAATTAAAGAACAGTTATGGTAATGTCTCTAATTTTAGCTGAGAAAAAACATAGCGTACCTTGTCCATGCTCCACCATAAAGAAATTGGCTCCTCTTTTGTCTTCTTCCTATTGTTAGTGTCCTAAACCTACCTGACATCCTCTTACATCCTCTTTCTTCTCAGCTCTGGACCCTCCCATACGTGAAAATAACCCAATAGTCTTTCAGAAATCTTATTTTTAATTAGCTGTAGTTATACAAAACCTCTTAATATATGATTTTGCTCAAAATAGCACCTAAGTGCAGTCTAAAGTTGCAGATCTTGAATACCTAGATACTAAGATATTTAAGTTTTTTTTTCTCTGTTGTATATGCAAAAAAAGGACATGGATATGGAGAAGTAATGTGGACTCCATTGCCAACATCACATGTAAAGTGTGTGATGGAAACATGGAAGGATAAAAATAACACTTGGATTTTCTTGTAAAGAAAGGTTCCTATTTATTTCTTCTAAGTCAATGAATATTTCATTCGGATACCACCATCAACATGCTTTCTGCTTTTTGGTGTTTTTTTTTTTTTTTAATGATAGTGCTTTGCCTGGAGCGTTTCATGAACAGATAAGTAGCAATAAAGCATTGTGTTCTCTGAGATATGAAGCAAACTCTTCATCTTTAAAAGATACATTCTCTGTACTGTTTTAATTACTATCACCCTTCTGGTCTAGAGATATTGCCCACACAGGTCAGGAAAACTGAATGACCTCTTTACAGTGCTTGGAGCAGTTGCACCTCTTCACAACCTGTTTTACACCCACCCCTTTTAAGTTTTCGAAATGAAATTTGCGTGTAAAGCCTTTTGACAAGCTTTGAATGAAGAAACAGCGGGCGTATACAAGGATCTGAACTGATAAAATTGTTTATTACAGGGTCAAAAGGGATGCAACTTTGAACAACCATGGCTAAAAGAATGAGCCTCTCTTGCTTTGTTAAGATAACAACCTTTCCAGGGTGGGCTTACTTCTCCAACTCTGATGTAGGGCACAGCACTCAGTGTGGACTGACTGTGGCTTGGGACGCTTCTGGGATGCATCCAAGTGTAATGTCTTACTACTGAGAAAGCGTTCTACTCCCTGGTCCTTCAACTTTCCAGTTTCTCGCAGTGTCATAAAAACTTGGAGTTTAACTCTGGATTTCTCTATATTGTTTTTTTTCTTGGAAGATTGTTGATAATTCTTGAAGCAGGTCACTTTGAATTACAGGTTTGCTCTAGTAACTTTCTCATTATTTTTTCTTAGAAGTGTAATTAATGATTTGCAGTGATTGATTGGTGAAATTCGGCTAAAACAGTGATCTGACTGCAAGGAACTACATCTTGCAGTTCCTTGAGCTGCACGATGAGATGAGTGGCGTGTTTTACTATGTGCTTCAAGGTTAGTCTCAGCTTTTCTTTGGTAAAGTGGGGAAAATAAAACCAATTTACACTGGTTATATATTTTTGATTATAATTCACTATGAGGTGTCATCTTCTAGCAGACATGTTAGAAAAAAGTGAAGTGCTCAAGAAGGTCCAAATACATTCTCTAGATGGGAAATTCTTTACAAGTTGAGCAAGGGGAGGAGAGGAATGTTTTTCAAAGTTTATTCCCTAGATGAAGAATTTCCACCCGACTTGCTAAAATGAGATGTAGCATTTACTGGATACTACAGACATTCAAAGTATCTTTGTGCAGTTTTCTGTGCCCACAAACATGGCTCTCTTCTGTGAAGGTGCCACATCCTTGATCTCTGCCAAGCTCCTGAGCTTTCCCAAGGTAAAATTAAATGTCAGCTTTCTCAAATAATGTTACAGTAAATGATCTTTCACTTTGTGCTGAGTGTCAATTTGTGCTATTAGGGACAGTAAATGGGGCAGAGAGAGTGATAAAACTTGACCGGGTTTCTTGGTTGTCAGTTCTGGGCTCATGATACCTGAGTTTCCTTCCCTTTGCTGTACAAGGAATGACATGATCACAAGTGCTGACATATAATTTATCACCATTGGACACTTCACTGAATTGAACAGGGCACTTTGTTTCTGAGTCATATTCCAGATGTGTTCTTGACACCTCTGAATTGTTACACTGTGCTTTTGTTAATGATCATCGAATTCCAAATGATAGAAATATATTTTTTCTAATAATAATAAATAAACTCTGGAGAGGCAGGAGAACAGCTAAAGAAATAGCTGTTGGGGTTTGCTGATTTTAATACTAAAGACAAACTTTGTAGGATGGAGCTCAGAAGTTCTTTATATATCTCCATGCAAAGGGATCGTACTGTTTTATACACCTAATTTAGAAGTGATTTGAAAATCAGGGCTCTGTTGTAGAACCTAATGAAATCAAACACTTCACATTTGGCAATGAGTATTTCAAGAATTCCTTGGCTTGGATAGTGCTTTAATGTAAGCTACTCCATTTGTTGACTTGATACTCACTAAGGTGTGTGTAAGAATTTGTTGTTGAATAGAGAAATATACTTGACTTTTTCCTTTATTGTCTCATGAGCATTTGCTCCAGGTTTCACTTGGGGGGGAAAGTAATGCATGGGATCCAAGGAGAGGTTATATTTTTTGGTGGCTATGAGTTTTGGAGAGTACTGTGATCCCTTGGTTATTGCTTGCTGTTACATTGGGCCTTAAGCCAGAAAACCCATGAGCAAAGCCCCACTAAATTAAAAAAGAGACAGTTCTTTTAAGGATAAGCCACTGTGTGCCTGGCTGAAGTTACCTGTTAGCTCTGTACAAAGGATAGCCCTTCAGCAGTCACTTATTGCGCACAAGTTCCTCTTGGTTTATCAAGAAGAATCAATTGGAAAGGCAGCCGGAGTATCACTGTGGGTCATAGTAATTTAAACATTGTTTTCTGCAGTTGAAAACTTTATATTAATCAGTAACTTGTTAGATATATCACTCCTCCCTCATCCTCCAAGTCTCTGATGCACAAAATTAAACTTAATTTGGTTTCTCTGGACACTTCTAATTTCTCCAAAGTTATTGCAATTATACAATGCCCATAGCTCATTTATTTTTTGTTTCCTGGTGATTAAAACTCAAGACACTGAAAAATATTATGTATGTTTTCCTTTTCATCACTAATCCTTTTCTGTCCCCTACATTCAAGACACATTCTGTGATCATGAATCATTAAAGTAGCAAAATTTACAGACAGACATAATTTGTAGCTAAGTATAGGAAAAGCAGAAATCTTGAACCATATTTTAATAATATATTTTGGTTGTGTTTCAGAGTATGTTTTACTTAACAGTGAAGGCATTCCTGTATGTCTTATGTCAGATTGAAGTAAAAATTGGGTTACTACAGAGAATCATAGAAGCTGGAGAAGGGAAGTGACCTGTGGATATAACCACACTGCATTGTGTAGTGATATCCCAGTGAGTGTCTGTCTCCTCCTGCTGTGATACTATAGGTCTCCACATGGTTTATCCTGAGGAGGGGAGACCTGAGTTGGACATTTTGCTTAGCTCTCCGGATGCAGAGAGGAATTTCCTTTTTGAAGAGTGTCACTTAGCCTCTGTGTATAATGACTAGTCACACAAACTTGCTCTAAAATGTGTTTAGGTACCTGCACGGGACTGAGAAGAGAGTAGCTAAATTCATTAAATGAAGCATATCTATGAAGAGCTCCAAAGCCCAGAGATTCTGCTGCTGAGCTACTGCTTTTTCAAGGCTGGGCAGTGTTCCATGGAAACACCATCACATGCTCACTCTGGTTTTATCCTCTTTCTAAGCAGCTGGCTATTAGCGATGTTCTTAAAACTAGTTATTCAGTGAGCAACACTGAGTGATATGGTTACACCCAAGCAAGATACAAAGAGAGGAAAGGAGGGGAGGTAAAAGTGATGGAAACTCTTTGGGTTTCACAAACTGGTGCTAGTCTTGATTATCTCTACGTTTTCTGTGAAGGGCTAGTTCTACTCGTCTTTACCCAGGAGGCAGAGGCTGTGTTTCTACCTGGGCTTGTTCAGCCCCTGCCATGTTACCTGTAGCTGCTTGGTCAACATCCCACTGATTGTGCTGCTTTCTGGGACAAGGAACACTTCTCAGGATGTGTGTTTGGATGAAGTCCTCATGTTGCAGGTGTAAATGTCCGAACTCATTCACCTCCATCTCTAGTCTTGGCTCTGTTGCTCCTCCCAGAGGTGACTGAACCCAGTTGCCTACTCTGCTCTGAGTGCTTTCCTGACAGATAGTGACGCTGGCTGAGCCTTCCCTGAGTGATTTTTGTCACCTTTCCCCCACACTGACTCAGGGAACTGGGCTAGATCATCTTCTGGTGTGAACCAGGATAGCTGTTCTGTCATTTTTAAGTCAGGAGGTGTTTGGAGGACCCTCGAGGATTTCATTCTGCATAGGCAATATTTGTTCCATGCTGAGATGTTGCTTTTGTCATGTTGGTAGGTGAGTGATGAAGGTGAAGGGGGAATAATTGATACCATTAGAACAACTAGTGGTGTTTTTAGCATTAGCTAAAGCAGGAGTGAAGTAGGAGGCACAAATATTTCTTCAGGCAGAAAAACTCCCTAGATAATGCAGAACAGTGTGTGTGACAGGGCAGTGGTAGCTTTTTGGGGCAGTGCAGAGTATGTTTATTTGCTATATACTCAAACCGTGTAGAGTCCTTCCCAGCTGAAGCAGCAGCAAAACTATTCAAAGCAAATATATGCAGTGGCTGAACTTCCTTTAGCACTTTGTGAATGGAGTTCAAGTACCAAGAGGTTGGCCTACTTCCAGAAAGCAGGGCTTCTGTTTCCAGTGCTGGCAAGCAACGTTTGGGAAATAAACTTGCATCTGAAATGCAAACACATCCTCTAGTTCACCAGACTTCTGAAATCAGCTAAAGTGAGTTAAAACAGTTAAGTACCGTGAGATGGAAGTGTGGTACTTGAAGATACTGTAGAGCAGTAATTTGAAATGTTCATCTCTCTGGAGCTGAGGAGCACCTTTGTAGACAGAGATGGGCCTGTGGTGTGTTTTCTTTCTGATTCTACTTGAAAAGCCCACAAAGTTCAGCCCACAAAGGTACCAATCATTCTTGCTCTCAGTGTTAACAGCAGAAATCAGTATGCAGACATTTCTCTCCGGAAGGATTCATTGTCTTCTTCCTCTTCTTGTCTCTATGGTGAAAGATGGGTGAAAGCCAAGGCAAATAGCAGACATCTATTTGTAAGCTGTTTTAGAGACCTTGTTTATAAGTAATTGCTATAGGCTTTTTAGTCCAAATCTTGCTCACATGACAGCCAGTGGAATACACTCCTTTTGACCTGAATAGGAAATGAGTCAGGTTTCTCATATTTTCATAAGGTCTATAAAATGTTGGCTTTCCTTTTAGATATTTTGTTGAGTGAGTGAGAAAAATAATAAAGAAGTGTTTCATTTCTGTCATGTCTTCTAGCTTAAGCTCTCTAGGTGCTTTAGAACCTGTGCGGATTTAACTTCACAGCATCCCTTTAATTCCGCTAACACTCATTTCAGCATTATAGATGGGGAGGTGAGAGAAGCTACTTGACATTCTCAGGCCAAATCTGAATGAGTACCACTCTTCTCTTCTGGCTCTGTTCCCACAAAGTTATTTTTCTCTTTAGCTATAATAGGTCTGCACCAGCAAGCTGGATTTTTTCCTCTAGTATGAGCACTTGAAACAGCTGAATAAAGTGTCTCAAAATCATAACTAAGCCTGAGCTGCACAGACTTCAGCCCTACCTAACCTTTAAGTGCTGTCAAGGAGTCTTGCAGAGAAAGGTGGTCTGTTCACTTGTGAGGCCAGTTTGCAGCAGGAAATAAAACAGGTTTTGGTGATTATTGGACATGCCACACTCTCACCAAATTCTAAGTAGCACCCCAGTACACATTCTGTCATCTGCCTGGAAACTCCCTGCTAATATTAAAAATCACTGCTGTTTAAAATATGAAACAATATCCTTTACTAGTATTAAATGAAAATCAAGTCTCTCATACCTTAGATCTCCTTGATTTCAAAATTTCTTTGTATGTATCAGCCATCATTCAACTCTCCCAGATTTTTGTCATCTTCCTGCTATCCAATGGGCAGTTCTCTTTATTTAAACACATAAGGAAAGAAAAGATGTGCATTCTTTAATCAGGTTATTTGGTGTCATTGAGGTGATAATCTGATGACAAATGCCACAGTGACTGAGCTGAATCTGGTCGCATTTCAGTTGCTGGCAAAACACATAACAATTGTGATGGATAAGGTAAAGTAGGAAGGCTGAGAGCTTGAGTTTTCAGGCTGAGAACCAGCTATGGATGTGACTGCCTACAGTGGTTTCAAAATAAGACTACTCAGCTGCCTTATCCAAATTCATTCTATGAACCAATGAGGTTAATGGGCTTAAACTCCCCACCTTTCTCTTTCATTTGCCTGACAGGTTTCTGTCAACTCAGATTTTGATTGTCACTTTGTGCTGACAGTGAAAGAGAAGTCAGGCTACATTTTATATTAGTGTTGGCTGGAAAACTTCAATGGACATTGTCCACACCTGAGACTCCATTTCCTGGAAGACAGAGTTTCCAAATGCTGGGTTTTCATCCAATGTCAAAATAGCAAACAGGGTCTGCAAAGTGGCATCATCTCTTCCCTTTGTATAGGTGAACAAAGCAGCACACAAGATCTCCAGTCTGAGATTAGAGGAGCTGAGATCACAGGGCAATAAACAATAAGCTTACAAGAGGACCATGTCTAATTAAAAGGTGAATGACATATGAAATGGATGATTATGGGTGCTATAGCATTTAGTTTCCTGGAAGTGCCTAGCATCTGGTAACACATAATTATTTACAGCTTATAAAAGACCTCTGGAGTTTACACTGACCTTGTTTTTTCCTTTGTAGAGCTGGAGGCTAACTTATTCATCAATCATTTCGTTGTGACTTAGCCTGTGCAGTCCTTAATCACAGGATTCTTGTAAAAAAGCATTTTGGATGCATTTCATCAAGGCATTCTAATTGTGCTCAGGTGGTGGAGAAATCAATGAGCTTTATGCACCTGCTTAACTTTAAGCATGCAGGAGAGGTGGTGTTTCAGAGGGGATGCAAAACCATCTTCATGTTCTGGGGAAGATGCAACCCCACGTGCAGGTGTCGTTCTTAAACTGAAATAGTAATGAAACGATTGCTGAATGTTTTGTTCCAAGTTTTTATTGTTAAGTCTTGAGTTGTTCTTTTTTTGCTATCATTAACAGTTTTCTAAAAAAATATCACATTGAAACACAAGCTTTCAAATATGTCAGAATTCCTACTGTCACATACTGACCTTCTGGCAGCATGAGCAATCTTGAGCTGAAGCTTCTTTGTCTGGAGATCGGCCCATCTGTATGCAGGCAGACACTAAAGTCTCGTGAAAGGGGTTAAATAGAAGGGAAACAGAGGGGAATTTTGACTTGCTCATGCTTCTGGAGTAAAAAACTGTTAAAAGTTGAAGTTGTCCAGCCCAGGTCTGTGAAGTCCTACAACCAGATTGGTTTCCATGCAGGCAGAGCTGCCTTTTGAATTCAGGAAATGAGCACATGCATCATAGCAGAGGAGAGAGTGGGAGGATAACAGGCAAATTTAATTTCACTCTGAACCTGATCCTGCTGTGACACTGTGGGATCACTCTGTCCCTTTTTCTCCTGCTGAACAGTGAGAACTCACACAGACGACAATAGCAAAACATCTGTTAGAGAGGCTAGTGTGATTGCATGTGCAGATGCATGGTGGTTTAAGCAGGCAGCTGAATGCCACACAGCCACTCACTCACAGCCTCTTACCCCCAGTGGAGTGGGAGAGAGGAAAAACAAAGTAAATTTTGTGGGTTGAGATAAAGGAAGTTTAATAGGACAGAAATGGAAGTGATAATAATAAGAATAAAATATACAAAACAAGTGATGCACACAATGCAATTGCTCACAACCTGCTGGGCAATGCCCAGGTGGTTCCCAGGCAGTAGCCACCAGCCAGCTTTTCCCTTTGTTTATATACTGAGCATGATGCCGTACGGTCTGGAATATCCCTTTGGCCAGTCAGGGTCAGCTGTCCTGGTTGTGTCTCCCCTCAACTTCTTGTGCTCTTCCAGCCTTCTCACTAGTGGGGTGGGGCAAGAAGCTGAAACGTCCTCAACTTAGTGTAAACGCTGCTTAGCAACAACTAAAACATCAGTGCGTTGTCAACATTATTCTCATCCTAAATCCAAAACACAGCACTATTCCAGCTACTGGGAAGAAAATTAACTCTATCCTAGCTGAAACCAGGACAAAACATGAGGCACAACTTGATAGAAGAAATAGAAAAGTTATTGATTCAATGCTGTGTATCCACAGTTTGCAGTGATGTGTAAAAGTAGATATAACACAGTGGTGGCCCGGGGCTGCTCTGTTTTGTTATCACTGGTGAGGCAAAGCGGAAGGCAGAGAAGTGGGGTTCCATTTATTTTCTTTCAGCTGGAAAGAACATTCTCCTTGAAAAAAGACCTCAACACTAGATTAAAAGAACATCCTGGAAATGATTCAGTGCAGCAACTTGTGAAATAGTCTTCAGCTTGCTCTCTCACAGGTGTGTTGCCATTACAGTTACATTCAATCCCTAAGGAAGTTGTCTCCTTGCAGAAGCGTGTATTGACAACAGGTTGCTCTGGGTTAGTAATGAACATGCTTTCAGAACAACTGTGTGAGGGAAAAAACTGTTTCAACAGTTCTTCAGAAAACCCCCATCAAGTCTCAGCATCTCCTGTGGCTGATGTACGCAGGTGTTACATGTGCAGTGTTACTGGAAGTGCAGCCTTTGGTGTATCCTTAAGGAAATGAGATTATAGTCACATTCTGAGCATATATAGGAGAGGATAATGCCTTGCCTTAAAACTTTTGAACCTAGGGATTGATTTCTGTCACATTTGTTGGAGAGGTGGACATGTACAAAGTATTTAAAGTTCATACGTGTTTTCATGAAAATAGATGCTGTTAGATGGGTGAAACCTTAGAAGTACCTTTTGTATGCTCCTCAACCATGGGAAGTGGTTTACTTGCAGGTTATAAAACATGCATAAAGATTCCCAGAGGAAGGGGTGATCTGTACAGACTCCAGCCATGTGTATCTTTGCACTCGATTTGTTAGAAGAAAGGGAAAAGAGCAGCTGTGATTTAGATATCTTATTCTGCAGAGCTGGATGAGAAATGGAATGTTATCCAAAAACATCAAAACAATTTATTTGTCCTTTTTTCTTTGAAATTCAAAATAGTGATGGCAAACAGTAAACTTCAGCTAATGTAGTTATTAAGCAATTAATGCAACTTGCTTGGCTATGCTAAGTCAAATTCTTTTTCTCTCATGAGTCCATTTTTTGGCTGTTCAGATTCATTGCTTGAGGATGATCTCATGCCATGATATGAGTAATACAGACATATCAGCTATCCAGGGCTGACCTCTACCTCATCCTTTGCTCTGACTATTGATTTCTCTGGGTGTTTTATTTCTGCATCATGTGATAAGATAGCAATCTTATTAGGAGGTGATGAGAAACTGAAATATGTTGATACACAATAACTTCAAAAGAAGCTAATTGAGAAATAGAAGTGAAACACAGAAGCCAACTCTTCACATTGACATACATCTTCTAAAATACAGAAAATCTTTTAAGTCCCTCCAAATCTTGTTAGCTAACAGAGGCCAGATCAGTCACTTTAGATGTAAGATTGAACCCATGTCATTTTTTTTCTGTGGTTCTTTGAGATTGTTAAGGGACCTGTTGGTTAGTGGAATACAGTTGATTCATTGTTTTTGTGCTATTAATAGCCAAATGAATTCTTTTGAAACACAGTGTGTGTTTCTGAAGGAATTATCTTTAAAAATGACAATACTTATTTAGTGTACCTTTTAGGAAGATAGAGAATGTGCCCTTCGTTTTGTGCCCTCGTAAAAATGTTGCTAAAGTGACAAGCAGGATCACTCTTTCATGTGTACTGACTTCCTTAAACCTACTGGTGTGAGAAAGGTGCTGCTTAATAGCTCTGTCTTTTAAGCTTTAAATAATTCAATTCCTTGGGCTACTACATAACCTACTTAAAACTTGGCAATCATAGAATCATAGAATAGTTATGGTTGGAAAGGACCTTAAGATCATCCAGTTCCAACCCCCCTGCCATGGGCAGGGACACCTCACACTAAACCATGTCACCCAAGGCCTCGTCCAACCTGGCCTTGAACCCTGCCAGGGATGGAGCATTCACAACCTCCCTGGGCAACCCATTCCAGTGCCTCACCGCCCTAACAGGAAAGAATTTCCTCCTTATATTCAATCTAAACTTCCCCTGTTTAAGTTTTAACCTGTTACCCTTTGTCCTATTGCTATAGTCCCTAATGAAGAGTCCCTCCCCAGCATCTCTCTCTATATATGGCAATCTTTGAGGCTTTTAGCAAACCTGATATGAAAAGCACATTTTCTAAATAGCTGAATTTGAACAAAACTCCTCATGGTTTGATGGTCAGTTCTGGGTAAAAAAAAATAAATAAATATATATATATATATCAAATGGCAACATTTTCTCTGTTGTCAACTGCTTGATTTTTTTTGGGGGGGGATGTGCAGTGCTATTGCCAAGAAATAAAGCACGAAATCTAGCCCTGGATCTTTGGGAAATGCTTAGAAAACCAAATCAGTTGCATTCTCTGCTTACACTTGCAAATGAATTGCTGCCAAATCCATGAGAAATCAAAGAGACTCCACAGAACAAAGCAATGGCACTGGGAAGCCAGCACTTGTCGATGCTGTATGAGGATGTGTTTGAAGGAATATGATCGTACCTGTGAAACTGAGGGCAATGCCCCAAGGCAGTGAGAACCTGCTTAGTTCTTCAGCAATGAAGTACACGGTGAATCTTCTAAGGAGAAAGATGATCCTAGTTAGCTTTGTAGGAGTAATACATTTTCCTGTGCTTAATTATTTAAAGGAACCTGTATGGGTCTTTGGAATTGTGTGACCCACTAATCAATCCATCCACTTTTGCATAATGCATGTGGCATCAATGTTATTGCATTTCAAGATCACTTAGGAAAAAACTTGCCAATCTGCTCATTGCTCCTCTGCAGTGCAAATACAAACACACAGCTTGCAATGCCATTTGCCTTCTGTGCTTATTTAGAGCCAGCTGTAAATGTTCCCAATGATTAGCATTTAAAGAAAAAAGAAGCCTGTAAATTCCTACCTTTGAGGGAGATCAGGCGCCTGACCTTTGGATCTGTGAGAGGTTCCATTCATAGTGCCAAGGTACATTAGATCCTTACGGTGAGATCCTGAAGATGAGTACTCTGAGCCTTGCTGTCCAGCTGGGGTTCTTCACCTGAAACCTTTTCTTCATCATGTTTGGAGAGCAAACCTTTCAGACTACTGAGCAGGACTTGCCCTTGCCTTTTAAATCCCAATTGTTGCCATGTTACAAACTTAATGAAAGGGCTACCCATACTTACTGCCTGAGCAGAGCTCAAATCCACACTTCTTCCACCTTTGGAGAAACTCCTTCAAATGATTTTTTTTCTGCTGAGGTGGAAAAGGGTTTTCTTCACCCTCTGGATGAAGAAGAACAGTAGGAAAGAAAGAATCACAAAGGAGACTGTGCTTCTGTAGCTTCAAAAGTAGAAAATACTCACGTGGGCAAAAGAAATCCTATGACCTGGTCTGCAAACTGTTCACCTGCTGCTTGACCAGTGTGATCTGTACACTGGGTGCTGAGACTTTCTGTTCTGCTTACAGGGAGTCTTGCCTCCATCTGGGCAGATCTCAAGTAAGAAAGACCAGCTTGGCCAAACCCCATTGTTTCAGGAATTGCTGTAGGATTTTCCATTATACAGTCAGGATGTATTTTTATGGACAATAATGCAATTTGTTGTTATGCAAGCTAAAAAAGCTCTATCAAATATAATGCTTGAGAATATAAGCCACAGAGGACAGAAAAGAATTTTCCCTCTTTGCATGTCTATCATTATGCTGTTCTGTAAGTGCTTTATGAGACTTTGGGATAAACAGGATCTTGGAACAAAATATGTGCCCCTCTAGAATATGTGCTACTGCTTTTTTAATTGTATTGTTTTCAAAGCCTGCGCAATCGTACATCATAGTGCCAGGAGGCTGAGTTAGAAAATCAGCTATGGGGTGTTTATAGGGTATATCTGTTTTCAAAACTACTTGTGAAGTGTGCACTTGGTTCCTGCACCCCCCTGGGAGCAGCAGAGTGTATCTTTGCAAAATATGCAGGAAAACTTATGAAGGGAGAGCCATGTTTGATGGAGTATTGTGACCCTCTTGCCAATGAACTGTTTCAAACACAATACTGGAGAGCCATTGATGTGGGGAATGGAGGAAAACTTACAACCTGGCAATCTTCTCTGCCATATCTTTAAATATGTTTTCTTCCTGCGTCTGTTTTCAAGGGAATAGTGTTTGGAGATTTTCTTCCAGAATATGATGCCTTTTATTTTTGTTTCCTTCACCTGTGTTTTGATAGTAAAGATACATTGCCATATAGATTATGAGTGCTGTTGCCTGATTAAACGAGCTGTTCACACCACAACAGAGCAAATAGGAAAGAAGGAAAGAGGCTTCAGGAATGTAAGAAAGCCTCTGTGTGACATGAGGTTTGGTAATGCTTCCTTTAGTTGTTTACTGATATTTTGAGATACATGGTGCTTGTGTTTTAATCATTGCTGTATACATCTAGGATAAAGTGAGGTGTGTGTAAATGCTTGCACATGCACATATCATTAGGGATTGACAGGCTTTTAGTTTCAGAGGGAAGCAGAACACACTGTTGTTGAAAAACTGCTTTGCTGTGGCTATTGCTTCATCAGTTTTGCTGAGTTTGTTTTCTTTTGGTGTTTCAGTTGGCTTCATCATCTCCTTCCTGGGCTCTGGTCTGTAGGAACAGACTGTTTCCTTTTCAATTCGGGTCAGTGCTGACTCTTTCCTTGAGAAAGAGTTTTCTTAATTCTTTTAGAGAGAGACGTGGTAACATGGTCTTGCTCATGGATATGGTACTTTACCTTGCGAGAGGGACTTTACACCCAAAATGGTTCACTTGGTACTACAAGAACAGTTTTGGGAAGTGATCTATCTCTGTGTTTGAATCAACTATTGAGTTTCTGTGGGCAAATCTGTCTTTGACACAAAGTGTTGAAGCCATGTTTGTAGCTGTGCAAACATGACTTATTCTCTACTGCCTCGTTTTCTGTGCTTGGTTACATTTCTAGACTCTGTGTCAACTGAACTTTGTCAAATTCTGTTATATTCTGCAAAATTTCATAAGGAAGTGTAGCTCCTCAAAGTTCTATACACAACTTTCAATTAGAGGTATATATATGTGTGTGTATATATATGTACATATAACTTTTTTCAGTATTGCCAGGAGGGGCTGTGGTGTCAGCAGTCAGGGTAAGCTACAGGTCCCATTCATGAGAAAATGAGCATTTCCATTATCTTAGACAAGGGTGTGTGGCGGTTGAATGTGTGTTTCTGAAGTATATGTCAGCATAAGCGTGGCCTTGATAACAGTTCTGTGGCTAATCAAAACCTGTTTACTAGCAATGTCTATGGGGACAGAATAGCTGTCCCTCTTCTGGTGTCCAATGAGTTGCAATAGAGCAAGCACAGTATCATTACAGTCTGGTGCTCGTCACCTCACCTTGTGAGCACAGTACTTCCAGAGCTCTGCATCTAATTGTACCAGAATGAGGAGGAAGCTTTGCTTTGGAAAACATTTTGTTTTGAAGGATGTGCACAGGGTCTTGGACCTGATGTGGTCTGGACTTTCTTCTTTATACTTGAGGCTGGGTAAGGACAAAATGAGAAACAGATCCAACTCCAAAACTGGAGCCTCAGGCCCTACAACAGATACTAGCTGAGATTTTCTGAAGTTAAAAGGAAATTGGGCATTACCCATTCCCTTTTTCTTCCAGCAGGGCCTGCCTTTACAAATACACGAAAAGATTTTTTTATAGCAATACTCATCTGAATCAATTTAATTTTACAGGGCTTTTCAATGCTGTTTCCTCTTTAAAGAGGTTCAGATTAAGTCTTTATTGTTTTGATGCCTTACTTCAATCAAACTGAACTACACCAAAGCTTTACATTTGGTTATTTTGCTTTCTTTCTCTTTCTTTCTTCCTGCAAGTGTTATGCAGGAATGTTCCTGTTCTTCAGTCACAGCCTCTTGGCTGTTTTCACAGTACCCCCATTTTAGATGTACTTCCTGAGCACAGATGAAAGGAGAATAAAGGTACTGTACTGATGGGCCCTGTGTTAAGACTAACCTAATGAGTGTGTGTATCTTTAGGATTATTCTATTAATTCATATAAAAGAATTATTTACTTAAGGTTGATGGTTCCTAAGTATGGACTGGATAAATAAATTCAAATACACTGACTTCCTCCCACCCCACCCCATGTGCTACAGAGCTGTGCATGTTGGAAGAAGGCTTGTCATACCAAGATGTATGTGCGATCTCACAGATGATACAAAGAATATAGCTTGATTTATATTTGTCTATGTTGGTCCATTTTACAACTGTAGTTACAATGATTAGTTCCTGAACTGCACGTCTTCAGAGTTTGAATTATTTGAATGTATACTTTTAAATTTAAGAATATCTGTGCTGAGTAATTATTTCATGTGAAATCCTGGTCCTCACTGAGGAAGGAGTGGAGTTTTGTCATTGACTTTGTAAGAACTAAGACTTTATCCATTGTATCTAGGAAAATGATAGGTAGGTGAATGTTGGCTTTTTAAGAAGAATGCCCTGCAGGGTTTCTTCTGCAAAGCAAGACACACACAAATATATTGTAAATTTAATGATTTGTTCAATGAATGTAAAAGCTGATTGCATAAAGGGGATTTATTTTTAAGTGATTATTACCATCTGTCACTAGGTTTCACTGTGCTGCAATAAAAGTGTGTTTCAGATTCTGAGCAGTTCAGTCATATAAAAATCCAGAAGGACTGGTTTCTTCTGATGGCATTCCCCAGCTCTGCCCTTAGAATTGACTCTCCAGATGGTGGGTATGTGAGGATGGAAATGCACAAAACATGGAAAACTATTCACGGAGAAGGGGTTGACCTGGATTTTGAAAGGTGGGTATATTCCATATCTGACTTCTGTAGTCCCTCAGTCATCTTCCATCCTGCAAAAATATGGGGAC
Source organism: Pezoporus occidentalis (assembly GCF_034315485.1). Lineage (NCBI taxonomy): Eukaryota > Metazoa > Chordata > Aves > Psittaciformes > Psittacidae > Pezoporus > Pezoporus occidentalis. The sequence continues at coordinate 1,463,561 of NW_026913082.1, read as the reverse complement.
ATGTATTTGCCTGTGGCTATTGCTGCTTTTCCTCTTCAGTCTATGTTCTTTCCTAAAGATTACTGGAGAGAAAAAAGATAAAATGGAACGATTAAACAGGTGCAAGGGTTTTTTCTTCTTCCTTTCACTGTTCAGTCTTTGAGGGTAATCCCATCATATGGAAAAATGGATGTCTGCCAGAAGTGGACAATTAGAGAGGCAGGCAGAGCAGCTTGGAATTTGTTGGTGATGTGATTTTTGTCACCCCAAGACTACACATCAGTCAGGATGTAATCAGGAGGTAAATACAGTATGTTGTAACTAAATTTGCAGTAGTTTGTTAGAGAATGTAACGGAGCCCTTTTCTAGCTAAGGGATCATAGCATTTGTTATTCAAGCCTTAGATTTTAACCTCTTTCTTCTGTCTGTTAGGCTTGAATGTAAGTCTCCCCTCTCTTAGGAGCACAGGCTGGGTGAACGTTTCTGTATTCTCTACAACTTTGAGTCATCTCCAGTAGGAGGAGCAGTCACCTCCCAGAGTACCCTAAATTTGAAGCTTACTGCTTAGCATATAGAAGGTTCAAAGATTCACTGAATTCACTCTGATTCAGTGTATTCAGGTATGTCCAGACACTGGGAAAGTGCCCACTACCAAATCTGTTTCCTTGCTAATATAGTTAATTTCTGTGGTTCCTGCTCTTGTGAATTCCTTTTTTCTCAGTGCCTCCTGAATGAATCTATAGTTTGCTCCTTTAGCCTATGGCACCATCACACTGAATGAGTGACAGGAGCTGACATACTCCTCTATGCCCCTTTACCCTGTGAAAGCTCGAAGCATTTTACAACCCCCAAACCATTTTCAGGTAGAAGCTGAGGGGCTTCTACAGAGTTTGGAAGGAAATCTGTACAATTTCCAGGAGAATGTTTTTGTCTGCAAGGCCCTGCCTAAGCACTGCTGTGCAAAGCTAGGTAGCTGGTAGCCTGATAAATATGTTATTGTCTCTTCAGCCTTTGCAATTGGTGTGGACTTTTTTAAAGAGCCCTGATATCTATTGGCACACAAGAGAATTCTTTCCCTAGTGTTGTTGCTTCTCTTAACAGTAACTAGCTAACTTGCAAGTTTAAAGCATGTAAAAGGTTAGAAAGGCCAACTTGCTTGGACAGCTGTATTTCTCATTTTAGTATGAGAAATATCTATCTCTCCTGCTTCTTTTTGTCTTATTGCATTGCTTTAATATTCTTTTTCCTTCCCTGTTTTGTGAGCTCTTTCTCAGAACTAAATACAGTTTAGGGTAGGAGCTCATAGCAGAGACCTGAGCTTCTGGGTCAGTCTGCTGAGCTACTCTACCAGCCCCCTTAAGACCTGCCTTCCTCCTGGTTGCCATGAAAATGTAAAACACAGAGAAAGCAAAAGGAACGGGAAGACTAGCACTGACAGGAATGACACTGTGGTGCACTCCTTATTCAAATATAGCTCTTTTGGGTTTTCCCTTCTATCTTTTTCTGAATCTTCCCCCTGTGGTTCCCTGTAGTCACTGGCAGAAATTCACCTTTCCTGAACTATGGTTGTATTTATATATTTATTTATTTGTAATTAACTAATACTCTCATTATCTCCTTTTTTCCTTCCTCTGACATGGAATCTGAAATATCTTTACTATGGCAAGAAGAAAAAGAAATGAAAATATTAACTATTTTATTTTATTATTAACTAATGTTGGCGTTTTTCCCATCTCAGATCAAAATTAGCAATACAAAAGGTTAGTATTTTGCTATAAGCAAGTGATCAGGACATCAATCATGTTCTCTCTCTGTGCCCTGGGAAAACCAAAGGAGGAGAGTCTGATTTGCAATCTTGCTGAAGACTGTTAATGAGTAACAAAAAAAAGAAACATGAAAGAAAGAAAAGGTAAAGTAATGCTAACAATGTTAGAAATAACTGACAGCAGAATGAAACAGAAACCCTCACAGTTTTCAAATATATTTTCATTATCTTTTTAGCAGCATCATGCAGGGGGTTAGAACTAGATGATCTTAAGGTCCTTTCCAACCCTAACTATTCTATGATTCTATGATTCTATAATGGCATTATTTCCACAATCAAAGGAAAGAGGTTAGAAAGTTTTGAAAGGAGGATGGTATTTTTCATTAGCTGTGGTGCTCTGTAGTTATGTATTTGTCTTACTCTTCATGAAGGTGTAGTGGAAATGTGTACATAAATGGTTTTGTCTCGATATACACTACTTGATGCTTGAGAAGCACTGTCCAGATGTTCTGTACTTTCTAATTAATTTGAAATAGTTAAAATCAAACCTAGAGAGTCTCAGGTATAGAACACACCCCTGAAATTTCCTTGAGTTGAGGGGATCTAAGCGTCTTATAATCTCATGTTTCTTTGGATGGCTGTGGCCACGCTGTACCCCTGAGAAGCTCTCTGAACCCCACAGACTCCTGAGACCCAGTGTCTCAGCCCATTTGCACCATATTCTTGAGCCAATGATATTAGGGCATTGGTGACAGCCTCCAAGGCCTTGGTTCCAGTGAATGCCTAGATGAGTTTTTAAACTTCATCTCACATATTCATAGGTACATAGGACTGACTTCATTGTTTAGTACAAGCCTTTGTGAGGACGGAGTGCTTCTCTTTGGAAGTGCCTTAATTTTTATTGCCTTGAAAGTGGACGAAAGAGAGGAAGATGAAGGTCTCTTTCCATGACTAGTACAAGTAGAGTATTAATAGTATTGTTATTCTTGTATGGTCTGTTTACTCAGCTGTCTGGAGTATATATTGATTAAATATATCTTATTTTTGTTATTTGTTGAAAGCTTGTTACTATCAAAAGATGCTGTAGTGCTCCTATGCTAAGAACAGCTCCATTTATCATGCTTCATTATTTTTTAAATGCTTTAGCAAAGCTGCACTCAAGAATGGAAGGAAAAGGTAAAGAGGCATGAAAACCAGGATGGTTCATTTTTATGGAATTCTGTTTTCCCTCTTCAGATACCTGTCATCAATTTTGTGTGCATATTTTGTTTCTTGTGATAAGTTTCAAGGGGCAGAGCACCAAACATTGTGCCTTTCATGTGGAAAATCATTTCTACGAAGAGATGTCATAAAAGGTTCAGAAAAGTTGGAAGAGAAGCTTGCTCCCCCAGAATCTGCCTCTGCATGTATTTGGTTGACTTCTCAGTCAGACTAGAGCTGCTCCATTCAACATAGGCACTTTTTCACTAGCTGGAAGATTGATGTCCTATTTAATGTAGCACATACATACTTCAACCAATACCTGATTGAAAAGGAGCATGAGAAAAAGTTACAGGAGAAGGGAAGAGATCCAATAAAAAGAGAGACATGTTAAATCATTATCTGTCATCTCCCTAACCGAGAGTCCTGGTCGGTGTGAAATTGAAGATATTTTTATCTTTGAGAAAATGACAGTAGGTCAAGGGAAATGTTAACCTTGAAGTCTGTTGTCTAAGTCAGCTGGACAATGATCAATGCTTCAAGTGTGACTTAAGAAGTATTTCCAAATTGGCTTTGGGAGAATGTTTTTATGTTCCTTCTTGTTTAGTTATATTCCACCCAGGAATGCAAACGTTTCAATAGTTCCCAAATAGGTCACTGGAAGCCTTGGACACTGCCCAAGAGGCAAAAAAAGATCAGATCCTCAGCTGGGGTAGATCTCTGTATCTTCACTGTAGCAAGAGTCACAATATTCTTTGTTAAAATACTTTGGAGTTGATGATGTAACAGGTATAAGGCTAGGTAGGAATTTGTGCAAGTCAGCAATGCTAAATGCCTACATGTATGCTGGAGAATATTGTGTGTATATTTGCTTTGGTGGTTTCCTGCTGTCAAATCTCAGTTTGCTCAAACTTCACCATCGAGAAATTGCCTTTGAAAACAGTCAGCGCTACCTGTCATGGTGTAGTATATAATCCTGGAAATTAGAGAGAGAGACACCAACAAACTGAGTAGTATCTTGTTTTCTTTGTTGCAGTGCACAGCTCCACAACAGTGACAGTCAGGAAGTAACAGTGAATTAAGCTGTGGAGCAAGGTGGGGATTGTATATTATACAAGTGTCTGATCACTTGAATGTTCTTTCTAGGTAACTCACTCTTTTTATGTGTAGACTTCCTTTGTAATCAGCATCACATGTTGGTCAGGGTTAAGTAAATATTTTTGGATGAAGCTGGCTAAAAAATGAGGTATATAGGAAAAAGGTATTAAAATGCCAGATCAGTTCAGGGAAATGCAAATCCACTATCTTGTCTCTGATAATGCCAGGGACCAGTTACTGCAGAGAAGATGGACAGTGCTATGGCAACCTGTACAGGGTGGTTTTCTAGCCCATGTCAGTTCACACTTGACAATGAAGATTGAAAGCTTATGCTCTTGTAGTGTTTTTGGATGACGCTGTCATTTTTATGTTGTCACGTAGAAATCTGTAGACTTAATGCTGGTTTTCCTTCTGTTTGCTTTTAGACTTCCTGTTGATATTCTTTTTCTCTGCCTCACTCCTAGGCAATGCACTTTTCTTGGTTTATGGTATTACCATTTTGATATTTTCTTCCCAGTCACCAGCTGCTTATCAAATGAGAAGTTTCTATTATATATAGTAGTGCACTGCCATCATTGAGCCAGTGATGACTTCATGAACTCACCAGTGATATTCTATGGGTTTGAAAATAGAAGCTGGTGATTATGTAAATAAGAAAGTGAAAAAAAGGGCTATAAATAGGATGGATTTGTCTGAATTCTCACTTAAATATAACGAAGAAAAGAAAAGGCAAATCTTTTCTACATGATACAAAGGTACTCAGTTTAGAAAAGTGGTGAATGAAATAGCTGTGCTGATCATGCTCCATGGTAGCAGTTGCTCCAAAGGGCTGTCTTAAAGATAGAGCTGGTAAGGCATCCCCTGTTAGAAATAATATGCTTGTACAATTTAGGAGCTGCAGAAACAGATGAATAGCAAGTCACGGCTCAGTGTAAACATCAGGTTTACTGTGGTGCCTGGAGAAAAGTTTTTCTATCTCGCATAGCAGAGAGTGATTTCTGAAAATCCTGCCAAGTGGGCTTCTGATGGCTTTTGTAGAAACTGGTTTGTAAACAAAACCATTTGTCCAGTGGGAGAGTGTACACTGGGGGATTTCCCACTGGAACTTGCATGGGCTACAGTAGAAAATCCATTCATCAAGTAATGGGCTTGACTGAGCAGTGCTCTAGCAGAGACGTGGCTGGGCTTGGTGTGGCTAAAAGTGAGCATGAGGATAATCTACTTCAAATCTTACAGACTTGCCTGCAAGGGGTAAATGGACTTGCCATCAGGCAAAAAGAACAGAAGAATTATAGTTACCCTATTGATATTCCAGTAGTGTGTCGTATTCAGTATACCTTTGTTCACGCAGAGTTAAGCAGCTGTCTGAATATACACAGCACAGGAAAATGCTGAGCTGCAGTTTTTACTATTTGTCACAATATTTGGGTTGTAGCTCAATAGCTTTTCCATTGTACTGGAAAATTCCCACTTTGGTAAGACAGCACAAATTGCAAAAGCAACTTGCTAGGAATATACTTTGCTTATCTTCTACACGAACAGCATTATTCTTGCTGGAAAAGGTCTCTCATTTTGAGATGTACATTTAGGTTTGGGCCAGAGATAGTTTTCTGACGGCTTTATGAAATTAATACTTCTTTATGACAGAGTGTATTACTGCTTGCTGTATGTAATAGTTTCTTTCATTGCCACATATGTCCTTTGCAGGGAAGGGAATTCGCCTCTATATGACAGTAAGCTTTGAGTGTCACTGGCTTTCATATTATCTATTAAAAGAGATAATTGTGAGGAGCAGATCAGACCTCAAGGAGGCCTCCTGGACTGAACCCATTTCAAGGGGGGAAGCCACAGCTGTCAAAACTTTGACTAATTCCTGAAAAGATGTTAATTCACTTGGCTGCATGATCTACTGGGAGTAGAAATGAAGCTCCACTTGCACGACCTCTGGTGTCAATCATTATGGGAGGCATCTGCATTTATATTGTCAAAGCACAAACTTTCTTTACTTCCTGAAGCATGAAATCACCTTTCAGATGAAGAAAGAAATATAATCCCCATTCTTGAGAGATGTGGCAGTTCTGTGTGAGGCTTCAGTTACACAGAGAGATGTTTAAACACTATATTCTGACTTCAATATCAACCAATCTCTTGGAAGTTGCTTTGCAAGTGGAAGTTATACTATGTTTTTCAAGAGATCTATTGCTACTTTGTATTATTTTAGGCTTCTAATTCTCCATCTCTAAACCAAAGGGAGGTTCATCACTGACTTTGACATTGTCAGCAGCACTTGGCCCACATTGTCCCACATTTTACGCCTGTATTCGCGTGGCACAGAAAAAAATATGGAGGTATGTGTTTTAATGAAAGTTTATAAACCAGAAGAGATTAGGTGGTAAACTGCAGCAGCAGGGTGGTTGCTAATGCATTTGATGTACAGTTGTTTAATGTCATTGAATTCGTATCTTTGGGCTGTTTTAGGGTGTTTTGTGCTAGGTCTTTATCGTCTATGCTGACTTTCATTTTGTTGGTGGACTCACACTGAGAGTTCTGTGGAATCCCATGGAATTATTTTGCAACAAAGTCAACAAGATGAGACATACTCATACATTTGATTACAGTGTTTGGCCAGAGATCATCAATTGCTTACTAGGGCAGTGGCTTGTTTCTTGCTGGTTCTGCTAACCCTCTTGACAAAGTTCTTGTCCATCACCTGAGTGAGTCAGAGACTTCATATTTAGCCGGAGTTTATGTGCAGCTCAGAAGAGAATTTCTGACCTCAAAGAAAACAATATGTGTTTGATAAACTTCTGAAAAGGTTAGCTTTTGTTTTCAAAGTTGATGAGATCACAAACCAGACGTTAACTTTCTCACTCTTTGAAGTATAGAATACTTTTCTTCCCTCTAAATGTGCAAATTTAAAGCACAAACTTAGTTTGTCTGTGTTGGTACAGCCTGTTCTAACTACTTCTCCATGTCTGTGACTGCCACAGCCTTGCAGGTACAGTCATAAGATGTGTCTAAAAGCAGAGGGTTTTAGAACAGTCTGGTGCCTTCTTTCACCATCAGAACAGTCTGGTGCCTTCTTTCCTATCTCATCTATCACAAGCTTTACTGACTGACACTCATTGGCTTTTCCTGCAAGATGGCAAGTGTAAAGATACAGACAGTATGTTAATTTGATGAGGGTCATGTTTCCATGGCAGCAGCAGCAGCAGTACAGCACGAGCAAAAAGCGAAAAGCCAAACTGCAAACAGCTGTACCAAACCTGGATGCTTCTTTCTCATCTTAACCATCCAAACTACCTGTGTCCAAAGCAAAGAATGCTGTGAGCATTCCTGCATAACAGTTGGCAGGATAGAGCCCTACATGGATGGCAGCCTGGTCTGAAGGGCTTTGGGAGGATGCTGGAAAGTAAGGCCCTCAGGTTCCCTGCCTGGAGCATCCCAGTAGATGCCATTGTCTCTGCAACTTGATGAGCCCTTCCCATGACAAGGTTGGCAATTAAACAGGAAAAAGAAGACAAAAGCCAGTACCGAAGAGATTCTTGGAGGTAAAAAGAGCCAGTTTTCCTCCTTCTCTTATAGTTCATGATGCACAGAAACTGGGAGGCAGGCAGCAACCGAGAGGATGGTAGGATTTGAAAGCAGGTTGGTTTGCCTCTGTGAGCAGACTGCAATTTTGTTTATGAACTGACATGAACCCAGTAGCACTGTGCCATGAAGCCCTTTGCAAGACCAAAAGCTCTCTGAAGCCTGGATTTCTCTCTCTACCCCAAGAAACATAGTAAAAACCTAGAAAAGACATGATTATAATTAAAAATTGAGGCCTGAAATAAAATTTATTCTTTATTCTTCAAAGCAGCAACCAATTGGATGATCTGCTTTCTTTTTTTTTTGATATTCAGTAGGATTTGAATATAGGTAAGTGTAATCCTTTCTTTGCAAAGGTAGCATAACAAAATACAAGACAAAAAAGAATCTAGAATGCAGGATTAATGTTTACTTTTTTTCCCTGTGAGTATGGTGTCTTTCCATGCCAGTTTTATAAAGGTTGTTTTCACCATATTGCATTGCAGTTATTCTGTTCAAGGACCAGTTTCGTGCCAGATGTAAGATGTCCTGCATTTCACATGACACATGTTTTGGCAGCTCTTGCCACATTTCTGTATTGTTAGCACAGCTTCTGTTGTCTTATTGGCATAATGAAGATGCTAGCACGCTTCCCAGCTGTTCTTGGATAATTCTGTGTGTATCTTAGCCTAATATCTGTCAAGTTTAGTGTGACTCCATGTTCTACATTGTTTTACAAAAGACCTATTGTTCCCAGTCAGACAGTCTTGGTTATATGCTTATTAGCACATTAAATAACCTGCTGAAAATGTCACCTGAAGCAGTGCAGAAAATCATCAATACCAACTGTGAATTTAGCCCAAATGCTTTGAACTTTTATCTGATATGCCTCATGTCTAATATGTTGCACAGAAAAATTCAGCAAAACATCAAAGTGGTGCTTTGGCATGAGCCTTCACATCCTGAAGAGCCAAGGCAATGGAAAGCAGCCAAGGGAGTTCATACTGCAAAGTCGTAACTCACTTTTCATTGAGTGATGAGTCCGTCATCTCTCGCTTCTCACAGGTTTAAGAAGCAGGAATCCTTCAGCCAGACCCCGGGAGTACAAGCCAGTGACCCTGTTAATCTCTTCTATACTTCAGTGTCATCTGTCCCTTTTTATTTTTCTCTCTCCCTTTTTCAAACAAAACCCCTCTGTACATCCTGGCCAGCAGGAAATCAAAAGAGCAAAAAAGTAACTTGTCTTCTCAGTAAGTAGGGCACCTTTCATAGTGTGAAACAAAGTAGGGTTTTATTTAAACTAGAGCCTGAACTGGAAACTTGAACACATCGTGGAGAAACTTTATCTGCTGAAATCTCTCTGAAAAGCATTTATCACACCTAATATTTGAACACCTAAGTGCAAGATGGGCTGTTTGTGCTGTCTATTGTTCTATTGGAGATGGCTGGTATATTAGACAAGAGAAATGATGGTGCACCATCTGGGTTTGAAAAACCTATAAATATGTATGGGTAAATTAATATATAATGGTACCATACAATTATATGCCTCCTCTGTGCATACTAGGAAATAGGGGTATGGCCCTTCAGAATTCTTCTGCTGGCCACTGCTGAGATCTCTTGGTAGAAGAGGTGAAAAACTCTGCAAGCCATCTTTCAGATGGCTTTGAGCAGTCCCAGATCTATCTCGGCTGCAAGTATCCATTTCATAATGCTGTCTATGGCATCCAGAAGACGGATCAAAGGTCCACACCATGTGCAGCTCACTGTGGCTTGTTGGGGGTTTTTTTGGTCATGGTAGACCATGGCTTGGGAGAGCAACGCTGCCTTATAATGTGTTCCAGTGTGCTTACTACACTGAAGATTAATGCTATGTGAATGCAAGGTAGGTGTGTGATGTACATGTGTGCCTCTATATGCATGTGTATATAAACAGTCTGAACAGCAGCATCTCAAATGCCTTCAGTAACATTGTGAGTTTTCTGATTTAGAAAGACTGTATGGTCTAATTTGCTAAAATGATTAAATCTCTTCCACTTCTATTGAGTTTAGGAAGATTGTCTTTTGGTGTTTGAAAGAGAAAGCAAACAAAAGCCAGCTTTTATAATTAGTAACTTCTAAAAGCTGTATTTTCTGTAATGATCTCCCATATTGGTATAGAATACAGATTTGAGGTCTTTCAATGCAGTCAGGTTCAGGTTGACTACTTGGGCCTATGTTATCTTTTCAGGCCGAAGAACCTGCTGATCAAAGACACAGACTAAATACAGATTTCCTATTCAGGCCTTTTGAGCTGAGAACTTGGCTTAGCCAGTAACTGCTCTGTGACATGGCTGAAGGTTATTCTAGCACAGGCTGTTTAAAAATGCTGCAGCTGAAGAAGTAGAGAGCTGTGAGATTCTTGGAGGTACACGTTTGTAAAGGAAAGTAGGAAAGTGAATGGAAACCAAATCTTAACATGAAGGTTTTTGTGCAAAAGAAAACATTTGTCTAGGCAAGTAATGAGAAGAAACTTGTGTGTAAGAGCATGCTAGGTGCTCATGAGCTTAGTAGCGCTCAGAAGAGCAAGGATACTAGCCTGATTCTTCGTATAAGTGTTTATGAAGATGGCTGCTCGTATGAAACCTCTAAATGCAATACAAAAGGCATGTAGTATTCAGAATGATGCTGTTCTTGAAAGCATATTCCTGACCAGAAGTTGAACATAAAACTTCAGCATCATCAGTTAAAGCAGAAGAAAAATTTCTCTCAGGTGAAAAAAAAAAACAAACCAAAACCATGCATTTTTCCTTCCTTTCAAAGTGAAAATGGAAAATAATTTGATGGATTTGTTTGATTGGATTTTCTTATTCTTCAGTACCTTTCTCTCTGGCTGTCCTTTATGTACCTTTGTTTTTGCTGTTGCCTTACTTAGAAATCATAGGGATTGAGAACCCCAGAAAAACATGTGTGGTTCAGGAACCTTCCATGCTCCTTGTCGTAATTTCCAGATGATTTTTTGTCTTTGTTAGTTTTCATTATGCCATGTAGAAGGTTCTTGAAATTGGCAAGAAAACAATAACTGGGCAAGAACTGAACACACACTTCTTAGCACTTATTGGTCCAGACTTGTTCTAGACACAGGAGGCAAATAAGGAAATCAGAGCCCCTGTAGTCATCCTCCTGTAGCCCCAGAGGCTTAAAGATCTTTTTACGAAGATCACAATTCTGAATGTTGAAGCATGTATGGAAAAAAATTCCTGGAGAGAGAGAGAGAGAATGCTTAGTTGTAGCTTTTGTAATTAGCAGCTGATATTGTGTGTTTATAATAGAGTCTTACTGACAAAGCTAAAACCATTTCTTAAGATCCAGATGGCTGCTTTTCTTTATGACTTGCTGTAGGGTACAGACTTTGATTTTATATATTTTGATAATCTATCCTGATTATTCAACTAATACTCATTGTTCTCCCTATGCTGCTGCAATACCCTTTGAGAAACTGCAGCATATGGCTTGGTAAGGGAAATTTCAAGGTTAAGAAAATCTTCTTTAGCTATGTCTCTACCTTCTTTGTTTCCCCTTCTCGAGGCTAGGACCTGTAACTTTTATAATAGCTCTTTAAATGTTTCCTGGTGACAAGACTCTCATTCAAAGCAGTGTCTTTCACTGGGTGGGGAAAGGTCTTAAAACATTCCCTCATCTTCAGAAGTGTCTTCTAAAGTCAGCCACTATGTGGGATCAAGTTCCAATCCAAAACAAGCCAACGACAACAATAAGAAAATACATGGGAGAATTTGGTGGAAAGAAAATGCAGAGGGCAAAGCTGCACTTGTGGGTGGCAGAGGAAATGGAAACAGAGAACTCAAAATCCTTGTACTGCTGCATGAGATTACCATGTCAGGAGGTGAGTCGGCAGGATGCAGTACAATGTAATTGCAACACCTTCAGAATCAGAATATCATCATTATATAGGCGGAGGAAATAAGGAGCTTTAAAGACAGGTGAATATTCGATTTGTCTAGGTCATTGGCATTTTGATTTTATTCATTCTCTCTTTATCCAGGTTAAAATGTATCTAACTACCTGGAGATCAGGTTTTGCCCACGGAAGTGTTGTTTTAAGAATAACGCATCATCTTAACAGTTACAAAGCAAGAAACATGGGACTGCACCCTCCCTAGAAACATGCCCACCTTACAGTCTCTCTGGAAAGCTGTCTTGAACAGGCTGTGGTTTGAAAAGAAAGAACTTGCCTGGTTACCCATGAGATACGTGATCTCCTTCTCTTCCCTGGACATGCCCTGTTGCAAATAAAACTCCAGTAAAACTATTTCATATTAACTGTGAGGTGCCCCAGGGTTTTCTTAGAGGGAGGAAAATGTATGGATCAAGTTACCAGAAAGCATCCACAACACCCTCTGTCTTTTGTTCATTTGAAAGCAAAGGTATTTTGTGAGATGTAAAAATGCTCCTTGCTACAAAGATTTCCTCAGCCCTAACCAGCATTTTTTTTTTGGAAAAACAGAAAAAACAGTGAATCATAGCAAATTCTGAACCAGGACTAAGCACAGGTATCCTGTGTCCTGTGGGAATTTCCTGGTTGCTGGACTGGGATGAGTCCAGTGGGCAGAATTAGTTAACCTTTTAAAAGTCAGGAGTGCTAAAAGGGAGTCTGTTCCAGAGAGCAGAATAGCACAGATTTAAGCCTCTGATCTAAGTCAGAATGAACTGAGACAAAGAATTGAAAGATTTTTTGTGGTCATCTTCAGTTCAGAAGCTGTGGCTGCCCCATCCCTGGCAGTGTTCAAGGCCAGATTGGACAGGACTTGAAGCAGCCTGATCTAGTGGAAGGTGTCCCTGCCCATGGTAGGGGATTAGAACTGGATGAGCTTTAAGGTCCTTTCCAACCCAAACCGTTCTGTGATTTCACGATTCCAGTGAGCACATCAGCCTGTTGGCTGTATGCAAGGTCCCTCTGTTTATGACGGGTGTAGAGTTCTGTGCCATTTCTCAAATGTTTTTAAAAAATTCTACAACAGAACACAAAAAGAATACTGAAACTCAAAAATCTAAGTGGAAGTGGGTTTTGTTTTTTTTTGTTGGCTCATGTAACTTCTTAGAATCGTTTAAGGTGTCAAAAGAGGGCAGTTAAATTTGTCCTAATTCAGAGGTTCAGCTGTGCTTGGAGTTGCACTGATTTTTCTATAAGATACTTCTAAATAAGTGACATTATAACAGGAAAATTATTTCTGTTCAGAATTGTCTCTATTACTTTGCTGTATTTAACTGCGTTCATAGCAAAACTAGAAGACAATCAGCCTGCTAAATCTGGTTTACAGAAAATACTTGCTTGAGCTTTGTTAGTGTGTCCCAAACTAAGAAGCAGTTTTCCCAACTGCTTCTAAATCCAACTGTTTCCTAATACAACTTTCTCTTTCCTCAGTGAGTTACAATGTTAAAACTATCCCCTGATTAAAAGCACCAATCGCATTACTAACACATGGATGTGTGGTGTGGACAGACACGCAGGAGAGAGCACGCAGTGTAAACTTGTCATTTGTTTGGTTTATGAAAAATGAAGTGGAGCCAACAAGGAATGTGCAAAATATTTCTTGTTCTTAAGGTCCTCAGTGCTGCTGTCAAATTTGTTGTCACAGCAATCAAAACCTAACGACTGTGATTAGCTGCTGAAATTGGGTCTGTGAGTTATGGGCCATATAAATATTTCGGCATTAGTTCTGTATTCATACCATGGAATAAATTTATTGAAACTCTGCACTGGAACTCAAGTAAAAGGGAACATAAGGAATGTTTTACATGGATATTGTTTTTCTTAGGGAAAAGTATTTCATTTATATCCCTATTTTTCATATTTTATACATGGTTCCTACATAAATACAAATCCCACTTCCTCTCAATTTAAAATACAGCATAAAGAAAAATAGACAGCTGTTTAAGAAAAATGTTTCACTTAACTAGGCTTAAGGGGTTGTCTTGACCATAAGAAATCAATAGAGCTATTTACTGGGGAAAGATACATTCTCTGTTGTATGGGGTTTCACAAAGCTATTCTGCACTGCTCAGCTACCATTTAATTGCATAAACTTTTGCCAGCTGTCTGCAAAGAGGAGAATTCGATTACAGAAGACATGAATGACACTGGTCATGTTACTGATGTGACTACGGTGTGGCCCAGAGAAACCTGCAAGGTTAACAATTTGGGAAGCAATTTCCTCCAAGAGAAGAGTGATAAAGAAATGATAAGGCAAGTAAAATTCAATGGCATAGGCACCATGCATTTGTTAAAATGATCTGTATTGCTTACAAGCGGGGCAACGTAAAGTGCAAGACCCCTTGAATGCTCATCACCTGCGAAGATACTATATCTCTGTTCATCTATATTCTCTAGCTACCTTTGCCTTCAAAGGGCTGGATGCTGTGATTGTGTCTTTTGATGAGTTGAAAAGCTTCCTGCCATCCATAATTTCCATTGAGGGAACAAAGAAGTGAATTTGGTCAATCTTAAGCACTGCTTGGCTCCTGAGTACTTCCTGCTGCACTCTGCAGTAGTGCCAGCTATCAGAAAGCTGAGCCCAAATATGCAAACTATGACTAAAATTCTCTTTTCACATTGACCTTGCTGGTATTACTCTTCATTTATATTCCTGTGGGTGAAAGAAGAAACTGTGTGTGATTCATACATGGGGTAGACTAAGTGTGGACTTTCCCCAAATGACTTATTCAGAGACATCTGTGTAGCTTTGACTTCAGGAAAAAACTTATAAACAAGGTGTAAATGAGCGTGCAGTTTACTCGATTGATCTATGTGTACAGTTTAATGCTGAGGTTTTTCACTTAGTGTTCACTTCATAAATGAGAGACATAAAATGTTTAAATTAAATGAAGCAGAAATTAAAAAAAAACAATTGATTCTCTCCTTTCCCCTCATCCTTCTCGCTAAAAGTTTTTTGCTTTTTGCATTAGTGGCTGTGCTATATATTGGCATTTATGCTAATGAAAAGCCCACGATGTTTCCTAAGTGTTCCACTACAAGGACCTAGTTAATAGCTTTCATTTATCCAGCAAAAGAAAAGCTCCTGCAATCTCAAATCCATTGTGCAGTAAACTAAAGACATAAAAGGGTCATGAAACTGGAGTCTCTCCATAACTGTGCCATCTTTTATTCCAGTGCTGCCAAATGCTTTCTTCAGGGAAATAAAACTTGGAACTGCAGGTTAAAATAAGTTCTGTGGTTCATATCACAGCAGTTACTGGTAATGTCAGGGATTCCTGTGGAGGTGATACTATACTTAATACAAAGGTGGGGCACTGATTTTGATATTTGCTTTCTTAACTTGCTACTGGTCTTCATTCAAAAAGGTGTAAACCACACTACTTGTGGCTAAACTGGAAGTTTTGATCTGAGTGATCTTAGCCAAGTCCAGTAAGGTTACAGCAGCAAGGCCAAGGATTTCATGCATGCATGGTTCATCTCCCAGCCTGTGCTCTAAGAGCTATTAAGCTGAAGAGTAAAGATTCTTTTCATAGTTTAAATGCAATACTTAGTCACAAAGAATAAGAGTAATTATTTTATCTATTTTTTAACAATTTGGTTTTTGTGACACATTATAACCGTTTCTGTAGTCTTCATCTAATCAGCATTTTTTAAACGGTCATTTAAATACTGTGAGCCATAAAGATTAAAAAATACAAATACTAATGACTTCCCAAGATTTAAAAAAAAAAAATCAATTGGTTGGGAAATTAGTTTTATCTCTGTGAAATTGCAGCGTCTGAGTAGTCATAAAAATACACAAATGTAATCGATGCCAAATTTAAAGCATCTTTAGGGCACATTAATATTATTTGCATATATTTTCATTAATTTGTCTGTCTTTATTATACTGCAGAGTGCAGTCTTTTAAAATCCTCCAAATAATGTTAAAGGGTTTCACTAAGATTGCTGCTTTATAAATATTTGTAATTTCTCCTTGGAAATAAAAGTAGTTAGAAATTTGAGTTCTGCCTGGCCACTGTGTAAACCTCTGTTTTCCTAAAACCAGGAAAATAATAATTAAAGGCTCTCTAGCTTGATTTTTTCAACATAATTAAAATAGAAAGACAAACCTCTCTGTTTTCAAATTAGTCCTTCAAAGAGAGTGAAATACTCAGATATGCCACTGTGACTTCCACATTGTCTTTATTTTTGGTGTAAGTTGGGCATCACTGTGAGGTGTGCAGACACAGCAAGAACGTAGAACTGCATTGCTGTAAACTGACCTGTGATAGCCCTCTGGCTCTTCTATAGTAATACATAGAAGATTTCAATTCCCTGTCTTCTTTACTGTGAGGGTGGTGAGGCACTGGAACAGGATGACCAAAGAAGTGGTAACTGCTCCATCCCTGGCAGTTGTTCAAGGCTAGGTTGGACAGAGCCTTGGGCGACATGGTGTAGTGAGGCATGGTGTAGTGAGGTGTCCCTGCCCATGGCAGGGGGCTGGAAACAGATGATCTTAAGGTCCTTTTCAACCCAAACCATTCTATGATTCTGTGATTCTATTCTGAAATTAAATCCAAGCCATGGGGTTATTTGTAGTCAGGGGATGAGTTGGATTTTCCTGTGCTCAGAAAGTAGACAGCATTGGGATCGAATAAAGGGATGCCTGTTACAACATCTTAAAAAATTTATTCATAATGTAGTGGTAATTGGCACATAATTATTTTGCAATGCATCGATAACAGTAATAAATCCTCAGTAAAAAAGAAAAAGAAAACTGCCACAGAATATTGGCATTGCATTAAAAACAGCAGGAACAATTGCTGGAAGCACTAACAGGTATCCCCAAAGATTTCCGCTACCTTCAATACATGCACTAATTTGAAAATGGAATTGATGCTTCATGCATTCTAACTCTCTCTTTTGCAAAACTATCTAAAAGGTTCGTGTTTTGGTATAAGACAGCTCTCTGAGGCTATGACATTGTTTTCTCAAATCTAGTCAGTACTTCAGATCATTTAAATTAATATAAGCTGACTGTTGGAGCAGAGAATTCTCTGAAAGCCAACAGAACCCAAACAGAATGAGATCTGTCATGTCCTTGGATGTTTTCCGTTGGCAGATAACCTGCTTTTCTTGGGTCAAAAAGTCTTAAAGAACAAAAAATACAAAGACTTGCAGGAGCAGTCTCTTCATTTTCTACCTGCAGTAGCTCTTTAACATCAGCTTTGCTGAAGTGGTTATTCTTGAATGCTGCTGAAAGCCGGCTGTTTTAATAAATGCACAGATCTAAACAAAACCCCCAAACCAAGATTAATACTGAATCATTGAATGTTTTCACAGGCTCCTTTAGCATCAGTTTGGTCTCTTAGTGGATATCCATAACCACTGTTGTGTATGAACGCATTCCAGACTTGAGCTGTCTTAGGGAATTCACTTTAGAAAACTGGCATTTTCCTCCCAAAGACTTGGTTGTCACCAGTTGTCCAAAATTGGCCTTGGGATCCAGGAATTCTCTTCCAATTGTGTTTCTGTACAAGTGTAATGAAACATTGTCTCTGTGGAGATATTTCCACACTTGAGCTGTGTTTCAAATGCTTATAGAAGTCTCAATTATATGCAGTGTAATATATGAAATTCCTGACTAAAACCCAAGCAACTGTTAAGTGTGCTGGAATAAGGGTATTTTCTTGATTTGTTTTTCTAAATTGTTTTCTTTGTGTTTCTGCTCTTTTTCTCTCTGTCACTCTCTCTTGTGTTCACTGTGCAGCAGTTTGGTTATAAAAATAGGTCACAGGGAAATAGTTTTACAGCAGCACTCCCTTAAACTCACCAATTGTACTTGCATAAAGAGATTGAGTTACTTCCTGGCTTTCTGTTTCCAAACATGCCTCCTGTGGGCTGAAAGGAGTAGCTACACCTCCCAAAGGTGCTCTGCAAGAAGAGGCACTGACCAGTCAGATAGACACAACAGGCTTGAAATAGTGGTGGCTGGAATACATACAGCACTGCACTAGAAAGACCTACCAAAGTGCATTTCTTTCCTTTCTCAGGATGACCATGAGATTTTTGCTGTTCCAAATGTAGGGAAAGCACAGCAAAATGCAGGACATTGTACTAAAGCCAAATGGTGCATGTATGGGGAGCGGCAGGGTTGTGCTAAGGTTTTATCTTTTGTGCAGAAGATACTCTGCTGCTTTAAAGAAGGTACTTCTTTGCACATCCTGCTATATATATAAATGTAGTAACACAAACTGAGCTGAAAGTAAATTTCAGCTGGAAAGTAAATTTCAGCTGGAAGTAAATGAGCTGATTCCATTTTTGACTAGGTTAAATCTAAATCAATCCTAGCTAAGCACTAATTAGGTCAGAGCCTGTTTATCTCTTGAGGCCAAATACCACGTATCATTCTGATATGCTGACTTTAGAGTTGCTGTTCCTGTTAACTGGTGAATGGGATTTGATACTCCAGCTGCAACATTTGTCAGTGACTGCAAAAACCACTGTGAGCGTGAGACATTTATTGACTAATGAACATCCTGATTATCTCAAATACTCCATTAGTAACCTGATGGACAAGGTTTGGCTAGCAATTCAAGTAGTTTTCCCATAATATTAAACTACTTTTCAGATAGCCTTGCACCACAGTCCTGTAAAAGAGACAGAAGATTTATTTTTAGTGCAAGTAGCTTCTGAAGTTGCTCATTAGCAGTTATTGATATCATAACACTTTTTGCTATAACAGGCTTCCTTTTGGTTATTAGAACTTTTTACCTTGGGTTCTCAAGAGCTTACTCAAAGCAGCCTAGTGTTTTGGTGTCTCAAATGTGGTGTTTTGGGGTTTTCCTTATAATTTGTCCTATTTCTCTTTATTTCCTAGAATGTCTGGGAACCAAAAGAACTATTCCTTCATTTTTTTTCTCCCAGATAAGATTTTTTTTTAGACGTTTCAGTGATTCTTTGCTATAGGTAGGAATATGAAGTTCTATGTATGCTGTTTCTTGGATACCTCTTTGAAATTCTTGCAGAACTCAGAAGTTATTATGTACAGTGTCATCAAGCAGCGTGCAAATAACATACAGGATGAATCCAAAATATTGTGATAGTCATAACTGTCTTTGACAACCAGGCTGTTTTCCAGATCCTAAAACCTAAACCAAAACATGGTGTTCAGCACAGCAGGTTTTTCCCACTAAGCACTAAGCTAATCAGTAATAATTTTTAGGTTATTTTTATTTGTGTTTGGTCTGACTTCTGGTTAAAAAAATGTTTAGCATTTTCCCATCCATTTAAATGGGAACAGGGTTGGACTAATAGCTAGTGTTTTTGTAAGAAGCTTGCATACAACTAATTTGCCTGCAAGAAACCTGGCTTTTTACAAGGGTAAGTAGTGACAGGATGGGGGGGAATGGCTTTAAAGTGAAAGATGATAGATTTAGATTAGATATTAGGAAGAGTTTCTTCCCTGTGAGTGTGGTGAGGCACTGGAACAAATTGCCCAGGGAAGCTGTGGCTGCCCCTTCCCAATCGGTGTTCAAGGCCAGGTTAGGTTTCCATATGAACTTTCTTGATGGATTGAACCACAATTGTTTTAAGGCTTATTTCCAACTATTCCAACCTTATCCTATGGGAAGAAGTTTGGTTTTCAGCCAGCCTAACAATGAGAAGACATAAAGATGGCTTAATGACGCCTTTGTTCATCAGGGTCACAGTTTTACTATGTACTGGGGTGTGACTGGAGGCGAAAACTTCACTTCTAGTTCTGTCAGACAACAAAACCTCTCTTATGAAACAGACATTGGTTTTATTTTAGAGAATGACGATGGTCTGGGATGAATATTTGAAATCCTAATAAGACTGAATGAATTGCTCATTATTGTTCAATATTTGAACAAGAGACAGGTTTTTTTGTTCCCCCAATGAAACACTGGAAGGCTCTGTAAGGAAGCCAGTGAATCATTGCCACTCTAAGGTCCCCCTGAACAATATTTCCCATTGCTGTCCTGCTTTGTTATGAATTATTTTCTTTTTCCCTGAAAGAAATTTTATACTTCTTTTGCGAAAGATTTTCTAAATTGAATTAGTCCATTACAAGAGCACAGGGAAATTTGGGTTTGTTTTGGGTTTGTTTTTTTTTTAAATAATCTTAGAGTATTAGGCTGAGAAAGTTGGGGCTGTTCAGCCTGGAGAAGAGAAGGCTGCGTGGAGACCTCATAGCAGCCTTCCAGTATCTGAAGGGGGCTATAGGGATGCTGGGGATGGACTCTTCATTAGGGACTGTAGTGACAGGACAAGGGGTAATGGGTTCAAACTTAAACAGGGAAGCTTAGATTGGATATAAGGAGGAAGTTCTTTACTGTGAGGGTGGTGAGGCACTAGAATGGGTTGCCCACGGAGGTTGTGAATGCTCCATCCCTGGCGGTGTTCAAGGCCAGGTTGGATGAAGCCTTGGGAGACATGGTTTAGTGGGAGGTGTCCCTGCCCATGGCAGGAGGGCTGGAACTGGATGATCTTAAGGTCCTTTCCAACCCTAACTATTCTATGATTCTATTGAGTCTAATCCTTAGATCTCTGAAGTTGATAATCGGATGTGTTTCCCAGTCCACAGTACCGTCTGCTTAAGCCTTTCTAGAGAATTATCCAAATAGGGTTTGAAGCAGGTGAATATTCCCCTCCCGCTTCACATTATCTAAATGTTCATCTTCTTCAGGATTTACTTTTTTTTCAGCAGCAGTAAGGCAGAGGGGAGCCCAGTGCATTTCAAGGACTGCTGTATCTGTCTGGACTTTTTGGAAATCACACCTCAAGTAATAGCAGGACAAGATACATCGGATGCAACTCTTTAGACAAGTCTGATTGCTTATTTCATGAAGAACCCCTTTCTCACATTTCCATGCGTTCTTGCCACCAGGGAACCTACCGATCCCAAGCTACTCTGCAAATGTTTTTATTTACAGGGACTGAATTTGGCTTGTGTGTCAAGCTTGTGACATATGTCTCTGAGAGTTTTGGTGTGAACGGCTTGCTGGCTGACAAGAAGTAGGTCTATTGCAAAAAGATTAGGACAGGATTGTTATGCCTCATGGTCCAGGCTTTTAACTACCTGAGAAAGCAATGATCTTCCCCATTCTCTAAAGATGTTATAAAAAGTCTCTGTATCTTTTTACTTTTTTTCCAAAGCTGTCAAAATGGTACTTAGTAGGTTTATCCAACAGGCTGTGAACTACAAGTGCAGTCACTGAGCTGATCCTGTTTTCATCACTGACCTTAAGCGGAAAGAAGGGAAAGATCAAACAAATATTTTTTTCTGATCTTTGAAAAGCTGCCAAAACTAATGAAGCTGAATTCATTTGGGACAAAGGAGATGCTTTTGTTTTTCAGCCTCTTTCAGCTTAGTCGCATTTTGGATGGCACTCAGCTATTGCAACTGGAATATAAAAGAACTTGGCATCAAATCCCTCTGAAAAATGGGTC